>NC_134704.1:9963750-10682500 GCF_043290135.1 Rhipicephalus microplus
ATATATTTATATTTACCACCAAAAATATACATTTAAATCCTTTCAGGAAGTACTGAATCGCGCGGCTAGGTATATTCATTCTTTATACCGTGGCAGTGCCACGTGTTACGCTTTGAAAAAATCATTTTTACCACTTCTATCCTGTCATCATCACATGCCAACATTTATTATTTCAAAGGTGCTGTCACTCATGTCACTCGCGAAACCGTGTCCTTGGGTGAGACTGTTCACAAGGCGTTTGTTATCCAATGAACAAGACAAACATATGTTTGAGCGTACATCTAAGCGTGACAACTGCCACTGCGTAGGAACTTTTTACCCCGTATTGTGAAACTGTCCCGACTTCGAAGAAGACCACCGGACTCTCTAGTGCACCTTGAGGGGACTGGATGGTCGTCCTATTACTAAGGTGAAGATTTAGAGTGCTGTCCCTTTAGTAAATGGAAGCTCCAGGGCACGTGGCTTTTAGGTACATCAGCCGTGAAAGGCACATGATTCCTTTTATAGAATTATTGAAGGAAACATCACCGAGAAAACGCCTGTGAAACCCTGCACTGTGTGTGGTTTAGAACGTACATCTCGTTCTCCCACTTTCGCTCCCACGTGTAGGGTAGCAAATTAGACGTATTCTAGTTCACCTCCTCTAGTTACTAGACATGCGTATGGTTAACCTTCCTCGATTTCCTTCCATCTTTTTCTTTCTCTCTCTTTTCTCTATATTCAATAACAAAACTTTCGCACGAAAGAACAATGATATGATTATGAGGCACGCCATCGTGAATGGTGCTAGAAATTTTGACAACCCAGGCTTCTTTAACGATTGATTTATTGATATTTGGGGTTTAATGTCCCAAAACCACCATATGATTATGAGAGACGCCGTATAGTGGAGGGCTCCGGAAATTTCGACCACCTGGGGTTCTTTAACGTGCACCCAAATCTGAGCACACGGGCCTACAACATTTCCGCCTCCATCGGAAATGCAGCCGCCGCAGCCGGGATTCGATCTCGCGACCTGTGGGTAAGCAGCCGAGTACCTTAGCCACTAGACCACCGCGGCGGGGCGGCTTTTCTAACAAGCACCTAGACATAAATTTTAAGCCTTATGCTATCGCCGAGCGCGTAAACAGGTAAATGCCATTCCTCCTGAAGCTGCTGTTATACCCCGTACAGTAATAGCTAGTCAATACGCAATAACTTTTTTTATTTATAGTATTGATGATATGTAGAGTTTAACGTCCTAAGACCACGATATGATTATGGCAGACGCCGTAGTAGAAGGCTCCGAAAATGTCGACCATCTGGCGTTCTTTAAAGGGCCAGTAAACAACTCCGAGGTCATAAAATTGTTATAAAGAGAAGTATGCGCACTTTTGCTTTTTGAACATGCTTCTTGAAGAATTTTGCGATTACGTGCTATATATTAAGGAAGTTACAGGGGCCCTAGAACATCGTTTTAAGTTGGTTTTAAGTTTTCGCGTGGCCTCACCGCCCTTCTCTCAGACTCAGAGGGAAGGGAAGGCGTTGCCCATCGTCATGACTGGTTTAGACCAATGGACGAGCTGCGTGCTACGTCAAGTCGCCGATAGGTGAATTTGCGTATACTCTACGAATTGCCGAGATTCTTTAGCAGGTGTAAACGAAAAGTCGGAGCCTGTTAAGTGGCTTTTTAACGTGCACTTTCATCACACAGTACACGCGTCTCTAATATTTCGCCTTCGTCGAAATGCGACCGCTGCAGCCGGAATTGAACCCACGATCTTTGGGTCAACAACTGAGTCTAGTAACAGCTATACTACTGCGGTGGACGCAAGGACTTTTTAAGTTCTTGAAAACGTGGTTAGGGCTTCTTGTGTACATCCTGCAAACACTCCTTATGTCATACTGTAATGAAGTGATGTGAGAGTGTAATGTGATGTGAAATAAAGTAATGTGATAGTGATAAGCTCAGAGTTTTCTGTGGAAGTTTCCCGTCGCCAGCATTCGTGACAGTTCACTCTAGCCATCAGTGATGCCTAAATTCAGCGAGCCAAGTCTAGGCCATTTCGCTGCCTTTATGAAAAAACTTCTTTGTCACTGGTGCCTCACTCATAATTGTTTATACTAATACAACACGAAGAATGAGCACGTTTGTATGCAGACTAAATAGTGATGGAGAATCGTTTATCGTACAGTTAGTGCTATGCTGTTTTTGTGTTCAAATAACAAACCCACCCATTTGCAGGGCAAGAGGATACTCAGACGATATAAAAACGACGTCTTTCATTTCCACCGTCGTAGTTACAAGTCTTGTCTTTGGGTGAGCCTATTCTTGCATTTTTTTTATTATTTGGCATCTATCTCTTGATCTACATATGGTTTTCATATTCTGATTGACGTAAGCTTCAAGCGCTAATTCATTTCGGAGCGAGAACAGTCTGGAAAAGCAAGTGTGTTCTGAGTCAAGTGCGCCACCCCGACATGAAACACTGGTGGAACAACCGCCAAAGATTTTCATCGTTTTAAAAGCATTGTTTTTTTTAACTTACATATATACCTTGCAGTGGTTTTGGGCAAAGTGCACGCATGTTTGTCTCTAGATATTGTAGTACAAGTTAACTTGGACAGAATGGTGAAGAACGCTCGTCTATTCTATCCTCAACCATGCTAGGACATTGCTGCCCTCTGTAAACAGCAATTAACGATCAATAAAAGCTAAGCGCAGGTTTTATTTTTAATTTTTTCGCTGTGCATACATACGATATTTATTCGTTATACCATTTGCAAATTAAATACGAGCACTGAGTATTTGCTACTGTCCACAGGGCTACCTTGACGCCTCCTTTAGCTGGCTACCTTGTAGAAAGGTTTGGATACAGGAACGGATCAATGTTCATGTTCGGTCTTCTGGTATTTTGGGTGAGTACACGTTGCTTTCAAACCACATGAACAGCGAAAAATATGTATTTCTTCTCGATGACATATATAAACTTTAACAATGAAATCAAAAGCAAAAACATATTCTGCGCGTAGTGCATTGCAGCAAGACCTATAAGTGCGAGATATGCTGGGTTTCCCAACCATCACGCAGTACTATTTTATGCACAATTGGAATGGCGTCACACCAAGCAACTTTATTGCTTATTGTTGATAGTACACTGCAAAGAGCCACTTATTAACTTTTTGTTAACGTAGATTTTATTTAGTCAAAACTGTATTTCTATCTCGGCAAGCACTCACTAAATTATCGAAATGTCAATTGTGCATGTGTATAGGCACGTTCAAATTACATATAACTGCGCTTTTTCTACAGCGTACTAATTTCTTGCTCCTTTCACCCGCTACATAAACAAAGCCCACGAAATATGGAAAGTGACCCAGGAATATCTGCTGCGCGAATCAGGAAGCAGCGTCCTGAAACAGGCTCGTTGCGAGGTATACGCAATGCTAAGAAAAAAAATGCAAAAAGGAACAAGTTATGTATCACCCTATGTGCCAGTTCCCGGCTAAAGAAACGTGAGTCTTTGGTATTGCAGAATCAGGCCGTAATGTGTCTAATACTCCAGCCGCCTTATCAATGAGAACAGTCGGTCGTGAGATATGGACGATGATAGTGGCGTGCAATTGAGCGAAAGGAATCTATACAGTAACATTGCAACTTTTGTTGGCTCGCAACGTGTATATATGCCCTTGTGAAAGTGAGGGACGCCCTCTGTAGCAACGGACAACAGCCAAAACGGTTGCTTGTAATAAGGTTCTTTAGCACGGCTTCGTTGTTTTACTTGAGAGCACATTCACGTGAGTGTTTTCTTTCATATCTGCGGGGTTTCTTTGGCTTTTAGAAAAAAAAATGAGCACACAATTTTGTTGAAAACGTGATTTACATATCATTTCAACATTGATTGATTGATTTGACTGATTGATTTGTGGGGTTTAACGTCCCAAAACCACTATTTGATTATGAGAGACGCCGTAGTGGAGGGCTCCGGAAATTTTGACCACCTGAGGTTCTTTAACGTGCACCCAAATCTGAGTACACGGGCCTACAACATTTCCGCCTCGATCGGAAATGCAGCCGCCACAGCTGGGATTTGATCCCACGACTTGCCGGTCAGCAGCTGAGTATCTTAGCCACTAGACCACGTGGCGGGGCCATATCATTTCAAAATGCGTATACATATGCCTCATTGACATTTGGATAATTGCGTGAGTACTTACCGAGTCGTAAAGACAATTATGACAAATTAATTATTTCATATAACGAAAAGTTTGTGTTGACTACATAAGTCTACTGGAAACAATATGCACTAAGTTTAATAATAGGCGGTGGTGGTTGTGGTGATGAAACAAGCGGGATTCGCCTGGCCTGGTTAGCAATTGTTCTACCTGAGCATCTCTTGAATTGTAGCGGTCCGTCACCAAATGTCACACAACCCAGTGTATCGCGAGAAAGCCATGAGAATGGTCTGACGTCCCAAAGCAACGATATAGTTAAGGGGGACTATAACAGAGGGCTGTATAAATTTTGACCATGTGGGGTTCTTGAATGCGCACGGGCATCGCAGAGTATGCGAACATCAAGCGTTTATTATACACTACGTCTGTGTCGCGTAACGCTGTACCTGATTTCTTTGTAATTATGTCGCGGGATTATTGCGACACCCTGTATATCAGCATGTTATTTCAATTGGCTTGACGCAGACAAAAATCCCCATATGAGTATAAGAACAACAATCGCCATGATTTGCTCCCACATACTCACTACAACAGCAGATTATGTTCATTAACTTACTCATTCTATAGCAACATCACATGATCCCTTGTTTCCTGCATAAAACAAGTTATGATATTTGAACACCTCCATGTACAATATGCTACTTTCACAATTTTCACCATTGCGTAAGCAAGTATTGCGACATTTTGCTCCTTACTTCAGGTTGCGAGTTTCAAACCACCACTTGAACCGCTGAAAAAGTAGCTCTAGTTTCCCCACCTCTTACTTGAATTCTCTCTCGCTGGGAATGCTGATAGTAAGGGGATCAAAACGTCTGTGTTACACGTGCTTCACAGTATACGAATAAGCCTAACTTAATAGTCCACCCTTCTCTCATACCTAACACATTATTTCTTAAGGATTACTAAATGGTGTCATACCAATCACTTAGGAACCGTCTAGTGCTGTCGTCCTCTTCAACCACGCTGTCTCTTTCTGCAAACCGCATTACCTCAGCATATCTCTTAATTTACAGTGAATGCTGTCTTTTTATCAATTAATATGAATAGAAGCAACAAGACGTGAACTGAATATAGCTTTGTAGTATTCGATTTCACGCCTGAATTGTCCAAGACGTTTATAAGAGTTAACTTCCTGAGTGCTGTCGCTGCTTGCGTTATTGTATGCCGCGTTTAGGCACTGTAATCTTGCACGCGAACAACTCACCTTAAACGTTCTATGACAAGATGAGTTTAGAACAAATGTCTGCATGAATGTCTGCGTTACTTCTTGTTGTGATTAGGATTGCTATTTCTTCCCTCACCCTGTCCTGCTTTTCAGACTCCAGTTACATGCTTTCAGTGGATGGCTTCCTCCTGCAGCAGGCAACGCAAAAAGAAGTGCGACATAATTACTTAATTCAGTACATGTTGATCGCGTACCTCTATACTATGCTGATACTAAAGAAAATTTCGTCATTTATTATTTGTCTTTATTGTACATTGACGTTGTACTCGATCGATATGTGTTTTTCCCCCTTCTCTCTTCGTACTTTTGCCACGTTACATATAATCGTGTACACTTTCTCCCTTCCCTCTAAACATACTGTATGTACTTTGAGGGTATTTCAAATAAATAAACAAAATATTGCTAATTATATCCGCGCTTACAATTTCAGCCATGCCACCAGCCATCACGCTCAGTCAGTTCTTGCTTGTTTCGAGCTCAAGCAATGATTAAGAAAATTTGAGCGGTTCAATTTTCGCACAGCAGCAAGCCGGTGAAGAGGAAAATGTGTAGAGAAATAAATAAAAATAAAATAAAAGATTGCGAGAAAAGAAGACCCGTTCTTGTGGATGGCCAAGAGCGTGCACGCACTAGCAAATAGCAAATTGTGAAATTTCCAAGAAAGATAAATAATAATGAATTTCGAATTCGTAATGAAACGTTTATTACAGGTCCATGTGCTTTGGACGCGCTTTCTTGTAAGACCGACATTATGCTTCAGGTATTTTTGTCAGAATCAATGTTATCTTGATACAAAGAGGAAATAAATGTTTTAGGAGCGAAGCTCTTCAAGGTCTGGGTCGTTCCCTCCTCCATTTTTATGTAGTATGTATAGTCAAGAGTCCGACGGAATTCCGTCTGGTCGGGGACAAACATAGTGCAAAACAACAAAAACAAAAACGCCAACCAAGGTGAAATACACAAAACTTAAAAAGACGTTTCGGCTCCCCACACGGGAGCCTTGTTCACAGTGACCGCAAATGGCGTAGTGCGCTCTTCTTATGCATGTTTAATCACGTGTTGCAGACATCGCGCGTACCCAGGAGGGAGTGTCCCAATAATTCTGTTCAACGTATGCGTAGTAGTTTGAATGGCCAGAGATTCCATGTGCAATCGTGGTAACAACTTTCTTTCCGTGGCAATGATGCAGGCTTTATCCCAGTCTATAGCGTGCCCAGTAGACGCAACATGCTCTGCGAGGGCATTAGAAGCTACTTTCTTGTTCTTGACGTCATTAAAATGTTCCCGGAGCCTTCTTTTGTAGTTTTGTGTATTTCACCTTGGTCGGCGTTTTTGTTTTTGTTATTTTGCATGTAGTATGTATGTAGCCACCTCTGGTTTATGAATTGTGCACTAGATGGCGCGTTCTGTAAATGTCCTTAGATATAACTATTACTAGATCGCGTAAGTGTGTTTTGTATAGTCCACGTATAAAGAGGATAGATGGTACTGTTATAATAAAAAAATTACAGCTTATACACAGATTGGATGATGCTTAGTGGGGCGAAGCTTCCGTTTGTCCGTTCGTCCAACACGTGTTCTAGTGTAAGAGGAGTAGACGGACGGACGGACGGATGGGCGGATGGACGGACGGACGGACAGGCAGACAGACAGATCGTAGACAGACAGACAGACAGACAGATCGTAGACAGACAGACAGACAGACAGACAGACAGACAGACAGACAGACAGACAGACAGACAGACAGACAGACAGACAGACAGACAGACAGACAGACAGACAGACAGACAGACAGACAGGTGGACGGACGGACGGTTCGCCCCACTCATCGTCATTCACTCTGCGAACATGCTGTGAATTTTTGTTTGTCATAAGGTGAGATCACGTCCCTTTCCCCGCTTGTCAGTAGATGAGTAGTCTGGAATTAAAACTCTGGGCCCGTGCCCCACCGCACCCTCGAAATACTTTTTCGGCAGGCATACATAGAGCAAAACAGCACTTTGCCTGCCCATTCCCCACTTTATGGAAGGTGCCCACCTCGTAAAAAATATCTTCATACAACCCTCCTTCTCAGTTTACCTAAATGCATATAAAATGACGGGAATCAATATGAACGACACCTGAAAAGAGATATAACAGCTAATTAGTGCGATGAACCCCACTCTAGGTTAATAACTCCTTGTCAAAGGAGGCACTAGTCTTACTTAGTTTGTAAGAACAGCAGCAAATCTAGTTTGAACGCTGCCAAAACGTTGTTACACCCAAGGTTCGCAAACTTGAAAAGGACAAAGTTAAAAGCTTGCGCTGCCATATATAACACCATATGGCAATAGCACGACAACCCAGCTAGCCTTTACCGTAGCGAATGATGGCCCGTCTTCCAACACGCCCTACCATACCGCGATGCTAAACTTATCGGACACGACCTTTTCATCTCACGATGTAAAGCTGCTATCCAAAAAACTGAATGGTTGCCCAGCCACAAGGTTTTTCGATGAGTTCTACTGAGATCAATACGCCGATAACATTGGTGGAAATATGATACTGCGCGAATATTTTTTTAAGTAAGCCTCCAAACAGAGTATGAGACACCAATCTCTCACCCTGACGATTGTTTGAATTTCGTAAATGCGTAGCACAGAAGTATCGCACACAGGTAGGTTGGTGAGAACACTTAATAGAATCTCCGTGGAGTGCTTGAAAAAAAGACTGGAAACTGGGACAGACATAACAATAAAACCCGCTGACACTGGAGAGGCTATTGTACTTCTCAATACAGTCGACTTAGTAGACCACCAAATGTTTATCACTGCATTTCTCGAGGCTTATACGGGTGAGTACTTCGTAATACCAGAAGTATAAAAAAAACTGTTGCACGCAGGAAGAACACCTCAAAAACAGCACTAACAGCACTCCTTCCTCCGGGCCCCTTAAGATGCTCGCATAAATTCACAAATCTTACTACCCCGAATACCAAACGCACTAGCTATGGGGACGTAATCGAGCCCACATTGGGATAAATGGACAAACTAATAAGCCTTATATCACGTGCTCTGCAGTTCTGCGCGGAAGACACGACCTATCACCTTCGGGACACCACATGTTTACACACGCAGCATGTTCCCCATCAGGTAACATTCTTATACACAAATATTCTACATAATCACGGTGTAGTCACACTGAGGCGCAAGTGCAAGCTCAATTGCCGCCCTGACACCCCGGGATGCCACGCCGTCGAGCGTTTGACGAGGCTACTATTGTAAATGAACTAATCTTGACCTTTTGACCAAGACTGCTTTAGGCAAGTTAATGTAACCGTCTTGTATAGAAACATTGAGTTCGATGATGCCAACATTTTTATGGGGTACCAAAAATATAATTTTTCTTTCGATTCCCTTTGATGTAACTGAAAGGTAACAGAAGATTTCTTCTTTAAACTTAGAGCCACAATGAAGTCCTCAGCTTAACCTGCCGCGGTGGTCTAGTGGCTAAGGTACTCGGCTGCTGACCCGCAGGAGGTGGGATCGAATACCGGCTGCGGCGGCTGCATTTCCGATGGAGGTGGAAATCTAGGCCCGTGAGCTCAGATTTGGGTGCCCGTTAAAGAACCCCAGGTGGTCAAAATTTCCGGAGCCCTCCACTACGGCGTCTCTATGGTTTTGGGACGTTAAAACCCCACATATCAATCAATCGAGTCCTCAGCCTGATGAAAAGGTAAATAGCTGTACATTCACACATATTTTGGGTCTGCACACAAACAGGTAATCGTAAATGAATGTAACCTATCTACCATAAAGCGAACATGTTGACAGTGATACCTTCACAATAAAAGGGCCCTGTGCCGTTGTAAAATATATTCTCTACAGCTTTAATAGCCATGTGGGTGTGCATGTGCGCATGTGCGCATGAACGTGTGTGTGCACGCGGGTGTGCGTATGTTGCCCTCCCGCTGGAAAACCCGGAAATACAGGCGGCTTTGGGGTACCTGAAAGCTTCGCTTCATTAGGCGACAGCCTTTATGTCTACCTTCTACTGGACACATGTGCATATAGCGGCAGATGTGGGGTTAGTGACCTGCGACTGTGTTTTACAGCAGGAGCATGCAACGCAGGTACAAAATGAAAACGTTAAAACGAGAAATATGTCGTCGGCTAATTGCTGATGTTCCTCTTGCTTTTGTTGTTGTTGTTCTGCTTGTTCAGTTTGCTACTGCACAAGCAGTTCCTGGCGAGTATTTTGTTTCATAAAGGAGCTACGTATGACCATTCGTGTTAATCTACAGCACAAAAGTACATCTGAAAATTTTCACTGTTTCTTCAGTCTCATATCAAGACAAAGCATTTAGACTTGAACGTTTTGGTAATGCATTTAACTGCTTTAGCGCATTGTTGGAACAAGAAGGTGTACACAATAACAAGGCGGCCATGCACTGTGCATAACGTGTCATCAGCCTAAATTCTGAGAGCAAGCTAGGTCAAAACTGGAAATGATATCAGCAGCACGCTGCCGGGCTATAACTACATATTATCAGAGGTGTGTGAATGCCCCACCTCTGCAACCTTGGCTCGCAGATAAAGAGTATGACTGCGTCAAAGCAACGTTTTTCGCTTCACGCCCTGGTGCGGTAGAAATAGAAATAGAAGGATGGTAAGGCAGAAAGGGAAAGAAGGAGTGAGTGAGTATGAACTTTATTAAGGTCCTGAGAGGAAAGAAAGCGGTGCCGAAAGCCCCGCCATCAATCCGGCGGCTCCACCCAGGTCGGGACCGGTAGACAGAGTCTCTCGGCGACGGCCCGGGCCCTCTGGACAGCCTTGAGCTGGGCGATGAGCTCTGTGCTTCGAAGGGCGGAGTCCCAGGAGGACTGGTCAGAAAATTCTGTACCCACGTTGGCAGGGCACAACCAGAGCATGTGGTCGAAATTGTTATACTCGTTTCCACAGTGTGGACATGCAGTGGAAAAGTCCGGATTAATCCTGCTTAGTGTCGTTGGTGTGATGTATGTACGTGTCTGCAATTGTCTGTAAGTGATTGCTTGTGCTCTGTTCAGATCTCTGTGAGGAGGAGGAAAAGTTCGACGTTCTAATCTATGATGTGAGGTGAGTTCGTGATATGATACAAGTGGGTCTTTGTAATCGAGGTTCCTGCAGGCTGCATTTAAGCGAGGGGGCGAACCACTGACGCGGAAAGTGAGCTCTCGCGCCAGTGTGTGTGCCCGCTCGTTTGGGTTGCCAGCAAAGCCGGAAATGTTTCCCATGTGGGCTGGGAACCATGCGATGTGTGTAGACCGAAAGTTTTCCTCCTTCGTCTCGTGGTTGAAAAGCCTGTTAACGACCGCAGCTGCCTTCGAAGAGACTAGGGCCGCCGAAAAAGTTCTTATAGCTGTTCTAGAGTCCGAGTAAATGACAGAGGCTTCAGTGCAGCTTCGAAGGGCTAGCGCAATGGCCATTTCCTCTGCTTCGTGGGTGAAGTTGGTAACTACCGTGGCTGCGTTGACGAGCGAGCCGTGGGCGTCCACCACAGAGACTGCATAGGCACCTCGATTCCAATATTTTGCGGCATCAACGAAGAGGACCTGCGTATCGTTGCACATGATCTTGGCGAGTATTGCCTTGGCTCTCGCTTTTCTTCGTCCTTCATTGTGGGTTGGGTGTATGTTTCTGGGAATCGGGTCAACTGTTATCGCTTTCATGGCTTGTGTGCAAAGTTGGGACTTTTCTGGCGGCATGAAGAAAGGCTGAAGACCGGCTTCAAACAATATCTCGTTGCCCGCCTTTGAGAGTGAGAGCCTACTAATCTGTGCATGCCGCTGTGCCTCAAAGAGTTCGGTAGCTGTATTATGCAGGCCCAATTGTAAGAGTCGTTCCGTACTAGTGTTGCGAGGGAGGCTCAGGACCCTTTTCAATCCTGTTCGAATTAATGTATCAATTTTGTTGAGCTCTGTCTTCTTCCAGTTGAGGAAGGGGGCGGCGTAAGTCACGTGGCTGATGAGAAAGGCGTGAAATGCTTTCATGAGGTTGTCCTCTTTCAGACCAGCCCTTCTACTGTTGACCCTTGATAATACCCTGGTGAAGTTGAAGACACTTTTCTCTATACGTTTGAGGGCCTCCGCGTTGTCACCGCTGTAAGCACCAACTACCATGCCCAGGACCTTGATTGTGTTACATATTGGGATACTACCTCCGTCCTTGGTGTGTAGGTGAACGGGGAGGGAGCTAAGGAGCTGTCCCTTTCTGGGGCCGTGTTTACACAGAAGGAGCTCTGATTTGCTCGTAGATAGCTTCAGCCCCGTATTTTGTAGGAAAGCTTGTGTGGTGTCTAGGGCATGTTGTAGGTTCTGCTCCAGGGAAAGAAGGAGAGAAAGACAGAATCGGTGTAAAAGAGGGAGCGAAAGAAAAAGCCAGAAATGGAGATAGAGCGAAAGAGGAAGAGCAAAATACAAAAAGCTATAATAGGCAATGAAAAAACGGAAAGACTGAAAGTCAGAGAAAAGAAGTAAAGAGAGAAAGATATAGAAATAACTAGAAATAAGAAGGGACAAAAATGACCGACACCAAAAACAGAGAAGATAGAAAAGAAAGAAATAGAGAAAGATCTAAAAAAATTTGAAGAGCTCTGCAGGGAAGTAACAGCCAAGTCTACCTATAGCTGCCCATCGTTCCTCTGTCTTTTAAACATTGCACCAATAATGCAACCTACGCAAAGGTTTCTTTTTTGTTTGTTTTTTTATGCGTCCACACTGGACATTTTGCGAAAAGGTGCGATTCGGTGACGTGTGATATAGCTTACGTAAAGAACCTGTCACCTAACCTGCATTGATTCAAATGCGCGTAAGCTTAACATTTAATACAACTGGCATTTAAATTGTAACAGTGGGTCGGCCATAACATTCTCTTGCTTGGTCGACGAAAGCTCGAATTCCGTGTTTATTCTTTATTAGTCATCACGCATGCATAAAGATTAAAGCAACCAGTATGATGAAATTCTCCCGGACATTTACAAATATATTCGTTAACTCTATACCAACCCAAAACCTTGATGAAATTCTAGAAACTAAAATAAAAGACGCTGGCAAAGGATTCGCAAAGGATTACGACAGTTCCTCCATTTAGTCTATGCACCGAATCGCCGCAATGGTCTATTGGTTATGATGCTTGGCTGCTCATCCGCAGGTCACGGGGACGAATCGCGATCGGGACGGCTAACGTGTACGTTAGGTGTGCAATTTAGGTGTTAGTTAAATACCTCAGGTGGTGAAAATTTGTAGACTCCACCAATACGGCGTCTTTCCTAATCACTGGGGATGTTAAACCCCAGCAAATAATATTATTATCTTATCACCTTGAAAAGAATTGTGCGTGGTTTAACAATCTGGACGCAGACCAACACTGACAGACACTCTAAAGGAACCCTGAAGCATTTTTTTTTTCAAATAACCCTAAAACATTCCCTAAAAGAGCTTATTGCCTCACGAATTCAACGCCGCAAAAGTTTTAAGATTCAATCCAGTGCGAGCGGAGTTAAAAAGATTTGTCGGACGCTGCAATAACATTCTTTCTTGTCTCGTCCCGACGAAATCACTGGAAGCTAAGCAAGGGGGGATGGCACGGGCAACAACAATACGTCACGCGCGCCTCGTGACCTCGAGCCCTTTTACTTTTTTTTTTCTCGGATACACAGCTTTTTCACTGTGATCGCGTGCGCACGCGTGGACAAGTCGCGACCTCCCACGGCGATCCTTATAACAAGTGAGCGCGCCATGTTCAAATCAGCCAATGGCTGATAGATGGCCTTCTAGAAGTGACTTTTGAGCCTCTTCTGTCATTTATTGATAAAAGAGAAATCAACTTTCAGCTGACTTTGATAATATATTGTGAAGTGCAGGCCATGTTCTGCGCTGTAATACTTGGCCCGCGTGTTCTAGGGGACTTCTGCCAGCGATCGGCAGCTTTTTATGACCATGCTCAAAAAGTGTTGCCGGGCACCTTTATTATAATATTTGTAAAAGGAAAGTGTGCAAAGAGAGCCAGGAAAGCTAACGAGAGGCATACTTCCTGATGACTTCTCTGCATGACAGGTTGAGTTGGGGGTAAAAGACCAAACAGAAAGACAGTGGTATGCAAGAGGAACTTTCACAAGGCGATTGCTATATTCGGATGCATATGCGCTACTTCTTCTCTCACTCTCTGGAATCACTTCCGAAGTGACATTCTCTTTTAAAATTCAGCGGTTTTCGTGCAACGCCGACTTGCAATACTTTAGAGGCGTGATTGTTACCGAAATAATTATCAATGCGTCACGCTTATTTGTTTGATGTGTTCAATCATGTTTAGGGCTACGTTAAGTCCATCAAGAAGGCTCTTAGACTTCAGAAATCTGAAGACTGCGTATAAAAACATCTGCACAGAGGCACTGGCCTGGACCATTTTGTTGTAGTCATGGACGATTGACCACCTAGTCTAGTTTTCCACTAGCCTTTGGCACGAGAGTATATTCACACAAACAAATATTTTGAAGCCCATTTTCTCCATTTCAATATGTGTATGGTGAAAGAATGCGGCTGTTCGGCTATGTCGTGTCTTTCTTTTTTCGATTTTATGCATGACAATCCCAGTAGAATAGGCACAGCGCCGCCAGGTGCTCTGCTTGGCCGTTACGTGATTGCCGAGAGACTGTGAGGATGAAAGACCACAGCTGGTACCATTCCAGGGCACGAAAGGACAGTTGGATGCCGGGATTGTGAGCCATTAAAGGGTTTCGCTTTAATATGCACGTCTCGCCACAGCAGAACGAGTTAAATGTGACGTTTAAGCCAATTACAACATGAAAAACTGAAGAGCGCAAATTCAACATGGTTCTACGAACACTATGGGCAGTACCAGCGCACAAACTCACGGGACGAAGAGTCCTGCTATCAGTCCTGCTTCAGTTCTACGAACACTGCATTATTTGTTAGCCTTGCACCCTTTACTTCTGAAATTTACCTGCAGATACCCCCATGTATTGTCACGCATGTTTATTTATTTATTTATTATTTTGTTTGTCTTTGTTTGTTCGATGTATTTATTTTATTACGCAGTTATTTAGTATTTTTGTGATGTACACTCGCGTGCCACTCGAAAAGGCTGTTAGCAACGCTCGGCGCAGATCGCGTGCAATGTCTGAGAGGCTTCGCCGTTGTCTGCGATTATTCCGTTAAGCCCCACCGCGGTGGTCTACTGGCTAAAGTACTAGGCTGCTGACCCGCAGGTCACGGGATTGAATCTGGGCTGCGGCGGCTGCTTTTTTGATGGAGATGAAAATGCTGCAGGCCCATGGGCTAAGATTCGGGCCCACGTTAAGGAACCCCAGGTGGTCGAAATTTCCGGGGCTTTACACTACGGCGTCTCTTATATGGTGGCTTTGGAACGTTAAACCCCACATATCAATCAACGAACGCTGAAGTCTATTTGAGAGCTTACGCGAGCCATCAGCGATAACGTTGGAAGGTTCGATGGCTGCTCTATAGAAGACAATGCATTCCAAGGATGATAAAGCTATTGCGTGACCAGTGACCATGCTTTTCGCTATCGGTGAACAGTGTCTATGGTCTGTACCTTAACTTTTCACTTCCTGGGAACAAGTTGCCCCGAATAAAGAGTTCGGTGTCGAACACCACAGCTGCTGATTTCGTCACCGTCAGAACCGTTTTACCGTAATGATGTCGTTTTAGGTCGTGTACGTCAGATGTCGCCATACACAGAACAGTAGGGACAGGCGCAGGGAAAGCATGGGCGCCACTGCGCAATTAGAAGTGAAAACAAATGTACTTAAAGCTCATCACTCAAGAATGACTTAAGGCTTCTTGGATAAGACTTTATAATTAAGACCACCCATCGTCTTGTCTTTTGTCTTAGTGTACACTGCATCTCGCTGCAACAGCTGAGATCGCATGTTTGTTTTTGTACAAAAAATAAACCAGCTAAAAACACAGCAGACAAGGAAGAGAATGGGCAGAAACAACGATTGTGGCACTTCTCTCCCTTGTCGGTGGTCTTTTTCGTTGGTTTATGTATTAGCGTCATGTACCTGCTGACCCAGACTTCGGCTTTATGTCGATTCTCGGACACAGTGGCGAGATTTTATTCGGAGCGAAATTAGAAAATCACGCTTGCTGGGAGATATGTGCTTGCTAAAAAAAAAAACCCACGGACATTCAGAATGCAGCCGAAGTGCCCCGTAAAAACGTTCCTCACAGCCACATCACGGCTTTGGCACAAGCTATTTGATTCAACAAAGCTCATCAATAAAAGTAAAACCTGCGTTGAACATGTGTTACGGGCTCCGAGCTCAGGGTAGCAAAAGTACAGGCAAGTTTTTCTGTCCTTTCTAAGTCTGCTGTTTTCTTTTCCTTTTAAAATTGCTCGCAAGTCCAGCTGGCTAAGAATGAGCCATGTCGGTGTCACGTGGTTACAAGCTTTCTCGTGAAGTGAGCTTCTTTTTGTGCGAGAGAGAAATGATTCACGCGAAACTGCAGCAGTTCAGTAGCCACGACAGAGACACTTGTGAAACATTGTCGTTACAGCTTCTTGTTATGGCAATGAAATCGATAAGCCTGGCATCACAAACAAGAGCAGCTAAGTGTACCGTTGAGGAGAATAAATATAGATATCATGAGTGTAGCGTGTTTAACATAACTCCACCATTACTTGAATGAGCAAGCTATAACGTTTTGACTCATCTTGATTTTAACAGCGTACTTACAGGTACGAGGACTACAAAAAAATAGAAGGTGCACAACACGGGCACTGACTCGCAACTGAAGTTTATTATCTAGAGGAAGCATGGACATATAAAGGAGAAGTAAAATTCAGAACAAAAGACAGATAATCAACGTGTGCAGCTGCCATTTATATAATGATATTCCGTATCTCTTAGCGTGATAGAAGGTAGACATTTTAACGCTATTGTGTTAAAAAGCTCGTTTTGCTGAAATTCCAGCGTCGGTGTCAGATTTGACGTTACTGTTTGTAAGAGAATTATCATCCTGTACGTAACCGAAAAAATGTAGAACGATGTCAATAAAATAAGTAAATTATAAAAAATTCCTGGAGCAGAGCCGGGACCAAACCAGGGTTGCTTGAATTCGAGTGTGGATCGAACCTGGATCGTTTTGGAGGCAAGTGGACACAGCCACGCCCTGAGATCAGTGAAAAGAACTTCCTCTGCTTAGAAATCCAGTGAAAATAACTTTCATGCTTCACAAACACACATGTCCTGTATACATGCTTCACAGTGCGACATGAAACACTGCAGTAATAGTGCGTGCTACAAGCGTTCATTACCAATGGGCGTCACTGGCTGTGTTCCTATTCTTAGCACGTAGACAGTCTACGCAGACTGCTTAGAAGACAGCACCGAGCCCATGCTGTCCGTGAATTGGAGCACGTTTAGACGGCTTTTACTCAACGAGGCGCCACCTCGCATCGAGAAGAGAAATCCAAAGTGAACAAACATAGAAGTCGTATTTTCTGGCTTAATTTGTGTTAAAATTGAAAAAAATATAGACGTTACTCGCATTGAGCTTCTGGAGAAGCGTCTGATTGTGTGCAGACGAGCATTCCGGCGAGATTCGGTCTATCTGAGCGATTCGCTGAGTCGTCATCTTGTTTAGACAGCAAAGTAGCCTGCATCATATTTGTCTGCAGTGCGGTCTTCTCGGAGCTGTCTACTTTGCCGGCTACGTGAGAATCGGAATGGGACTTAAGATGGCCGCCATCCATTTAGCTGTCTATTTAGCCGTCTACGGTGAGTATTGGAACACACCCACAATATGTGATTGTCATAAAGGCTCCGTGGCTGAAAGCCGGTGCCCACTACAAAAGGCACACACGCTAATGCGCCTATTCGCTTAGGACCAGGTATATAGTGGGAGCATAGCAAATTCGAAAACATTTCATGCACTCGGTGTTCGAAGTGCATGCGCACTATAGGAACAGGATGTCGCTATCGCGTTTAACTGCTAAAGGTGAAGCTTCAGGGTCCCCTAAATTTTTGTCCTTTTGATGTGGAGCACTTCGGTGACTCCTCTTGCTATCTGTTGTTTGTGATGCCACATAATTGTGGTGACAGTGAAGAATGTAGGACAACCACATTTTTCACAATGGACGGTGAGTGAAAATGGTTTCGTGTCTGATAGTGAACGTTCATGCTCCCTAAGACAGATATTGACGCACTTTCCGTGCAGTCCAGTGCATGATTTCTCGTATGACATTAGGATTTGATGGACAATGGCCTCTTTGCAATCTGTATAATGAAACATGTGTTTGATGCCGCAATAGCTGCGAACACTCCTTTTATCTCCAATTTTTGTGTCAGTACTTTTCCGCACTTTTGCTCACATGGATTCTAGCTTCCGCCAACTTCCTGTCCACGAAGCTAAGAAAAAATTCGCAAATAACAAGTTCTACTATCGAACCAATGCAGATTCCCTTTTTCTGTATGTACATTGGTTCGAGGGTAGCACCTGTTTTTTGTGAAATTTTTCTGAGCTTTGTGGTGGAACGACGAAGTAATTGCTTAGCAGATCGCAGTTTCAGTAGGTGCTCTCTTTTTTCACCTAATTTTAAGTGAACTTCGCGAATATCACATCCGTGACCGTCGGTGATGGACGTGGACCTCCACGGATGTCCGCCAGATACGGCGGCGTCGGCGATGGCCGCATCCAGAAAGCGTACGGGACTCTACAGCGACTACGACAGCGAGGGCACTCTTGTTTACTCAATGAGCAGCAAAGAGCCTTCCAACGACGACGATTTTAAGCTGGTGCTGAGCCGTAAACCGAAGAGGCGGAACGTCAGAACATCTTCGTCATCGGGTACGTTGAACGACAGAGTGCCAAGGAGACCCGTGACAATCACTATCCTTTTTGTCCCTGAGATACCTGACGGTAACATGAAGCGCCTCAACAGGAAATCTGTTTCGGTGATGCTGGAAGGACTCGAGCCAAACGAGATTACAGACATCAGAGTTAACACTCGTGAAAACGTATTTGCCATCGACGTTTTACATGCTGCGGCACTTAATATACTGCGCAACGTCAACGAGCTGGGGGAAATGAAAGTTCGCTCCTACGTTCCTGTGAGCTCTAACGTTGTCACTGGAGTCATCTACGATGTAGATACTGCCATTACCAACTCCGACTTCGATGTTCTGGTCAAACTGGCAAATTAAGCCAGCGTCATCGCAAATGTTGTGCGTTTGGGAAACTCAAGCTGCGTGAAGATCATGTTCAAGGGCGACTTTCTTCCTTCACACGTAAAGGTGGGCCATTTTCGGCATTCTGTGCGACCTTTCGTAGCGAAGCCCTTACAGTGTCATAAGTGCATGAAGCTGGGCCACGTGAGAAGCGTATGCGAAAATAAGACGGTGTGTCCTCGTTGCGCGGAAGCCCATTCTGCGGATGACTGCGAAGCAACTACCCTCAAATGCTCGAATTGTCATGAGTCGCATGCAGCTTCGTCAAAAGAATGCCCCAAAATCCAAAGAAAAATAGCGGTATTGAAACGAATGGTCAGAGACAATTCGTCGCATTGAGAGGCTGCCAGGAGCGTCCGAAAGAGGCATCATCGTCGCCGCAGTTTATCAGAGAATGCCGCAGACGCTGCATAGACAGCGCCACTCCAGCACCCTTCTCTTCCATAGCCCTTGCCTCCCAGACCGAAGGCAGCCAGCGTGGTCGACAAACCAACGAACAGCAATGTTGCAGATGAATTCATTTGGCCTTCATTGCCGAAATCACAGCCACCTGCAAATTCCAAGCGCACATCGACAATCACATTCCTCCAGCCAGCCGCTGACAAGTTGTCTGAGGAGGACACAGAAGTCATCAGAATGTTCCTAACACTGCTGGATGCCATGCGAAAGCTGTGCAGCAGTCTGAAGTCTCCACTCGCTCAGAGCGCACTACAGGTACTGGATGCTCTAAGTCCAGTATTTGCAAGTCTCCAGTAGCAACCATGGCTCGACCGATTCTCTCAATGAGGTCCGACAAGCATCGATACTGCAGTGGAACGCGAGAGGCCTGAGATCCCCCATCTCTTCATTCCGTCAGTATATATTCATGTATCATATTCTTGTAACAGTTATATGTGAACCAAACGTACAAGAACCTCCTAAACTATCAGGGTATGAATCTTTCGTTTCTTCAACGTGCGAGGAACGCGGCAAGGTGGTTGTTTACATTCGCACAGATTTCAAATATGTGCATCACGCAGTTCAACCGCATGATGACAATCAATATGTCTGCTTACGTGTTCAAAAAGAAAAAGTGTCATTCACACTCATTGGTGTCTACATATCACCATCCGGACGGTTTGAGAAGACCAACTACGAGACATACTGACAACTATTGGCCCGTGGGTTATAACTGGAGACTTCAACGCACATCACTTAATCTGGGGTAGTTCGACGATCAACGCTAAATGAAGAAACCTCATGTCATTCGCCTCCAAGCACGACCTATATTTCTTAAATGATGGCAGTCCTACATATCTGTGGGGCCTTACGTACAGCAGTTGCCTCGATTTGACTCCGGTATCCAGAAATTTCCAGTCGCAAGTGCTCTGGTTTTCAGACATCGAAACGCATGGGAGTAACCACATTCCAACTTATATGCGAATAAGGGGTCTTACTAACTCCTCTCCTAGGACCACAACACAAATTGATTGGTCCAAATTTCAGCGACTCATGGAAAATAAATGTCGCGAAAACCCTGACCAAAACTTGGAGGATGTCATCAAAGAGGCAATGAGGGAAGCTTCCTGTCATCTCCCGTTCACCGGCAAGCGTTCAGATTTGAACGTTGAACTGGAAAAACTGTGCACGCTTCGCCGAAGGGCGGAAAGGAGATACAGGCGGACGGACGAAAGCAATATGCGACTTGAGGCTGGCACGGTGCATACAGAAAAAAGTCCAACGACGTTTAGACAAACGTGAACAGGAACGCTGGAAATCGTTCTGCGAATCATTGGATCCCCGAAAGCCGTTGTCACGCATCTGGAGCACTATTCGTGGCCGGCGCTCGACTCCCCAACAAAGACATCCTTTCATGGCTTTAGCCCTACATTTAGGCCACACCCAACTTGAAGTGGCAAATGAGTTTTGTACGCGAATCGCTGGTGTGTCCGCCTTGTCCGCTGGCACCGTTAAGAGTGTTACCCCTGAACCCCGCATCTCCGAAATGAACAATCTTTTCCCTATAAAAGAACTTGACGCATCATTGGCGGCTTCCCGACGATCATCTTCACCAGGACCCGGTGGCATCACCTACGCCGCTCTAGCCAACCTTCAACAGGAGGCCAGGGGACAGTTGTTATGCTATTACGACTACTCATGGCAGGCGAGCATTGTTCCCCAGGATTGGAAGATAAGTCGACTTGTGCCACTACTCAAACCAGGAAAGTCACTATTTGATTTAACATCATTTCGCCCTATTGCCCTCGCAAGTTACGTAGGAAAAGTCATGGAAAGGATGATACTTACACGCCTAGAACGGTACCTCGAGCGCTACAACGTATACCCAAACTGCATGACGGCTTTTCGGCGAGGTAGGTCACCTCTTGACAACGTGATTGATCTAACAGTATTTATCCAGCAACAGAAGAGCCTCAAGCGCATACCACTGGCACTCTTCCTTGACGTCAAAGGGGCTTATGATAACGTAACACATAAAGCCATCCTAGACTCGTTGGAAGCTGTCGGAATCGGTGGTCGGATGTTCCAATGAATCCAGGATTATTTGACGAGAAGGTCCTTTTTTGTACAAACCGCAGATGAACCTACCACCAATTACTATATCTCCCGTGGCGTCCCTCAGGGCGCCGTATTAAGTCCCACTTTATTTAACCTCGTGATGGTAGGTCTTCGTGAAAGTTTGCCCAGTACTATCCTCATATCCATATGCGCTGACGATATTTGCCTATGAACTTCAGCTGTAACTCGTCTACAAGTACGTGCAAGAGTCCAGCAGGCTGCCACCCTGACATGCTCATGTCTCCGCAAGCAAGGTCTTTCCGTCTCAATGGAGAAATGTGCATTGGTTGCGTTTACTCGTAGCGCCATGACACAATACCCCGTTACCATCAATGGACAAAATATTCCATACCAGAATAACCATCGCTTCCTAGGTGTGATTATTCACAGGGACCTTTCGTGGAGTACCCACTGCAATTACCTGAAGAGAAGGCTAACTTCCATCGTCCATATAAAGTGGTTCCTCTGCGGAAAATCTTAGGGCACATCGTTAAGGTCAATGATGCAGCTATACAGGGCACTGTTTCTGGGATTTTCGCGCTACAGCTTGCCGTTACTGGCAAGTACGTGCAAGACGAACATCCGCACCCTCGAAAGTGTGCAAGGACAAGCACTACGCGTGTGCTTAGGATTGCCGCGATGCACCTCAACCTACGGGGCAATTATGATCGCAAAAGAGCATCCAATTCAAACATACATCACCACTGACAATTTGAGAGCCCACATAAGACACCTCTGCCGAGTTCCTGGTCACCATGTTGCAGTGTTGCCACTTCAAAGACCACAACCGATGTTTTCAAAGATTATTTCTGCTCATAGGGAATGCCTTCCTTTTGGCTTCAATCCAGCAACAAGACCAGCGTCACTTCCGTGGTGCCTACAACAACCACAGGAGTGCCTCACTATTCCGGGAATAACGAACAAGAGCCGTCATTCAACAGTGGTCCTACGACAGGTGACATTGTTGCTACTCAACGAAAAATACGGCCAGAGGAACCACATTTACACCGATGGATCGGTCTCGGCTGACAGCTCCACAGGTGCTGTTGTCATCCCGACGTACCAGGTCACTATAAAGTTCAAACTGTCGCATAGGACAACATCCACAGCAGCGGAGCTTGCCGCCTTACGTGCTGCTATACTTTATATCGCGGAAGCCCGCCCTCAAAAATGGGCTGTGTTCTGCAACTCCAAGGCATCCCTTCAGAGCTTGCAATCAGCTTTACGACAAAGGGTGCATCAACAACTAGTGAATAAAATAAGAAAGGTGCTTCACGAAGTTTTATCGAAAGGACATGACGTGGTGTTCCAGTGGTTACCGGGACATTGTGGTACTGTCGGTAACGACCTTGCTGATAATGCTGCCCGATCCGCCCACGCAGACGCCCAAAAAACCCCAATTCCATTGTCGAGAACCGACGCTGCAAGGGGCCTTCATTCGTTAGCTAACACTATGTCGGAAACTTGGCTTAGTGACCCCAGTGTCGGAAACCACTGCCTACACAAATCGATCCCATCAAGAAAGCTTCAAGTTCTATCGGATCTCTCCCGCCAGGATGCAACTTTATTGTGCCGCCTGTGGTTAGGAGTAGTTTTTACGAAGGCGTACTCTTTTCGCATAGGAATGGCGGATAGCTCCCGATGTGAATCGTGCGACACGGACGAGACAATAGAACATCTACTGTCTTCATGTGAACATTTTGTGGGCGAACGCAACTTGCTACGCGAAACATTAGAGACACTAGACAGTAGACCTTTTTCCGAAAAGAAGATCCTTGGTTCATGGCTCTACGCGTCGCAGGCCAGCAAAGCGACGCGGGCATTGCTAAGTTTTCTAAAGACGACCGGACTACGCGACCGCTTATAAGCGAGCAATGGACAAGGTCACATCTACACACACGTTGCCCTTCACTTCTCTGTTTCTTCTCCTTTAATCCCCTCACCCCTTCCCTCAGTGCAGCGTAGCAAACCGGACGTGCGTCTGGTTGATCTCCCTGCCTTTAATTTCTTCCCTTCCTCCTCCTCCTCCTTCTGAGCTTTGTGGGCACAAATTTAGCGGAAGGCCTGGATTCAGTTCAATTCAATTCAGTTTATTCAACATCTGAGCGATGTTTGGTGCACGGACAAAAAGTCTGGGAAGGCTTGACTATATCCATGACCAGACTATGGCATACAGTGGTGTGAATTGTAACAACAATAAAGGTAGAACGCAACACATGATTAGAAAAAAAGAGCACAAAGGAAAAAGCACAAAAGAAGTACGCATACACATCACTAAAGGAAAAACAATACATAAACACAACTATAAATATTTTTCTGGATAAAAATTTTTAGCATTTGACATATTTAATCTGTACATATGAATACTATTGCAAAATTCGCTAAATTTCAAATGAAAATAACAAGCGTATGTAATACATTGAACTGAACAAAAAAAGACAATCTCAGTTGCACATAAATATTTCGTAACTGATTCAGCGTCATTGAAGCTTCGCCATTACCATCTCTAGCAAGCTCATTTAGTAGTGTAGCTAATGTGAACCTGAGCATTTTCTTTTCGTAAGTTTTCCGGCATTTTAGAACTTTCCATAACTCAGGATGGCACGTGTGGTATGCAAGGTCAGTTTTTGTCAATTTCGCCAATGTTTCTAGAAGGGAAATTTTCTTTTTTGTTTCCAACTCGTGTTGCCGAACTAATCTGAAGTTGTAAATGTTTTGTACGCTTACAATTTTAAGCTTTTTGAAAATACCCTGTGTGTGACTAAGGTAAGGAGCTTTAAAAGCTATGCGCATTGCACGCTATTGAAGTAAGGATTTTTTTTAATATTTTCTTGTGTTGCAATCCCCCAAACCAGTGCACCATAGGCCAGAGCAGAAAAAAATAAAGCATTGTATAAAATGTTGTAATTGAAAGAAGTAGGGTAAAGCAATGTCGACGCATGAGGCCAATTACCTTTGACAGCTTTTTCTGCAAATAATTTATGGGATTATCCCAGGACAAGTTACCCGAGAAAAAAACGCCTAGTGTTTTGAAAGTATTCACAACTTCTACTTCAGAATTATCGAGCAGTAATCGGGGACTGCACAGGATATGTTTCGTGAGTGAAGCAAAACAGACTTAGTTGTACTGTTGTTTAGCTTTACATCATTGTTAGTAGCCCACGAGTGAATGGAATAAAGTGCTTCATTTGCCCAATCCGAAAGACATGCAACATCTGAGGCAGCGAAAAAGAAGCTAGTATCATCAGTGTATAGTATATGTTTTGCCGTACGATCGATTTTAACAATGTCTTTAATATAAAGAACAAAAAGAAAAGGACCGAGAATGCCCCCTTGTGGTACACCTACATTGACCGGTTTAATTGAAGATGAGTGATCATTAATCATGACAAACTGTGAACGATGTTGCAGATAAGATGAAATAAGCGACAAAGTTTTTCCTCGAATGCCATAGTGCTCCATTTTTTTTTAATTTGTATGTTGTGGTTAATAAGATAAAATGCTTTTGTGAAAACCAAAAAGGTACCAAGGACCAAGTGACTTCCAAACATTTCAATAATTATTTCTTTTTGCGTGATCAATGTGAGCTAAGTAGACTTATTTTTTCGGAAACCGTACTGCGAATCTATTTAAATGCTATAACTGTCAGTGAATGGAATTAATCGGGCTGAATTTATTTTTTTTTCAAAACCTTTTGAAAACACGGGGAGAATAGAGATTGGGCGGTGACTGCGAAGATAATTCTTATCACATTTCTTGTAGATAGCTGTAACTTTAGCACACTGCATCTTACGTGGAAATACTGCACACGAAATGCAACTATTATTATATGCGTTAAGCAGGGATGGCGCGATTAAATAAATGACAAATTTTACCGATTTGATCTGAAGCTCCTTATTATCAGTAGCTATGCTGTTTTTAAGGCCAGTGTAGGTGGCAATAATTTCCCATTCAGATGTAGGCCACAGAAACATTTTGTGTTCACAACGCGGCTGCATGCAGGAGAAGCTGCCACTTCCGGATGATAATGGAATGTTACGAAGAAAGGAATCAAATGCGTCCGCTAATTCTTCACCGGAAGTTCCTAGGTTTTCTTTTACTATCCTAGTAGTAAGTTTAGTTCTTCTGCCTAATATCATATTTAGTTAACGCCGAATGTCCCGAAGCTTTGGCTCGAAGTAATGAGTCAATGATCAACCTGTTTTTAGCAGGGCGAAGTTCTTTAGATACAAAATTCCTATGCTTTTTAAAGGCACTGAGCACATCGGCGCATCTAAATGATGGGTGAAGCATGTCTTTCACTATGTCGATGACTATTTGGTGCTTCTTGATGTCCGTGATTTTCATCGACATTCCGTGGATATGTAGAACGTGTTTCCAGGGAACGGCTGCGGCATAAATTTCACGGTCGAGTTGATGACACAAGGAGTGCTCCAGTTCCTAGACTTGAAGTTAGATTTTCTGCCTACACATGTATGTTGGCGCTGTCATCCGCGTGCACTTATCCCGTTACTATACTTCACATCAAGCCATTCAAACATAATAAAACCGGACATAGCCGCTTCTTGCGTTCGCTCAGTCTAGCAGAAATTCTGTCAGGACAGGCTACATATTAGCCTCAGCAAACAGGTGGCAATACTGAAGCAAGCGGGTTTTCCGCAATACAGCATGGCGCTAGCCTGTGAAAAGATGCAAAAACATCTGAAACTGAATCATTCACAGATGCGAGGCAACAAAGAACAGACTATGAAAGCCAAAAAGTACACAGTCATCCCGTATATACAGACCATGTAGCTCATGGCTTGAAAAACGTAGCTTAATGTTACGGCGTAGACTTAGTTCCCCTCCCCCCCCACCTTTCATAGGTTGGATTGCATGTGCGCAAAAGTGCAGAAAAGTACTGACACACAAATCATAGAAAAAGGAAGTGCTCTCAGCAACTGCGGCATCAAACACACGTTTTTGGAAGAAGCCCGTAGCTTCATTTCGCTCTCTTAATTCAGTTATTATATTGAGTTCGGGATCTTTTTACGGTGTGTGCGGTGGGTGGACTGTCTCCAGAGTGACAACTAAACATCGGTGCGTCGGAGTTTCACTACGCAGCGCGATCAGAATTGCCCCTTGGCGGGCCCGTGCCTCATACCTGGCAAAGCCCGGGTATGGGGGACAACGAGATGCTGCTAGCGCCAAGCGGAGCACCACTTATCCATCCCGCTCGACTTCAAGTTGCTGCAGGCTCAGCAACAATATCGACGTCCCATACAGAGAACAGCGAGGCCTCGCAGTGTAAGAAGAGGCGTACATAGGAGGAAGGAGAGATTGACAACGATGAGGCCACATCGACGTACTCCCTTAATGACATGACACAGATGGATACAGAAGCACACAAGGAAGACGAGAAGCTTCCACAGTGGTCACCCATCACAAGAACCGAGATACGGGTGGTGTTCAGACCAATCGCTGCCGAGGACTCCTTCTGGAAGGTGAATCCCGATCGCATGGCATCTGAGATAATCTCTGCTATCACTGAGAAAGTGGCATCATCAAGAATCAACAGACCGAAGTTTTTGTGTTGGAGTACGGTCTTTGTACTCGGCAAACAAGTTGCTGCTGATCAAAAGTCTGGCTCGATTGCCTGTACATGTGATGATACCTCAGCCTTACATGAAAACCCCAGCAAAGGTAAGAGATGTTCCACTCGAATACAGTGATTATGACCTACTGGAATATCTTAAAGATGCTGGTGTAATCTCAGTCCCACGACAAAAGAGATGGGGAAGAAATGAAGATGGGAGTGCCACAATGCAGCCCATACGTAATTTAATACTGCAGTTTAGACATGACATGCCATTGCCAAAAAGAGTTGCTCTCGGCTTTACGGTTCACACTGTCGAGGAATACATTGAGCCGGCGGTAAGGTGTTACAACTGCCAGAGATATGGGCATAAGGCTAAGACTTGCAGCGGAACCAAGAGATGCAAGGTATGTGCTGGCGCACATGATTACAAAGAATGCACCTCGAAGCGTCAACCTAAGTGTGCCAACTGTGCTGGACCACATCCGGCGTCGCTTTCAGGCTGCTCTCGAAACCGTTTGGCATCAGCGGTACAAAGAGAGAGAATTGTAAAAGGGTACCATAAGATACAAAGAGGTCCAGCACCCAATTCGGATATAGTCGAAGATGTTCCTGCGGCACAAAGAAATGCAAAACAGTGGGGCCACGACTATTACTCGGAAGTATTGAAGCGCTCAGCACCAAAACATCGCGTTGGCGAAGAAGTCCGGGCCCAGAAACTTGCTGAAGTGGAACTTTCTACCGGGCCAGACACAGCCAAGGAGCCACTGACTACCAAAGGGAAGGGTCACAGCAGCTTGCTGAGAAAAAAACTCTTCAAGAAATGCGATCTCGGCGGAGACAGCCGGAAACGAGCAAGTCATTTTGCCAATAATCTTTGCGGCTCTTGAAGCAATTCTGCGATCCCTGCCACAAGCAGGTTCTTTACCAGAAGTGAAATTGCTGCTAGATGTTGAGCATCTTCTCTTTTCGTAATCATGGCTACCGGACTATCTAACTGGTACGAAAGAAGTGCAATATTCTAGTGGAACTGCAACGGTTTGCAGTATAAGAGTGGACATTTTCGGAAATTCATCGCTCAGCACGGATTTACGATTTTGTGTATTTCTGAAACAAGAGTATCCACTAACTTTCGCTTGTCTAATTATGTGGTGTACCGAGCAGAGCGTCCTGCTGCAAAAAGAAGAGTGTTGTTGTGTGTGAGACGCGATATTCCGTCGACACTTGTGGCTACTGCTAAAATAGATGCGCCGCAATTCGTTAGATGCAAGGTGAAGTTTGGTAACGTTACTGTAACTGTACTTAGTGTTTACGTGCACCCTCAAGGAAACGTTTCATACGCAGAGTTGGCTGCAGTGTATAGATCTGATCATAATCCCATACTTATATGTGGTGATTTTAACGCGCACCATGAATTGTGGGGTAGTGAGCGTTGTAATGGAAGAGGATCTGCTATAGTAAAAATATGCGAAGACCATGGTTACACTATACTAAATGATGGTTCTCCGACGTTTCTACGGGGGCATAACTGCTGCAGCGTACTAGACATCACTGTGTGCTCCTCTGAATTAGCGGCTGGAGCAGACTGGACTGCAGACGCTGATACAAGAGGAAGTGAATACTTGCCAGTATTCATATATCACCCAAAGTTGAAGAAAACGAGAAATAACCGCACAACAAAAATCACAAATTGGGCAATCTTTCGAGAATTACAGAGACAAAATCTTGAACCTTGTTCTAACGTAGAAACGTATGCATCAAAGATTAAAAAAATTTTCTAACAAAAGCAACTCGAGCAGTACCCATTCCAGATTGGCATTCGGGTGTTGACGCTGAGTATGAGAGGCTTCGGGCAATACGACGCCGATCTGAAAGAAGATATCGCAAGTCGGGTAATTTAGAAGATTTCTAGGTTGCACAGAAAGTACATTCTGCAATGCATAACCAACTGCAGAAGCTTTCAACCAAAAGGTGGCAACATTTATGTGCCTCACTTTCTCCATTTACCTCGGCGCCTCAACTGTGGAACATGGTACGCGCCCTCCGACAGCCAGTAGTCTACTCGAGACCACTACAGGCTCTAGCGCTGTCTCGAGGAGTTAGCGAACGTGTGATTGCCGAAGAATTTTGCGATCTTATACTAAGAAATGGAGAGACCGCCCAAACTAGCGAATATAAATCCTCAGCAGAATCAGCTTCGGCGGTTGTAACAAAGTTCTCTGCGATCAGTTCATCAGATCTGGATGACAGCTTCACACCAGAGAAGCTCCATTATGTGCTGTCTTCAGTAAAACGAACAAGTTCACCAGGAACAGATGGAGTTACATACGCTGTTCTCGCTAATTCGTGCAAGAAAGGAACATTACACCTGTTGGACATCTATAATAAAAGTTGGCAAGAAGATAAAGTTCCGGAAAGTTGGAAAATATCAAAAGTAGTACCGTTGCTAAAGCCAGAGAAGAGCCCTATGCAGTTGGACTTGTTTAGGCCGGTTAGTTTGACAAGTTTTTCAAAAGTGATGGAAAAAATTATCAATGAACGAATTTTATGGTGGCAAGACATGAACAAACTACTACCAGAAAGCATATCCGGCTTCAGAAGAGGTAGATGCACAGTCGACTGTATTCTGGATTTGGTCACAGATGTGGAAAACCAACGAACGCAAGGAAACATCACTGTCGCTGTACTCCTTGATGTCCGCCGAGCATACGACACAGTGAGTCACGTTCACGTTCTGGAAGGACTGGCATTACAGGGATTCAAGGGCAAGATACTGCGTTGGATCACTGACTTCCTGTATCACCGGAAAATTTTTGTAGTTACGCAGGAGGGCCCAACGTCAAAACATGTCGTCCACCAAGTAGTGCCACAGGGTAGCGTGCTAAGCCCTACTCTTTTTAATGCAGTCATGGCGCGGCTCCCGTATAATCTTCCAGCTAACATCGAATGTTCAGTATATGCTGATGATATAAGTATATGGACGTCTGGTCCATCGTTTTTGGATGTACAACAAACTCTACAAGAATGATTGGATTATGTAGACCGTTTTCTAAAAGAAGAGGTGTGGCACTTATTCTGGCTAAAACAGCCATACTTCTGTTTACATTGAAAAGGCCTGGAAATTTCCACATTATTCTGCAAAATCAGCCTATTCAAATGGTTAAAACTCATAAATTCTTGGGAGTAATTTTAGACCGGAGGCTAACATGGTCGCCTCATGTCCAGTCCCTTGAACAAAAAGTGAATCAGGCCATTCGAATCCTCCGGTATCTCTGCGGGGCTAAATGGGGTGGTACTACCGAGTCGTTATTAGCCCTACATGTTGCCTGGATACGCCCCATTGTAACTTACTCACTGCCTCTGCTGCACGTACTTCCAGCCTCCACCGAAAGGAAACTTCACTTGTTATTGGCAAGGAGCTTGAGGGTATGTCTGGGTTGACCATGGTCAACTTCCAGTGCTTTAGTGTATGCGGAGGCTCGAGAGCCACCTTTGGCAGTACTCCGAACTAAAGAAACATCTCGAAATTTATTTAGAATTTTCACGCAACATGAAAGTCATTTTTTATCTGATGCGCTAACACAAAGGACGGCAACGAGACTACAGGATACTATATCATCATTTCAAGCAGTAGTACCAGAATTTAAACAATGGAAACCTTCAAAACCACCTTGGACGCTTCCACTTCTCAACGTTATTCGTGAAATAGACGGCATAGAGAAGAAAGCAGACATGGCACCTCTAGTAGCGCCAAAGTTGGTACTTCATCAGCTTCATGTAATGCATAATGAAAAAACAAAGATATATACAAACGGATCATGCACTGAAGAACTGAAGAAGCGTCAGCCTGTGCGGTCTTTATACCCGAAATTCAGAAAAAGAAGATGTACAAATTATCGCACAAATCTTCATCGACGACAGCAGAATTGGTGGCTATCTTTGAAGCAGTTAAGCTTATCTGCGAGAATCCTGAGCCACGAAAATGGGTGATATGCACTGATAGCAAACCTGCTCGTCAGCTAATCAGAAATGTGAGATCACCTTAAAAAAATGGTGAAATAGCACAATGTATTGCAGAAACTGTGGAATATGCCTCATCGCAGGGTCACAACATCGTATTCCAATGGATACCCAGCCACATTGGAATAAAGGGAAATGAAGAGGCTGAGAGCCTCGCGAAGAAAGCATTGAAGGAAGGACAGGATTGCGCAATTCCTATGTCTGGGGCGGATATTCGACATTTTATATCGCAAGGAGCTAACCATTGTTCGATGGAGAAGTGGTTTGAGAGCTCTAAATCAAAGGAAACGGTACTTTATGAAGTTGATCCACACAGAAAATTTCCCATAGCTACAGACCTCCCACGACACCTAGAGACATTAATCCACCGTCTTCGATTGGAAGTAGCATACACAAACAGCTTCCTGCACAAGATACATCGATCCAACTCACCGGATTGCTTTTGTGGTCATGCAGAAGAAAATGTTCGCCATATTCTTTTGGAGTGCGTTAAATACGCGAATGAAAGAGAAAAATTAAAAAACAAATTATCAAGTTTGGACAGACGGCCCCTCACAATAAAGAAACTACTTGGACCATGGCCTGAGATGGATCTCCAGAAGAAGGCAATAACTTCCTGACAGACTTTTTAGTGGAGACCGGACTGGACAAGCGCCTATGACAGACAGCCAGAGATGGGTATATATAAAATGTGGTCATGTATATACTGACAGTAGAATAGTAAGCTGTGCGTACTGAATAGTAAGTTTATGACTGTGTGAACTGCGCGAAGAAAACTGTGTATTGGCATGATATTTGAACTGGTTTCAGAGTGCTATTATGTTTTTTTTCTTTTCCGTATTGTTAATTTTTGGGTACCATTCTGTATTATTATTTTATTTTTCGCTGCAGAACTTTGTGATATGGAGTAGCCGAGGCAACAGGCACCTCAACCTCTCCACAGCAAAATAGTTAAAACAGAACAGAACAGAAACACACGTTTCATTATGCAGATTACAAAGAGGCCATCGTCTACCAAATCGCATTATCAGGCGGAAAATCATGCTTTGAACAGAGCGGAAGATGTGTCAACATCCGCATTAGGGAGCATATGAACGTTCACTATGGAGCAGGAAACATTTTTCACTCGCTGCCCATTCTAAACAAAGCGGTTACACTCCATTCGTCGCCGACACCACAATTCTGCGGCGTCGTCAACAACAGATGCAAGAGAAGTCACCGAAGCGTTTCACATGAAAAGAAAAAAAGAAAACTGTATCAGTTTACCATTCATCACGCTAAGCGACGCGAAGTATCAACACCTAAGCACTGCATGCCCGTGTATACTATCTGTTTTATGTTCTGTTTTTCACTTTTTTATTGTTTCTAAGTTTCTTCTTAATAAACTTAGCTTTCGAGTCAGCGCCTGTGTTACGCGCCTTCGTTTTGTAGCCCCGGTCCTTGAGTGCGCTGTTAAAATCAAGATGAATGCGTACCAACTTGATAATGCTTGAATTCTCATACGTGTCGGACTTAGGTGACAATATCTTGATTTGTTTACGTCTAATAGCTGCAAGAAAATACCAGCTAATAATACCATTCGTATGCTCCTCACTAGCATTGACATTCCGGCTGCAAAGAGTGCACTTCAGTTAGTGGATGCGCTGAAGCCGGTGCCATCAAGTCTGGAAAGGCACCATGGCTCCGCCTCTGCAAGCCTTTCGTAAAGAGGTCAAAGGAGCTTCGATATTCCAGTGGAATGCCCGAGGCCTCAAGCCCCGCATTTCTGATATACGACAATTTGTGTTCAAAAACCAGTTTCCAATTATTGTTATCTGTGAGCCAAGGCTACACAATGCAATACGACTATCCAGGTACGAAGCCTTCAAGTCCGCTACCTGCAACGAACAGAGTAAAGTCATTGTATATATCAGATGCGACCTTACCTATATCGAGCACCGTGTAGCACCTCACGATGACAACCAGTATGTCTGCTTGACAGTTAAACGTAGAGACCTCAATTTCACGCTTGTAGGCGCATATATATCACCTTCAAACCGTTTTGAACCTGAAAGACTACGTGCACTGTTAACAGCCACACCTGGACCATGGATCATCACCGGAGATTTCAACGCTCACCACCCACTATGGGGAAGTCAGAAGACAGACAGTCGCGGAAGGCAAGTATTCTCCTTTGCTCTGGAGCAGCAGCTGCTTTGTGTAAACGACGGAAGCCCAACGTTTTTACGGGGAACGACATACAGCAGCTGCCTTGACTTGACATTTGTGTCACGAAGCCTAAATGGAAAGGTCAAGTGGTTCGCAGACTATGAAACTCATGGAAGCGACCACATACCAACTTATTTGAAGATCAAGGGCCTGAAAAAATCGCCAAACTACGACACTTCGACTCGCATCGACTGGACAAAGTTCAGGTCACTGACGGAAAAAAGGTGTCAAGAAAATAAAGCGCCTCCTCTTGACACCCTCGAGGATATGATTAGAGGTGCTACTCAAGAAGCGACCTATCATATTCAACATACTTCAGATTATTGTCAATATCAAGCGGAATTGGAACGGCTCAGAGCAATCCGTCGTCGCGCAGAAAGAAGATATAGGCGCACTAAGTCCATTCACGACTTGAGGGAGGCAAGGCGCCTACAGAAAAAAATTCAGCGGCGAATCATTTCACTTCAATCCTTTCGCTGGAAACAACTGTGCGAATCTTTGGATCCACACAAGCCTTTGACGCAGACATGGAGGATTGTCCGTGGCCTACGAACATCGCCACATCAACATCGCCCCTTCAAGTGTCTTTCTCTCCACCAAGGACGCACCGAAATTGAAGTAGCAGAAGATTTCTGCATGAAAGTTGCCGGTCATGCGTCCGCGTGCACCACGCGCCACCTAGAAAACGCTCCAGTTTCCAGAGATTCAAGAATGGACACCTTTTTCTCTCTAGAGGAACTACAAGCGGCCTTGACGGCATGCAAACGATCTTCATCGCCTGGTCCGGATGGGATCACGTACATGGCTCTTTGCAACCTCGGAGAAGCAGCTCGACGGGCCCTTCTATCCGTGTACAACGACTCGTGGAGCAGCGGATTTATCCCTCATTCATGGAAATCCAGCCGCCTCGTCCCTGTGCTTAAACCAGGTAAATCTCCTCTGCACTTGACCTCTTATCGCCCCATCGCGCTTACTAGCTGTTTCGGGAAAGTGATGGAGAGGATGATTTTGACTCGCCTGGAGTGGTACCTGGAGCACCATGAGGTATACCCTCATGCTATGACGGGCTTTCGGCGTGGGAGGTCCGCAATTGATAACGTTATAGACCTGGTCTCATCTGTTCAGCATCAAAAAAGACTGAAACGTTTATCTGCGGCGTTGTTCTTGGACGTGAAAGGTGCATACGATAACGTATCACATGAAGCTATTCTGGATGTCATGGAAAATGTTGGATTAGGGGGTCGGGTTTACCAATGGATCCACAGCTATCTGAAAGGCAGAACTTTCTTTGTACAGACGGAGAATGGCACAACAACGCACCATTGCAACCACCGAGGTGTGCCTCAAGGCGGCGTTCTTAGCCCCACACTTTTCAATCTAGCGCTACTCGGCCTGGTTGATGCACTTCCAGAATCTGTCCATCTATCAATATATGCAGATGACATCTGCATCTGGGCGTCAGGCGTAACACGCCTTCATTTGCGTGCCCGGCTTCAGAGAGCGGCAAAAATAGCGACAAAGTACCTGGAAGAACGGGGACTAGAGCTGTCATCAGAGAAATGCTCGCTTATAGCATTCACGCATAAGTTTATGAGCCCATATGTTATTAAAATCAACGGACACACGATCAACTACGTGAAGACCCACCGATTCCTCGGAGTCATAGTTGATCGCGACCTCTCCTGGAGCCCTCACATCGCCCATATGAAAACTAAACTCACCATGATCACCCACGTACTGAGGTTTCTTGCTGGAAAAACGTGGGGTGCATCGGTAAAAGCAATGCTCCAACTCTACACTGTTTTGTTCCTCGGTTATATGCGATACAGCTTACCCGTGCTTTGCGGGATCCGAAGAACAAACTTGCGCGTCCTCCAGTCGATCCAAGCCCAAGCCCTGAGAATATGCCTTGGTCTCCCGAGAGGCGCGTCTACAGCAGCGACAGTCATCATTGCGCGTGATTATCCAGTCAACGCATACATCCGCGTAGACGCTTTGAGAATGCACATAAGACATTTCGCTCGGCTTCCATCTCATCACCTAGCCTCACTTCGAACTTCCAGGCCCCACTCAGCGTTCAGCGCAACTGTAGCTCAGCATTGCGCAGTGCTTCCATTGCACTTCACGCATGCAGCACAGCCGCCGATACCATTATGGTGCCTACACCCACTCAAAGCCCTTCTTACAATTCCTGGCATCCAAAATAAGAAAACGTCGTCGCATCTAGCCCTGAAACAGGCCACATTACTTTTCCTGCAAGAGAAGCACAACGGACGCCTTCACATTTACACGGATGGCTCGGTGTCATCAGTAAGCTCTGCAGGGGCGGTGGTTATTCCCGCGAGGCACATCACAATTAAATTCATGACATCGCATTTGACGTCATCGACAGCTGCAGAACTTGCAGCCATTCGTGCAGCTCTGGAGTTTATAGTGAAAGAACCTTCGGGAATTTGGTCGATCTTCTCGGACTCGAAGGCATCTCTTCAATGTCTTATATCACCCTTTCGCCATGGACCTAATGAACAGTTAGTAGCTGAAATAAGGCTTCTTCATCACCAAGCAACCGAAAAAAAGCACAGCATAGTGTATCAGTGGATACCAGGTCATTGCGGTATATATGGCAATGACCGCGCAGATGAGGCCGCTAGATCTGCACACGATGGTACCCAATACACAGCCATCCCGTTCTCAAGAACCGACGCAGCTACAAGACTTCGTTCGCTTGCACGTGACCTCACACTGGTACAGTGGAACTCGACAGACTTCACAAACGCGCGCCTGCATAACTTGGATCCCGATATGCAGCTTCGTCTTCCCCCAAGGATATCTCGAGCTGAGGAGACTCTTCTATGCCGCCTGTGGCTTGGAGTGGCTTTCACGAACGCATACTCTTATCTCATCGGGATGGCCAGCTCTCCTACATGCACTTACTGCACTTGCGAAGAAACCATCGCGCACCTTCTATGTGAGTGCACCTATTTCAACGTGCAAAGACAAGAACTCACTGCAGCTCTGGATAGACTAGACAATCGGCCTTTGTCGGAACAAACGATTCTGGGTCATTGGCCGAGCCCATCCTCAGCCCAGAAGGCTTTGAAAGCTTTGCTGCGCTTTTTGCGGACAACTGGCCTCAGAGACAGACTTTAGTGTCTTATACTCATTGATGTTGCCTTTCCTCTATCGCAATTTTTTTTTTTTGTAATTTCTCCCTCTCTTCGCAACATTTCTTTTTAACATCTTTCATTCCCCTCACCCCTTTCCCCAGCACAGGGTAGCCAGCCGGTCTAAGAACTGGCTAACCTCCCTGTCTTTCCGCTTAAACTTTCCTCCTCCTTCCTTCCTCCAGCTAATAAAAATATATTATTTGTTGTGAAGTGACCTCAAGTGACTAGTTACAAAAGTTGTAGCATCGCCCGCATGGGCGATTCGTCAAACAGCGTTCTGTCAGCACCCTACAATGTGCAGTGAAAACACCTGCCTGCACACTGCTATGCTATCGGTCGGTTTCACTCGACGCGCAGATATTTTTTTTCCCCTTCAAATCATCATAGCAACAAGCCCCTGGAGTCTTTTTATCTATCGACTGCTTTCCTTTATACGTTACACGTGCTGCTCGTCTACGAGTCTAAGAATATAAAACGTATAAAATATAGTATTCTCTTTTGATAAAGCACAGCTTCCTCGAACGTAGTGCATCTTGCTATTTCCTTCGGAACACTACATTATTATTTTCTTTTTTCAATTTTTTATTTTCTTACAGGTTGTGTGAACCACTATATGGTTTCGAAACAAAAAAATCTCCTTGTAGCTGATTATACTTCTCTAGAAGGAGAAATACATTCTAACGTACGAAGAAGCGCATACACATATCGAAAAGCTTTAGCAAGGATTGATGGCATGCACCCTTTTTCGTATGATATATTTGTAGTGTGTTTGTCGCAAAAGCTTCCTAAAGACAGTGCTTATCATTTTGCATGTTGAAGTGAAACATTTTCTTGTCATTTCTGTATACAATGACGTGTTTCCCACGAAAAGAAAACGTGGTAGAATGTAGGCGTGCTAATTGGCATCTCCTAGAGCTGTTTACTTTTTTTATAGCGTAGCTCTTGGCCACCCGTTCCTGCATTGAGCGGCTTCACCGCACCGGCGCTGGCGTAACCAGTAGACATGAAAAAGTAACCAATAGAACTAAAAAAAATAGAATGAGAAAAAATACCATTTCTGGGTATACGTGTATTACAGTTCATACAAAAGACCTGAAACGAACCACACAAGCGTTGCACCGTTTCTACAGTGCTGCTCAGCTTCTCCTCTCTTGTATGGGCCGCGCTGCATAAAGTTTCATTTATATACACTGGAGGAAACTGGCGCTAGCGTCCGTGGGAGCTGCCACACACGGTGCTTTAGCGAGCATCGGAATCAGGGGTAGTACAAGGATTTGTCTAGTCTTCCTACTTTACGCTTCTTTTGGCTTCGCGTGGATTGAGGCTGCTTTATCCCGAAACAACAATCAGCAAATGTTCAGCACTTGCGCCTAACCACCTTAATATTTGAGGCCTACCATGTCAAATCGGGTCACGAAGTTTAAAAATGGTTCATTCTCTCCTTCGAGACAAAACCGCAACAAAGCGGTAAACGAAGCCAGAAGTGCGATTCGCCACCCGCAAATATGAAGACTAGGCAAATCCGTGTACTACACGTCCTTTGCATGGTCGCTGAACGATCACAGCACCAGAGTCCCCTCTAGTTGATTTTAGGAATCTGTATGCCTCACTGCACGTGTACCCGAAGATGATAGTATACTGACTCGCTCACACTAGTTCAGAAAAAAAACTACCCAGGATAATAAAGTATTTTAACCAGTGCCCTCTGCATAGCAATCTGGTATTCTACCACAGGGGCACACCACTGCTCGAAATTCATTTGCAAAAAGACCCTCTACAGCCGTCATGTCGGTAAAGGAACCACGTTAACCTATGTAATATAGTGCGGTAAAAGAGTAAATAGCAACCAATCATCACACAATGCTAACTGCGTGACGAGTGTGTGGTTTGATGCTTAGAAATCACTGCAGAACGCTTTGCCATATTTCTTCATCGTCACCAGCCACAGGCAGCGTCACGAAAATGGGCATAATAAATACCTCGCAGATATATAGCGGCTACCTCGTTTATCCGCACAAAGGCGAATAATGGCATTTCGGGTGGTGTTATACTTCACAAAAATTAATAATGGTGCGTTCAATACCCTGCGGAAATCCTAAACTTTCTTAACACAGTTGGCCTTGCCCCTACCTGAAGCTGGGTTCATAATTCGCAGTATGGGCAGTATTATAATCGTCGTTAGCTTTTTCGTTTTCTCCTGGTGATCTATGTATTGCGTGCGTGCAACATCAGAAACGCAACAGTCATAAAAAAGGCTCTTCGGTTTTTTATAGCATTTCTTCTTGTCTCGTTAGCCAAACGTGAGGTCAACAGTGGTGTAGACCCACTACATCGCGATGCGAGACCTCGCCGCCAGAGGTCTCGCTATGCGGAATTGTATACCTAAACACACCTGCTGTCGTCTTTTGTCAGGTGTGCGATACTCGCTGCTGATATTGGTAAGGTCACACTCTACTTGGAATATCCATAGGGTCTCTCAGGTCACACAGCAAGACTCAAAACAAAGGGTCTCGAGTACGCTTGCGAGCGATACCTGTCTCCAAAGCGGCACAAACGGGTAAGAACAACGCGTGATTAGTACCTAATAAAGACCGGATGGACGATGCGGCGGATGTGATTGTCGAGCTCTATTGTACGGTGACATCTACGTGTTTGTTGCGGAAGAAGAGGCATGAATTTAGTGCTGACGTCGTAATTGCTCTTTGAACACCTTAAACCACTACCTGCAGAGTCCTAGACAAGGTATGTTCTCGTCATCTTGCGTCATACCCTCACCGAAGTTTTCTTTCTTTTTTTTTTCAAGAAAAGAGGTGTTCATATATCAAGCTGTTTATTTGGCAGTGGAAACTTAAATATACTAAGACATACTAACTTCCCCAACCAGAAGGTACATTGATTGATATGCGGGGTTTAACGTCCCAAAACCACCATATGATTATGAGAGAAGCCGTAGTGGAGGGCTCCGGAAATTTCGACCACCTGGGGTTCTTTAACCTGCACCCAAATCTGAGCACACGGGCGTACAACATTTCCGCCTCCATCGGAAATGCAGCCGCCGCAGCAGGGATTAGATCCCGCGACCTGCGGATCAGCAGCCGAGTACCTTAGCCACTAGACCACCGCGGCGGGGCCAGCCAGAAGGTAGAAACGTCAGAAGGTCATCTTTTGAAAAAAGGCGAAGAGTGTACTGAAAAAAATTTTAGTGCACGCAGAAGTAGATGAGGGTTTGGGATGAACAGCTATATAGAGAATGACTTGTTATTTCATATACTGTGTATTCCATACACAATATGTTCTATGCACAGACCTGGTGTTTTATAAACTAGAAATGTGTGCGTGTAGATGCATTACTGCAATGTGAACATCTGCAAACAACATTTTCGTTTTCTTTCAGCTTAATTGTTTCAGTGTGCTATATGTGGTTTTAGCTGCTATTTGTTCATTTTGGGCATTGTTTTGTTTTAAATCTTATAAAAATGAAGTTGCCGAGGTAATATAAACTTCAACCTCTCCACAGCATGCCAATAAAATCCTGAATTCTGAAGAGGTTTGCATGACGGTAGGCCTAGGAGGTAACAACGAATGATTATGATGCAAAACAAAATTATACTATCGGCAAGCGACACGAAATCAAAGCACACACAAAATGCGACACATCACTCAGTATGCAAGGCTTGTCAATGGGACCAGTGTTTCTGTGAAGAAGTTGCTGAGTGAAGCGCACAGGCAGCCATATCCCAAATACATTTAGTTTAAGCGGTGACATTCTTTGATGAATATCGACACAGTTTTTTTTTTATGTAAACTCATCAAGTACTGGCTATGTGGGCTGCGTTTCCCTCATGTTCTATGCAGGACGAATATGTCACTTTGTTGTTTATTTTTCTTTGGTTTGTTTAAAGACAACGTGCAGCGTCGTACGTCACATAACCATCGTGAATGACAGCTCTGTGAATTCTACAAGCTACAAAGAGACAAAAAGACGAGTGAGGAGGCACACAACAAAATAAATCTCGAAGTTCTATAGGTGGAGATATCCCTGGGCATGATAACTACCGTACACGGAAGCTTTACGTCCCAAACACAACAGCTTCATCACGTAAACGAAAGTGCACATGTACCGCACAGCAGTAGTCACCATGCGTCAAACAGTCACGCATTGAATTGCGTATGTATTTGCATAAACAAGACAAATGAAAACTCCTGCATCTCGCAGCAAACAAGCACACAAGGCAGTGTTTTCGCAAGCGTACCTGCGCAAAAACTTAATACGCAAAATTTCGTACTATTCCAGGTACGTCATGCTTCCATCTATTTCCAATTCTTTCTCTTTTTTTTCTGCGCACTGCGAGTTCCGGTTTCGCTTACTGTGTGGTCTAAAAAAGCTCATCCAAGAGCTGTCCGTTCAAAAGATGTCAAAAGCCGACATTTTCATGATTGATATGTGGAGCTTAACGTCCCAAAACCACCATATGATTATGAGATACGCAGTAGTGTTGGGCTCTGGAAATTTCGACTACCTGGACTACTTTAACGTGCACCCAAATGTGAACACACGGGCCTACAGCATTTTCGCCTCCATCAAAAATGCAGCTGCCACAGCCCCGGGAATCGATCCCACGACTTGCGGGTCAGCAGCCGAGTACCTTAGCCACTAGGCCACCGCGGAGGGCCAAGCCGATATTTCACAAAACTGAGAAAATTTTTCTCACGTTTTTCGGAAACTTATAATTTCCTGCTGTGATTCATTAGATATGAAGTGTGAATATATTTCAAAGGACCCTAAAATTAGAACTTATTTTACTCGTATTGGTGTATTACCCTTTTCCTATACCAGAAGCACGACGTTTTCCAAGAGAAAACGTTTGGAAAGCGAGAAAACATGCAAAAACAGATTGTTACCTCACAGATTTTTTAAAGCGTCTGCTAGAGCTTACGTAGTTATTGATAAGTAAAAATAAAGTACATTATCGTCTGAAGGCGCCTAGGACCTAACGTATCGAAGATGAAAAACTGTAAAATAACAATGTGAAAAACGACGGAGGAACACACAAAGACAAACAAGCGCTATTTGTCTCTGCATGTGCGTTCATTGTTCGCGTTGTTATAATTTTTTTAGTCGTGAATAACCAACTAGCCTGACTTATGGTCAATTCGTCATTGTGAAGTTGAAAAACTGTTGTGCCAGTGTGGCAAAAGATACGAAAAAACGCTAAAATTCAATTTCTGGAAAATTGTTTGGAGGTGTTTCAGCATGAAATGTGATAATGAACCACTGATCATTTTTTACTTCATTACCACGTGAACAATGGCGAAGTTATAACAGTAGAGTTTTCACTGGGCCTTAATAGTTGATTTCTTGCTTTCCGTTTGTGTCTCTTTCACGCAGAAGAAGTATTGTTACACTCGAACAGTTGTCTCTACAATGTACAAAATAAGCGAAACCTCAATAACCTTCACATGCAAATGTTATGTGCAATAAGCGAGTGTACAAAAACCTCACAAGTAAATTGCGGAGCACAAGATCTGAAGTCTATGTCGACTATAATGACCGAATGCGTCAGACTCGGGTTTGAATAGGCCGTCATCGCTAGAGAGAACCCCGTCAGCCGTGCTGCTCAACGGTTGCCCTTCAGGTTCCGGAAATTCATGAAAAACGCTAATGTGGATTCGGACCGTCATAGTCGCACACTCCGTACGCACGAAAACATAAAATGAAAGGCCAGCTACGTAGACGCGTCGTGCCCTTCACCCTCTCTCCTACTTTCGACGAGAATCCTCGCCTCTCTGACGCAAACGCCGCCTTCGCAAACTTCAGCTGTTCGACAACGTGCATGTATACAACCACTTTCGGCACAAATCCTCCGTTTATTGTTCGCACATAATGACAGCCAGTTTGACGCTACCTAAGCTCCATACAACCTAACCGCGTGCCTTGCATCCAAGCAATCCCCCGCGGTAGGCATAGTCTACTGTTCTTAGTTGTTTTTTTTTTTACTTTAATTTCGCACGTGTTAGCTGTTTCAGTGGCTGTTGGCAAGCAGCTTCTGATTTCCGATCGTGCGCTTCCCGCTTACGCGTTTTCTTTTTTCTTGCTGGCGCGCAGTTGACGGCTGCCGCGCACCGCTGCGAGGCAACCTGGGAAACCATTTTTTTCCCGCTTACGAAAGAGCAGCTGAGCCTCGGCTATTCTGCCACGGACGCAACAGAAGGTGAGTGGACTAACTCGACAACGCAATACTACTGAACGCACACAATGCCGCGTGCTGGCGATCGGGAGTTAAGGTGCAATAAATAGCCACAGCTAATGTGCGGAACATTTTTTTTATCCAACTGCATCTCCAATTCAAGAAGCATATTCATGCAGAATCTCCCTTTGTAAATGATGCGTGAGCGTAGTGTTGATGGAGGTTGAGACCTCATTTATAATGTAAATCCGAGTGGCCACGGCATAGCATTTGTCTTCTTTCCGTCATTTGTCAGCGTATGGAACAGCTTCATGGTAGGCTAGTTTGTCGGCCGCCGAAATGTATGTTTGGCATCGAGTGCTTTGAATGCTGGAATTTTCCTACGTGTGCAATCCTTCATATCGGCTTTAAATGTTTTCCTAAGGGGGGCTCTCGTTCCAATGCCATCAATACCAACAAATTGCACAGAGCCTTTGAAGACAGTCTTTTTGAACATTGTTTTGCATCACGCGTATTTATATAGTTCACATAGATAGACATTATTGGAGGGTGGATGTGTAGCGCAGTGAGTAAGTCAAAGGAATCACGACTTTTTGAAGTTGATCCGCACAGAAAATTTTCAATAGCGACAGATCTCCAACGGCACGTACAGACGTTAATCCACAGACTTTGACTGGAAGGAGCATACACAGTTTCCTGCACAAAATACATCGATCCAACTCCACAGAATGGCACTGTGGTCATGCGAAAAAATCTATTCGCCATATCTTTCTGGAGTGCGTAAAGCACGGAAATGAAAGACAAAAATTAAGAAACGGACAGATGGCCCCTCACATTCAAGGAATTACTTAGACCATCGCCAGAGATGCATCTTCAAAAAAAGGCGAACACCTTCATTACAGACTTCTTAGTTGAGACCGGACTGGATAAGCGCTTGTGATATACAGCTAGTGGTTGACATATATGAAATGATGTTTCAGTGCATATACTGAGAGTAGAAATAGAAAGGTGTGCGTGTGAACATTTCATGACAGTGCTAACTGCTGCAAGCCGACGGTACATATACACGTTATTTTAACTGGTTTCAGAGTCCTATTAGTAATTTTTTGGGTCTTTTTTTCGTTTTGCTGATTTTTTCTTTGGGTGCCATTCAGTGTTTTTTTTTTCACTGCAGAACTTACCGATATAAAGTAGCCCAGGTAATCTGGACGTCGACCTTTCCACAGCTAAAAAGGTTAAACAGAACAGGACACCTGATTTCAAGGCGTGGATGCTTCAGTTAAAGCTGGCATTGCAGAGAAAGTTTCTTCTGTTTTTTTTTTTACCTCATTTCTTTATGATGGTGATCGCCTTGCGGCACATAGAGAAGAATGGGGAAACATTTTGTTCGTCCGGTGTTTGTTCCCAATATAGAAACGTCATGCTTTATCCAAATTGTGTGTAGAATGGAGGCACTTAAGTCCATTTGTCAGCACAGGAAATCCCCAAGAAAAAGCAGCGTAATGGCAACGCGAAAATAACAGGACGGTAGTTCTTGTTTTGCATTTGTTTGCTTCGAGACTTAAATCAATACGCATGGTTAGGTGTCCCAAAACCATAATGAGATTACGAGAGACACCGTAGTGGAGGGCTCTGGAAATTTCGACCACCTGGGGTTCCTTAACGTGCACACAAATCTGGGCACATGAGCCTGCATCATTTTTGCTTGCATCAAAAATGCAGCCGCTACAGCCCCGGAATCCGATCCCGCGACCTGCGGGTCAGCAGCCCTTAGCCACTGGACCACCAGAGCGGGGTGGTTTTGAGACTTTTACGTGGTGCTTATAGAGAACATAAAAGGTAAAAGAGACCGTAAGCAGAAAAAAAGAGTCTTTTTCTTTTCGTATCAGTAAATTACTCTTTGTCACTGCCACTTGAAAAAACACGCAAAAGCATGAGGCAGGCGGCGACGATACTTTCACATTTACACACCAATCGCCATACTGTCATGAATTTAGGCGGCGAATACTCGGGCCTGCGTAGTCACTAGTCGGTAGGAATTGGTATTGTCCTCTGAGAGGCCTGCATACCCGAAATTACAAAGTTTGTGTGAATTTTGTTGCGCCAATATCGCCGAAACAGGAAAGATTGACTTTTTCGCAACGTCGGGTGCAGAAAATTTGGCGTTCAATGAAACACATAAAAAAGGAACCTTATGTCTCGCTCTAGTAATATCTGATGATATTACACAAATTTTTTATGATAATAGCATATGATGCTGAAGTTCACGTAGTACGTCGTTAGTGTTTTTAGGGTACCAATGTCAGTCCAGATCGATTCATTGTTTCGATTTAGTGTCAAATTTATGTTATCTCGCCAAAATAAAGGTTTACTTAGCTAAACATTTTGAACTGTCAGCATCGCTAACGCGTCATACCCACACGGGAAGATTGGTCACCTGGCCACACCTCACTTATGCCGCTTTTCTTGTTATGGGCCATATCACAATAATGGCATGTAGCAGTCCTCGATTACATTTCTCGTAAAAAAATATTGATCTACTGCGAAGCTTTATAAACATAAATATAGTGGTTTTCGCAAACCGAATTCAAAGCTTGACAAATGTTCTCAGATGACGCGTGCCACGCACCGAGGCAAGAAATTGTTTCCGTGGCATGTCACGGAAACACGAGCCACCATTCGTGAATTCATCTCGCTGAAACACGATACGGCACTGCTCACGCAGGCATGCAGTATCTGCCTTATTGCTCAGCATCGGCTCTCCTCTTTCCGTTTTTCTCAAAAAAAAAAAAGATGCGTGCGTGTCGGCTGGGCAGCTGCATCTACGCATATCGTTCACGGCACAAACAATTCTTGTCCTTGTAATGTAGCATTGTCAAAACTCGAGCTAGTCGGTGCTTATTCATAGCGAAGAATAGCGCGAGGAAAAGCAATACAAGGAAGGTGGTCTAAGGAAATATATACGTCGTGCGGAGATTTCGCCTGCATGTATATTTTACTGAGAAGTTCAAACAGATGCGCTGACCATATTCAATGCTAGAATCTTGATAATCGCCCATTTATTGCTGATAATTATTTACATTGTGTGTTTTTTTTTATATCGGCTAGCTTCGTTGTATTAGCAACAATATGCTGATAATTATTTACATTGTGCGATTTTTTCTATATCGGCTAGCTTCGTTGTATTAGCAACAATATGCTATACTGTCTACCTCTTCAGATAGAAAACCATGAAAATCCAATCTGTGCTTTAATCTTTATTCATTCAAACCAGTAAAAATGTTTTCATAAGCAAGCTTTTCTTTTTTTTATTCTTCGTATCACTGAAGTGTCATAGATACTTGATACATAGCTTACGTATGTTCACAGGTGCCGGGGCTAAAAACCGTCGGGTGTCAACTATTGTATCGTGATGCGGGAAGTTGCAGAAATCTCGCAACGAATATCAGGACCCAAGAACTCTACCGGTTACATCAATGGTGCATTCTTCGCCGACCCATCAGATGAAGGCCCGAAAGACGTCCCAAACTACAGTGCAGACGACAACAAACAGAAGGAAGCTTCAGTGGCGCCCAAAGGGGTGTTGGCAGTGATACGCCAAAGCCGATGGATGCTACCTTTAATCTACACTCACATATGGATGTCGGCATCCTTTTCAATCATACAACCATACTTCCCACCTTTGGTGAGTATCTTTTCAACATGCTGACTACCAACGCTTAGAGCGAAAGCTGTTACGAAATCAGAACGCGGGTCATGTCCAGCGCCGTAGTTTTCCACTGCCGCTGGTGTCGGTAACCAGTATTGCAAAAATAAGAAAAAGACTCAGGAAATAGAAAACATCGAGGACACAATAAATTTCGAACGTGGGTCCACTGCGTGCCAGCCGAGTATTCTGCCACTGAGCCACGCTGCTGCTTGGAACTTGTTTCTAAACTGGCTTTATAGGCAGGATTGAGGTCGGCAAAGGGATCGCGTTAATACAAGTAATAAAGCGTTTTAGGACAACAAAGGAACAACCAGGCATTACACAATGCGAATTGCGTAACGAGTGAGTCGTCCGAAGCTCCGACCCAATAGAAATTTTCTTCTTGATCACCTAGTGACTGTGGCGCAAAGCCACTTGAGGCATAATTCTTCATCAATGTCAGCCACTGCCTAAAAAATTGCACGAATTCCTAGCAAGGGTGTAGCAGACGCCACGCTTCTCCGAAGAATGACGAAGGATAGCATAGTGAATGCTGGCCTACTACTCAAATATTATGATTATTTATGGCGTATAGTGGATACCCAGCAAGTGTGCTTGTAGCAGTCACCCAAATAGTGTTTACGAAAGGCTCTGAAAGGCTGTACTGCGCGTTCCGCACAGGCCAGGCTCTTTTTTTTTAATGGTAACTGTCTTCGTTAGTGCAGCAGATTCCTTGCCGATAAGCATCTGTAATTGTACAGTGGTAACGCACCGAACTCCACAAAAGCCTTTCAAGAAAGAAGCTTGTAAAGCTCGAGGTAACACGTCAGGTGTCCGCGACAAACCCTCCATGACGTTGCTTATCAATAACATATAGCCACAGCTGCACACCCCTCCCCCGTCAAAACTTGCAGTGCGTGCAGTGCCAGACAGGCCCCATCAATCAAGCCTGTGTAGCGGTGGCTCGTGTTTGCGCGCTGCGGTACTCAGCCCATTTTACGCGCATGCGTGCCCCACGGCTCTACATGGCTACTCTCCTAAGCAAGACTCAGTCAATGCAGTGCCACTTCCAAGCATCAACTACTGTTACATTGTAATATACATGAGTAATATTTAGTGCATGCCTGATTATAGAGAGATAAATTTTAAGCACAAATTATGGTGCATATACACCTCTCCAGGCTACGTAGAACTCTCCGAACAACTGCTTCGCATAGTTCTAAGGTTTGAACATCAAGTACCATGGTGTATAAGCTTTTGTGACCTTTACGCATAATTGAAAGATAAATATACCATTACAATTGCGAAAAGAAGGCTGGATTCTGCCAATATAACTCATGATATTTCCACTTCGGCTACTAGTCACTTAATTATCAATAAAAGCACCTAAGTTTAGGGCTGAACAGAAGCAGCAAGCCAGATATTTTTACTTAGAAAAAACTAATAACATGTAGACGAGCTTTTTTAGCCGAGCTTTCATATATTCTTGTTGTGAAAAATACAAAACAGTGCCATTTTGTCCAGTCATGCTGTTCCATGCTACGCTTTTGATATTAATAATAATAATAATAATAATAATAATAATAATAATAATAATAATTGTTTTTATTTCCACCAATACAAATTTGATGACCTTGTTTATTGGCGTCACCAGTTCAAGAAGCGAAGAGACTACTTTCTTTATTGCTACAAGGAATAATACTGCATTCTGGGTCTTCGGATGTGCTCCGCGCTGCTTTTATTGTTATTGCATGTAAAGAGACTTAACTGCCTCTGTAGCTTTCAGCCTCTATAGACAAATATGTCGACTAGCTTCAAGAAACTTCTTGGTAAATGCAACTGATCTGCGTGGCTTTTCTTCTCCAACGTCACGTTCGTAAACATTAAACTAAGCACAGCAATAAATATTGTATTGATACCTATGCTATTAATCTTTTTTTTTCTATTTCTGATAACAAGGCTGCTGCGGCTGGTTTAAAAGCCTGGAAATACGGATTCTTTTTCTCGGCCACGAAAATTGCGATGTTACTAGGATCTGTGCTAAATGAACGCCTCGTAAGTATGACGCAATGTTTTCGTATTTTCGAGATCTTTTTCCAGCCTGAAAACCTCAGCCCCTACAAGAATGTTATCTTTTTTCTAGATGGCAATTGCATCTCCACGAAAGTGCTATTTGTCAGGGCAGATTGGTTTTGTGCTATTTACTATTCTGCTCGGGTAAGTTCTCCGCCTGTTTTTGCGCACTTACGCTAGTTGGCTGTAAATGTACTCTGGGCACTGTTCGCTGTGTATATATGCGTAAAAATGCAGCACATTGGAAAACCACAACCTGATTAGTAGTAAAACTTTTTTGTTCGCCCGTTCGACAAGCTTGCTATTTCTTGTGAATGTGATAAATGTTTTCATTGTCTCGGCAACTTGATTAATGCCTAATAAGGACTTTGCTTTATAACACTGATAAGACAGTGTCGAAAAAAGTGAACGCAAACACATAGTGCTTTGAGGTGCCCGGTGACAAGCTCTTTGTGTCCGCACTACATATACGTAAAATGGCTCTCTGTACCAGAGTTACCTATGCGACACCGCTATTGTTTATCAAGATATTCGTAAGAATTTTTCATTGTAAAAATATTGATAGAAGCGAGTGACAAAACAGGCAGCCGTAGGCCAACGGTTTCTATTCAACAAACGAGCCAAATACTGACGCCTTGGTTTCATTTATACATTTCTGAAACTTGAGCAGCCACCGCTGGTTGCAATGTTCGATTAGCTTAGTTTCAACGGCAAAGCAATCACACAAGCGGCTATATATAACGAAGACGAAAGAGTGCATGGCGTTTGTTGGTTTGACACTATTCATTCACTAATCTTTCGTCTGGTGGACCAGATTTTGTAAAGCTGACAAAGTCTCGTCCACCAATGCTAGTAAATATGCCGTGGCAAAACAACGAATGTCGTATTTTCTTTCTTCTTATTATTGTATTAGGGAAGTCATATACCGCCCAAACAATACGACGGTTTACGTCACGTCTAAGCCTCTCATACAGGAGCCTTGTTAACAATAACGCCTCAAGAATGGCATAGCATGTTTAATTGAGGAAGAAAGTGTGAGTTTATGGGCTCGTTTTCGTTGCTAGACACAATAATAATGCGAACTAACCGACCATGTTGCCAAGAAACGTATAGGTAATGTTATTTGAAGTAATTGTAAATAAAATGTGAAGAAACAAAACTAGAAGGAAATATAAATTGCCACCGGCAGGATCCGAACTGCCTGCAACCTTCAAATAACGCGTACGGTTGCCCACGACTGAACTATGGGGGCAGTCATCCCTCCGTCCACTTTATAGGGTATATAGATGCATTAAACAAGGGTGTGTCATTCAGCGCCCTCTGTTGCCATCACGCCGAGTGTGGAAAACTTTTTTTTTGCGTATTTGGCATCACGTAGTGCGTGATCTCATTATGAGATATCAGATTGCTACATAATTTGACGCTGAAGATACCTTATGCGCCTGCCTTTCCAGTTTTTGTAGACTGCGTTAACGTATTGTACTCCTCTTGCAGGTCAATGTACTGGTCACCGGGCGGCAACACTTTCCTTGGCCTCTCTTTAGTGCTCGCCATCATCGGCGGCTTCTTTTCAACGGTGTACGTCGTTTCGGCGTACACAGTTGTCACTGCCGAGTTTCCTGCGCACACCGGTCTCATAATTGTACGTGACGTCTTCCTCAAAATGTTTCATTGTCCGCCGCAGTGGATCAGTGCCTGCGGTGCTCTGACCAAAAGGTCGTGGGTTCGATCCCGGCCGATGCGGTAGCGTTTCAGTAAAGGCGAAACGGTAGAGGCGCGCGCACTGTGCAAATTAAGTGCTCTTTAAAGGTCACTGGATGGCCAAAATTTACGGAGCCTTCCTCTACGGCATACCTCGTAATCATACGTGGTTTTGGGGCCTGAACTCCCATATATTATAATTTCGTAGTTTTTAGTGCGAACTAGCTGCATCGTTCTGCTTGGTCCAGTTTTAACGACTTGTATTTTTTTAATGTGCCTACGTGTAAATAATTCCTAATTGTGAAACATGTGACTTGAGATCATTAGCGTAAGAAATTCTCCAGATCGCACGTATACTTTGGGAATCGACGTTATGCGAAGCATGTGGATAGAAGGTAAATTTGTTGTAATTTTAGCAATGAGTTGCACGTTATGAAATGACACCAAATATATGTACAAATGCTACACGCACAGACATATGTTGAACAGGCGCAGATGTTTATATAACTTGTTGTTTGCACTTGCGCAACAATGCCAATAAGAACATGAGTATTAGCAACACCAGAAGCGATAAGCTTATATAAAGCACTGGGGCTCGCGAGTATGGTAGCCGTGGACTCTGTTACATAAATCAACTGCAACGCATGGCAGCTAACTTCAATTGAAGTTAACCAAAAGGGACGGCTGTACCACAGCAGTACATATTTATTGTGATAGATTAATTGATTGATTGATAGGTGGGGTTTAACGTCCCAAAACAGCCATATGATTATGAGAGACGCCGTAGTGGAGGGCTCCGGAAATTTCGACCACCTGGGGTTCTTTAACGTGCACCCAAATCTGAGCACACGGGACTACAACATTTCCGCCTCCATCGGAAATGCTGCCGCAATGTGAAGCAAAATGAACTCTGCGAGCGAGATGGTGCTGATTAATTACGGCGTAAACGTAGCGCACAAAAAAAGACAAGGACAAGAAAGTGAACACCACAAGCGCTTATTCGAAAATATGCAGCATCTACCTTAACACTCAACAAAATCCAGCGCATGCGCATCGTGTGCAACGAAAAGACAAGAAATCAAAACAAGAACACACCTCCTGCACCCCGTTCCCCACCGGTCTACTCCCTTTTCTTGAGTAGTATCGATTCATTTTCCGATAAGGCCAAAGAAGGAGTACTAACACACATAGAAGCCCTCGCATTAATATGGAAAACCTCGGCAAATTCTAGTGTCGTACGATCGTGGTGTCTGAACACGATCTCCACCGCGGAGAATTGCGCATCGCACTGGCACTCAGCGCAGTGCATGGCCAGGTGGATTAGGGCTCTCTCCTGCAAGGAAGACTGATGCTCTCTAAGACGTATGTTTAAATATCGGACTGTCTGGCCGACGTAAACATGATCACAACGACAGAAGAATGCAGTAGACGACGCTGGCCCTACACGACACGAGCCTAACCTTGTGGTTCATGAAGCAACCGGGCGTCCCGACGTTATCAAGCTTGTTGCCGACCATTGAACATAGTCAACTCACAACTGAAAGCAATGAAGCTTACAGTTGCGAGTAAGCGCTTGTGCTGTTAACTTTCTTCTCATTCTCTTTTTTTTTGTGCTACATTTACGCCGTAAAGACTTATGTAATGCTTATAAAATTAGATAGTCAGCAATGCAACGACAACTGATGTTTCACGAACATTGAAGGTTCTTTGAAAAGCAGTGACGCGACCTGGCGTGGCTCTGTGGTATACAATGCTTGATTGCCGCGCAGAATGCTGATGTTCGATTTCTGCTTGGACCCTCCTGACATTTATTCTTCGTATTTTCTGGTCAATGCTGTCTATGTTAGGTGTTTCTTAATGCTCACGCGTTAAAATTACCCACGTGTGTTCTGTTCATTCCAAGAGAGAAACTTAGTGTCAATCTCCTGTGTCATACCCGCACGCAGGTACGTGCTAACACACATACATACCTACATACATACATACATTCATACATACATACATACATACATACATACATACATACATACATACATACATACATACATACATACATACATACATACATACATACATACATACATACATACATACATACATACATACATACATACATACATACATACATACATACATACAGACGATAGATAGATAGATAGATAGATAGATAGATAGATAGATAGATAGATAGATAGATAGATAGATAGATAGATAGATAGATAGATAGATAGATAGATAGATAGATAGATAGATAGATAGATAGATAGATAGATAGATAGATAGATAGATAGATAGATAGATAGATAGATAGATAGATAGATAGATAGATAGATAGATAGATAGATAGATAGCCGGAGTACGTTTAAAAGGAACTCTTAAATGCCTCTCACCCTACTGAGCAAGCGCAATGAGCTCGTAAAGCAAATCCTAACGATCACTTACAAAACTGAAGCTCGCTGTTGTGTGCGAATTCGGGAATTCGGTTAAAGACCTTGCTAATTACTCCAGAAAGGAGCAGCTCAGCTAAACAAGTTTTAGATTTTCCGCTCTTACATTACGTAGAATTCTTCCATTACACGTAGCACAGTCAACCAATCTGATTGAATATGTCCCGTCTATACGCCCCTGAATCTGTGCTGGACAGTGACCGTTGTCTGCCTGTGTTACAACGCACTTCGTGTTGGCGCGAGCTTCGCGACATTTATATTTCATGGTTTCTCATGTAGGACGTAATAAATTGTGCTAGCTGCTTTCTGTGCTGCAGATCTGGAGAGTGGGGCCTGTAAAGCTGTGAAATTTTGTAAAACGTATAGGAAAACTTTGGAACAGAGTCATTCCAACTCGTCGCCGAAATGTTTTACTTTATTAACGCAGAATGCAATCACCACATTGAAATTCAAAAGTACTACATCTTTTCAACCAGAAAAAATTTGTTGCCATGAAACTAATGCAGCCACGGCAATGCTAATAGTGTTCCGAAAGAAATTGTAAGCAAATTATTGTGAGGTTCACTTAAGCGAGATACTGTAACTAAAACTGTCTAAAACAACAAATTTGTTGCTCCACCATTGTTCCAAAATATCTACATGTAAAAACACGAACTTGGAACACGTTCCGTTTTTCCAGTCAACAATGGAATTCCTGTGGGGCTCAGGAAGTATGATCGGGTGCGGCATCAGTGGACTGCTAATTGACGTAAGTAAAAAGATAGCTCAACCGCAACTAAGTTTTCACCTGAATTTTACTACAAGCATATTGAACTTGTGCCGTTTATCTCTTTGGTCTTTAGGCCTGGGCTTATCCTCTGCCTTTCTTCGTGCTCGCTTTACTGTCGAGCTTTTCACTCCCGTGGACAACACGATCACATAGAATACCAGACAAACCGTTAAAAGGTGAGAAAAAGTTTCCGATTTTCGGTGGAACACCAGAAATTGCGAGTAAGCACAGATTTCCAGGACCTTAATGTCAGGAAGTGCTAGACTGAGTTCTGAGACAAATAACCTTGAATCATGTCCCTCTTGGACCGTAACGCTTACGAAGTGACACATGGTATTTTATTTATTTTATTTTTATTTTATTTATTTAGGAATACTGCAGGCCTTAATAGGCCCAGGCAGGAGGGGAAAAGTACGAACAAAAGTACAAAGTCTGCAAATATCAAGAATAAATACAAGTAGGATCTATACAAAGCAACAACAAAGTGAATCTACTAACAAGTAAATGAGCACTAAAAGAAATGTGATACAAAGAAAAATAATATACAATATGAGAAGATAAACAATACAGAACTATCTAATCAATGTACAAAGGAGTTGAAAGAGGAAGGGCTAGATCTAAGATGAAATGGATGCGATAGAGTCGGTGTTGCTGAGTGTACTAAGAGGTAGGCTGTTCCAGTCGGCTACTGTTCGAGGAAAAAAGGAAAACTTAAAGATGTTGGTTCTGGTATTGTAAGGCGTTAATGTGGCAGAGTGGCGATGTCTTGTTCGGCGAGCAGTGAGAGGCTTTATGTAAGGTTCAGGAGAAAGAGACAATTTATTATTATACGGTAAGAATAGAAATTTAAGCCTGTGAATTTTTCTTCTTAGTTGCAAGGACTGAATGTTGTGTTGGGCCATTAGGTCACTTGGAGAGTCACTGGTGCGATATTTGGAGAAGATGAATCTTACTGCTTTACGTTGGATCCTTTCTAGCGCATCGATGTTAGTTTTAGTGTAAGGATCCCATACGATAGCTGCATATTCAAGCTTAGGACGGACAAGAGAGGTATAAGCGGTTAGACGGGTCTCGGGAGGAGCATGTTTTAATTTGTGTCTGAGGTAGCAGAGTTTTTTGAAGGCTGAGTCGCAAAGGTGAGAGATGTGGGAGTTCCAACTGAGATTATTAGTTATGATGACACCCAGGTACTTATATTCATCAACCTCTGTAAGAGGCATGGATGCAAGATTATACGTAAACGAAAGTTTATTAATTTTTTTGGTGATTTTCATAAATACTGTTTTATCAATATTAAGCTGCATGTCCCAGCGTTCGCACCATGTTAAAATTTTTTGAAGGTTAGAGTTTAGGGTGATTTGGTCTTGCTGGCAGGTAATTTCATTAAAGAGTAAGCAGTCATCAGCGAATAATTTTATCTGTACAGGTTCAGTAATAGAGTCAACTATGTCATTAATGCATATATTAAATAATAAAGGTCCAAGAACACTTCCTTGGGGAACTCCAGAAGTAACAGCAAGGTCACTCGAACAGCAATTATCAATTGCAACAAATTGCCTACGGTTAGTGAGGTAAGCAGAAATCCAATTTACTAGGTATGAGGGAACGTCCAGATGAACAAGTTTTTCGATTAGTTTCGCGTGTGACACGAGATCAAACGCCTTCCTAAAATCCAGAAATATGACGTCAGTTTGTCCTGATTTGTCGACAACGCTAGCGAGACTGTGAATTACAGTAGTTAATTGGGTTACAGTGGAGAGGCCCTTCCTAAATCCATGCTGCATAGGAGTTAAAATAGCTCGATCATCAAGAAACCTAGTGATTTCGTTAGCAATAATGTGTTCTAAAAGTTTACAACAAGAGGAGGTTAGTGATATGGGGCGGTAGTTTTGAACTAATGATGGATCGCCTTTCTTTAGAATAGGAATGACACGAGCAGATAGCCAGTCGTTCGGAAGCACTGCTGAAGATAGTGATGCACGAAAGATGATAACAAGAAAACGCGATAGCATTTCGGCGTATCTGTGAAGAAACACGTTTGGTAAGTTGTCAGGCCCGGGTGATGATTTTGTTTTTATATTCAACAGCATAGAAAAGACGCCAGGCAAAGAAACAAAACTAAAGTCATCCTTCACCAATGTGTGATTCAGGCAACGGGGAACAGGCGAGTTTGAAAATATACTATTAAAATAAGCATTGAAGTGAACAGCGATCTCTTGTTTAGCGACGACAGGATTGCCCTCGTGCATAATATGGTCAACTGGTTTACTTTTTTTGCTGAGAAAGCTCCAAAACTTGCTGGGAGCAGTTCGGATGAAGTTAGGCAGGGTAAATTGAAAGTAACGAAGTTTAGCTGCCCTAACAGCCTCGTTTAATTTAGCTTGGCATGGTACGATTTCGTCACGAGAAATACCCCGTCGTCTCAGACGTTTGACTTTTCTCTTCGCATGCACTATCTCACGCGTCATCCAGGGAGTAGGTTTGGATGTTTTTTTAGTTCTGCTTGGAATAAAGTTGTCGATACAGTGCATACAAATATTCTTAAATTCGTCCCAAAGTTTAGCAGCGTCATGTCCCCCAAAAGCACTCAGACTATCATCAAGGTAATCCAGTACGCTCACATCATTGGCACGTGAATAATCCTTTACAGAAACAGTTTTACAACTAGTAGACTTGGGAAGATCGATGGTACAGGAAAAAGCCACAAGTTCGTGATCAGAAATGCCTTGTTCAACAGAAACAGAAAACTCTTGAAAAGTCTGGCTGATAAATATAAGGTCAAGTATTGAAGCAGAAGCAGCGCTAATTCGTGTAGGCTCAGTAACCACTTGCTGTAAGTTATGCATTAAAATAATGTCACGCAAATGTTCATTGTTTACGCTCACATCAGCGCTATATGTACCGCGAATCCAGTCAATGCCCGGTAGATTGAAATCACCCATTAAAAAAATTTTATTGTGTACAAAAGATGCCATGTGTTCATGCAGATCTTGAAGAAATTGCGGAGGGGAATCAGGGGCTCGATAAACAGCAAATAAAAGAAAAGATGTATTACGGCATAAAATTTTTAAAGAAAGCGTTTCAAGATTAGCTGTCTGACGTAGGAGAACTGCGGTGATATCTTGCCTCACCAAGACAGCAACACCACCACCCCTTGTATGCCTATCACAACGGAAAGCACGGTAATCAGAGGGAAAGACGTCCGTATCATCTATTTCGTCATGCAACCAAGTTTCCGTGATGACGACCACGTGTGGGTTATGCCCAAGAATAACCGCTTCAAGCTTATCAGTTTTATTAAGAACACTTCGTGCATTAATGTTCAAAATTCGGAAATCACGAGGTGGAGGAAGTCAGTCCTTTTTTGTAGTGCTACGATAGTTATGAATTTTAACCCTGCTGTTGGTGGGATCGCTCCATATAAAGTAATCGTTATCGACTCGCAGTTTCTCGTCTATCAAAGTGATACCACTTGAAGAACCACTTGAAGAACCGATTTTACCACTTGAAGAACCGACAGTAAATATTTGCAGATACGAAGGAGGCTTTGAGTATATTCAAAACCCTAATGATTCCTTCTTTACGTTCCTCCTCGCTTTTACTCCTTAATAAACTTACCCTGGGGTATGTTAGCAAACGCGATGGGCGTCTTGTTGAGCTCACCAAGTTTTGATACTATACGTTTTTCTTAAATGAAGTGTTGGCTGCACTTTACACTCTCGGTAACATTTGAAGCCGAATGTCTGATGCGCACTTGGTAATACTTCTCCTTTTTGTTGCTTTCTTCTTGGTAATACTTCAAGTCAAACTTAAGTAACTGAAATTTAAGCATAGTATCCAAAGCATGAATTATTGTGACGAGTAATTGCACATATATCATATACAAAATTGCAAAGCAAACAAAAAGGATATGAAGAACAATGCTGGGGTGAAATATTTGATTAAAGAACGTGATCAGAAGCATTCTTCACATTTAAATCCTTAGATAACACTCGCAAGCATCACTCACGGTCATTTCAAACGACAATAAAGTGCGAAAAAAAATTGCAGCATATCGGGTGAATGATGAAGAATGGGGCGAAGCTGGGTCCGCACGCCACTCCCGTGCCGCTTCGGTCTCCCGTTCTCTTGCGCCGGGATTTTGTCGGTGCCGCCGCGCAGCTTCACGGCACGCTTCTGCCTCGCGCGCTCGCCCATCGGGGTTCCGCCTCCGAGCGCGAGCCGCCGCCACCTTGCGCGCACGACGCTCTGCAGCCTTGTCCACATACCGACCTTTTGAACGCGCGCGCGTGCCAGGACGATCTTCATTTTCTACACCGCGCCCCCTAGCGTACGGCACCACCAACGAACACGCGATCGCCAACGTCTTCGTGTGACGTCATTCTTATTTATTTTCTCATGCGCTCGCACATCGGGGTTCCGTCTTCGAGTGCGAACCGCCGCCGCCTTGCGCACACCATACTTTTTATCGGCAAACCGTGAATCATCCGCTGGCTACGTCCGTCCGCCGTCTGTCTGTCTGTCTGTCTGTCTGTCTGTCTGTCTGTCTGTCTGTCTGTCTGTCTGTCTGTCTGTTTGACGCACGGACACACGGACGGACGCATGAACGAACGCGGTGACGGACGCACGAATGAACGGACGGATGCACGAATGAACGCACAAGAGGATGGACGGATGGACGCATGGACGGATGCACGAATGGACGAACGCACAGATGGACGTACGGACGAAATGCACAGACGGACAGCCAGACAGACGGACGCGTGGACGAATGCAGGGACGGACGCATGGACGGTTCGACGCATGTAGAAACGCAGGGACGGACGGACGGACGGACGCACAGATGGACGCAGGAGAGGTCGGATAGACGCACGGACGGATGGACGCATGAACGGATGCACGAATGGATGGACGCAAGGATGAACGAATGAACGCACGGTCGGATGGACGGATGGACGCACGAATGGACGGAAGCAAGAACGAACGGACGGCAGGAAGCACGGATGGACTGACGGACGCTTCGCCCCACTCATCATCTTTTACTCAATGGGTATGCTGTGATTCCTTTTATTTATCATACTACAAGTAACGTCTTCTAGTATCATGCCATTTGCATTTTTTAACGCATATGCATTTCGTTATATGTACAAGTACCGGCCTCTATGGCCGGTTCAAGAACTAACGTGAGGTGGCTACATACGATTACGACGGGACCGCTTGCCTACGCCTTATGGAGCTTCGCTCCTAAAAAGAAAAAATTATAAATAAAATATAAAGATATATAGAAAGTTACAAAGATGACCACTTGTGAAGGGCCGAGAACAAGGGCTTTTGAAAGAACTGGGTGCATTAATGCAGGTTTTCCCAAGAGTAAGTTTATTCAGAAAAACAATGCGGTCCAAGTACGCATGTATAAACCATGCAGCAGTCCCATCAAAACCTTGTCAGCGTATAGCGTAGGAGAAAAATGGTAATTGTAACAGTTACATATGAAAGTAATGGCACCATTCTCAAAGAGAATGGCAGCCAGGCAATATCTCTGCTGTGATGTGGCACGGCCGCTGGATATCCAGTGGCCGTAGATGTGATTACTACGCAACCGACGTGTACTCTCATGGACACCACGGTGAGGCACCACTGATGTGTACAAGGGAGAGTGGAGGTCAGTGGCAGGCACTTTATCAATGGTTTGCATGGCGTTCAGATCCATTCGTTAATTGCATCGCACGAGGTTTCGTTATGACAAACCAACTTTCTTAAGATCCTGTTAGCAGTATTGTATGTGTAGTTTTACGTCCCAAAACCATAATATAATGATGAGGGACTCTGTAGAGGAGGGCTCGCGAAATTACACCCATCTGACGTCCTTTAACGTGCCCTCACATCGCACAATACACGGACCTCTACCATTTCTTAAGATCTTCTTTCTCATGTATTTCATCTAAAAATATCATTAAAAATGAAATACAAAAATGAAACAATATCATTAAAAATGGGGACGACGACGAAGTGATTCTCTCACAGAACGCTTGTGCCCGTGTCTCAGTCTTTTCAATTTGTTTTCCTGGAAATCATGGGAGCTGCCGCTCCCTCCTTTGCGGTGATGCTTCAGGACATACCTGAGAATGTTCCAGGCGTGCAACCGTCGCGCCGGACTTCGTCGTCCAGGAAGCGTAGCAACGCGTCGAGCGACACCGACAGTGAGGCAACCGATTTGTACTCGGACGGCTTTGAGTCATCGGATGATGACTTCACGGTCGTCATGAATCGATCTACAAAACGAAGACTGCTGCGGACGACATCGCCGGCAAGTGTTTCCACCGTTAAGACTGCACCACAGCGGTGGCCGCACACCATACTGTTTATGCCCGAGGACCCTGCATCTAACTTGCGGCTCCTCAACAGGCAAGTTCTTTCTGTGCTTCTCGAGGAAACCGCGCCGAATGAGATCAAAGGCGTGAGGATCAATGCACGAAAGAATGTCCTTGCTGTAGACGTTATGCACCATAGCGCACTGCAAAGCCTTCGGCACATAACAGAAATCGGCAACGTGAAAGTTCGGCCAATGGTCGCTACAGGTTGTAATGGTACTCTAGGCGTCATTTTTGATGTGGATCTTTCCATCTCAGCTAATGACCTGCGAATACTAATAAAGCCAGCGACTGAAGGCACCTGCATCACGCACATTACCAGACTCGGCAACTCGCTGCTTGAGACTTGTGTTCGAGGGAGACAGCCTTCCCTCGTATGTAAAAGTTGGCCATGTTCGCCACTCAGTGCGTCCTTACATACCGAAGCCACTGTAATGCTACAAGTGCTTCAAGATGGGACACGTAAAAGGTGTCTGTGAGAACAAAGTTGTGTGTCCTTGGTGCGCTGAGTCTCACTCAAAAGACTCCTGCAGTGCCACCATGCTACGATGTCCAAACTGCCATGGCGCTCATGAGGCCTCATCCAAAGATTGCCCGGGGGTGCGAAACGAGCACGCGGTACTCAGGCGTATGGTGCGGGACAATTCAACGCACAGGGAAGCTGCCGCTACACTACGCCGACGACGGCGTCGTGGGCGAAGACCATCACGGAAAAATGCCTCTACCGATAGAGAGATGTCATCCTCTATCAAAGAGGCTGACCCACAAACACCGAGCTCACTGAAGACGGATACTGCCAAACAGAAGAAAGGAGCAGCAGTCGCACCTTCCGAACAGTGGCCCTCTGTTCCACGAAGTCAACCTACTTCGGAGCTGCATCAAATCCCGCCGCCCTCGACGACCCCTCAAACCAGTGATGCGATGAATGAAGATCAAGTGATAAGCTTGCTGCAATCGCTGATGAGTACCATGCCTGTCCTACTGAGTAATATGAAGACTTCGGCTGCGCAGACCGCACTGCATGTGCTGGACACCCTGAGTCCGGTGCTTGCAGCTCTAAGGTAAAACCATGGCCAGCGAGGCACCGTCGTTTCGAGCGGAAGTCAAGAATGCATCTGTCTTTCAGTGGAACGCCAGAGGACTGAAGTCGCGCATGTCTGACTTTAGACAGTTTGTATTTGTGAACCGCTTCCCCATTATCGTAATTTGTGAACCCAACCTGTGTGCTTCAATCAAGCTGTCAGGATATGAGTGCTTTATGTCCTCCACTCACAAAGACTGCAGCAAAGTTATTGTATTCATGCGCCATGACCTCACTTACGTTCACCACCTCGCCTGATGAAGGGAATCAGTATGTGGGCCTTACTGTGAAGAAGGATAAGGTTGCTTTCACGATTATCGAAGCTTACTTATCTCCATCAAGCCGCCTTGACTGCGTGCGCTTACGCGGTATTCTGACATCGACTCCAAGGCCATGGGTGATCACTGGCGACTTTAATGCCCACCATTTCCTATGGGGAAGCTCCAGGGACAACTCTAGAGGAAGAAAATTGGTGTCCTTAGCCTCGGAGTACGAACTCTGCGTTTGTAACGATGGAAGCCCTACATATTTACGCGGATCAGCCTATAGCAGCTGCCTGGACCTTACATTGGTTTCTCGCTCACTTACCAGGAAAGTGCACTGGTTTTCGGATCTGGAAACGCGGGGCAGCGACCATATACCAACTTACCTGTGTATAGAAGGTTTTACCAGCTCCAAGTCCTCAAGAGGCCTCATTACACCGATTGGCCGAAATTCAAAATGTTAATGGAAGACTGCTGTACCGATGGCTCATCATATAATGTAGAGGACTCGATAAAGGATGTCCTGCAGAATACCACGCATACACATTTGACTAGTCACAAGCGCACCGATTTCGACATCGAGCTTGAGAAACTTCGCGCAATACGCCGTCGTGCAGAACGAAGGTACCGACGGACAAAGCGCATGGATGATTTGAGGCTGGCTAGACGCATTCAAAAGAAAATGCAGCGGCACATGGATAAACTGGCTAGGCGACGTTGGACATCCTTTTGCGAGTCGTTGGATCCACGAAAGCCCCTATCACTGATATGGCGAACTGTCCGGGGTCTTAGCACAACCTTGGGTCAGCGACACCCGTTTACATCTCTGGCACTTCACCTTCGATGCAGAGAGATTGACGTCGCAGAATCTTTCTGTAGAAGAATTGCCCGTGATTCCAATTTCACAGTATCAAGAACGGGAACATTTGATAACCCACCGCCCTCACGTGATCCCCGTATGGAATACCAGTTTTCTATGGATGAGCTAGAGGCGGCACTGGCTCTGTGCAGACGTTCTTCAGCACCCGGTCCTGACGGCATTACCTATCGTGCCCTTTGTAATCTTGGAGACGAAGCTTGGAAGGCACTCTTACGCCTATACAACGACTCCTGGCAGACTGGTACGGTTCCCCAGGCATGGAAGTCAAGTCGCCTCATTCCACTTGTAAAGGCTGGTAAATCTCCTTTGGATATGGCCTCATACCGTCCTATTGCACTTGCCAGTTGTGTGGGAAAAACGATAGAACGAATGATTCTAACACGAATGGAGTGGTACTTAGAGCACTACGAAATCTATCCAGTATCCATGACCGGATTCAGGCGCGGCCATTCGTCAATCGACAACGTTGTTGATCTGGTGACATATGTTCAACACCAGAAAGCCTGTAAGAGACTGTGCGCCGCCCTGTTTCTAGACGTTAAGGGGGCTTACGACAATGTCACTCATGAAGCCATCCTTAGTGCTTTGGAAACAGTAGGTCTTGGTGGCAAGATTTATATGTGGGTGTACAGCTACTTACAGCTGAGATCATTTTACTTGATGACAGCGAATGGCCCAACACCTGATTATTACAGCAGCCGAGGAGTTCCTCAGGGAGGAGTGCTAAGCCCTACCCTTTTCAACCTAACTCTCATTGGTCTAGTCGAGCAGCTACCTAGCACTGTAGAACTTTCTGTCTATGCTGATGACATCTGCATTTGGACATCAGGTGTGACAAGGCCTCAGCTTCGCGCCCGCCTTCAGAAGGCTGCTACAACGACGTCATGCTACCTTCGTAAACAAGGCCTCGAGGTGTCCTGCGGAAAATGTGCAGTGGTAGCGTTCACGCGGAAACCAATGTCTGCTTACAGTACATCGATTAATGAAGAATACATAACGTTCAGCAGAAGCCACAGGTTCTTGGGAGTCATAATAGATAGAAACCTGTCGTGGACTCCACACGTGAACTATGTGAAGAAACGGCTGATCGCAACATGCCACATGTTCAAATTCCTTGCAGGAAAGAATTGGGGAGTGCCCATACCATCTATGCTACAACTGTACAGAGTGCTGTTTATCGGATTCTTACGGTACAGCTTACCTGCAGTATCTAACACCGGCAAGACCAACCTGCGCGCAATTCAGAGCATTCAAGCCCAAGCACTTAAGATATGCCTTGGAGTACCCCGCAGTGCTTCAACGGCTGAAACCATTGCCATCGCTCAAGATCACTCGATAAATACGCATATTGTTACCGAGACAATGCGCATGCACCTCGGGCATTATGCCAGGACCCCTTCTCACCACCTGGCGAGCCTAGCTGCTGAAAGGCCCCGCACGACATACGGCACTATTGTCTACAAGCATCGTTCATCGTTTGCTGAGACATACGCACCTGCCTCAAAGCCACTGCTTCCTCCTTGGAGCTTGAGCCGGCCGCGAGTTCACTTAATGATTCCAGGAATGAGGAGAAAATCGGACTTACCGACACATGCCCTGAAACAACTGAGTCTATTCCTACTGGAAGAAAACTACAGTAACCAGGTGCACATTTAAACGGATGGCTCTACTACGCCGTCTAGTTCAGGTGGAGCAGTGGTTATACCATCACAAGGGGTAACTCGGTGTTTTAAGACTTCACTTGTGACAACTTCAACGACGGCAGAACTCGAGGCTCTGCGCAATGCACTGGAACACATCAATTCAGAAGAAAGACCAGGTAAATGGGCTGTGTTTTCTGACTCAAAATTAGCGTTACAGTGCCTGATATCAGTTCTCCGACGCGGATGCCATGACCAGTTGACCTACCAAACTGTGAAACTTCACCACCTTTTAATACAAAAAGGCCATGACATCGTCTTTCAGTGGTAACCTGGGCATTGTGGTATAGGCGGCAATGATTCTGCAGATCATGCTGCTCGCACGTCACATAAAGAAGCGAACAGCGTTCCGATTCCGCTTTCAAGAGCGGATGCGGCGAGGAAGATTCGTCAACTGGCCCGCAGTCTCACAGTGACTGAGTGGAACACACCAAGCATACGACGTACACGACTGCACGAGCTCGACCCTTCACTACAACTCCGGCCTCCACCCGGCCTACATCGACGTGCAGCTTCGCTTCTCTATCGCCTTTGGCTGGGAGTTGCTTTCACGAAAGCTTATACCACGTTAATCGGAATTACTGACAGTGCGGCGTGCGATGTTTGCGGCACCGACGAAAATATCGAACACCTGCTGTGCCATTGTCTTCGATTTGCCTCAGATAGACAAGTACTTGCCAACGCAATGCGGCGACTGAATGATCAGCCTCTTTCAGTGCAGGTGCTATTACAGCAACGTACACATGCCTCGACAGCCCACAAGGCAGTGAAAGCCCTGCTGTGTTTCCTGAGAAAGACAGGCTTGTGTGAACGCCTCTGACATGCGGTAGAGTTCTACACGCTGCAGTGAAATTACTGTCAGTCTCTCCCCCACCCCCTTTTTTCCCCTCTCTTTCCTCTTTCTCGTCTTTCTTGTCCCCTTCCCTAATCCCCCAGTGTAGGGTAGCCAACCAGATGTCTTTCTGGTTAACCTCCCTGCCTTCTCCCTTTTTGTTGCTTCCATCATTAAAAATGATGAGTAAGGTAGCATACAGTTATGTGAACGTACGGGGGGCATGCCAAGCTAGAGCACTTCATTCTTTCTGCAAATTGTAATGACCGTTTTACAGCAGAGCTGTTATGGCCGAGGTCTGTCATGTGTCGTAGATAAAAATAATCGTGATCACCGACCGGCACGCACGCAGCCACCAGCCAAGCACCGTGTACAGATGGTTAACACGTGAAGCTTGCAATGTGCGGCCCCTAAACCAGTGTTCGCCACTCGTGTGCTTCGTTATTTATTTATTTATTTATTTATTTATTTATGTACCCCAAAGGCTTTAGACAGGGGGGGGGGGGGGCAACACTATGAATAAAACAGCGTAGCACAGGTTCAAAACAGGCGACCTCTTGTGTGGTAAGTCGGGGAGTGTGCCTTATTTCTATGAAACATTTGCGCTACAGGAGACCTAAGGTGGACAACCGCTGGTTATAAAGGGTATAGTCATCACTCAATTTTAGGGGCCAAGCTCTTTAGGCCATGGGTTATTCCCTCCTCTGTATTTAGTATGTAGCTACTTCTAGTTTATGACTTGCTCATAGATGGCGTTGTGTGTATATGTCCCCGATTACGGCTTGGTGGCGTTAGCCACCGCCCGATCTAAAGGGTACAACCATATCCATTTATGCATCCATCCAACCTGAGAATAATATAACTATATGGCGTGAGTGATTTTCACAGCATATCCACGGAGTGAATGATCATGAGTGATCGAGCGTCCGTCTATTCATGCGCCCAACCGTCTGTGCGTCCGTCCGTTCGCCCGTCCGTCCATCCACCCATGCTTCTGTCCGGTCGTTCGTACTTATGTCCGTCTGTCCGAGCATCCGTCCGTCTGTCTGTCTATGCATGCTTCCATCCGTCCATTCATCCAACCATCCATGCGTGCGTGCGTCCGTGCTTCCGTCCATTTGTCCGTGCGTTCGTGCTTCTGTCCGTCCGTCTGTCTGACCATGCTTACGTCCGTCCGTCCAAGTGTCCGGCCGTGATTTTGTCCGTCTATCTGTCTGTGTCTGTCTGTCTGTCTGTCTGTCCGTGCTTCCGTGCGTCAGTCCATCCGTCTGTGCTTCTATGCGTCCATTCCTTCCATGCGCCGGTCAGTCCTTCCGTGCTTCCATCCATCCACCCCTCCGTCCACGCTTCTGTCCATAGGTTGATCCGGACACACGCACAGATGGACACACGGATAGAGGCACAGACGGACGGACATAAGCTCGGATGCACGGACGCTTTGCCTCACCTATGATCATTTCTCCGTGGATACGCTGTGATTTATTTGTGTGTGTGTGGACGCGGCCTCATCAAGTGTGAGGCCCGCGGGACGTCTTTATGCTCTCCCATAGCAGACTACCAAGTACTCTAAATCGTTAGCCAGTTAATCTAAACACAGTTTTACATCAGAGCTGTCATGGTCGAGTTTTGCCTGCAAGCATAGAGAGAAAGAATTAGACATACTATATACACACGTCAGAAGTTCCCATAAGCACTGTGGAGGCTTCAGGGCCCCTTACCCAACAGGAAGGATGATTAACCTTTCCACATGTATCAACGCTATGGCGTTACAGAGCTTGTGTCGCAGAAATGCCGCCGTCGGCGTCGGCACCGTTGGTTGTGAGCGCGAAATCATCTGTGAGTGAAAAAATCGAGAAAGAAGCAAATGAAATAAAAAGTAATATTTTTGTTGTCATTGAGGATTGAACCTGGGTGGTTCACGTGGCAAGCAGGTGTAATATTACAAAGCAATTGATGTTTTTTTCTTTATTATAGCCACGATGTTCCTTGCAGCTGCTTTGCAAAAAACACTTCATAAATGCCATGTAGTCGAAGGTGTCCCCTTAACGCATTTTGTTCGACAGGTGTCCCGACGAAAACAAGCCCATTCGGCGATTTGTAGGCGCAATTGGAAGGCCATCTAACTACGTCCAGAAGGCGGGGATAGTGCAGCCATCGCCGCTAAAAACACACAGGAACTTTCAAACAGCTCTAAAAATGGACAACTATGTCCATCTAGCGAAAAACATGTCATGCCTTTCCAGAGGCGTTGACCAAGCAAATAGCAGACGCTAAATAATGTGCTGCCATCTCTGAGGAATTGTGAGATTCTTTATGGCCTCCGAGACAGCCAGCGCACAGCGTATATTTTGGAGGTCATGCAACTCTTGCTTTAGATCAAAAACATGTATGTACCATTCGCGCGCGCGCTGGTACAATATACTGTGTGTGTGTGTGTGTGTGTGTGTGTGTGTGTGTGTGTGTGTGTGTGTGTGTGTGTGTGTGTGTGTGTGTGTGTGTGTGTGTGTGTGTGCGTGCGTGCGTGCGTGTGTGTGTGTGTGTGTGTGTGTGTGTGTGTGTGTGTGTGTGTGTGTGTGTGTGTGTGTGTGTGTGTGTGTGTGTGTGTGTGTGTGTGTGTGTGTGTGTGTGTGTGTGTGTGTGTGTGTGTGTGTGTGTGTCAAAACATATTAATAAGTATGCACTCAGTGGTTGAAGGGCGCACTAGGGGCCGGGTTTTGCTATCGCGTTGAACTCTTCAAGGCGAGGCTAAGGGTCCCCCAATTTTTCATCCGCACCGCGTTGTCCGCTAAGCGTTCCCCTACCGTCTACGCGCGCACACTTTCGGCGAGCAGATGGCAGCGCCCATCTGCTCTGGCGACTTCCACCACGAAGTTATCACGTCGTCGTCATGCGCTCTGTGGCCCATAAGTTCCAATCTGACGCTTGTATTCGCCTTAGATGCATGTCATGGTGCTTCAACAAGTCGCGGTCGTGTGCCGTGGCTATTCCACAAGCCGCATTTATATTGATTTATATGTAGAGTTTAACGTCCCAAAAGCACCATATAATTATGAGAGACGCCGTAGTGGAGGGCTCCGGAAATTTCGACCACCTGGTGTTCATACCATGCACCCAAATCTCGAAATCCATCGAAAGTGCAGCCGCCGCAGCCGGAATTTGATACTATGGCCTGCGGGTCAGCAGCCGTGTACCTTGGCTACTATACCACCGCGGCGGGGAAGCCGCATTTATATGCTAATGCCCCTGTAACAAGGGGCGACTTAAGTGCCCTTTGAAGAGTACTCTTCACCGCTTGAGTCCTTCGCCCCCAGTCACGTGAAATTTTAAGTGACACTAATTGCAAAGCGCACTTGCACGTAAGTGCGTTCTTTAAACTCACTTCGCTGCGACGGCATATCTAGCTGTAGGTGGCAGTGAAGCCAAAATAACAAAGTTACTGTACGAAGCTGCGTTCATAGCATCTTCAAATATCGTTTCGTTGGGAATGTTCTTATACAATAAAACATATATTATAGCGGACAAAAATAAATAATTCGGCTATCCTCACTCTCGGGCAGTTTAGAGCTACGACCGCCAAGAGCATGCCCCGATCATGCCGTGCCGTGGCTGCAGCTGCGGCGTTTGTATACGTAAAGTTGCAGCACACTATTACTTAAGACATGTTGCCTGGCATAAGAAATATCTGTTTTGCTAAGTACACACGATTTTTTTCCTAATATCCATAGCACATTTTCTCTTTTCGTGTAGCAGCGAACTGCCAAAGTGGCATTATGGGGATATAAGTACACTCGCTAAAAACGACACTAAATTTGCCAGAGTGACCAGGGTATGACCGCTCGATTGTCCCCTCAAAGCGGGTCTACCTCACAATAAGACGAAAACGAATTAAATTTATTTGTTATGAAAGTGGTAATGGTTAGAAAAGTTTGTCTTGTGTACAAGCGTATGACAATATGACGTCTTCAGGAAAGTAGTAGCTAACTTGGGACTCCTGAAATGTTTGCGCATCACAGACAACAATTTGAGGTTTCCTTGTTTCTGTTGTGTTTGTTCCAGTTGATTATTATGTATTTATTGGTGAATTTCTTCCTATTTATGTGCAAACTGCAGTGCATGTCTTGTCGTTAATATAAGTGTTTGTGCAGTCTGACGGCATAAATAAATTGAACACTTACGTAAAAAATGAAAATGTACACTTACTTTGAACAACTTACGCCATGTAATTGGAACTTCTTATGAACACAAGTGCAGGAACGTGTTAAATCTCTCACTGATTGGCATACTGTAGTCGACCACAATATTAACTTATTGAATAATGTAGTCCACCTGACCATAATCTATCAATTGACGCATTTTGAAAAAATCGAGCAAGTCTTGAAGCCCGATTTCGGCAACCATCCGCACAGATTATCAGCTTAAAATCAATGCTCCTTCAATACAACTCTTATAAATCATGTAATATGTGAGCAACGCTTGAAATTATGCAAAATAAAACTGTTGAAAGTCAGCTGCTCCCATTCTTCCCACTCTTCATTGAAACAGGAACTCATTAATGATAACAGTTCACTTGATGAAGCATTGTGATCGTTTGTACGCTTCAGAGGTTCAGCCTCATCCAAGCTCCGAGTCTTCTGAAAACCAGAAGAGTCTGTTCAGGCTGCTCATAGACCCTGTGTTCGCAATCGACATGGTTACTGTGATGCTAAGTTGGATCATCATGGGATTTAATGAACCTACGCTGGAGCCCCACCTCAGGCAGGTAACAAGTCTTCAGAGCATAACGTAAACGATTGTCTAAACAGTTTTTTGCAAGAGCCAACAACAATTTTTTAAAACGCCGTTTCTTTCAGTTCGGCATAGACACAACTGAGCTGGGTGTCATTTTCATGGTTCAGTTCGCGAGCTACACTCTAGCGGCGCTCATCCTCGGTATCTTGTGTCATTGGAAGGTGAGCATACTGGTGTGCTTCGTTGCAGAAATTTCATTGGTTTTGTAATATATGCGGGTCTCTTAAACGTAGCATTTAATTTACGCTTCAATCAACCTACAGCATCTTAACGGACGAGTGCACGAAGTATAAGGCTTACTTTTTTTCCTTCTATGTCATACACTTCACATTTACGCCTGCAAGTGGCACGTCATACCTTGATTTTTTGGCATAAGTGTTTGGTGAAATGAGTGACCTACCTATATTAGAGGATACGGCTTGCAGCCGAACTATTGTAATCGCATTTGATTGGCGACGGACGTCCTGGATTTCACTTGAGCGCTAGAGTACGCAATTTTTGTTGTCGCTACTGCTCGTTCTGTATCATCATCATCATCATTATCATCATCATCATCATCATCCTGGCTACGTTCACTTCAGGACAAAGGCTTCTTCCACGCTCCGCCAGTCAACTCGGTCCTGTGCTAGCTGCTGCCATTTTATGCCCACAAACTTCTTGAATACCTCTCACATGCACACGTTAATTAACTCCTTCTGTATATGACAGTTATAATATAGGTCCGTGCTTCTATTACAGATGGATGCGTTCTGTGCCTTTATGGGCCAGCTTGTGACCGTATTCGCTTACGTTGTACTAGGGCCAGCTCCATTCATCCCAATAGAAGCGTAAGCATGCTTTTTTATACTATACAGCGAGTAAGAAAGAAAGAACAGAAAGAGAATAATGATTAAGACAAGGTAGTCAATTAGCAGTGATTTAGGAATACCAGCTAATTTCTGCTGAGAAAAGAAGGCAAGTCTAATAAACTATCCTACGAATAGACAATTCCAGAAATTACGCACAGCATCCTGACCCTCCAATAATCCTGTGCTCGCCGAACAACTCTCTTGTGTGATGCCGTCATCGTGTGACATCATAGTGACGTCACAAACTTGGACAACATTAGGCATCATGGCGTAATCTTGTGGCGCAAACGTGCCTGGGCTCTGATAACGCGACTCTTTTCATTATCCTTGTTGAAGTCAGCGCCACCACTTGTCTGTTTTCAAGTTTGATGCACGGGACCTAAGGTGATCAGCTTAATAAAAGTAGTCGATCTGCCCACAAGTGATGAAGGTATTTCTAAATGCCCGTTCTCCATTTGACCTTTTTTCAGTTCTTTTAAAGCCGAGTTTGCGCCACCTGCTGGGCCCGCCTACTACTCACACTCGCCGCAATAAAAAACAATTTCCACCTGCCTAACACTCCCATTACTTCTCGCCAAATTCATGTACTGAACACGGTATTTTTTTAGGTGCCCTCGCATTATCATTTTTTGCACTACCTTGTGGAAAAAGTCGTAGTTCGTAGTTGGTTTATGATGTTATAAGATTACTAGCAGGATGTATTGAGCTGCATTGCATATGTGACGCAGCAGAGAACGATGACGAGTTTTTAATTTGTATTTTGTTTGTTTTCGCATAGTGCTATGTGGATGGTATACCTCTCCCAAGTGTTCACGGGTGCTGGTATGGCCGGACAGTTCATTTGTGGTTACTGCCATTCACTGAAACATGCAGTGTAAGTTTGTTTAGACTTGATATTGAATTACCTTGCTGATATTAGGCTACGTAAGATTCGAATATAGCATACAACCTCTGATAACGTCATCGTCTTTACTTGACCTAGCGTTTGTAAGTAGTACATTAGAAGGTTCTTCTGCGTCCATCGAGAATGGCATTTCCGATCACAAATCGATTACCTTAACCTGCCCTATTTCATGCGCGAAGAAATACAAAAAGCCACTACCTACTTACTTTAAAGATTACGCACGTGCAAATGACCCTGCTGTGCTACGTTTCCTGGAAACACAATTTCATGAATTCATTGAGCTTACAGACGTAAAAGAACTTTGGGCGCATTTTAAAAGCACTGTTAAATATTGCGAAGACACATTCATTCCGAATAAAAAGAAACGCATCAACCGAGAATACCCTTGGATAACGCGTGAGATAATTCAACTGAAAAGAAAAATAAAACGACGGCAGAAAAAGGGAACCAAAAACAACGTACGTGATCTTATCGGGACATTAAAGCATAAAATGTCAGAAGCAAAAACCCGCTTCTTTAACACTACGTTAGCCTCGTTTATGGCGCACTGTCCCAAAAAATTCTGGCGATACTTATCAGATGAACGAGACTCAATTTCACAAATTAAAAATTCGGAACAAATCATTAAAGATCCCGAACACATTGCTAATGAGATGAACAAGTTTTTTCAGTCAGTTTTCACGAAACATACCAGTAATGCGCTACTACCTCCCTATACTGTGAAAATACCCATGGAAGAATTAATCGTAAATGAGGAGGGCATACTTTCTCTATTACAAAAGCTTGATCAAAAGAAATCTACGGGCCCCGATCAAATCACTAACTCATTTTTAAGTTGATACGCTAATTGGACATCTAAGTATCTCTTTAAAATATACACGTTATCTCTTCAAACTTCACAAATACCAGACGACTGGTGCAATGCTGTAGTAGTTCCTATACATAAATCAGGCCCCAAACTAGAAATAAGCAACTACCGCCCAGTGTCACTTACGAGTTCGTGCTGCAAAATAATGGAACATGTAATTTTCAAGGCCATAATAACTCACCTAGAAACAAACGAACTTCTCTACAAACAACAGCATGGTTTCAGATCAGGCCTCTCAACTATAACTCAATTAGCTGAATTAACTCATGACATAGCCAACGCAATCAACGATAACGTCCAATTAGATGCTATATTTTTAGACTTTTCTAAGGCGTTCGACGTTGTCCCACATCTGGATTTAGTCAAAAAACTATCGGCTTTTGGTATTGATATCAAAATAATATCCTGGATCAACAACTTCTTAACTAAACGGAAACAAAGCGTTAAAATTGACAATCAGCTATCAGAACCACTTGATGTTTATTCTGGTGTACCTCAGGGATCGGTTCTTGCACCTCTGCTGTTTTTAATGTTTATTAACGACATCCACTTTTCCGTTGAAAACCCTATTCAGATGCGTCTGTTTGCCGACGACTGTGTCGTGTACACAGTCGTGCGCAATTCAGACGACCAAACTAAACTTAACAATTCACTTCAGGCAATTTATTCATGGTGCAATACTTGGGGCATGAAACTAAACACATCAAAAACGCATTGCATTTCTTTTACAAATAAGAAATCCCCCCTTAACTATACATATAGGATTGGAAACTCAATTATCGAAAAATGCAATCAAGTAAAATACCTAGGCATTACACTCACGCCGAACCTTAACTGGGAACCACACATCTTGGCCATGTGTCAGAAAGCGGAAAAGAAGTTATCTTTCTTGAGAAGAAAACTGCGCAATGCACCACCACATATTAAAATAAATGCCTACAAAACACTAATTAGACCATGTTTAGAGTACGCCGATCTCATCTGGAGTCCACATCAAAAGTACCTGATTAGTAAAATAGAACGAATACAAAAATTGGCAGTAAGGTTCGTATATTCAGAATTCGCGAGGCAGTCCAGTACCGCAGATTTACTCGCAAGGGCAAACTTAAAACAACTTTTTCAACGCAGAATAATGTCACGATTAAAATTCCTTTACCAATTATATCATGGTCATTTCCACATATCACGCTCTCAATATCTGCAAGATCCGCCTAAACAATCATTCCGACTAAATCATTCTAAAACAATACGCCAACCTTTAAGTCGTGTAAACGCTCACAAACATTCACTTTTTCCGTCGGCTATCTCCCTCTGGAACAGCCTACCCAACGACATTGTTTGTTGTAGTACGATTGACTCCTTCATCAACCGCATACAGTGTATTGAATTTGCACCATGATTTTTTTTTCTTTTTTTTTTCTCTGGCAATGTATGTATTTCAATGTATCTGTGTACCCACTCCTGCTTGGGCCGTGAAGGGCCTGCAGTATATTCAAATAAAAAAAAAATAACTGTCGGCAGGAACACTACAGGGTGAAAAATTGGTGTGTTGAACAGTTTTCTTCAGAGCACAAAACGCCTTAGGCAAGCGTATATTCAGGGAATAGACGAAGCGGCACTTTGTCCAAGGTTTCCTGCGCGCAAACGAAAACAGCAGTGCCTGCTGAAATGTAAGGCAAGTTGTAATAATAACTATCTTGAGTTGTTTTAGTACTTAAACTGTGAGAAACCCTCGAACACCGCGCTTACTGTCGTTAACACTGGTGGTGATATGAACCAGCAGCAAGGTCCCTTGAAATTTCGCATGTTCCCGGATGCGGGCACGCTTCTTCATAGCTGACCACAATTAGCGGCCAGGGGATTACGCAGTCGGCAAACGCTCGTGAAGTGCATATGTGTTCGCGGCATGCGGGGCCAGGGTTAGCGGGACCGGCGCTGTATATTTGCCTGAGATGGTACGTGAGTTTGCTCTCATGTGTTGCCCTCGTCACCACTCGTTTTGATTCGCTTTTACAAATGGTTTCAGTTTATACCAACGAGCACACATTTCTTGGAGCAAAATGCAAACACTACAAAATATTGGTTTTGTTGTACAGAAAATTCTACAACTATTGCGTGATAGTTGTGTTTACCGTGGTCTTTTTTTCATTGCGCGCCCTCAAAGATAGCAAAGTCGCGAAAATTCAGCTGGCGTGTGTTGATCCATGTGTTCCTTGGGGTCACTGGCCAGTGTGACTTTGTGATAGTACTGAAACATTGCTTGAAGTCTGCAGTGTAAACGCTAAAGCAAACAATGCACAGTCACATTTGGAAGGACAACGAAAATAGGCAACGTTAGTCGTGCGCATCGACGTAAGCAGGCCTCGATATACAGCGTGTTACAGCTAAGCCCCTCCTCACCCCAAAAAAGGGGGAGAAGGTCTTATTCACCATTTACCTTTTGATTGTTCTCCTTCGAAAACTTGCTCACCTTTTCATAATTTTTTCAAACAATAACGAAATAATTGATTGATCAACTTTAAAATGATTTAACTACAAAACTTACACTTACAAACTTGCGCGACATGTTGAGAGTTCAAACGCAAAAGAAATCTTCGTGTATTTCTTGAGACCGTGATTGCACACTTCGTTTTTAAGGTTGCCAACTATTTCAGCTGTCTGTTATTTTGACTATATGCTTCAATTATCAGCTTTGTGTTCGCCATAATAAATCGAATTTAGGAGAAAATGGTTTGTTCGTCTTCCTTATTTTCATTTTCGTAATACAGCACTATATGGTAATGTTCCTTTGTCGTACCTAGATACAGATCGGCTATGTGTGTGTGTTAGTCAGCAGCTATGATATGCTTTGTATTTTCTGACGTCTGGTTTCGGGCGTGCTGCACTTTTACATAAAATCTATTACAGCGTTAAGTGATTCGTTAGTCATTGCATTGTGTATGTGGCTTACGCAGGGCAAGCGGATACTCAGATGATATAAAGACAACATCATTCATATCCACAGTTGTATTTACAAGCTTGGTGTTTGGGTGAGTTCTCTCCCAACAGCTACGCTGCCTAGCACTCTTAAGTGTGGTTTATTATAAGGAGCGTCTTTTTATGGGCAATACAGGTTTTTCATAACTGCGCTATGAAGCACGTCAACAGCTTTTCTCGCAAGCGAGCTCTTCGTCGAGGTATAAACATTCTGCCAATCTTAAAATTACAATGAAACAAATCATTGCCCAAAACTTGCTAATTAGCCTCCTTGTAATGAACTTGAGAGCAATAGTGCATACAAAATGTTGTGGGACATCGAAATTTATGGAATACTGATTTCTTCGAAATCCTGAAAGCCGCACGTATGTCTAGAATACTTTGATATGATTTTGAAGTCCCATAGAACGCCGAGAGCACAAAAACGAAGGCTGCTCTATTACGTCACATTGAAGTGCTCCGCGACATTGAGGAGGAAATTGGAACCACGGAGCGTCATGGTGATGTCATGCCGTGGAAATTAGCCTTCCACATTGCAGGCCATCTTATGTCTTTGCTTGTGCTTCATGCTTATTTCTTCCGCAATGAGTGAATAAATTGCGACTTAAAATGTGTCATCCTGCGACATTTATGTAAACTGCTCCGAAATTGATCAGAATATTTTATTTAAAATTTTCTTAATTAGCATTACCAATGTAACTAAAGCGAGGCAAGGTATCTCCAAATCGACTTAGTTATTGTTTGCGAATACGACAGGCGCCTTACTGTCATTCATCAAGCACCATCTTAAGATAAGCTCAAGGATTGCGATAGCAATTATATGGACACTCTCTGCTAGATTTTCCCACCAGCGTCGACCTTCGAATAACGCGTTCGATGCTCGAACGCGTTATTCGCATCGAACGCGTTATTCGAGAGCATCGAACGCGTTGTTAGAAGGTCGTAGGTTCGATTCCTGTTCACGGCTGGTTACTTTTTCACCCACTTTTCTTTCTTCTTATTGACATTTGACATCCATTTGTTCTAATAACTTCCCCTTACATTCCTTGGCATTACTGTCTGTTAGATCTCATTAATATTGTGTCAAAACATGAAAAAACGAGCCCTTAGGTATGCACTTCTTTCCCTTATATATATATATATATATATATATATATATATATATATATATATATATATATATATATATATGAGATCTAATAGACAATAATGCCAAGGAATGAATAGGGGAAGTTATTAGAACGAATATAATGTAAAGAAGAAGAAAGACAAGTGGGTGAAAAAATAATTTGCCCTGAGCAGGAATTGAACCATACGACCTTCGAATAACACGTCTGATGCTCTAACCACTGAGCCATCACGGCGGCTATTCCCCCAGCCACTTTGTTGGGTTCATATTTGAATTTAAACGTCGGAGTGTCATTTACATTCCATTGGTTCTAATAACTTCCCCTATACATTCCTTGGCATTATTGTCTGTTAGATCTCATTATTATTGTGTCAAAACACGGAAAAATGAGCCCTTAGGTATACACTTCTTTCCCTTATTCATTAACAAGGGCCTCGTACTGGCAGACTTGGTGCCGTTAGGTTGTATACGAGGGACTATTGATCAGCTGCCCGCTCGTAGTAAGTTCACGTCCTACGTGACGCCACACAGGCTCATAAAGAGTGTGCCACACTCGCCGCCATGGCTACTAGTGGCGCTGACTGACACTCCCACGTTTAAGATTGACATAGATATCCAACAAAGAGGCTGGGGTGATAGCTGTCGTGGTAGCTCAGTGGTTAGAGCATCGAACGCGTTATTCGAAGATCGTAGGTTCGATTCCTGCTCACGGCAAGTTATTTTTTCACCCACTTTTCTTTCGTATTATTTACATTCATCATCATCATCAGCCTGACTACGTCCACTGCAGGACAAAGGCCTCTCCCATGTTCCGCCAGTTAACCCGGTCCTGTGCTTGCTGCTTCCAATTTATACCCGCACACTTCTTAATCTCATCTGCCCACCTAACCTTCTGTCTCCCCCTAACCCGCTTCCCTTCTCTGGGAATCCAGTCAGTTACCCTTAATGACCAGCGGTTATCCTGTCTACGCGCTACATGCCCTGCCCATGTCCATTTCTTCTTCTTCATTTCAGCTATGATATCCTTAACCCCCGTTTGTTCCCTAATCCACTCTGCTCTCTTCTTGTCTCTTAAGGTTACACCTACCATTTTTCTTTCCATTGCTCGCTGCGTCGTCCTCAATTTAAGCTGAACCCTCTTTGTAAGTCTCCAGGTTTCTGCTCCGTAGCTAAGTACCGGCAAGATACAGCTGTTATATACCTTCCTCTTGAGGGATAGTGGCAATCTACCTGTCATAATTTGAGAGTGCTTGCCGAATGTGCTCCACCCCATTCTTATTCTTCTAGTTACTTCAATCTCGTGGTTCGGCTCTGCGGTTATTACCTGCCCTAAGTAGACATAGTCTTTTACAACTTCAAGTGCACTATTACCTATCTCGAAGCGCTGCTCCTTGCCGAGGTTGTTGTACATTACTTTCGTTTTCTGCAGATTAATTTTAAGACCCACCTTTCTGCTCTCCTTGTCTAGCTCCGTAATCATGAGTTGCAATTCGTCCCCCGAGTTACTCAGCAATGCAATGTCATCGGCGAAGCGCAGGTTACTAAGGTATTCTCCATTGACTCTTATCCCTAACTGTTCCCATTCTAGGCTTCTGAAAACCTCCTGTAAGCACGCGGTAAACAGCATTGGGGAAATTGTGTCCCCCTGCCTTACACCCTTCTTGATTGGTATTCTGTTGCTTTCTCTATGAAGCACAATGGTAGCAGTTGATCCCCTGTAGATTTCTTCCAGAATGTTTATATATACTTCATCTACGCCCTGATTCCGCAGTGTTTGCATGACGGCTGATATTTCTACTGAATCAAACGCCTTCTCGTAATCTATGAAGGCTATGTATAGTGGTTGGTTATACTCTGAGCATTTCTCTATTACCTGATTGATAGTATGAATGTGGTCAATTGTTGAGTAGCCTGTTCGAAATCCTGCTTGTTCCTTTGGTTGATTGAATTCTAATGTTTTCTTTACTCTGTTAGCAATTACCTTTGTAAATAGCTTGTATACTACAGAGAGCAAGCTGATCGGCCTGTAATTTTTCAAGTCCTTGTCATCTCCTTTCTTATGTATTAAGATGATGTTAGCGTTCTTCCAAGACTCTGGTACTCTTCCCGCCGGGAGACACCTCGTAAACAGGGTGGCTAGTTTTTCTAACACAATCTGTCCTCCATGTTTCAGCAGATCTGATGTTACCTGATCTGTTAGATCTGTTAGATCTCAATCATATATATATATATATATATATATATATATATATATATATATATATAGTGTAATGACGAAAACCGAAACTGGAACTCTCTCTGGCACAGACTCGCATGCTAGGGGGGAAGCCGAGAAAGACGAGGCAGAATAAGAACAGCCGGCCTGCAGCAAAGGCGTTGTCTCTTATTTCTCGTCGTTACAATGGCGCAGTCGGCGAAGAAAACGGCTTACGTCTCGGTTTCGTCATCCAGAACGCCCGCCGACGTGCAGCCGCGGTAAGCGTCGCTTGAGGACGGCGTCAAGCCCTCCTCGGCAGCTGTTTACTGACACCACCGTTCGGGGACGGCGTCAAGGCCTCCTCGCCGTCACGCTTCTTCGCTGATGGGACCCGCAAGGCGTCCGTCGCGGCCAGCATCGATCCCAGCACCGACGGATGGCGTCCAGGCCTCCGTTGTGGTTCCGGGAAACTTGTCCTGGGACGCGACACGTCGCGGCAACCATGCGCACGGGCCTCTCTCACCTAGGGATGGCGTACATGCCTCCTCCATACCTGGCAACCTGTCGGCGCTTCAAGCACCCACCGTGTACGGCGTCGAGGCCTACCCGGCGGCGCAAGACCGCTTCATCTACGCCACAGTACCAGGTCACAACTCATCACATGGGTTCCGCTTGCCTGGGAACGTCGTTGACGCTTCCAGCGCCCTGGAACCCATGTCCACGATTCCTACCACAGCTGGATTTCCAAGGGACGCCGTCCACGCGTCCTTGGTCAGCAATTGTACCACCTCGAGTACCGCAGTCACTGTATCCTCCGCAGAGGCGGGCCTTGGCTCTTCGTGCGGATCGCACGACAGCGCAGCGGAGCTGCAGCATACCATCGCGCAACTCCGCGTCACGACCAACGCCCTCATAGCGTCGAGCTCCCAGCTACGTCCTGCCATCTTGCCAACATTGTGCGCACTCAATGCCATGTTGGCTGCGGCCGCCTCACAAAACTTCGAGGTAAGCTCGCCCGAGAACCGTCGCAATCTCGGACGTTCTCTCACGGAGGTATCAGAGCAAGTGAACTGCTTGGCGTGGGCACATTTCGGAGTTTTGCCCGCAGTCCCGCCATCGCCGATTTCCTTCGAGCTACCGGAGTTTCGCGGCTTCCAGGACGATGCCAAGGAATGGGTGGCAACCGTCAACGCTGTCGGAGATCACGCAGCGTGGACGGACCAAAAGAAGTGGGGCATGGCCATAGACCGCCTTCGGAATGCTGCCGCGGCTTGGCATCGATACGAAGGCGTGCGGCAGACGTCCTGGGTGGACTGGAGTGACAAGCTCATAGCTGCTTTTGGACGGAGTCACCATCACCTCTCCACGACCACCCAGTCTTACGCGACCGCTACCGAGAATAGATCCCAGAAGGAGACCACCCTCGCGGCTTCAGCACCCGTTACCGGTACCAGTTCACTTCAGGGTCAATCCAACAGAAATACCAATGACGATGGGTTCATAAGAAATGAAGAGTCGGTTGCCAAGCGCAAGCCCAAGAAGCACAGCAAGGGCGACTTGTCAGCCGATGTACTGTTGGGGGAAAGCCTTCTGGATCCCCCCCAGTCTCTCCAGATGTACCCCAAGCGGTACCAAAGCCCATCGCGATGTGGAAGCCCAAGTGTCGAGGTGCCTGAGCATTTGCTATTTGGGAGCCAAGCTCAGTCGCCTCTGGAGCTGAGTGGAGAAGCCCAGACGGAGCACAAACGAGGAAGAGCATCGAGGCGCCCTGTCATCGAGCGTTTCCTTAAGAAGAGCGGAGAGTCGCTGCCCGGAGATGTGTTTGCTCTAGATACTCCGACTGCCAGCTCCAACCAGGTGCAGCCAAGAAAGGAGGAAATAGCACCCACTCCTTTTTGGCCGAACCAGCAGTACATCCGAGCGAGGAGCCTGGCGATGCCATTGCAGGCTCCGGAACCACAAGCGTCTTTTGTTCCGGTAACCCCTCAGTCGCCACTTCTGCTCGGAAATGAGCAAGTCATCACAAGTGTGAAAGAACTTGGCGAAAACAAGCAAACCGATAAGTTTGCTCGTGCTGTTTCGCCCGACCAGTGTGGATTGAAGAATAGTTTTGAGGACATGAGTCTGTGTCACATCAACAAACCGTCTGCCAAACACAAACTGATCTCTAGCAGCTCTTGTTCAGTGTTACAGGAGCAGCCATTGGCTGCCAAGCCTCATTTTGAAAGGACGTCAAACTTCCATGTGAAATATCAGCTTGGCCGAGCCCGGCCACCCCGGAATAGTCAATGCCGCCCACCGGAGACATTGTCGGTAGCCCACGAGGCTCGCAGTCGGGGCCGAGTGTAATGATATTAAATAGTGGGGCTCAGGCAAGGGTGCAGGCAGGGTTACGGAAGCGGAGGAAGAGGAAGCAGAATAAGAACAGCCGGCCTGCAGCAAAGGCGTTGTCTCTTATTTCTCGTCGTTACAATATATATATATATATATATATATATATATATATATATATATATATATATGTGTGTGTGTGTGTGTGTGTGTGTGTGTGTGTGTGTGTGTGTGTGTGTGTGTGTGTGTGTGTGTGTGTGTGTGTGTGTGTAAACGCGAAAAAGAAAAATTATCGAGAGAAAGATTCCGGCACGCGGCTGTATCGAACGCGCGAACCACTGAGTCACCAAGGAGCACCACCTTCAACGTTTAAACAGCAGGCTATTTACATTTAATCTACCCCTTACAGCTGCTGACGGGCATTTGGGGGGGGGGGGGGCTATCATGTTTTCAGCATTATCAGCAAGATGGCAATATGAGGGCGCGTCGCCACATCGTCCCGACGCTGTGGTGCACGCTCTCATCTCCCACGCGCACTGTGGCACGCGGAAAGGGGGAGGGTGGACGCTCACTCACGCGCCCCTGTCTCGCGGTGGGGAGAATTGTACGTTTTAACTGGCGTTGGGCTTTCACTGGAACGGTTCTGTTGTAGTTACCGGGTCACGGCAATCTTAGCGTAGTCTCTGATTGCGAAGAGGGCGCACTTCTCAGACACAGCTAAGTAACAACTGAGACGCTTATTCGCGTTCATCTGTACCTCTGAGTACGTTTCGTGTGCCGTCTATGCGTTCGAAACGCGGGGCACGTTTCGATCTGCTTCCATTCTGCGCGTGACCTTCCAATGTGTGGCTATCGCGTTCATTGCTTTGCCTTCGTGGCAAAGCTGTGACTTCTTTTTGAAGTATTGTGCCATCATGTGTTTTCGTTCGGCTAAATGGTAATCCATGCTTCTCGTTCATTCTGGCTTTGCTAGCAGCAGAATTTGCACAGTTTTTTCACCAACAACAAGATAGCTTTTAAATGCAACCTATATCAATGCAGGGCTACAGTGACACCTCCAATTGCCGGCTATATTGTGGAAAGATTCGGCTATAGAAGTGGATCGATGTTTTTACTAGGACTGCTCGCACTGTGGGTGAGTTCATTGGTTCCAATAATCAACACGAAAATCTGTGTCTATACATTACATTTACTGCATGTTACGCAAAATATTTAAGCTTCATTTCGTAACAGACCTCCCTGTGCGAGGCGTAGTGAAATAGCAAGAAGCAAGCACACACATTACACAAGTGCAGTGAATCCGACACAGAGCAGACAGCGTGTCTAATACGCAGAATCAAGCACAGTGTTTCTATTATAGATACAAAGAATAGAACAGCTTGTGTGGCACGTTCCTTTAGCGCGTCTTCTTAGTGGTTGACCAAACAGAATGCCTTTACGATGAAAAGAGAGAGAGAAAAAATATTTGCGCCGTATCTGCATGTTTCACTGCAAATGTCGTCAAATTATGATTTTCTTCCGTCTGGAGAGAGTGAATAAAACATTTATTTGATGTTCTGCGTGTGAAAGTTAGTGAATGGGGTTCTGAAGGTGCTGCGTTAAAAGGCCTCGATGCGCGCTGTGGGTAGGTGCCACCACCATGTCGTCTTATGTGATATGTGAGGCTTAACGTCCCAAAACTACCATATGATTATGAGAGACGCCGTAGTATAGAGGGCTCCGGAAATTTCGTCCACCCGGGGTTCTTTAACGTGCACCCAAATATGAGCGCACGGGCCTACATTTTCGCCTCCACCGGAAATGCAGCCGCTGTAGCCGGGATTTGATCCCGCGACCTGCGGGTCAGCAGCCGAGTACCTTAGCCACTAGACCACCGCAGTGGGGCACCGTGTCGTCTTAGCAGAACGCAGGAAACACCCACCTTTTTGTGCATAGCGTTTCATTCTGAGCTTAGCGTAATTAACGCTACTTTCCTTCGAACTACTTATGTATGACATTTGTAGTATAAGAAATACAGTATACTGACTGAAGTGACGCAACGTAGTGGCAACACGAACTGAACTGTTTATTCCTCGATACATGGTCTTTTTATAGTCTGAAACCACGTGAGACATGAGTGACAGCCGAATACATAGGGGCTGGCTTGCTAACTAGTGATAAGGGGGATGGGCGGGTGATAGTGGTTTATTGCCAACGCTGCACTGACGTGGTGATGTGCTTGCTCATATGTGTGAAACATTTGTTTTTTAATCCATACTCAAGTACAAACGCAAAAACCAAGACAATATTGGTGGGCACTGTGCATGTGATTGGATTTTAAAATAAAGGCAAAGAACACACAAAGAAAAAGAAACAGGCCGTTTTGAGTGACAAACAGACAAGTCGACAGACAGACACACCAAAATTTTTGCGTCGGAGTGTCCCAAGAAAGACTATCGTATTTAAAAAATTACCGCCGGCATCTTCCCACAGGGGAAACTCGAGCACCGGCTTCGCAGAGTGGTAAGGGTATCGTGTAAAGGTTGCGTAATTAGGTAGGGTTTCAGAATTGGTAATCGTTATCCCGTCGTTATTATACTTATTTATTGAATGAAGGAGAAGCGTTGCCTTCAACGCTCATCGAAAACCAAGTAAAGACGGCCTTGACAGAATTCCGAACGAGCCATTCAGTGTTTACATATACGGGGTGGCCAGCGAACGGTTCTGCAGCGTGAGCAGTCGTTTCCTTACTAGCAGCCTGCGTCGGCCTTGCAATGCGAGAGAGGGGGAGGGGAGCGACAGTTTTGCGGATGTATTCCTGGGCCGGCACGAGGCGCAAGCATGCGCAGTGGGGGTATGGACGGTGCCACCGCTGACGCTGAAGCGCGACATCACGCGGCTTGAAAGTGCTCCGCATTTGAAAGAGGAAGGCAGGGAAGTTAACTCGAAGGTAGCATCCGGTATGAAACGCTACACTTTGGCTTGCAAATTGGAGATAGAAATAGAGACAGATACATAAAAAACAATTACGCCATAATTAATATGATAAACAATTACGCGAAGGGATATAAAGATGTGAAGAAGAGAGAGGTAGAAGAGAAATCGCGTTCATGACCAAATACGTGGCGGACGCCTCCTATAGCCGGTTGTCTAGTCAAGTGTCCTCAGAGAATTGAAGAACCGCCTTGAAGACCTGGGTGTGGTGCCTCGCCGGAAAGAGAACTCTGTGTAGCCGCGGGCAGACCGTGGCGACGAAGTGCAGTGAGCAAGACGCCGCGTTGTGTGCGAAGCGCTGGGCAAACACACAACAGGTGCTCGATGGTTTCATCTGTCCTGCATGCAGTACACGCAGGGGAGGAGGCAACGCCAAGCCAATGACGCCGGGCCGCAGGCCAGGAGCAGCCGATGCGCAAGCCAAGTAGCAGGGACCTCTCCCTCCTGGTGAAACCCCGGTCAGACAGCCGGATTGGTGATTTTATCCTTGCTACACGATCGTCAGGGTGGCAGCGTAGCAACAGCCTTCTCAATGTGAGCCTCGAAAAGTCTGAGGCGACCACGGTACGGCACACAGGGACAAAGGAGTGATGTTCTTCTTTCACCAGGGCGTCAGTCTGCCCGTTTCCCTGGATTCCCACATGAGATGGGACCCAGTGCAGAGAAACATCGACACCACTGGCAAAGAGGGCATGCAGTTTGGTGACGAGCACCTGCGATGCGACGCCTGCCCGTTCCGGCTTTGCCAAGGCCAGCAACGCAGCTCTTGAGTCGCACGCGACAGCCACGGGGAACGTTGGGGGGTTTGCTGCCAGGAGGTCAACTGCCAGGTGGAGACCGGCCGTCTACGCAGCGGTAGAGCAGGCCGCAAAAGGCAGATGGCGGGAGGTCGTCCAACCAAGTGCTAGCATAATGCATGAAGCTGTGGCCGAGCCTGTGTCTGCGATGACGGAGCCGTCCGTGTACGCAATAAGCCTTCCAGCCAGCTCTTCCTCTATCTTGGAGGCAGATATCTGCTTCAGTGCGCATATGGGTAAGCGACGCTTGGAGAGCCTTCCCAGACCAGTGTTGATAGCCAGTGGTTTTTCTGTTGGCGGGGGAAGAGGGACGGTTGGAAGCACCAGTCCCACAGCTGCTTGATAGATCTGCAGCAGCTCGCCAATCCGATATCCTGGTCGACTTTGCAGCCGGACAAGCAGGGGGCACCCAGCAGGCGCATGGGCTAGCCGATGAATGTGTAGAAGCCCACGTTGCTTTAGGAGCAGTGAGAGAGCCCAGACACCCGCCTCTGTCAGAGTGCCTGCGACTTGAGAGGACCGCGGCTGGCCGAGGACACAGCGAATGAAGCCCCTATACAGAAACTTGAGGCGCTCCAAAAGTCGCCGAGGAAGTGCTACCACAGGAAATGCGTACAGCAGCCGTGAGGTTGCTGCTGCTGAGTAAAGGCGAACAGCCCAGGATGGTGAGCAGCCGCGGCCACTGAGGAAGATGCCCTTTACTGCCTTCTGGGTTCTCTTCACCATGCATATGGTGACCATGCCGTCGGTAGTCCTGGGGGCCCAGGACAGCCGACGGTCTATGGAAAGCCCGAGATAGGTTACCGCACCCTCCCACGGTATTGTTGTGCCTTTGATCGTTAAACGGGCCACTCTGCTGCGTGTTCATGGTTTGGCATGCACAAGAAGTGTCTTCCTTTGCGCCGGAGAGACAGCCAGACCTACAGATGCGACATGGTCAACTACAGCATTCAGTGCACTCTGTAGGCAAGATCGGACAGATCGCAGATTCCTGGTAGGGTCCCCGTTCCACAAGGCGACGTAGTCATCGTATATGGAACATTGGACCGGGTAGCGCTGGCCGGAATGAATGACAGCTCGAAGGCGTGCCAATACGATGTTGAGTAAGAAAGGGCACAGTGCACAACCCCGTGGCACCACTGTCGATACCGGTTGTGGAGAGCTGAACGCGCGACCTGCTCTCACGCAGGAAAATCGGCCCGACACAGAGCCCTGCACAAAACACAGCATGCAGCCATGCATGCCTAGGGCTCCAGTGCTTGCATGACTGCCAGGTGCGGCAAGCCATCAGAGGCAGTTTGCGCGTCCAAAAGCACTAAAAGGGCCGCTTCTTGCATGCTTCTTGCATGCTCCAGTAACGAGACGACGTCACTAAGCGAGTCTTCTGTGCAGCGGTGGCGACGGAATCCAGTCTGCTGCTCGGGAAAGCAGTCTAGGGCCCTAGAAATTCATTAGAGGTGGGCAAAGACCATTTATTATATCACCTTGCAGGCGGCTGATGTAAGAGAAACAGGCCTGTACGATGAAGAGGTCGACGCTGGCTTACGCGCTTTTAGTATATGTACAATCATGGCAGTAAGCCAAAATTTTGGTAGTTGTCCGCTGTACCAGATGTTATTGAAGTAGTGAAGCAGCTGGGCCTTCACATTGTCTGCCAGAGTGCGGAGCATCTAAAACGTAATGAAGACCACTCCCGGTGCGCTTCGCCGCTTCGACCGGTTGAGAGACACGGTCAGTTCATGGGGCAGGAACGGTTCGTTGCACAGGGCTGCCACTTTCTCAGTGGTAAAGGCAGGGTGGTGTATACGGGGTATACATACTAGTCTGTCAAAAAGCTGGGCCTCTGCTGGTAGTCCTGGTGGTCTTGTTGCAAATTGACTCGCCATGAGGTCCGCCAGAGCAAGCTCCGTGAGGTCAAGAGAGATGGACACGGCCAGTATAGGTTGACAGATGGCTGGCCCGCGCTGCAGTGATCGCAGAAGCCGCCACGCAGTTAAACTGCGTCGAGAGCTGGAGATGGTACTGCAGACATCCTCCCAGTTTGCTTCCATCGTCAGTTTGCGTGGCGTCTACAGATGGCGCCTGAAAGCTGTCCAATTTTCTGCCGCGGAACCGCGGATGGCACAGCGCTCGGCCCTTCTTCCGTGGCCCACAACTGTAGCTGCTTGAGGTCAGGATCAGGACCTCCTGGCTTGGTTTTCGACATGACGGTAGCCACTTTAGCACTGTCGATTACATGCTGCAAGAAATGGCCCTCCGCAGGAGTCACACTGAGTCGCCGAAATATGCCCCAGTTGACCATAGGAAAAACTCAGCCCCTAGGGGAGGGCACAGTATTGGTGTTCAGAAAAATCGGAAAGTGATCTGTTCCCCAGGTGTCTGGACTGATGTACCAGGTGCACGCACAATTCTCTGTTTCGACACTAATGTCAATAGCAGTACGCACATCTCTGCGCACAAAGGTGGGCTGCCCAGTGTTCAAACTTTTGAGGCCTGCTCGAAGTATGACATCCGCAGGGGCTCGGCCCCGAGCACAACAGCCGTCTCCACCCCAGGCAGTATGGCGACCATTCAAGTTCCCACAGAGGAGAAAATTACGGCCCAGGCAAGCAACTAGGGGAAGCAGGCTAGAAGCGTTCCAAGGTTTGTTGGGACGCACGTAGAAGCTGGCCACAGTGGTGTCCCAGGAGCCTAAACGCACTTTTACAGCATTACATTCCAGCGGGCTACTTCTGAGGTTCTTAACACGGACTACCGTGTGTGCGTCAGAGGTGCGCACGTACACGGCACATCGGGCAGCGTCTTAGGAATGGCCATCCACAAGGCATGGCTCATCGGAGCATCCGGAGACAGTGCAGGATGTGGTACTGCAGTAGCCAGCAAATCCAGGCAGCCGTGGAGTCTCACTAGTGGCTTACACTTCCTGCAGAACGAGTACATCGTACTCGTCCTGGAGCAAGCGCTGTTTAAGTTCGAAGTCGCAACCGCAACGAGTTGGTGTTCCACTGGAGAACACGGGGACGGCGGCTGGGCCCTTTACTACCTATAATGGCTGGACGTTTTCTGCAAGCCACCGGCCCGGAGGCAGATGACTTTTCGGTAGACTGTCCGATGGGAGGAGTTCACCGACCGCTCGTGCAATCGTGGCAAGGTCTCGGCGGAAAGCGCCGCAGAAGGTGTAACAGGAGATGCATTGGAAGCAGTACTAGGTGGCACCGAATGGGCACTGGCCTGCTGGCGGGCAGGGGTTTGTACCGGGCGTGGTGCACCGGAAGCGGCCTGTGCATACGTTCGCGTAGCTGCGCTAGCAGGTGGGCCTGTCAGCTGTGGATCATTTTCTTCCTGTATAGAACCACAAAGAAAGGAGCATGAAAGAACAAATCTGACAGACGTATGATGTTGGAGAGGGAAGCACGTCTATCACATCTCCGTGAGGAAGCACTCGGACGCGCGTGTGACACAAGCAGCCATATACTCAACATGTAGCGTCGCATCGCGACCATTCCCTAAACTTAGGCGGACCAACGGCTCCCGTTGAGAAGGGGTGCCCGTTTGCACAGGCATTGAAATAAATAAAGGGGGCGTCATTAAATATAACTGTTAAAACATTTATTTCACTTCTAAGCAAGTTCATCGACGAATGGATCATGCATGCATGCGCTACCTTTATTATCGATATGTCAGGCATCAATCATCCGACGTGTTTCGAGATTTCTATGCTTATACAATCTTGTGCATTTGTCGAATTTCGACATGTTCTTACTCTCGAGAATTTAAAGAAAGATTCGAAGGTGAGCCTCCGGTTAGAGAACTCTTATCTTTCTAATGCCACGGCCCGTCACGTGGAAGCGGCTGTGGGTAAAAGGGAACAGAGGTCATGTTTCTTTGCTGGACGTGCCTTCAGCGAGAAAAATATTGCCACCTTTCTTTCAATGTCTTCAGGAAGTCGACACGCACCAGTATTTGCTTGCAACGGGAGTCAATTCTACCGGCCTCCAGCAAGAGTTCACTTGCTGTTTCCCTGATACAGAGAGTGCGTAGGATTTCCTTCAGCGAAGTTGACCATACCTTTGACCTGTCCAAGATGTGCGACAAGCTTTCGGACAATGAATGGCCTGTTTGCTTTGTTCGTTCCGTAGAGTGCCACACACAATGAGCATCATCGCATGCGGTGCAGCCCCGAATTTGTGTAGCCGTCCACAATATGTGAAGTGCTAGTGAAGCGCTAGCACAGATTCTGCGGATCATTGACGTACACGGGGCGCATGTTCTTTCTCTTAAATTGAAACATGAACTAATGCGCGTAAAGGCAAGTTCACCATCGTTATCTACTGGAAACTACTATAAACATTTGTTTATTGAATTCCTGCGCAAAGTGGCTGTGTTTATATCGGGGAGAGCTGAAATTTCAAAAGATGGCTGAAAGATCACACGAACGACGTCAAAAAGGAGGACACCATGCCCAACGCAGTTGCAGACGCGTGGCCACTTCCAATCTCGACATTGAATGGGCCAAGGCAACCATAATAACAAGGGAACGTAACTAACAGTTCCCTCCAATATCTGCGATTTCTTTTTATCCAGGCTATGAAAAAAAAACGCTGAATAGAAGTGTTGGCAATCCACCACCAGCGTAGTCCGTAAAAGAACGTAAGCCGCATAACCAGGTCACAAGGATTTTTTGAACAAGGCTTCTGAGAATCCGAAACGCCGCTCTCACTTTTTTGTTAAACCTTTTGCTTTTAGTCTATGTTTCTTATTTTCCTTTCTCATCATGAATGTTTCCGACCTGGCGATTCCTCGTCAAATTATCTCCTTCAGCCGAAAGTGTCGTCAGCTGATTTAGTAAGATATACCGCATTCCCACGATGCACTTAGTCGCAGAAATTCTGTGGAGTTTACTGACCCTTTGGTATCTTCAGAAAGCACATCGCCGGTCGATAATGTGAAGATTGTAAACTGAAGTTTATCTGCAAATACTACAATAGTTCCAATTACCGCAGCAAAGCCGTTTAGCGTCACGCATCAGTCATTTATATCCCTTCATGATACCGATAGCATATATTTAGTCCACTGGCTATTTCGCATACGGCACACTCTCTTCTTATGCAGTGTTTGGCATATAATGTGCTCAATACATATAACCTTCAGGCTATATTATAACTTTCTTAGTGCACACAAAATACAGAATAAGAAAGAGACATACGAGCGCTAACTCTCAACTAAATTATTTTTGAAGGCACAAAACATATGAGTACCTGGGAACCAGCATAGCCCATGCGCGGGTCATGTGATAGACAAGATATAGCTAAACGGAAAATAAAAAAAACGGTACTTCTTATCTGTTAGAGCCACCCAAGGTTGACTGATGCGTTTGTTTGTACGCTTATTTATATGCAGAGCTTCCATAAGCTCACGTGTTAGTTTATCTTTATGTGGGAACAAAATATCTGTATTGTCAGATACAGAATCACAATTGCATGATTTGCAGTTATCTGACAAGTGTGAAAATGTTTATTTTCCTAGTTAGTGTAGCATGCTCTTTTATTCGTGTTTTGATGCAGCGGGCAGTCTAGTTTATGCACACATTTCCGCAGGTTAGTGCAATCAGATGTACCAACCCTTCTCGGCATTTCGGCTATACCTCTACAAATGATGTAATAAGTATGCTTTTTATAATAGCAAAACCTAAGACAACTGCATGCTTCTTCATGCTTGGTGTGCATACGCGTACTGAGGGTTTGGATATGCTAATTAACGACGTCAGCACGTCAATTTCTGTTTTTCAATATAGAGCGTTCTCACTCTCTCTTCGACCCTTTTTATTTAACGAAAGATTTTTTTGCACCACAGTCGAGTGTACCTTAGGCAAAGTACTAAAGAATATTTTGGCTTTTCTCTTTCAGACGCCAGTTACATTCGTCCAGTGGCTGTTATCATCGTGCTGTGACAAAAGAAGGCAACAATCACACTAAACGGTAGATTTGGGGATATCTGCGCGTTGACGCAACCAATCTGTTTACGTTCACGTGAAGACAGGCCCATGCGCAGCTCGCTGCTTACGTCACGAAAAATGTTCGAGCACACTGAGACTAAAATATTCTTTTCAAAAAATAGTTACAAAGGAGGTGTTACCCTTTAGACCTGAGGGGCATAGAGATGCGTTAAGTCGCTACAAGTGTCACAAAATTGCTCACGTGCTGCAGCAGGCCTCGCCATGAAGCCCCATTCTATGGCGACCCCGTAATGTCGGTTTCAGTAACGTGGTTCGGACGCGCAACGCCGTATACCAAGAGAATGCTCACAACGTGACCTGCAGCTTCAAGTGTGTACAAAACGGTAATATATGCTCTGGTGATGACCGGTGTGAGGGGAAATTCGGACAGTTATGCGGTGAATGAGTAAACTTCTATAGACCTTCTTTTTCGATGAATATGTGGACCTGCGGTGAAATCGCGTACCCGAACCGTAAGCCGGCAATACAAGGTAAATCTCACTTAGACTCCCTCACGAACAATACTATGTTTTAGGGCTCACTCAGACTAAACCTCGCCAATGTTTTGCTCCAACGGACTCACTAGAACTCAGACTCGCCTAAGTATTATTACTGACTATGGCTCACTCATAAGCATGTTCACGACCCGATCTGAGTTTGAGTAGGTCGACTCATGTGTGAGTTTGCCGACCTTGTGACCCGACGCAGTGCAGAGTTGTGACCCGACGCAGTGCACCACCGTACAAAACGAAGATCTGGAAGACCGTGAGCGCTCACATTTGCTAGCTGGGAGAAGTGAAGTTGATGATGACAATCAATAAATGCTTATTACCGGAACAGTAACTTGGAGCAAGTCTTATTCTACTCTAGGTAGCAGGTTACCTCATTCCATGAACGCCGTCGTTTTCCCAATGGCATAAGAGCAAGCCGACGTTTTTAACAAATCTTGGAAACAGTCAGAACGTCAGCAAATAAACGCCGCACCTGATCATTAAATATATCTTGCATTGCATGGGGACATGATCTTCTGGGAGAGGAACGTAGACACAGTTTGGCAATACCCCTCTTCACAAGCCTAGACTGAGTTTATTTGCTGCCGAGTATCCTTGCCTGGTAGTGACGGCGATCGCAGAGTTTCTTCTGCGTGATGCCAAAGCAGCCCGTTCAAGCGTGAACCCTGGCCTGCATCGCAGGTGGCGTCCAGAGGTGATGCCTTATATGCATCACATTTCCCACAACTTGAAAAAGATTGCGAGTGCAGGCACGGCGTGCCGATGGTGTTCTCCGCCGCGCGTAAGCTGGCTAGGCTTTGTCTCAGAATCCAGCGGTTGCGGAAAGAAGCAAGCGTTTGCGTATGGGAAATATGCGACTGGCGTCGTCTACGAAATGCCGTTGTCTTGTTGGAAATATTACGTAGGTCATATACAGGGCGTTGCGGGAACGACCATGCAAGAGAACATGAGCGTTCACCTAGAAATAACGGGAACCTGCATTCGCCCCCACATTGCCAAGTTTGCGTGTGGTCACCGGTTTTCAGAGAATAACAAAGAGTTTGGGTCGGAGCGCTGACACCCCAGCCCGCGAATTGATGGAAGCCTTTCATATTTCTTCAAGAGGCAATGCTTGTGTCAGCGATACGTCAATTTTGTTATTTGATGGTGAGCGTGATGTTTTGTGCGGCTTGCTTTGAATTGTTTGGTTTTAACCATGTGACCTCTTCACTGTGTTCTTTCGTGACTGTATGTTTGAAAGGTGAGGAATAATAAAATGCAGCTGAAAGTTTGCGCTTGTCCCTGTCATTGTTTGTATTTGAGCACACCACATTACTCTGTCTGGGCAACATTTGGGTTTTCTCATCTAAAGCACCCTTGAAAATCCATAGTGCTCTTTTATAACTGCGGAGAAATTAATTACGAGACTACGATGCTGAATTCCCCCCCCCCCCCCCTGAATTTTCACCTACACAGGTATGGTCTGGTACAGTCACCCGTATGGCACTGAAACAAGAGTGAATCTCTGCACCATTTCCTTTAAACATATAGGTCATTTACGAACCAAAAAGAAGACGCTTAGAAGAACCACTCTGCATTAGGATGGCTTTAGGTTTGTCTTTCCAGGTGGCTTTTTTGTTGTTTTATTTTTGAAAGGACTGAAAAGGGTTTTACCCACAGGAAAGTCAGCGAGGCCGTACGCGATTTCTTAGGAGATACAAAACGAATAGAATGTTAAGCCTAGGGATGAATTCGCTTTATTTTTAACGCTACTAGCTTCTAGGTTCTTTTCCTTTCTTTTATTTTATTTGTAATTTATGTTTTACCAACGTATTCCTTTTTAAAACATCCATATTTAAACCTATTAAGCAGGTAAAATGATTTTATTTTTAAGACAAGGTGCCGTCCGCTTCGTGGTCGTTACCCAGTGGTGGGTTCCGCCAGAAATTTCAGGACCAACCAAGCAACCAGTCAGAAAACAGACCACCGGTTAAAAGAGGGATACGTCTCGGGCGTTGCGCTCCGTGTCGAACGCCGCTGACGAAGCGGAATTGTCGCGGAGAGGCCTCTGGCCACCTGCTCGCGTGGTGCGTTAACTTTTGCGGCTGACTGTACGTGACCCAGCACACAATCTGCGAAAAAAGGAATGCGCCGTCAGATTGCATACTTCGGGAAGCTTCGCATTGGGATTCGCCACTTAGTTAACATTATCGAGTGGTACGTGGTTTTGATTTGATTGATTGATTTGTGGGGCTTAATGTGCCAAAACCACCATATGACTATGAGAGACTCCGTAGAGGAGGGCTCCGGAAATTTCGATCACCTGGGGTTCTTTAACGTGCACTCAAATCTGAGCACACGGGCCCACAACATTTCCGCCTCCATCGGAAATGCAGCCGCCGCAGCCGGAATCTGATCCCGCGACCTGCGGGTCAGCAGCCGAGTACCTTAGCCACTAGACCACCGCGGCGGGGCGTGGTACGCGGTGGCGGGCGCTCGCTGCACATGGCGCTCACATTAAAACAGTTCTGCTTGGATTATGTGCAAACTTCGCTTGCTCCTTATGCTGCCCTTTGGAGGGTGCACGAGCTAGCGAATATATTGCTGCAAAAATAAAAGTGTGTGAAGACATATTAGCGCGTGAACACGTGGTAAAAGCGCAATGGAATATTTTGAAGCTTGCTCCAGCCCACTCAATCACCTCTTATAATGCTGCTCTTGAATAAAAAAACTAATGTAGCGTTGACCAGGCGAGCACCACAAATGTGTTTCTACCCCCTGGTATCCTTCTTGGGCCGTGATACGCAACATAGACATTTTACAGCCCCATGCTCATGTAGGCACGGCATATTTCGTCACGTGACTGTGACCATCGTTGGACGTTTCCTGAACAAAGTTTGCTCACTTGATTACCGCAGCACCGGCTGGTGCAGGAGCAGTTAAGCCCCAGTTGCGCCATCCACGGTGAGAAGATAGTGTGTGCACGATACAAGGCTACACGCCGTACACGTGTAAAAACAGGGAAGTGAGAGAATAAAGAACTACCGCACTTTTCCAAGTGATTATCGAATGACCAGAGTATGAAAGATTGTTGATTGATTGAATGATATGTGATTGTTTCGTGAATCGATTGCCACAAATATTTCTCAAATCCTCTACGAAAGACCAGAGTTAAAGTAATTGTCGTGCTTCAAGCACTTTCTCTGTTCCCGATGAGCGCCTGAAAGCTAAGCAGGAAGAAATGGCAGGAGAAAAGGAGGTTACGTCATACCTAGTCATGACCTACAGCTTGCATGTTCAAACGCATTCGCTCTCTCTCACTATATAACTCCTGTGCGCGACTGCGTCAACTGTGTAATGTTGGCAGACTACACAGCGAGTACCAATACATGACTTCACCAAGTGACAAGGAGCCTGTTTGACACAAATGGCACTCTTTATGTTGCCTATTGACCAATAGCATGCAATTTCTTTTTGGCGTCACAGAGCAAGCACGAGCAGCTGAGACTAAAGAGAGCTCAGGCCTCTGCATGAAAAAATAGTGCCCAATAAAATGGCACATTCGCGCTCAGTTTATCAAAACTACTTCAGTAAAACTTGCAGCTGGACGAATTAGTTCATACTTCAAGGTAGACTTGTGGGCGCTAATAAATACAAGGACACAAAAAGGTCGAATAAAGACAGGCGCAAGCTGGTTTGCGCCGGTCCCTGTCCGGTCTTTCTCTGTCCTTGTCTACATTGTAAGGCAACGTTTTTGGCTGCAAGACACTTCTTTTACTTGTCGAGCCTCTGCCCCACGACACAGGTCAGGCTGATGATGATGAGTATGTACATATGATAAAATGACGCGCATGAATAACGCTCACACTTATTCCCCCCCCCCCCCCCCCACGCTTGACCGGCCAGCCCGGACGCGTCTTAGACGGAAACGGAACGTCGAGCGAATGGCTTCAGACGCGATACGTGGACAATCTCCGAACCACGACAGCGACAATCTGAAGAAAGGTCGCTGGGAGTGACACGGTAGTTTACTGGTGACGTTTTTTCATTGATTGTATAGGGTCCAATGAAGCGTGACTGAAATTTATCGCACAATCCTGGAGTACGAATGGGCGTCCAAAGCAACACTTCATCCCCAGGACTGAAGGAGACGTCGCGATGAGAGCTGTCGTAGCGCTGCTTGCGATCTTGCTGATTGGCTTCTGTATTAAGACGAGCCCGTTTGCGACATTCCTCGATCCTTGTGATGAACTGCTCTGATACGGTTGCCGAGGCGTCAGTTGGAACATTTAGGAAAGAGACGTCGATGGTGAATGTCGGTGAACGGCTGTACACGAGGTAGAAAGGCGAGCAGCCAGTAGTTCTTTGAACAGCGGTGTTATGGGCAAACGTCACAAAAGGCAAAATTGTATCCCAGTTGTCGTGGTTTGGTGCGATGTACATCGATAGCATGTCTGTTAGTGTCCGATGAAATCCCTCTGTCAGCCCATTAGTTTGGGGTTGGTAGGCTGACGTCGTCTTATGTACTGTAGTACCACAGGTTGTGAGCAGGGTTTCGATTATGGCTGACAAGAACGTTTTCCAGCGATCACTCAGGAGGACGCGAGGTGCACCGTGGCGCAATACAATGGCGTTGAAAAAGAAGTCTGCGACGTCTGAAGCAGAACTTGTGCGTAGTGCAGCAGTCTCTGCGTACCGTGTAAGGTGATCGACAGCAGTCACAATATTTGCTTACACCAGTTAACCCCTTACACATCACGGTGGCAATGTTTGGCTGATATGTTTAGAGCAATCTTTCCTATCCGCAGGTTGTGTTTCTTAGCCAAACACAACGGCTGACTCCCGGCCCTTCGCAGCGTGTCTCACACAATTAAGTTCCTTACGTCTTGCGGGAAATCTGGTACCCTACTGAATACTTCATATATTAACAAGTGTTACAGAGCTTCGCCTTCCAGTTTTCCACAGTCTAACACAGTGATGTGGCCAGAGAATGGCACAAAGGTTCGTGGCAAACAGGCCACAAATGACAGTAGACCACGTCTGCAAAAAAAGACCGATCCCCCCCCCCCTTTTTTTTTTAAATTCCTGCCGACGCCTCTAGGCATGCTGTCAAACTGCTCTTTCACAGCGTAAGCTGTTATGAGATCACAACTCGGGTCACGCGGAGTTGTCCGCCACCGCCGCCGCCGTCGGTAGCCGAATCGCACGAATTTAGAAAAAGAACCAAGACAAAGCACCAATGACACAGTGGGACACAAAACCGGGTCCGCTGGGTGCCAGCCCAGTATTTTACCACCGAGCTACACCAGTGCTTATGACTTGTTGTCAGGCTTGATGTCGGGAAAGCACTCGCGGTAATACTACTTATATAGCGTTTTAAAACAGCGAAGAAACAATCAGTCGTCACATAATGCGAATAGCGTAACGAGTGGGCTGTCTAATGCTCCTACCCATCACAAAATCTTGTTCTTCTTCCCCTATTAACTGTGGCGTATATCCACTACAGGCATGATTCCTCATCATTGTCAGCCACTGCAGGCACAAAATTTTTTGCAAGTGTTTAGCGAATACAACGCTTCTTTGAAGAATGACAAAAAACAGAATAAGCGAATGCCTACCTACTACCCAAATGAATTTATTATAGTGGGTATCCTATTTATCTAGCAGGTATCGAGGAAGTGTGCTTGCAGTAGTTACCCAATGAGTGTTTATAAAAGTACAGTGTCTAGAATTATTTCTAGGCACTACAATAAAAGGCTCTTAAAGGCTGCTCTTCTAGCTTTCACTGTGACTGTGCTGCGCCTCCCACGCAGGCCTGGTGTTTTTTTTTTTCAATCCAGAGGAGCACGCTAGAATATATCGGGGGCATGACAAATGGGGTAAAGAGCTCTGCCAGATCCGCTCACTATTGAAGGCCTGCAGGTCTGGGGCCGCATAGATGATGCTTGAAGCTGTTGCTCCAGCGCGGCATCAGCGGCTCACTGCACTGCCCCAAAATGGATCCGATAGTTTTTAACTGAACAGCGCGGCCGACCACCATGCCATGAAGCTGAAAATTTTGAGTTGTTTTTATCTCAAAACGCGTTTGCGAACTTACTGCATGATTGCACTGCGCGCTTGTGTAAAAATTGCGTGAGTTTGCCACACCAAAAGAAGCCTTCATGTGTGCATCTGCGTGCCGAGTCACAGAGGTGCGCGCGCATGATGGCTCCATAGCACGCTACGCAGAAAGGCGCCGGCCTGTGGCGGCGCCCCAAAGCGGCTACAGGAATCTCGGCTTGCGTGTGTGTTCGATTTCTCCTGAATGCACATGCGTTTTTCTCTCTCTCTCCCTACACCCTCTTTTTATCCCCTGTTCCCCTCCTTCAGTGCTAGATACGAACCGGACGCTCATATCTGATTAGCCTCCCGGCCTACAGCTGCATCTCTCTCTCCACTTGTAATCGTGACGTGAGGCGTATGGCTGCAATTTTTCCCATAACTGCTCGTACCAGTGTTTGTAAACGCATAATGTTCAATTTCACGGAGCGCGAAGAGCAGTTCAAGGCCCCTTTAGGTTCGAAATCTCAACTTTTCCCGCAGGCGCTAACGTTGCCGCCAGTGAATGAAATCAGAAAAACAGCAAAATTTTACCGCTACATAAGCAAACATGTATGCAGCTGCTGTACACACGGTTCCCTCTTTCACTATTGTGCTTCGTCGCTGGATTGTTCCAGCTGCCTCTACTGCAATGTGGTCAGGTCTTTGTTCTCGGTATATATAAATATATATATATATATATATATATATATATATATATATATATATATATATATATATATATATATATATATATATGTGTGTGTGTGTGTGTGTGTGTGTGTGTGTGTGTGTGTGTGTGTGTGTGTGTGTGTGTGTGTGTGTGTGTGTGTGTGTGTGTGTGTGTGTGTGTGTGTGTGTGTGTGTGTGTGTGTGTGTGTGTGTGTGTGTGTGTGTGTGTGTGTGTGACAGAGAGAGAGAGCAATTGATCACGCTCATTCCTATGCAAATGATGGCGCCTGAAGCCAAGTCAGCAGCCGACATAGACAGACAGTTCAGAATTTTGTATTCAAAGAATTGTAGGACGTTCCCAAAGGGCGAATCACACATTCTTGTTAGTTCACCTAATGATGCCGTCGACCACAGATGTGATAGACAATGACGTGAAAACGCAAAGACTTCAAGAAAAAATAACTCTAAAGAGTAGCGGACTCCGCAGGCAGTCGGCGCTTTCTGTAAAGGATTCCTGGCACTGGCTACGCAGCAACCTGTGGGTACTGCCTCTGATTCACACTCACATATGGCTGTCCGCCGGGCAGTCTTTGCTGCAACCGTTCTTTCCACCCTTGGTAAGTAGCCTTATGAACGCGATTCTTACATTCGTTGGCAAGGATCCGTGATGCCTTCTCTTCAGCAATGTCTTGCATGGGGCTTTCATCTGATTTGGTATTTGCGTTAGCAGATATACGAGAGAGAGAGAATTCTGAATGTCAACTCTGATTCTTTGTTCACCTTTTATTGTTTAGAATACGGCTATATTCTGTCTAATGTCAACTGATGTGTACTAAACAACTTTTAATAATAACCTCGGAAGTGTTAACCTGCTGTAAGAACTACACCACTGAATGAAAGATTATGACTTATTTTTTCTGTGTGTTCGCCCGTATTGATTGCGTGTATATGCCGTAGTCATCCCCAGACACCATAGAGAGGTATTCTGTACTTCGATATTACCTGAAGTAAGTATAATTACAAATAACAAGTTCAAAAAGAAAACGGAATTTTTCGAGGGGTTCATTGGTGCCCTCGAACGAACACTAGCTACCACTTTTAAGGGACTATATTCATGTTGATTCCAGTTGTAATTATTGTCCAATTTCTAAACGCAGAACAACTCTTCTAAAACAACACTGGTGTCCACGAATTGTCTAGTGAGGTTAAGTTTAACATCAAGAGCATCGGAGAGGAGAAAACGAGTCACATATAGGGTTGCGCCTTTTTCTCATCATCTGCCTTGGATGCGATATAGGTCGATGCAAATAGTTCTTTAATGCGCACTGACATCCCACAGTACACGGGCCACTTGGCCTCAATCGAGGGGTGGCCGCCATGGCCGGGATCGAAACCACGACCTTCGGGTTAGCAGCCGAGCCTTCTCTACTGATCCACCGAGAAGGTGCTTCTCTTGCATGGCTGTACTCACTTCCCGATGCTCATTACGATAATACGAAAGTCGGGGCATTTGGCAAGGTATTTCGTCCACCAAAGTATCACCGTTATTACACGATGGCAAAAGTTTGCTTGAGTGTGCCGCAATCGCTGACACATAAGTAAGTTGAAACAAAAAGAACATTACATTAATAAGAAAACTAGACCTAATTTTTTGTTACTGGTGATGATACCCATATTCCAATATAAGCAGAGGTTAAGAATCCAATAGAATGCAATAAATCTCAAAGTAATGTCGATTGTTCACCTGTCAGTTTAGATTTTGAGTTAAATTTACAAACCCTTTGAAAAATTCCAATAGAAACCCCACTGTCCAAACAGGGGAGCTAGGTTATGCACCACGGTATAGGCTTATGCGCACTGAGATGCGAACTGCACATGACAATGCAAACTCATCTGCATTGACAGTGCGGAGAAATCTTCATAACACAGCAATACTCTATCGGCAAATGGAATTTATCTATCAGCAGTACTGCGATGCTAACTAAATACAAATAGATGCTAAGAACAACGAGTGTCCGGCATATTATGTCGATCAAAAGATAATCACAAAGCCGGTCAGGCACTTACCAATAGATGACTTTCAAGTGTGCTCCCAGCACATCATGAATAAGTTGCAGGTAAGTAAATTGAACATTCTCGAAGCTAGCAAAGCATATTGAGCGTATTGAGTAAACGTTTGACTCTGGCATGGCACTGCAGTTACATGATTACAAATAACCTTTCTCATCTAAGTAATATTGACTCCGTATTTACGCTGTTTGCCAGGTTCAGCGTAACGTAAACGTGAACCAAACGTATATACTATATATATAAAGGCAGAAACACGCCTTTAAGCCACTAATATCTGATCATCATTTTTTTTCTTTCTGTAGGCTTCAACTAAAGCGATTCCAGCTTGGAAATATGGTTTAACGTTTTCGTCATTTAAGGCTTTTATAGCAATTGGTTCCCTCTCTTCACAAAGCCTGGTAAGGATCCCCTTCTGCTTCAAATTTACGATTCAGCTATAACATAAATATTGATTGTCATATGCACTCGTGTTCACCATTTTGCGCAGAATGCAATACACAAGTTCAATTTGTTGTGGATATGCATAATTTAAAAACAAAACACTTTTGATGCGCGAACATTGCTGCGACGGAGTCCACAAATACCTTGAGCTGTGAAAAAAAAACACTACCGATTTCTATCAGTTTACAGCGCGCATCTGACGTACTATTCATATCAAGCCTCTAGATAATAAGTTTCCCACAATTTTTCATTTAGCGAAAACGCTATGCGCGCAATTGTGGCCGGCATTGACGTTAAGCTTTTCGGTAAACAAGTTGATTGATATGTGCGGTTTAACGTCCCAAAACCACCACACGATTATGAGAGACGCCGTAGTGGAGGGCTCCGGAAATTTCGACCGCCTGGGGTTGATTGATTGATTGATTTGTGGGGTTTAACGTCCCAAAACCACCATTTGATTACGAGAGACGCCGTAGTGGAGGGCTCCGGAAATTTTGACCACCTGGGGTTCTTTAACGTGCACCCAAATCTGAGTACACGGGCCTACAACATTTCCGCCTCCATCGGAAATGCAGCCGCCGCAGCCGGGAATCGAACCCGCGACCTGCGAGTCAGCAGCCGAGTACCTTAGCCACTAGACCACCGCGGCGGTGCTTTGGTAAACAAGTTTCGCGCAGGAAAGTATAATGATGAACTAAATAGTAATCAGTTATTTTCATTTAAAATAAAATTATTACTAAACTTTTGTTTAGTTGCGGCATATAATCATTAACACAACAAATTTTTCTGCAGTTCTTACAGACAAATATTCAGGTCTAGTGTGGCCGAGAACATACGTACTAGCAATCTTTATATGTTGATCGTCGTCATTATTGAAAGTTTAAATTTTCATTCAAATGGCCTCTAACATGCACCCCATTTCCGTACAGTATATAAACTTCATGAGTGGCCTATAGCTTTAATAAACACATGTATACAACGTTTGTGAAAGTTTCTAGTCGCGTCAACGGCATCGCCGTAAAAACAGGTCACAGCTAGAATACAAATGCGTGTGCAAGCAAGCTTTCTCTTACAGACTTTGTTTTCTATCAATGTCAATAGGAGGTCCCACATCTGGTTCAGATCAGGTGTCGTAGCACTAACCAAATCTATTTTCAGGCAAAACCAAGAAGGGTGAACAGTTTGTCGCAGTTCGAAGGTGCCCACAACATAAGTGAGAGGTAACCGATGCAGTGATAGACAGTTGTATTACTTATCTGTCCAACTATCTTCAAACACAACGAAACACTATAGAGATGAAAATTCATGTTCGTAAACTGGCGGATGAGTTTGACGACAGCAGTACGCAGAGATAATACCCGTGTGTTTCCTAACCTTACGACTCATTTTGTGCATGTTGTCGAGCACCATGGTCCAAATAAGGCTGGTTAAATTTCGACATTTCTGCAGTGAGTAATATGATTTCTCGTACCAAGAATTTGTGTTCCACAATATTCGCTACCAGCTCAGTTGAACAAGACTGAAGCTGATATCACATAGTAGCGGTTATCGGTAAATTTCTGGATAATCTTTGGGTAATCGTACCCTTCGCAAACAGAACCGCTACTACCAGCTTTGTTCACGTACACGAACAGAGAAAAAACAGGCATGACTAAGATGAGCTGTGAATAGAGAAAGCAGTGGGCACACAAACTCATAAAGAAACACCCTTAGGAATGAATGTGTTCTCTGCAAAATTATTCACGTTAATATGGTTGACTTCTTACTAAAAGAACACGTAATAAGCTATTTATTTGTCATTGCAAACGAAAGTGTTTTATTTAGCACTGAGACCTTTTGCGTCGATGTACAATTTTACGAACCTTAAGAAGTAACCAACGGCCGCTAAACTTGGCAGGCGAATGGACTTTTATTTGTTGGGTGAACTTTTATTTTAGAATATAGTACGCGTTGATGATTCCCGCTTATAAATGTTTTGTTTTAGAGAAGCTTTATTTACTCAGTCATATTCACTTTTGAGCCAAAGCCTCGCTCAACACCAGCCAACGCAAGCCTCGAAGACACATATACCGTCATTCCCAGCGCTCCAACTTGAAAAAATTCGCATAGACGGTAGCGCCACACTTCCCTCCAGGTATTTTTGTGAGAAACTCAATGACGCTACCACCTTTGCCGACTTTTCAGTGACAGATACCCATTCATTCTTATGATGATACTTTTTAGGTCGTGCCAATAGTCTGAGCCAGAACAGCTTCGTTGTCAATAACGATGCGACTAGAAGAACAGGCAAGACCAAGCGCAGGCGAGGTGTTTGTTTCAGAGATAATGACCATGAACTCTTTCCAGGGGAAAGCAATATGGAACGTTTAGAACATGCGCATGGGTCTTATACCCTATATAAAACGATGAGGTGCTTTTCTACGGATATAGTTGATCTCTTTGTCGCTTAGCGCTATCGATGGTAACAGTGTAGTTAACATAAAACAGTGATAAAATTGAGAATTTTATTACGAGCTAAATGATTAATTTTGAACTTGTAAATGTGCATTCGGCACATTAACTAAAGGTGCGGATAAACAGAAATATATTTTGAAAAATTGCGCTGTCTCTGCGCTTTTCTATTGCATGAGTAATAAATCTTGGTGAATAAAACTCATGTTAAGATTCTAATCCGGAGTGCATGTGTCATTCATTATCTAATGCCACTCGTGAGAGTGTTAAACAGCTTCACTGCTCAATCCTATTTTCAGTAATTACTGTCAATCTTCTTTAAATATTTTTTAATTATCTTACCGTTGCAGATAGAATGGACGTCCCCCAAGTTTGCGTATCTATTAGGCTTGACAGGATTCTTCTTAGCCTGCGTAGGCTTTGCGTAAGTAGTGCATAGAAAGTAATAATACGTAATCAGATATCGAAAAGATAAAGTGTCTGGAAAGTTCCACGCATAAATATGGTACCCAAATCAAGCAATAAAGCCTTGCTTGAAAAAGATGTTAAAGATCCTTGTAGGTAGTCAAATTACTGGAGACCTTCATCATGACATATTTCTTAATCATGTCTTGATTTTATGATGTATCATTGTTCAAAGAAGGACGTTTTTTTTTATCACGTCCATAAGCTTTCTTAGTGCCGTACTGGCTGTTATAACGAAGTAATGATAATAAGTCTCTACAACACCAATTATAGACAAGCATGCAGAGTTTGTTTGGACGGGCGGCAAAATTGGGATCATAGCAAACATTGGATTTCTTCCCACCCAGCGATCTCTAGCACCGATGTATAATGCGGCTGTGCGTTGCGGTAGCTAACTGTCGATGACGTCACACGTTTTAACCTCAATGTCAAACGTCCCATTCAGTCGTAGCTTCCACATTTGATGCAGGCATACATTGCACTCTTGTACGCTTAATAGAGAACTTGTTTAGAGCCTAAGTATGTGGAAAACATGTTTCACCTAAATGTATTTTCTTTCACCTTCACAGTCTTCTTTACTGGTGCCCCGATGCCGCATCTCTGCTTGGTGGATCGATAGCAGCAGCATGTCTAGGTGGATTTACGGAAGGAGTGTATATAGTCACGCTTTATGCAATGTGTACTGACACCTTTCTTCATAACAAAGGAGTAATAATCGTAAGCGATCGCCAGTTTTATAGTTTTTTTTTGTTTTTTTTTTTCTTTTTTGAGGATTGTAGATTACAGTTACAACCCAAAAAAAGATCGGAAAAGGAAGTGCCAGATAAAGCTGACGATCAATGCAGTAGGAAGTACCGCGAAGTTGTGCAATACCAAAACAATATTTTTTCCAAGTGTAAGCTCTGCGGATTCGACAGAACACGCCCTAATTATACAAAGACCACAACCACATTCTTTATTGACATCATAATATATATACACGCTGTGCTAACAGAAGCCCATGATCCGCAACTTAAGTAAGTTGCGAAGCTTATTCCAAAATTCTGAATGCCTTCTGCAGATGCTCATAGACCTAGGCCATGGAATAAATTCATAATGCTTTACATGTAGCCACCCAACAAGTTCTTCAGCTGCAGCGGCAAGGTAGTCTACTTCCGCAACAGCGTTAGAAGAAAAAATGAGGCCCATTTTGGTGCAGAAAAAGAAGAACGTGCTCGACCAGGAAGCTCTAGCCAATCAAAAAAAAAAAAAAGTTTGGGCCGAGACCTGTGGTTTATGCAAAAGAAAAAAAATTATATTTGCCTTGTAGTCCTCCATTTCGGCGCTAATTTGGAACGCCACATCAGATAGTGAAGTTCGGGCACCTTTCAATGGCGGTGACGCCCACAAATGATGCCTTCACTATGATACCTCAAAACAATGGTTTTTGAAATTTGCAGACGTTGGGGTGTAGATGTGCATTCATACGTATCCTCGTTCATGTGTTATGTGAACATAAATGTGCCTAACATGCATACTTCAGAGGAGGGGGGGACCAAACCTTCTAGCTGATAAGCTAACCATACACAATTATTGCCAACGATATTAGCGATCGATATGTCACAATTACAAAAATTGTGTAATCGATTCTATATACACACAATGCGTCCTCATCAAATCATCACAGAAAAAAAGTACAGTTCATGTACTTGGTGTTGTGTTGGACAGATACGGAAAGGCAACCTTCATTGTTTACACGCTATCGATATTTACAAATAAGAATAGTCGACCCTGAATCTTGGAGCTGTTTAGACAGGCAAAATTATGAGGTGTCATCTGCTGAAATGCTCTCTAAATATATCTATCAACACCCTTATAAATGTTTCTCTTTAAGGCAACAATGGACGGCATGTATGGAATGGGGTGCATGCTAGGTGCAGTGGTTGGTGGCACCCTTATCGACGTAAGTACAAATGTTCATCTTGTCTGCTGTTATCAATAGTGCAGTTTCAGTAGTTCAAAATACATATATCATTAAAGTGTATCAGTAAGGGTGCATTTTAAAGATTCTGTCTCATTAATTTCGGAGGGCAGAAGATCTGCAGCCAATTTTTCAAGAAGCTGATAAAGAGCAAATGGTCCAGTGGCGTGCGGATAATGGGATATTTACTTGTTCCTCAATGAAATGATTGACTGTTTTTAAATAGTAACCATTGTCACCGTAGAGAAGGCACCCACCACGTCTAGCAAAATTTGCCAGTAAGTACATGGTCGACCCTTCGCAGAGCCGCGCATTAATTTCCTCAGTAGCAGTGTGAATACTTGGTGCTATATTTCATGCATCGTCCGTATTCAAACCTACGTACAGCTTTTATGAGACCAACAGATCACAAAGGTGGTTTCCAATCAGCCAGTATTTACTACACTGTGAGGATTAACTGTATTTTTACCTTCCCTTTAAAAAAGGCCAGTAAACAGGCTCCGTCGTTGTTTTTTAACATCCCCCCAGAGAAGCTCGGCAATTCGCAGAGTAGACCGCGGTGATCACGTTTTCCTAATATTTCAGCCTTGCGCGCAGCGCACAGTCTCCATATCGAAGAACGATTCCCGCTCTCCTTTCCTACGCCTGACGAATCCTCCTTTCGCGAACAATGTCGCAAGGTCACCGATCGGTGACTTGTCGTAAGTCGTCATTTCATCCAAACCAGTCGCGACGACGGCCAACGTCTTTCCCTCCCTATAAGGGGGAAGGATGGCGAGGCAGCACGAAAATTCGAAACCAGCTCAAACAGATGTTCTAACCCCTGTAACTTCCTTAATATAGCCCGTATTCGCAAAATTTATGCGGCAGCATGTTCAAAAAGCTAAAGCGCACATATTCCTTTTATTACAATTTTTGGGCCTCCCAGTTGTTTACTGGCTCTTTAATAATTCTTGAAGTTTAACGTCTCGGAATCACGATATGATTATACAGAACGCCGTCTTGGAAGGCTCTAGAAATTCGGAACCCCTGGTGGTTTTCAACGTGCACCTAAATTTAGGTACACGGGTCTCAAGTATTTTCGCTTTGATCGAAAATGCGGCTACTGCTGCCACAATCCGATTCCGTGGCCTGCGGGGTGAGCAGTCCAGCATCATAAGCACTAAACTACCGTAGCGGGTTTAACTTGGCTTTCGCCGCCATCATTCTCATTCCCTTATGCTGGCTAGTCAACCAGACATCCACTCGCATAGGGTCAACTATGTTGCCTTCTTTGTTTCTTCCCCCATAGTTGACTTGTAGTTATCGCTTATATTGTGTACTCTCACGTGCCACTACGTAAGTTACCATCTGTATTACCATCTGTACCATCTGTATTATGTAATCAAATATTGTATCCTCTCCTTTTGTGCCCTTGAGCACTGTGGGTGCTATGATAAGTAATTAACTAATAAATTATTTAAATCGCCCTTGTTTGTTGACCAAAAAGCCATTGAATCGAATCCCCTCCGCGTCTACCACATTTAAATACAGGCAAGATTCTGGAGCCCTATCAAATTAAATTATTGTGTGTTCTGAAGAACTCTGAATTTCAATAGTACCACACTACGACGCCCCTGAAAATCATATCGTAGAATTACGACTTAAAACCCCCAACAAAATTTATCGTTACTTCTCTGTTTCTTTGACGAGTATAAATATGTGTATACTCGCACGTTTCATTTTTTTATCCTTATTTGTAAACTAGACCGTTTTTGTAACAACATAACTTCTGCATTTCCCACTGCTAGAAATTTCGCTTATTTCAAATATGTTATTTGACTCGTCGAAAATCACACCGAAATACGTTTGCTGCTTTTTTGTCTTACATAAAAACTGTAGATGCCAAGTGAATTTATCAATATTTAGCACACTGACAAAAGACAATGCTAATTTACCTTTACATATTCCTTTTCAGCTGTGGGCATTTCCGTTGCCGTATTTTGTGTGCGGAATCCTGCTCATGGGTGCAATGCCGTACTTCTTAGTGAAGGGAACAGCTCCCCAAATTCAAATGACAGGTAACATCTTAGTGACTACGCCAGATACAAAAAAAAGATGTCGATTTTCTTTACAATTGCATTCTAGAGACTTAAGTGAAGAAACCATGCATCAACTGAATAGGCTATAAAACTGAAATAAATTCAACAAAGTTCTTTTTCAGCAGACGTGAGATAAAAACTTGTGCATCTTAGCAAACACAACCAACCAAACACAGCAGAAATAAACACACTGCGCTGCGTTTGATAACATATGCATAAATTCTTCGCTTGCCAACTATTCAAATTTTTGCGTTAAATAGTAAGGCAAAAAAAAGCCTTGTCAGGACATCAAAATGATTAATAAATTACGCTGAGAGAGCTTCAGAGAAATAAATGGGTGACAGAAAGGAAGGAATGACGCTATGAACACGTTCACTTCTTGGTGCGATGTCACGCTAACGGATCCACTCAAGCAGGCCAGTCGAACTTAAAAACAACAATTTATTTTAGAAACAAAATGACAGACAGTGCTACCGTAAGTGGTCTATATTACCGCATAAACCAAGAAGTTCTTCAAGCTTTTTGTAAATGCATACAGTGCATTTCCACCGGAATTTGACATGGTACAACGTGGTGCCTCCGGGCTTTCTTCTGTGGTATAGGAAATATAAAAAAACTCAAGTCCTCAGGAAACTATTTTTTTTTTACTAAGCAATGGTTCAACCAGCAGTTATGCTTTTGTTTCAGAAGAATACCCATGGCATGTACAGCAGGTACAAAAGTGTTCAAATGTCTGGCAAAGAATGAATTTCGAAAATGTTCCTTAAAAATTTTCAATATTTGATTTTTAATATCTTCAAGGCTATTTCAAACGTTTGCCCAAATTTCAGATAAGTTTAATAAATGCCAAATTTCAAAGATAATATGAAATTTCTAGGTGTTTGTTTTTTATTAACAATAAGGAAAGTGGTAGGGGGGGGGGGGGGGCAACCGTATCTGCGCCCATTGAATTGCTAATAAACTCCCCTTAAGAGATACCCCCAAGCGTAATAACTTGCACGTTACAATACAGGGCTTCTGACAAGCAGCTTAAAGACTCAGCTGGCTTATTCTCTTTTCGAGAAATCAGTACGTTTTATGCGATCAAAATAGAAACGCGCGTCTTGGGACCTATAACGTTTCGAATCTGTATGCACATCTTACAAAATGAACACATCTCTTTTTCAGACGCATCACTTTCAACGAAGTCCATATTGCAGTTGAGCTACTACAGACTTCTTGCTAATCCTCGCTTCATGATCAACATGGGTTCTGTGTCACTCACATTTATTATGCTTGGATTTTACGAGCCGACACTAGAGCCCTACGTTAGGCAGGTAAGTATCTATCATCTTAACCTTTGTCATCATCATCATCATCATCATCAGCAGCAGCAGCAGCCAGACTACGTCCACTGCAGGACGAAGGCATCTCCCATGATCCGCTAGTCAACTCGGTCCTGTGCTTGCTGCTGCCATTTTGTACCCGCAAACTTCCTAATCTCATCTGTTCACCTAACTTTCTGTCTCCCCCTAAACCGCTTGCCTTCTCTGCAAATCTAGTCAGTTATCGCTAATGACCAGCGGTTATCCTGCCTATGTGCTACAAGCCCAGCCTATGTTCATTTCTTCTTGATTTAAACTATGACATTCTCAACCTCGGTTTGTTCCCTGATCCACTATGATCTGTTCTTGTCTCTTAATGTTACACCTACCGTTTTCCTTTCCATCGCCCGCTGCGTCGTCTTCCAATCAAGCTGAACTCTCTTTGTAAGTATCCAGGTTTCTGCTCCGTAGCTAAGTACCGGCAAAATGCAGCTGTTATTACATTCCTCTTAAGGATAGTGGCAATCTACCAGTCATGATTTAAGAGCGCTTGCCGAATGTGCTCCACCCTATTCTTATTCTTCTAGTTACTTTAGTCTCATGGTTCGGCTTCGCGGTTATTACCTGTCCTAAGTAGACATAGTCTTTTACAACTTCGCCCCACCACGGTGGTCTAGTGGCTAAGGTATACACTCGGCTGCTGACCCGCAGGTCGTGGGTTCAAATCCCGGCTGTGGCGGCTGCATTTCCGATAGAGGCGGAAATGTTGTAGGCCCGTGTACTCAGATTTGAGTGCACATTAAAGAACTGCAGGTGGTCGAAATTTCCGGAGCCATCCACTACAGTGTCTCTCATAATCATAAAGTGGTTTTGGGACGTTATACCCCACAAATCAATCAAATCAATCTTTTACAACTTCAAGTGCGCTATTACCTATCTCAAAGCGCTGTTCCGAGTATTATCACCCTCAGCCTATTCTACGTCCGTTGCATTTCTGAGAACATCTTAAGTTTACCCCTCCGTGTAACTCTCTCCCATCGACAGTGTCATTCCTATTTAGTTGGTATCCATTTCATCACTCTCCCTGGCCGCCACCTCTCACTACTGTGCATAACGTGGACAGCAGTGGTTCATTTCTATGGCTGAATGTCAACTAGGAAGTTGGCAACCACTGTTTGGTCTGTGATATAATCTCGCTGTCTTCCGATCTACTAATCCGCCGATAATTTTTCTCCTATGAAAACCTGCACGTCCTAGCCCTAGGTACGCCCTGTGGGGGGGGGGGGGGAGGGGGGGACGCAGGAGGCACTTTTCTTATTCTCCTATATGAAGGGGAAGGCGCAAAACCTGCCTCCTTCATTGACCTACTAAGGGTGGCACAGCGATGGCACCATCCCCATGGTGAACCTCGCACACACCTACGGCACTAGCATTTCCTCAAGTTTCCTTGCTTTCCACAAAGTTTTAGCCACATATGTTATGAGCGATAACTTGCAAACAGTTGGCACTATGGTTCTTAGAGATAAAGATAAAGTGGTTTTTAAAATGCCAGCCCTACACTAATTCTTATCGTTCGGTGAATTTTTTTTTCGACACACTAGGCTTCCCTGTTACTTAAAAAATGAGCTCGCTGTACGAACTCTTGAACAAATGTATTATTCGCTTTTTTAGTCTTACTTTTTCTCTATCTCTTTTCTTCCTATTATTCCACCTTTCCCCCACCGCAAGTGCAGGGTATAAGCAACCGAGGTAAGCTTGGTTAACCTCCCAGCCCTTCTTCATTTATCTCTCTGAATGCCACTTGCTATTTTTTACACTCTTGTTCTCTCGTTCTTTCGCCAAGCTACTGAGAATAATCTTGAATTTTCTTCAGCATATTTATTGTTGGCCATACTTTAGTCATTTTCTGTGTATGTACTCGGCCATTATCGCAATTCGTATCCGTCATTACTGCACAGCACAGTCTCACCTTCAAATAGTAGGCTGTTTACATATCTGCCTATCTTTATTCGTTTTTCATTCCAATCAAATATTTTGGATTTGCGATTCTAAGCAAGAAAAACCAAGAAAAATTACCAACAAAAAAACAAGAAAAAAAGTACCAAGAAGAAAATTATTGCATCTTTTTTTTTTCTTACCCTGGTTTCGATAACAATATTTTTGCTTCTCAGGGTACCTGTAGGGCGTACATAAGTAATTTAGGCTTAAGAGAGGTTTACAACCACATTATAACAATCATTTACGCTGTAACTTCTGGCAAATCTTGGTGCAAGAAAAATTATTGTCTGGTAGATGTTCGTGACATACTGAACTTTTCGCTAGAAGAGGTCGTGAAAGCTTTCTTCTCGCAAAAAAACATGATTGATTGATTGATTGATTGATTGATTGATTGATTGATTGATTGATATGTGGGGTTTAACGTCCCAAAATCACCACGTGATTATGAGAGACGCCATAGTGCAGAGCTTCTCAAATTTCCACCACTTGTGGTGGTTTTGACGTGCACCCAAATCTGAGTACACGGGCCCACAGCATTTTCGCCTCCATAGAAAATGAATCCGCCGCAGCCGGGATCGGATCCCGCGACTTGCGGGTCAGCAGCCGAGTGCCTTAGCCACTAGACCACCGCGGCAGGGCCGGCAGAAAATATATTGAGTCGATAAGAGACAAGCGCTGCCTTTCGTGAAAAACAACAGTATTGGAATTAAAATTGGCTGTAATTTCACACTGCATATTCGACGATTGTCATAAGGGCATTCACGCCTCAGTAATGTAAGCTTTCTAGCTGCCTGCCACGAAAAAAGGAGGGAGTTTTTTTTTTTTACATATATCATAAGTTAATCTGCCCATCTCTCTTCCCTCTCTGCTCTATATCTTTCATCTCCACCATCCCCCTCCCATGCGCAGGGTAGCAAACCGGCTGCCTGTAGGCTGGTTAACCTCCTTGCCGTTCTTTTCCTCCAATTTTCCTTGCTTCCTTCTTTTAACTCAAGGAAGGGGACTCTGTTCAAATTCAGTTTTACCTACATAAGCGGTGTCGTACACGTACAATATGCACAATTTTATTGAAAGCGTTCTCCTGCCATAAGTTCTGACATGGTACGCTGTTTGTTTTTGCCTCTTCCATGGCTATCCAGTTTCGTTTGACCAGCACAGGAGTGGGCACGATCTTCATGGTGACGTACTGCTCTTACTTTCTCGGAGCCATCACAGCAGGCGTGTCCTGTCATTTCAGGGTCTGCGAAGCACTTTTTATCAATTTATAGCATCGTTGTAAGTTAGGCGGTGATTTGCTGTCCCAGTTTTCCTAGGTTTGTGCAAGGAGATCTCACATTGCCAGACCACATTCAGCACTTTGTAGGAAATTTTGATTTTTTTTAAAATAAAAGGTGTGTAAATGGCGCAGCAATTCACCATCTAGCAACCCAATGCCTGGCTGTGGGCTGTGGAGACCATTAGGACACAGCTGATTTGCTAGTCAAAAATGATTGTGTGTTTTGACAGAACAATGTTTGTGGATACTACATATGACGAGAAAGAAGACTGAAGTTCAACTCAAGAAAATAATCTGTTTTCATGGCTTTATTTGGCTAGTTTAGCTCAGCGTAGCATTTTTGCACTCATTATACGCAACAATTTTTGGATGAATTCAAGTCAAGCGCATATGCATACAAACTTACTAGCCATGGTATATCATGTATATGCGAGAGATAGGGGTCACGTATGTACACTATGCTTGCGAAGAAAATTTCCGGTAGTGTGAGAAATCATAGATTTGCATATAACGTGAGCTCTAAAGTCATAAACCACAGCATCGGGTGGAGAACACGCAGCAAAAAGAGAAACGCAATATGAGGTAATTTCAGAGCATTGAACAGACGAAGACAAAACACTCTTAAGTAGTATATATGCTAAAATGTTGTAAAGTTTTCGTTTTATTACTGTATGTCTCTCATCAACACATCTCGTTATCTTCCAAACAGCAGGAAGCATTCACCGAATTCTTGGGCGTGTTCATCTCCATCATATCTTTTCTTGTTGTTGGTCCAGCACCATTCCTCCATTTGAGCCCGTAAGCATATCTAGGTCGGCAAATGTCAGATCATTCGTAGAATAATATCAGCACATTCGTTTTAGAAGTCGACGAGTGTGTTTCAACGTGTTTTCAGAGCTGCTTAAGCACTGCCCTACTTGGCACAGATTTTCATCTTTACAACGACGTGACCGATTTTGTGGCTGTGGCAGGACAACGTGGCGAATCTCTTAACTTTACGGCATGAGAACCACTGTTTTTCTTTTTCTTTAAGATCAATTAACATCACAGGAAACCTGACGCTGAAGGGCATGGTGACGCAGTCGTAGCTGGAAAATAAGAAACGTGTAAAATATAACGCAGCCTAAACAACATCACCAGCTCCTTCTGACCATACCTTACAACTTTCACTGTCAAAGATAAGCACTAAAGCTCTTACTCAAATTTTGCGAAAATAGTGAACTTATCATACCTCTAAAAAGTGCAACGGTAAAAATTGGAGTAAGCTGGTAATAATATGTCGCATATGAAATCAAGGCGTGCAGACAAGTACACAAACAAACTTTCGGTCTGAATTATAGAGTTAGTCGTACACACTTACGCAAACACACCACTAAACAGACGAATACGAAAAAAGCAACATGCAGGATGGTATGCGTTTTTTTGTTTTCATCTGCTTAGTACCTGTGTGCTTCCACAAATACGAACACACAAAAAAGCGCCAACCTGGGATATCTTTCTATTACATTCAAAATGAAGAAATAGCATGCTTAATTGATTGCCTGGAGCCACACATGTGCCAAGTTGTAACGCGGCGCTGCCATTTCCCGGCACACACAGATAGGTTTTGTGTCTGCTTCCTTTCACTGTTCAGTTCGTCCCATTACTTGGCAGTTCTAGCTTGTGTTGTCTAGTTATGTTATCTTAGGTAAATGTAATTTCTTCTGAAATGATGCTAAAAGAGCCTCGCTTATATCGACGTTCACCAATACAAAGTCATGTTGAATTACGTAAACATGTATGCAGTTTTTCTTACGCTTTGTTGACACGCGAAACACTCGGTATACTCACAAAGCAGTAATCACTTGACGAAGCACTTACGCATGCTTTTATTTTTTTACAGAGCTCTTTGGCTAGTTTACCTGTCCCAGGTGTGCGTCGGCTTTTCAGCAGGAACGCTGTTTACCAGTTGCTACTATAATGCATACAACGTCGCCTTGTAAGGGAAAACATTCTGCGTCGTCACAGTCGTGCAGCAAAGGCTGAGGGCGATGTAACTTTACAATGCTACGTTCCTTCTAATACAGAGAGTGTGGCTACCCGGAAACGATCTCAACGAGCGCATTCATTTCAAGTTCCACTATATTGTTCCAGATGTCTGGGTGAGTGGACCAAGCAAAATGTCTTTCTAAAAAAGGATGCATGCCGAAAGAGATGACGAGGTTTTGTACTCATGTAGACATATGGCGAGAAAGACTTACTATTCGGCGTATGTCTGATGAATAATGACAACAGTGAAAAATATAGCAAGACGACGAATACATGTACACTTAGCTCGTTCCTCTATAGAGATAGTGAGAGATATGAACAGTATAATGTCAAAGATTTTTTGCAGGCGCTATAGTAACCAACTTGCTGCCCTGCAAATGGGTGAGGAAAGAGATGGATAAAACTAAAAATAACAGGAACTCAACACGTGCACACATACAGAAAACATTATAATAAGGCTCATTCAGATAAGCTGGAGGAGCTCGCAAAGAGATATAGCACTTTCAAAACATTCTTTTGCGAGATTATAAGCATGTATTTATCATGTTATGCAAAAAGCTTTGATATTCTTGCAATGAAACTTGATACAAATGATCAAACAATAACCGCAAGTTCATCAAACATTTGTTTATTTAGTAAAACAGCTTCGATTTCAGACTGCTGTCATCACTTAAAATTGCTCTCTGCCTCGCCTCCTCTATCCCTTCCAGTCGTATGCGCTGCTAAGCACTCTCCATCACTTAAAATTAATTATGCTAAAATAGATATTTCTTGCTCATTTTTTAAAGCGCAATCGTCACCCCACCTGCTGCTGGTTACATCGTCGAGGCGATCGGCTTCAGAGAGGGCACCATGGTCATGTTCGGGATTCTTCTATTATGGGTAACATTACAGCATCAAATAATTACAAGCGTAAAAAATGCAACACAATACGTAAGAGTCAATATAAGTTTTATTGCGTACAACTACAGTAATTCTTTGGATGCACATCCATAGCTGCGCATTCAACTCTGTAGTGGTGTTTCCCAGGTGCCAACGCCAGTAAGACGATGACTGGGGCTAGTTGGTTCATGTCGAACTTACTTATTCACCAGTATTATATTTAAAACAGCACATATCGTAGACTTTTCTGATAGCTGACTCATATTGGCCTACTTCAGCATGCTGGGAAGCTATCTTATAAGTGACCTAGAAAAGCACACCGGGCCCATGCCCCCCTCCTTCTGTGGGGGGGGGGGGGGGGGGAGTGATTCTTAAACGAAAAGAAGAGAAAAGTGAGTACTGCCTACTCCACGGTATCGTATATTTTGTTAAGGTCGACATCTGTCATTGGTATCGTGAGCTAAGACTGCTACTTTACTTTATGGTATCATATCCTCATAAAGCAAGTAGACGTACCGGTTGATGAGGATGTGATACGTATTATGGCGCATAGTTTATTATGGCGCAGTGGAAACCTCACTGTTTTTGTTTAAAAATACCCCTTTCTTTGTTTATGCTAACGTGAGAGAGTTTGTTAGCTGGGTTTCAAAGAAGCGTGGGTGTTCGTTTCGGTGCGTCTCCAGCCCGGCCGTGATAGTCAAAGCGCGCACTTCTGACGTCCGCAGAAGCCGTGTATAAAAAGCACGTGACCTTTCTCAGCGTAAATGACACAAGCAGCGAAAGAATTGGGCACTTGATAAATTACGAGTTGTGTTTGGCGAACGCCTTGTGCCCATTGAGACGAGTTTGGTCAGAACGGAACGCGATGCACGCGTCTCCCTTCTTGCATGAGTGGACTAACCTCCATGAAGCACACACGCTGGGCATAAAGCGACGTTACGCAAGAAAGTGCGGGCGCTATGGAGTCCAAAGCGCTCCTCGGCGGCCACCTGGCGTCATGTCAGGGCAAAGGCGGACCGACCGACGGACGTGAGCATGATACATTTTAATTTTAAGAACTGCCGCGGAAACTGCCAGCGACAGTGTTTGCCTAAAAGAAGGGAGTCCCTCCTGTTTGCAGTCCCCACTAAAGGGGATCACCATAGCGCAAAGCAATACTCAGCATGCTGCGTAAGTACGCCGACGTATGCAACACACGGCCACCGACGTAGCATCTACAAAAGGACAACGTCTTAGTCCGCTGTGCCAGTTTGCCTGCGACAAAACTCGGCAACAACTATTCGCAGTACCCACCTTATAACAATGGCACGGCCGAACGAGATGGTCTTGTGTTGCGAGTCGCCTTGCCAACACGCTCTGTTGTCGTGCGTGACACGTTCCCTGTAGTGCTAAAAACCACCAACTCCCCTCTCTTTTCTCTTATATTGCTGCGTTGAAATTCTGCACGGGATCAATGAAAAATGAAAAAGGCGGATACTGTTGATGTATACGTTGGTAAACGGAAATAATGCTTGTACACTTCTGGTTCTCTTGCAGATGCCGTTCTCGTTTGGCCTGTGGATGCACGCAGTTATTCGACTCGTCAAAAATACGTATCACATAAGCTGAGACTTATTGTGAAGCTAGTCCACAAGTTGCAAAAGAAACACCAACTACTTAAGAATAATTATGACGTATTAAGTCTGCGGCTTCTTTTCAAGTGGGTCGAAAACTAGTGCATGGCCCTCCTACCACGATGAAGTAAATGCTATCAAAGTTCATTTCATTACTATTCACAGAGAAATAAACGTTACAGTTACGAAATAGTTGAAATGCGATAACGTATAAAAGATTGTGGTACGTGTTACACGTTTGACCCATGCGGCATTTATCAGATAATTAAAGTGGAGCGATGAGTGGTCAAGACACAGCAAGCTCGAGCATCAACGAAAATGATCCTCGTCTTTCGTTGGCGCTCCTACCTGCGCCTTATTCATGTTACGAGGAAAAAAAATTTAATTCAACCGACGAGCAGCTTTTGTCTCTTGCTATGCTTTGACGTCTATACTTGAAACGTTACGGATAAGTCTGTCTTACATCTTCAACAGGCTCGTGCTTAGAGCATTTTGGGCCCAGAGCGAAGCAGCACCTCTGCGTTGCGCGCCGCAAAAGCGCTAGCTTCCGACTTTCTTGCGGGCCACGAGCCCGAACAAAACTTTCTAAAAAGCGGAGTCTGCGTGTTTTTACTTGTGTATAGAGTTGTTATGTATTTATCAGTGTTTATATGATAATCATCCCCCAGCATCTGGAGTAGCATTTAAGGCAGAATAGCCAAGAAAACATCTCCAACTTTTCATAAAAATATTTATCTATCTTCTGACTTACACGATACCAGGCCACCGCTTAAAGAGTACATCAAGCACTGAATACTAGTAGCATGTGTCTAAAGTATACGAAATGTCTCACTCTTTATTTATGAACCTTCCTTTTACCGAGTAAGAAACGTCTGCTGAACTTGCCGCTATTTCTTCAGCACTTTTAATCACGCCGCACTTAGAAAGATGCGAAAGCCGTAAAAGTAGGGACGGCACGGATGGTGAGATGGCTACGATACGTATCTCGCAGCGTAATAGTACCAGGCGACAAAATCCTTTCTACGGCATGAAACTACCATGTTATCATGAATGCTCATCTTTGGAGGAAGTAAAATATTAAAGTGAACGTGGGCCTTTATTTAACAGAATTATTTGCTGCCAAACCATATCTACACCGTTGATAAAGTTGCGACAGTGCAATTTAACAGGAGTGGAGAAAGTCTGACAAATGTCTTTCGACGGAGGCGAAGTGCTAGAGGCCCGCGTACTGCGAGTGAACCCTACAGATATGGTAAACATTTCCGGAGCCTTCCACTTCGGTGACGCGCATAATCATATCTTGATTTCGGAACGTGAAACCCGGTCATGTTAACAGTAAACCTCATCGATACAATCGATAATAGGTTACTTTAGTTCATCAGGATTACTTATTTATTTATTTCAATGTACCTCACACGCCATTAAGGAAATTTAGAGAGGGGGGCAATAAACAAAATATATATAACTATACTATCAATTTGAAGAAATCACAGAAGAAACAATCGCAAAACCATACGTTTAACAGAAAGCATTACAGTTCCAGATGTATCAAAGATGCACGTAAGGGAAGAGTAAACGAAATGGTTCCTTCCTTACGCACAAGAAACGGAGCGACTACAAAACATTATATTTGCCTACGCAACTGTGGCAATCTTAAAAACGAGCTCACACAAATAATATGTTTGCAAAGCAGCTAAAAATTAAGGAAATGAAAAATAACTACCAAGCAAAATATATAAAAAGCTACGCATTTATTGGTTACAATTCAGGACGATGAATTTCCCGCACGAGAGAAAAGAAAAGAGAAGTAAAGTCCCAGTTTCCCAAATTTGCAAGAAGAGAATGCCAGGATAACGGCAAAAAGCTGCTATGTTAGCAGCTTGACGAGGTTCAAAACCCTTTTTTTTTTAGCATCAATATCAATATTTCGCAGAGCACGCGTATGAAGATGTCTGGACATTGAATGCGCACATAATAACACGCTGCAGTCAGTAGCTCTACCTGCGGGTTAATATATGAGTTCGGTGGAATAAATATTACTCAGCAACAGCAGATGGCGGCACAGTATACGCATTTTTGAAAAGCGCCCTTTGACAGAGTACATGTGTGTTTAGGAGGAGTGGTGAACGATTTACAGTACTTGGTACTGTACTACGGGAGAGCTGAAAGCCGTCCCAAGTGCTGGAAAGTTCAGCCACACAATGAAAGCATACTGTGAGGGTACCAAGCAACCAATTTGGCTGCTTAGGTTACATGCTCTGATTATCTGAAAAAATGCTCACGGCAACTGAAATGCGCTAGCGTGGTCCACCAGAGTTGTGTTACTTTTCGTACAGCAATTGTATTCGTAAGCTCACTTCATTGACAACGTGTTTAACTCTCGTCACATTAACTCGGTGCCCTCACCACATTACTCCTCCTCCATTATTACGTATACATCACGTGCAAATCTTAAGCCTCGAATCACAAAAAGCTGTCATGAGGTCAGCTTTTCGCTCTATTTCGCTCACTTTAACGCAGGGGTTCCCAAGCTTTCTGATCTTGCGTATACTTGGGAAAACGCAATGGCTTATCTGGACTTTTTCTTGAGCATGAGAACAACCAAAAGCGGGAAGGAGAAGGTGGGTGATGAGTGACGTCTCTTGACGCTCGAAACATAGTATTAACCCTGCTCGCGTTGCCTGTCGCCTTTAATATTATCATTGACGCAATACTCCAGATATTGAATTGCTATTCTCTCACATGCCGGTCCGCTACTCGCCTAAAGCGCTCACCGGCCATGCAGTGCATAGTTCAGAAACACCGCAGCGTGAGCAACGTTTCTACACACACACACACACACACACACACAAAAACGCCAGTCATACAGATGCTTGTTGAATTTATTTATTATTTTTTGTAAAGGGAAAAGTTCCTGGCAGTCACACAGCTAAACGATTGTTGACCGGTACGTCAGTCGTAAAGCTAAGCATGAATGCTCGGGTAGCCCACAGCCCGTACGAAGCGAAGCATCTTAAGTTATAATTGCAAAACCTATATGAAGCAGATGACAAAGCACCAAGTATAAAAACTGTGTCACGTGACCACCGTTGCGTCATCAGCCATGAACAAAGCGGCGAGGTGCCTGTAAATGTCGTTCGAACTAGTTTGATCACTCGCGGGCATAAATTACCAGAGCTGTGTGCGTTTTCCCATCACCCGCGGGTACCCTAATTGTGCGGATGTGGCGTATCGTAAATGCAAAAAAAAACAATAAAAAATTTCTTCGCCGAGTTCAGAGAGAGTGAAAGACGGGGAGGTTAACCAGAAAAAATTTCGGCTTGTTACCCTGCACTGGTGACAGAGAAATGCGAAAGAAAGGTATACGGTTGCACTTGTTCTGGCCGTTCGCGGTACCCTAAGGTGCCCTTCACGGAGCCTCTGAGTTCTGCGGAAACCCTGCAGTTTGAGAACCCATGCTTTAACGCATCCAAGTATAGTGTTCTTCCTTCTTTTCATTTCTTTGCCTTTGGGCTATGGAATCCCACAAAACTGTGCCCGGAACGACCCATCCTTTGAGGGGGATGATGATGATGATGATGATGATGATGATGATGATGATGATGATGATGATGATGCTGATGATGATGACGACGAGGAGGAGGAGGAGGAGGAGGAGGAATAAACTTTATTATAAGAAACCAGCAGGTTTAGGTGGCCGGGCATAAACCTCCCATGAGGGGACGTCAAGGGCTTGCCTCGACGCTGCCTCACGGGCGTGCTGGGTCGCCCAGGTTTGGTCGTAACGAAAGCAAGGACATGATGAAAGAGAACAGTGATCTGAAAATGATTTCTTTTTCAAAGGATGGGGCTCTGCAGAGCCCCATCTTTTGACAAAAAAAAATAATTTTCAGATCACCGTTCTCTTTCATCATGCCCTTGCTTTTGTATTCCCCACCTCCTGTTAGATTACGTGTAAATAATTGAATTGAAATAACTTAAAATGAATAAAATGAAAGCCCGAAGTAATATGTCTTGCAAAAGCATTGTGCGCTACGGAGTTCAATTTCGGATGGCCGAAAAGTAGAGCAGTGTATATACGCGTATTACTTTCCAAGGTGAGTATGGCGTATGACAAAATTGCGTATGACAAAAACACAAGCCCTTAATATTACACTTCTTCCCATCAGTCATAGCATCAGTGATTCACAGTACTGGCGGTGCCGCTGGGAAAAAGTACGCGAATATTTCTTCACAATATTATTATATTCTATTCAAGATAATCGCTTGTGGCTGCAACCTTTCAGCATAGCCTGAAAATGTAAAAAGAAACTTTGTAATGACGCAACATAAAAGTTGAAACTCGTAACTGCGTTTTGCACCATGCGGCACAATGCATAGGCTTGTAGTGTCTGCGGTTTCAGCATCTGTTTGTATACTATCTAGGTTTCTGTATATGCTTGTAGGACCTAGACTTGTAGCTATGCCGTAGCGGGGTGCTTTGGAAATTTCGACCGCACGGTATTGTTTAACGTTCACTGACAGAGTACAGGACACGAGCCCCTATCACTCTGCCTCCATCGAAATAAGACCTCTTCAACTGGTATCGAACCGGCAACCTTCGGGTCAGCAACGCGGGCGCCGTAACCCTGTACCACCGAGGTGGACAAAAAGTCTAAAACCGTATTCGTACAATGCATGTCGGTGGGCCAGTTCATTTGATAGCATTGTAGCAAAAAATTTAGGCAGATGTCACGTATCTTGGAAATCGATGTTATGCAAAGCATGCGATTGAAAAGTACTGCGTTGTAATTTTTTATAGGCCGAAAAGTTACGAAGGGACGCTGAAGAAATGTTAAAATGCACGCTGAGACACATGTTAAACAGCCGCATATATTTTATGTAGCCAGTCTCATTACAGTTGTTTTTTCTACAGCAACACCAGAAGGGGTAAGTTGACATGAAGTGCAGGTGCTTCCGGGGACGGCAGCCTTGGACACTGCTATGTAGCTAAATTAACTTTAGTGGATGGCACCTTCCTACAATAGACGTTAACCCTACGTGACGGCTGTATCATAGGAGTATACATCTGTAATCCTTATAAATCCTGATAGCCAGTACTGCAACCACAAAACGTCTATCTTCTAGAAATACAAGACATAACCAGAAATATTTATTGGCGCCTGTTTTGGTCGTACTACTGCTTTCAAAAATAGTTTCACCAAGGAATATAGCTTACACGAACTCCTTACCAATAAATGCTTTTCGATCAGAATATACTGAAAAACAACTTGAAGTTTTTTTTTGTCTAGTTAAGTTTTGAATGATGTATGAATATGGCGTGTTGGCAGTGCCTGAATGAATTATTTGTACACTCATGCTGCGTATGAGTGTTTAGTTCATTGTTTATCTGGCGTAACACTGCTGGACGCTCTATAAGTCGTCTGATTATGTGCTGTGACAGTGTAAACTTTCCTATTTGTTGTTGTTGTTGTTCTTGCTCCTCCTGCTAGGGCTTAAGTAAAGGCCTGCAGAACTTATAAATAGCCCCGCCGCGGTGGTCTGCGGCGAAGGTACTCGGCTGCTGACCCGCAGGTCCCGAGATCAAATGCCGGCTGCGGCGTCTGCGTTTCTGATGGAGGCGGAAATGTTGTAGGCCCGTGTGCTCAGATTTGGGTGCACGTTAAAGAACCCCAGGTGGTCGGAATTTCCGGAGCCCTCCACAACGGCGTCTCTCACAATCATATAGTGGTTTTGGGACGTTAAACCCCACATATCAATCAATCACAACCTATGAATAAATAAATGGGTAAATAAATAAAATTCACGCTTCATGAAGATTAGGGTCTATTTGATAAGCAGTACCAAAACCTGTCGTGTCTGTGTGGTAGAATACTTTATTACCACGCATAATGCAAGGTCCGAGTTCGACTCGTGTGGCACATACCAGCCCGCGGGTATGTGCCACGCGTCTGACGAAGAGGGTTTGACGATGCACGCGACGGGACTGAGGCATTATTCATGTCATGACCAGCGAGTCATATTCTACAAAGCATCTTACCCTACCATACTAATTTTGGTTTACACTAAGTTATAGAGGGGGGGGGGGGGGACACGAGAGCACCCAGATGTCGGTGGCTAGATAGATACGTTTAGATAGACGCTTACGGTGCCTGTAATACGCAAAAAAAACACTTCGCATTTAAAAACAGCGCGAGGAGAAAAGAAAGGAATGGATTGGGCTCAAACGCGCCAGTCCAATCATTCAGAAAAATTTCTGAATATGAGAAGTACCTCTTGAGACGTTAGATTTCGAAAAAAAGTTTGCGTTGAATATATGGCGCTTCAAACTTTGAACGCCCAAGTGAAACTGTGTCGCACTAAATAATTTATATAATATTTAAATAATTCGAACAGTTACTATAATGATTTTTAATGTAATCTCAAGGCATGACTATGACAGATTATTCATTTTTGTTTCGACTTTCTTTTTGTGTTGGCAAAAAAATGCCATATGCTGTGTTTTTCGTTTTTTCTGAAAAAACAAGTTTTTGCACGAGTCGGTTTTTCGTCAATTTTTCCATTTTCTATTTGATACTGGTCTAACTCGTCATGAATTTTCTTTACTTCCATCTTTTTTTTACCTCTTTCTCCCCTCCTATCTTCTTTTCCTCTGTTTCTTCTCTCCTCCCGAAAGAGTGAGCATGCGTTGTGCCACTCCAGGTGGCAGTTGCCAGCTTGTTCTCGCCCTCTTTGCTCCGTGTTCTTGGGTATCCGCGTACGCAACTCAAACAAGTACATAAATAGGTAAATAAATAAATAAATAAATAAATACTGGCTACATGAGCCGAAAAATGTTAGAAAATGAGGATATTGTACATTCTTTTGAAGCGGCGCGGAATGAGCTACACTGACTGCAGCCTTTGTACGTGCACGCATGTGTCCTATTCGTGTACGCTTTGAACGACTTGACATTGAAATTGTGTTTACATGATACGAATGTTCAAGATATATCGTTATGTCACAATAAGTCAATATTTCTATCACTCAACAAAACGCTGTTAATGCGCAGTGCCTTAATGTGTAGCGCTCCATGGGCAAACAAAACTGTGACGAGAATGAAGCTGGCGAGCTGTTTATGCTGTGAGGGCGTGACCTTATGAAGTTGGACGCGTACATGCAATAATAAAATGATGTAATGACATGATTATGGGCACGTTTTCTTGCCCGAAGCAGTGATTTACAATCAACGACAACCGGATCACGAGCGGTACTCGCCACGTACCATACTTTGCCTATAGATAGAGCGTCACTGAAGACATGAAAGGCTTTACACTACAGTTATGTAGATTTCCATCGGCAGAATTATTTCTCGTGGAAAACGAGTGTTATTGCGTCACGGTCTTTGTTTTTACCTGAATCACCGCTTTTGACTCCATGACGTTGCAATCGCAAGGCATTTTTTACTTATTTGAACAGGATCACCTGTATCCTGGAAAAACACTATTTTTCAAAACTATTCATGAATATTTTAGTGTATTAGAAAATGAGGCTGAGAACCCGTTGTTCCCCATATAACAAGTGACCAAAAAAAGGTGCCCTGTTTCCTATGGTCCAGACAAGCTTATACAATCACCCCGGCCGCTGTAAATGGCCACTGGTTTCCCGGTGGTTCTATGGATTTAGCAGCCGTGCAACTACGAATAGTCGCAAAATACAAAAGCCCTTGCAACAAACATTCTCAAAGCCATTCTCTAAAATATGGAATTGCAAGGTCTTACATATTTTCCATTTGATAGTCGAAACTCGGTGCATACATCTTTGTCGTACTGTTTAGTCCAGGTGTTTGAGAGTACAATTTCACGTGATTACTGCAGTTTTTTTTTTAGCACTGGAATGTTAATGAGCCTATGTGAAACATCGGAAATGCTGCACACATTTAGAAACACATAGCTTGCACCTACTCGCATCCGGGCGTGTTAGAACACTTGCGAAATACGAGAACAATGAACCTTGGGCAGTTCCTGTGCGGATACTATCTGAAAAGCCGGGTCACGGCTACATCATTCTTGCTGTCGACAATTTCATCGACGAAATAGAAATGAAATTACTGCTGATGTGCGAAGTGAAATAGAATTCGCCGAAAGTACTACGTGGCGAACAAGTTGGCTGGTTGCTCACGTATTGACAGACGCTATAAAACAGGTAAGAGTCTGAAAAAGCTACAAATCGGTCGTTAAGAAAGAAAATTATTGTACGCGTAGGGTGTATACAATCAGGTTAGCGTAATCGACTGAACAACGTCAAAGCGCTCAGTGTGTTACTACAAGTTGGAGGAATACATGCAGACAGCGCACAGGAGCGGTGGCTAGATATAATTGGAGAATAAAAATGGAAAGTCTATAGTCTTGAAGGTAATAAGAGAAAAAAAGTGGACCTGCAGCTGGAGAGATAACTGATGGGCAGTGACAGCAGCGAAATAGATAACAAGATATGGAAAACTCAACCGAGGAAGGCAAAACATAGGGCGGGAGCATGAAATTAAGAAAATCGCAAGATAAAATGCAACCACGCAGATAACGCAGGACAGGGTGAGTTGTAGATTGTTGGCTGAAGCCGTCGTTCTGCAGTGGACATGAGATAGGCTGGCAACATGACGCCTGCAGTGGTTACTGTACTACGACATGACTTTGATAAGCAAATGTTTTTTATTGATGTGTCTGTATTTTACAAATGTGCTGATATGTTGCGAGAGAGAGAGAAGGAATGTAGGAAAGGTAGGAAGGTTAACTAGACTATGCGTCCAGTTTGCTACCCTACACATGGGGAGGGGAGAGGGGAGTAAAAAAGAGAAAGAAGGATAGACACAAGTCACATAACACGCACAATGCCGAGTTTCACAAGCGGTCCCTCAATGAAGTTGCTGTCAAGTATCTCAGGAGGGCTCATGTGGCTTTCTGTGCTGACGGGCTGCGCAACCAGGCTCCTAAGATCTTTGCTTCATTAAATGGCCGGTCATCGAGTCTATTCAAGGATGTTCAATAGTCTCTATACAGTTGCAGCTTTCACACATGGATGAATCTGCCATGCCAATGCGATGGCTGAATGACTTAGTAAACGCTACCCCACAGCCGGCACAGCATTGTAGCGTCACGTCGAGAAATCTTGGATGGCAGTTGTTTCTGGAGTAATGACTTAAGATTCTTAGGGCGATGATTGGAGTTAAGTGGAGAATTCCAGTGCGCAAGCGTGGCATTATGCGCGATGTGACGAAGTTCTCTAGCTGCGTCTACTCTTGACAAGGGTATTAACAGTGTGGGCGCTCCATTGTGGGCACATCGGGCAGCGTCGTCTGCGAGGTAGTTACAACTGATGCCGCAGTGACCCGGCAACCATTGCAAAACAATATCGTGTCCTTGATCAGCGGCGCGAAGACAAATTTCATTAATACAATACACCATCTGGTGGTAGGTTCCACGTCGTAGACTTCGCACGCATTGAAGGACTGCGTTGGAGTCGCAGAAAATGGTCCATCTACTAGGGGATTCTTGCGTAACAAACTCCACAGCGGCTCGAAGAGCGGCGAGCTCGGATCCCGAAGATGTCGTGACATGTGATGTCTTGAATTTGACGGTGATTGATCGAGATGGTATGACAAAGACACCCATCGAACTTCCCGAGACCGAACCGTCCGTGTAAACATGAATTCGGTTAGCATACGACAAATGCAAAAGGTCCAGTGAGATCTGCTTGAGGGCTGGAGATGACAGGCTTGCCTTTTTAGATATCCCCGGCACTTCAAGGTGCACAGTCGGTCTTTTCATGCACCACTCTGGAGATAGTGGTATGGCTGCGGGCGAGAATCTCCACGAGATGGAGTTCTGGTTAGCCGCAACAACTTTGCAAAACGCTGCCTTTGGTCTTTCTAGTGGCAAGCTAGGAAGGTGGTGGTTAGGCACTCTGGATATGTGACGGATATGTGTCCGGAGTGTGTCGACAGTTATATATGTCGTGATCGGATGGTCTGTAGCAATACCAATTGTTGCTAACGTATTGTTAATAGTGTCAAAGCCTTCCTAGCTACTCCTGAGCACTACTATAAACGTTTGTTTGATTCATCGAGTATACTGTAATGCACACTTGTCCGCATTGTTAGAAAAAAGCACGACATGATGTTCGGACAAACTTTAAACAGTTTTCCAGTCATAAAAAGTTCTCAAATAACGTTCCGAATTCTAGGTATGTTCCTTGTATCAACATACCATTATTATCTGATTTTCATTCGAATGACTTTTTATTGCATTCGTGTCTGCGTCCATGAAATTATAATCCGCCTCTATGTATACCTTACTTTGGCCATCACAGAATTGTATCATTAACACTGCGTCCTCTACGGCACTCACAGACGCACAATGTTTGGAACCTGCCTGTCAGGTCTGCTTGCTGAGCATGTGGTCATGACTACAAGGTCATAGATCTTGTCCATGACAGAAACCTTTGTTCAGAGGCAGACCCACTAGACCAAACATTTGATTACTGTCACTATACGCTCTGAGTGGAAGCTTCTAGGCCATCCACCTCGGTAGACAACAATGAATATATTGCTTAGGTTCTTCATACTGAAAAAATGGTGACATTCACCAAATAGTAAACTGATTCGTCCAAAATCAAGAAAGCCGACTAGTTAAAACTCTGCACAAGGAATCTTTGTAGAATTACTGAAAACAGTTGAGTGGAGCTTTCACACTACAATCGTTTGCTTAGCAGCCAGAGTACCTGCACAGTAGCCACGTCTTCCGTGCAGCAGAATAACTTGGAAAAGTCGTCACTTTTACCTGTTTTTCTATTAATTATTAATGAAATCTGATGTCCCAGACTACGATATGATTAGGCGCGACGCCGTAATGCCGAAAATTTTCGAATCCCTCGGGTTCTTTAAGGTGCGCCTAACTTTATTACTACGGGCATCAAGCATTTTCGACTACGCGGCGGGGATTTGATGGCGTAACCTTCAGGGCAGCATCCAAGTACGACAACCACTAAACCGTCGTTGTTTACCTGAACATTGTAATAGGTTTACTTCTTCTCTTAAAAAAGTATTCGAGCACACTTCAGTCTCAGTTTATTTACTTTCATATAAAACATGCATGCTTACATAAGTATTCCGAAGGAGGTCGCAGAGCACTTGGCTGAAGAGACCTCCTGTAAAAAAATGCGTGCAATGCGTACAAGTAAAAAGCAACTTCGTCAACAACGTGGTATAAGTTATACAAATAAATGTAATACAAAATAAACATAGCGCCATTTTCACAATTATAAGTACAACTAAACACTGCTTACAACATTAGAAATAAAAAAACAGAAATAATTGACTAAGCGAACAAAAGAATGATAAAAGCAGGAGAAAGATGAGTAGCTGTGGAATATTTGGGACTACACGAATAAGAACAGGTGTGGGTAATATTACACATCTCGGAATTCTAAGGTATCCAGAAGAAATGTGAACAATGTGTTTTTAAAAAGAGGTAATGATGAAGACTGCTTAAAGTTAGGAGGAAGACTGTTCCAGGTCGATAACGACGTGATAAAAGTGCTTAACAACACAATTTCGACCACCTGGGGTTCTCTAACGTGCACCCAAATCTGAGCACAAGGGCCTACAACACTTCCGCCTCCATCGGAAAGTGTGTGTGTGTGTGTGTGTGTGTGTGTGTGTGTGTGTGTGTGTGTGTGCGTGTGCGTGCGTGCGTGCGTGTGTGTGTGTGTGTGTGTGTGTGTGTGTGTGTGTGTGTGTGTGTGTGTGTGTGTGTGTGTGTGTGTGTGTGTGTGTGTGTGTGTGTGTGTGTGTGTGTGTGTGTGTGTGTGTGTGTTGACTACTAAGCCCTCATGAAGAGGGCTTAGTAGTCATATTGTGAGTTGCTTCCTGTATATGTTGTTATATATTTAGCCATTCAGTGATTAAATCTTGACCAGAAAGCGGTGCTATCACCAATATATGTGGTTATGTTGATGTATTTCAATTACATCTGACATCACAAATATATTGGTTAAAGAGAAATTTATTGCTGCTTTATCATCCTATTCGCGCCCCTTCTTAAACACTTGCCGCGGAAAATATCCTTCTTTGAAATTTTACTGCCACAGTTAAAGGCACTATCAGAATTTAGTAACGCCATACGCTCAAAGGCCCCAGACTGCACTAAAAACAAAAATAAATTCCTACATCTTCCATTACATGAAAAAAACTTTCTGCTGCTTGCAATATGGTCTTTTTAGTTGGCTTTTAGCGATTTGACCTTAAACCTACAATACGCACATATGGCGGGATGACGTCACGCATTCGTCACACACTGCGCACTAGATACAGGAAACATCTGCCACCTGACAGCACAAGCCCTATGAAAGTACCTATTTATCAATCACAGGGCTTGTGTTTTATGTTTGTTTCATACCAAGCCGACAACTTCGGATGGCGGCAACATTCTACGATGCAGATTGCACATGTCGCCGGTTTTACTGGCCCCTTTCGTATATAGTTATCCATTCGTTAAGCATGAAACGGCACTCGTAAATGCCCCTTTAGGTTTAAGTGCAAGTTCAGTATGGGACATAGAAGAGCACACACACACACGCCCACATGCACGCACGCACAGGCACACACACAAAGGTACGAGATAGCAGTTGTTTCTTAGTGTGTGTTCTATGCATGCACACACGCGCGCGCAAACACAGTGTGTTCGATGTCCCGGAATGACCTTGCGTTCAGAACGTTAGCATTATGAAACTACTAGCCAAGCAACAATTTAAAGCAGCAATATAAATACAATATAATACATCGAATATAGTTTAAAATATCGTATTTGATGTTTTCTAAAATGGTCTAAATCATCCGGCATCCACTCAGCAGCACGTTATTGCAACACACCGTCAAGAGGAGCACGCCTACTCGCACAAGCCACTGAGGAGGAAAGGCTGAGGAGGAGAACGAAAGGCCGATGTAAAGATGATAAGTCGTTTCCGTGGCCCTAGCTCAAAATACGTCTCAGCGTCAGGGAAGGACAGGAAAGAAGCAGAAATGTGGAAAACGGAGAAGAGAAGGAAGAGAGCGCCGTCTACTGCCCAGGACATGCTTGTGGCCTCTACAGCAGACTGCCCAACAAAGCGTTCACGACGAAGCAAGGAACTATCTTGAGTGCCTTGAAAGGTATAAAAAAACAGCCCTCAAATTTTCCTTGCTGCATTCCTGAAGGTCTAGGTGAAATGATTATGACATCTGGGGTGTTGCGTACCGAAACCATGATGTTATCATGAAGCCCACCATTGCGGCGGTTAAGGATTGATTTCAATCCTCTGTGGTTCCACCGCGTGCACCTAAATCTAAAGACACGATGTGTCAGTTGTATTCCGCCACCTCAAAATGCGGGAATCGAACCCGCGCCATAGCGCTGGGCAGCGAGACACCTTACGTGTCAAGTTACCATAGAGGGTGCTTTCGTTTTTGTGAGTGAACCAAAAACAACTTACTGCTTGTGCTTGTGAAAGCCAGGCCTGTCCTGTCGCATTACGAGGGCGTGGCTCACCATTTTTTTTTCTCCAAGTCAACAGTCACGGGTGTCTGTGCACGGTACTAGATTATCTCCTAGAAGTGCTAATTCAAGAGCACGGTGGAGGATCTGGAACATACACCCTATGAGTGGTGTCAAATCTCCCTGAAAAGTGAAAATACAAATATGGAACATGCAACTTCCTTCTTAATCTGTGATTTGCTCTGAAAAAGCTTGCGTAGATTTCGCAGCTGTCGCCTCTGCACCTGCTCTTTCACACAACCTATGGCATGACAACCGGAAAACATGGCCGGCGAACACACCGCAGGGCTTTGTTGTTGTTGTTGTTGTTGTTGTTGTTGTTGTTGTTGTTGTTGTTGTTGTTGTTGTTGTTGTTGTTGTTGTTGTTGTTGTTGTTGTTGTTGTTGTTGTTGTTGTTGTTGTTGTTGTTGTTGTTGTTGTTGTTGTTGTTGTTGTTGTTGTTGCAGCAGCAGCAGCAGCAGCAGCCTAGGCCAAACCACAATTTGCACACTGAACTGTTACTGGAGCTGTGCAACGTAAGCGTAGACGCTCACGAGTATTAGAACCGAGCAAACTGTGCAGGGCTGAGAAAGCAGCCCTATATAAACGTAGGAGGAGAAATACAAAAATGAAAGACGCAGAGGTCCATCAGAGGTACGACCGGTTTGCTACCTTGCACTGAAGGAAGAAATGAGGGGCCAAGAAAAGAAAAGATAAGTGACAGAGCACCGTCAGGGTACATGTGCGCCTTACCATTGTATGCTTACAAGCGGTCGCCACATCCGGTATATTTTTTAAAGACCTTGCAATGCCCGCATCAATTTGCTGGCCTGCGACGTGTATAGACACCATCCGAGAAATATATTAAAGTAAAATATAACTTATAAAGCAAGCTAACTATATTAGATAAACCTAAGATGTTGTAAGAGTAACAACCTCGATGACGTGAAAGGGCTGAAGGTGTCAGGTGATTGCTGAATGGTTAAAGAATAGTTGTTAGCTGTGGGTGCTATACTGAGTCCGACAAACGCCTAGTACCGTGAAACAAAACGTGAATAATGGCGTGACAGTGCACTTGATATTTTTAGAAGGAGTGCGCCGAGTATATAGAGTGACTCAGCCTATGAGTACCCTGATCATTAAAATAAAGATTTGGTACGACGCCGATAACACAGGAACACATAATTGCTCGTTTCCTTTAGTTCCCCCTGACACAGATCTAAAAGCATGCATATGGCTCAGTCTGCTGTCCTTTGAAATGCATAGCGACAAACTGCGTAGAGATAGTTAGTGGCGCGGGCCTCAATCAGTGCAGATTCGACTATTGGGTACGCCGCAGCCAATCTGGATGACCAGAATGTATGTCGGTTTACATGTTCTGTCTTCTTTCTTTAAATGAATAGGCTTGCCAGTTTTGTGTTTTCCTTGAAAAAAAATAATTTACTCTACTTTATTTCTGCCACTACACTTGCCCTATAAAGTTTCGTCAGAAATACGACTATAACTGTCGTAGTTAAATAAATGTCGTAGCTGAAAATTTCAGCGAAGCCTTACCACTCAGAGCAGTTTTTTAAACCTATTTGTTATAAGCAAAAACAACGCTCGGGTTACACGAACCTACTTCACCGAGAAAGTTTTCCTCCTTGGCCCTCGATAAACAATTAATAATGAGGGGATGTCTGAAAGTGTATTTCACAAAATGAGTAAATGTAGCTTATTGATGATTAAAACTCATTGCATGGGATGAAGGTGTTATACGAAAATCTCGAAGAAATGAGCAGTCAGTCAGCTTGCATTTTAAAATACAATCAGTATGTTGAAGGCAAAGGATATACCACTTAAGACACATCGAAGGCTTCTGAATATTAAAAAGTGCTGATCAGGACGTCTTGAGGCGCTAGTTGGTTCATTACTTTACAGGAAAAAACTGCGCAAATAAAAAAAGACACACCGCAAAGAAGGAACATGTAAGCAGGTTGAGCACTGCGCTCGACCTGTTTAAGTGCTCTTTCTTTGGGGTGTATTTTTTTCATGAACACAATTTTTTCTCTCAAATAAAAATTGCTCTTATAAGATATTTGGGGCAAAAAACGGGACCAGCGCCTTCTAGATGTACTTGATACAACAGCGTGTTCACAAAGCTGTGCCTCACAGTGCTTTTGGAATGGAAGGGTAGATCGTCCTCGCCCATCATTCTACCTCAACACATCTCTAAGAATCGCGTGCCAGTCGGGTTATAGAGAATCCTATCCTATGTTCGGATGACTTCCGCACACCTGCTGCAAGGTATACGTGAGCGTAAAGAGGACAGCAGGCACCAGAAAAGGAAAGCATAAACGATGATCTCACCAAAAGGGAAACTTGAGAAAGTTGGTGTTTGTAATTCACGAACAACAAGCGAGGGCGAAGGAAAAAATAAAGATCATGGCACGAGCGCGACAGCGTGCAATTCTTTTTCCCCTCTTCGCCTTTCGTTTAAAGAGACACTGAAGTCAAATAAAATTTACGTCAGAGTGAAAGCTCAGTGTATGACACCTAAACGACAATATTATCAACAACAGTGCCCTGCTTACCGAGAAATTAAGGTAAATGCACAGGAACATAAGCGCCCAGTAGGACATTTTCAAAATGATTCCGATGACATTACACGGACCACCTACAACTAATCACTAGTAATCGATCTAACTGCACTAAATAAAGAACCTTCCATGCATCAGAAGACGCAATAAAATGCTACTTGTTCGTTTCTGTTTGATTCATGGAAGAACCGCCGAACGTTACTATGGGAAATGGCGCGAGTGGTTTGAAAATTCAATTTTCGCATGGTTACACAAGATAGGTGGTGCCATCTAGCGGGCCGAATTGAAACAAAAGACGTCTGCGATCTCGAAGCCAATGGCGGGAATTCAATCAATGGCCGTTGTTGCTGCTGTGGCTCCCACTGCTTTCGGTTTGCTGCCACTAGCGCAATAAAGCAGGTCATTGCTGTGCACGGCAACCATGACGTGAGTCAGTCCGGTCAGTTCCCTTCTTCAGGCGGGTAATTTGAAGTGCGCTATTTCGATACGGACCAATAAAAAGTGATTTTATTTCAAAATAGGTCCTTCCTTGCCACAAAAGTAACACTAAGAGGTTTCTGTGTCGTTATCTCAACAATTAACATCGACATAACAGTTGCCTTTAGTGTCCCTGGCAAGGTTTCTGCGGCAAGGTTTTTTGCGGAAAAGCATGACTCAGACTCAGAAAAAGTCCAAGAAAGGAAACACTGAACTTCAAAACATTTAGGGCAGCCTCGAAGGTAGTGCGGAGCTGGGTAGTTTTCCTTGTTTCTCTTCAGTTTTTTTTTTCTTTCGCCATTTCTTTTTATTGTTTTCTTTTCCAGACTTTTTTTTCTATTTTCTGCCCATTTCTGCCCTTTCTCTTTTTACTTCTTGTTTGCTCGCTCTTTTAATGTTTGCACGTCATTTCGACTGTGTTTTTTTTAGCCTTATTAGTAATGTCTACACTTAAAAGTATCATCAGGGCACTCGTAGAACAGGAGAAAGAAGACCTCTGTTAGTCTTTAGCACGGCCTCAAGACACTACAGGTGGAACAATACTTTTTTGCAGACTAGTTGGTTCATACTTGAAAAATTGAATTTCTGCGCAAACTTGAAGAAAAAAAAAACACAAGGGAGCAGGAAAGAGCGCGGAATTCTGTGCTCTTTCCTGTCTCTCGTGTGTTTTTTTTTTTTTCTTCAAGTTTGTGCAGCAATTCAATTTTTCAACTACAGATGAATATGCCTTATATGTGGTTTAGCCCGAGTTACACCAAGCAGAGGTGACAGCGTACGATCCCAGCCTACGACACTGCAGCGTACAACAGCTCGCTCTAAACACGAAACGCGTGGACAGCGTGGCACACTCCATGCAGGCACAGCGAAAGCCGCAGGACTCATCTTTCTAGAGGCTTTATAAACTTCTCTGGGGTGGCTGGTACAAACCCAGTGGCAAGGTACCCACTATGTCATAAACCACCAGAATTCTAGGAAGTATGTCACTACGTACTGTGCGTGCGGCACACCAGCGCACCAGGTCGCCCGACTTGCAGCGATGAATTTACGGCCCGAACCACACGTATACCTCCTAGACTTCAGGGAAGAAATTGACTGATATGTGGTGTTTAACGTCCCAAAACCACTATATGATTATGAGAGACGCCGTAGTGGAGGGCTCCGGAAATTTAGACCACCTGGGGTTCTTTAACGTGCACCCAAATCTGAGCACACGGGCCTGCAACATTTCCGCCTCCATCGGAAATGCAGCCGCCGCAGCCGGGATTCGAACCCGCGCCCTGCGGGTCAGCAGCCGAGTACCTTAGCCACTAGACCACCGCGGCGGGGCCTTCAGGGAAGAAATGCCGCTGCACAACTTTGTGTAATATGTATTGACGCCGTAGGGCAGACTTAGACCACAAAGGATTATTCAACATTCAGAATGTCACCTACGTTGTGAAACCCTTTCCTTCAGACACGTGTGGTGCATACTGCTGGGATCGCGCTTGGGCCGAAAACGGGAGCGGTATTTGCTGTGCTACGAACCAGTCGCCGAAGGGTTGCTAGCCTGCTGAAAGTCGTTCCAGCACGGGTATTGTCATTCCAAAGGCAGGAAGTACGGCGCCCTGCACTCCAGCGTCGCACGGTGTTCGACGAGAAAATCACAATGTGTTTCGGTCGCGACATCTTTCCTCGGAAGAACAGCGGCGTCGATTTGGTTGCCGACCTGTCTCAATATTTGAGCGCAGTGATCGGTGGTCCTTTTGATGCGTCGGTACATGCGTGGGACCCATCACCTTAGCGACCTTCTCACGCCAGTGAAGGGACAACGTGGGGCCACAGTTGAACCTTGGCGACTCCGCCCCAGCTAAGGACGCAGACGTGGGCGAGTGCGAGTGGCCCCGACGAAAGTGTTGTGTGTCCTGGGATTGAACATTGCAATTTGGAGCCCTTTCACTCATCTACAGATCTGGGGAAAGGAGACTCTTTATAAGCAGCCCTTCCGGGCTACTTCAGATAACTTTTTTTTCGGCATAGGGCTTTCGGACACGATATTGTCATAATATAGTTCTCAATTTCTCCTCTATGTAAATGAACCTCTGTATCAGATCTCCCTAAGAACGTGTGTTCTTCCCTGAAAGATGGGCTAAACGGGTCCGTTGGCGGCGTCCAGCTGCCGGACTCGTAGCCCGACCTCTCCCGCACGTCCTTTATTTCTAGAATATAGCATTCGACGCTAACGCACGCAAGAGATCCCGTACGTAGCGCAAGATTGCGGTGCTTGTTGAAGCGAGAGCCGTTCACTTCGAATTTTTATAATCGTCAGTTTACATTGTTAAACGCCTGCATTCCCAAATATCGGTTGTATTTAATTTAAATTTGAGTAATTAGGCTTCTCCAGCTGTATACTGCCGATAAAATAGCTACGTTTTTTTAGATACACTGTCGACTCGAGGTGCAGAAGGCCTAATAAAACATTTTACAAGGTTCGCTCATGTTTTAGGTAGCGGCGCAGACATTCGCTTGTCCCCAAGATACAGCGTATGCAGTTACGAGTCACGCTGAGCCAGTTAATAGGGGGATGCTCGATTACGGCATACATCTATAGAATAGGATGTGTTTCGTGCTGTCAGGCGAAACTCTGAACCAAACGCAATGGAGACTCAGAAGTGGTGACTTCGAGTCAACTCGATATAGTGGCGCACTTGAGGATCCTATACAGTGCATATAGTGTTCTTATAGCTAGACTGCGCCGTAGGCGCTTGCGTTTGCGTTGGCGAAAATGTTTTCTGCTGTACTAAAGGTCCACCACTTGGCAGGCAGTGCGTTCCGTTGTAGTGTCCGCGCCGAGAAGCGCGCTAACGCTAACGGAATCGTCTTGCGATCTAATACCAATGACTAATCTAATGTGCCGTAATATGAGTGCTGAAGTTTCGTCAGACCACAAGTTACTCTTGAAACACCTGTGTAATCAACGTTCTTGGTAAATTCATGACGTGTATACGTAGCTGCTCCATTGACGAAAACACGTTGAACCATCTCGTAACGCTTGGCTCAAAGCCAATAAATGCCACACTCCTCGACTGCTTTCAATGAAACCAATCCCCAGTGATCGGCCGATTTTTTTTTCCCGTTTGTGCATTCGCAACACCGGTTACGGACACCAGTGACGACGGCGGGCAATCACGCCACCGAAATAGGATAGTGTTGTAATCTCGTAAGAGCTTTTGCTGTAAAGCTTGGCCATCACTTGCAATCTACGCCACAAATTCTATTGTAGATAGTCATCGCCTATACCCAAACGTTCGGACACCTTTATCTGCTGTGTGTCTGCGATGTGATATCGGCCATCTTTTGCGACACAACATAACATTCTGCTCTGTAAATATCTAGCTGGCATTCTTCATCCGCTGTGAAGCGGTAATTTTCGTAACGCCTATATACCTATATGAACTTCAGTGTCGCATCTCCTTTTCATGTAATTCAAGAAACATATTTAGTTGCCGATTTATTTTTAAGAATAACTTCCCTTGTACTATAATATATACACGCGTACAGCTACTTCTTCGTTTTATATCCCTGTTCTCGTCTTTTTAACGCCGCTTCAAGTTATGCTCCAGACTAACTGACAATTACAAGTCTCGTTATTTTTACCAAGGTCATAATGACTGATGTTCCATTCAACCTGAACCAATCGCAGTGGTACTTATATTATTTGAATTCATTTAGGTAGAGAGTTCTTTCTTCTGGCCTACATTCAATCGCCCCGGCCTTGGCCTAGTTTTATGATGCCCAAATGTCACAGGATTAATGCCGGTCGTGGAGGCCACTTTTTCGATGGATGCGAAAATCCTCGAGAATCGTGAACTTACACGTAGGTACACGTTAACAAAACCCCGCGTGGTCGAAATTACCGGAGCCCTTCCCTACGGCGTCTCCTTAAACCCGAAGAATTAATATTTCTGGCCTACTAAGGCAGCTTTCATAAATTGCAGCGCAAATATATTGGGAAATCATCTGCATGAAAGGTAGCGTCACCGTAAAGCAGAAAAATATAAAAACCATTAATCACAAAAAAAAAACGCCATTCCCGAGCTTTTTTTTTTTTTTTTGTTGCGTCCAACAGGTATCGACAATAAATTACCGCGGAGGGTATGGTAAGGTACTTCCCGGGTTGGAGCAGCTGTCGCGTACCTGCGCAACTAGCAGCGTTCGGCATCACATTCTGAAAAGGCGTGTATATCAAAACTGTTTGAAGCTAAGCCATGTACGGCTCTACGCACATGGCTCTGCTTTGACGCCAAAAGCAGTAAGTCGCATGGTGCAGATGGATAATCGGTACTCTAAGCATTTGATGCCTTCCCCGAAGTTATCGCGTAGTTTATAACAGTCTTTACGGGCGTGAGAACTTACAGTTTTAGCAAAACACAGCGAATAACTGTGCATTCACTGGTGTAACTATGGTGCAAACGCCTTTCTGAAATTTTCCGCTTTTGCATGTGTGTATCATCATCATCATCAGCCTGACTACGTCCACTGCAGGACAAAGGCCTCTCCCATGTTCCGCCAGTTAACCCGGTCCTGTGCTTGCGGCTGCCAATTTATACCCGCAAACTTCTTAATCTCATCTGCCCACCTAACCTTCTGTCTCCCCCTAACCCGCTTCCCTTCTCTGGGAATCCAGTTAGTTACCCTTAATGACCAGCGGTCATCCTGTCTATGCACTACATGCCCGGCCCATGTCCATTTCATCTTCTTTATTTCAACTATGATATCCTCAACCCCCGTTTGTCCCCTAATCCACTCTGCTCTCTTCTTGTCTCTTAAGGTTACACCTACCAATTTTCTTTCACTCACCAGAGAAGGATTGGCCACCCTGGTGCAGTATCTGGCCACTACCTCCCACATGCATACGTCAAATAACATGTGTGTATACACCCGCGCAAATGCAAACACAAGCACAAACGCAAGCACGAACATCAAGTATAGTAGAACCCCGCCCTTACAAACACACATCGATAAAATTTTCTGGCTACGCCTCTGTAAGCTTTGCGCGAATACACGGCCATCTGATGGCTCCGAGCATCTCTTTACGTGTCGTCTTATTGGACAGCATCTACAACGCATACAAGGCGCTCTGCAACGGGCGCCACTGGCATAAGGCATATGCAGGGTCCAACATTGGGAGGGGGGAGGGAATTTGTAACTGCAGCACTCCTCACCTTGCCAACAAGCTTCGCAAGAGAAGCAAAAAAAAATTAGCAGTGGCTTAGTTCAGCTATGCCACGATTACTTAGCGTGAGCTAAAGCGTGTAAACTTGGGCAAGTCGGTAGACCAACGCCTCCTATATTTAGATGTCCGCCGCGTGAGAACAAAAACAGCTGCCACACCCTTTCTCACCTTCATTTTATATTACTCTCGGTCTTTAGCATAACCTGTGATTGACGGTGCAACAACTCGACATTTTGCATAGCCTCCGAAACAGTCGTCCATAGTTGCAGATCTTGAATAACTCTCGAGTGACGCGGTTCTAGGAGCCACAAGTAAAAAATGCCGTGATAATAGGGTCGGTCACGAGCGCCACTGCGCGGCACCTGCCCAAAACTGAAGGCAAGACGACTCCGCTGGCAACACGAGCCATTCGTCAGGCATCTTAATACAGGAGGCGTTGGTAGGACATAAAGGAATATACGAACAGCGCAATCTAAAAGTAGTTACAGCGTAACTACAAAAGCGCAAAAAGAAGGATAGAAAAGAGCACTGACTTTCAACCATCTTGTTCGTATATTCAGTGATCTGAAGGGGCGCCGCTAAACTCAACGTTTTACGCATGACACTAATTACCAGCGTCAATCATTTAATGTGACACAGCCTTACACAAAGATCGCACACATATAGTGAACGGACTGTTTATGACGTCCATCTCGACGGTCCGAGTCCCACTGGCGCTTTCGCTAAGTTTCACCGCATCTGAGTCAGTCAATCCTGGCTACGCCACCTTGCTAGACGTTCCTCCCTTTGCTCCGGTGTCTCCGCAGCACGTTCAGTCTTATTGGTTCATCCTACCCTCAACCACAAATTGCCAGGCAGCTACTTAGGAATCCGATAAGTCAAGTTTCTCTGCTATTCTTCGCGGCTGAGTAGCAATTTATGTACTGATTTATGTACGTAGCAAAGCGGGCAATTTATGGATGTAGCGCCGCGGCAGGTGCGATTAAAGAGCGAAAAGCGTTGTTCAAGGGGCACAAGCCGCGGGTTACGATGAGAACGCCTCTGCCGCGGCTACGACGCCACTCCTCCGGAAGACCGGCGAGGCGCCCGCTTTCACTGCTCCTCGCGCACGCGCAGAACGGCTCTTGCACGCACGCGCGAAACTGCTTTGGCTCGACCAATGTAAATAACGCAACAAAACAAAATAGCACGCTTCCCTTAATGGCCTACCATAAGACACCGGGTGAAATTCAGAAGGGAACAGCTCTCTGAATGTTATCTCAGTAGTCCTCTGCTGCCATTGTCGTAAAAACATGCATGGACATAACATTGAACATAAAGACTAGACGTCCGCCTCCTCAGAAGAATATGGTAGAAGTGGAGGGACTTTCATCTGCCCCCTCGTGCGGACTCCTATGCGTTGCGCTTATGTCCACAGTATTTGCCACCAACACCAACAGATTATGCTCAGTGTCGCGGTGGTGTTTACCACAGTTACCCCAAACAATATTGTCCCAACCGCTGGTTTCGTTATTGCAGTTCAATCGAGCTTCACTCAGAAAACTGTGACACGTTTTACTACAAGTGCTAAGCGCAGGCCTCACCTGAATTTCTGTGAGCCTTCGCGATTCTTTCAGACTGTTTCGACAAGACTGCGAGCACTTCGCGGTTATAGCGTTTATCCTGGAGCTAACGCGAGCATTGGCGATTACACAGCGGTGCTCGACCACGCCAGCGTGAAATACGACGTGTTTCAGCTCCGATCACATTACCGACGACTGTGTTCGCCGCCATCATTGCCCTGCGAGCGGTGGTGTCTTTTCTTTTTCTCAGGGTGGGGGGGGGGAGGGGGTCAAAGGTTTGTCCTATACAGAGTCTGGTATTTCAACATTGAGTTTTACTTTATTCACGACCAGAATTATGTGACATATTGCACTTGCAATATGTTTCTCATAAGGGTGATTTTCTACCAGTCCTTATGTTAAATATATGACCGGTCGTGAGTATCGCTACCAGTCGAGCATGACAACCCAGGTTGCCAATATTAATTTAATAAACGAAAAACTGGATGACCATAAATCAGGGCATCTTGATTTAAGGCATCTGGGGGTAACCATTTTTTTGCGCTGTAAACCTCAAAATGCGAAGAAAAGCTGCAGTGCTCTCGTCCGGCACACAGAACGGCTACAGAAACTGCATGGTAACGACTGAACAGCGTCATCCAAGTTTTTTACCACAGAATATATCCATAACTAGACGCATCAAAGAAGTGGTGACTAGAGAATGGCAGAGCATCATTACATGGATAATCACGTGAGACAGCGAGACTGTGCGGCCATTGATCAGAGCTACTTGACAGCGAACCGGCGCGCAGCCGGTGACAATGGCCTGTGTCACGAGCAGCTGCGGATACGTGCCGAATCCACCAGTCCCGAAGTGGACTTGCAAACCTCGTCAGAGAGTTGATAACGTAAAATAAACAAAACAAAACACCGCCGTTTGCTCGGTGACGAACGACTGCGAGCGTGTGATTTCTACAAAGCCATTTCCGCTGCAGGTCGGTCCCACGGGCTGAAGCGGAACTGGCAGGTGCGTTTCGTTTGTAGGCGACCTTGATGCGCAGGCCCCTTGCAGAGAAACAACTGCGCAAATATATTCGAATGCCGCAAACGCCGCTGCTTCGTGATAACGAGAGGGAAATATTCCGTAATGAGCGCAGTGCGTGCCTACGCGGCCTTACGACTGCATCCCGCCATTCCAGATGAAAACAGGTTACCCTCGTTCCACACTGTTATCACAAACCGTACGCACTGTCTTCAGCCGACGGGCGCTGAAAATGTTTACACACTCGTCATGAGCTCTTCACAGGTGCGCTTTACTTCTACGGTATTAAAAGACTCTGCTTCTACCTATGAACTAAATGTCATGTAGCAATGAACAATGAGCGAAAATCAAAGTATCCATGAAATCATGGCATCATCTTGGGCCTCTTTGACAGGCAATAATAATAATCCTTAAAATGTTACGTCTTAACACCCCGACGTGATCAGGAAGGACGCACAAATGGAGGGCTCTGGAAATTCTTATCATCTGGTGTTAATGAACATGCATCCAAATATAAGCACAAGGGCATCTGGCACTTCGCCTCCATGTGAATACAGCCATTGTGGCCGGGATTAGATCGTGCGACCTTCGTAACTTTACTGTGGGTACTGTGGGTTAGCCTCACAAAATTTTCTTGTTCATGAGGGGAACGTGAAGTCGTGAAGAGGATGGGCTTTACATGCCGCCTGATAACCATGTTCTTTTTTCTCTTTTTCTGTATTGAAGATCTTCAACTATGTAAGGCTCGATCTTGTATATAATTTTGTTCCTCCCTAGAAAAGGTGAAAATATCTCTGCGAACCACCACACTTGTCCGGAGCACATCTTGTTGCCCAATGCTTACGTGAGGCAATAAGCTCTGCCTAACGTTGCAGAGTATTTGAGGTACAGCGCATCCCGGACGGGACAGAGAAAAAGACAGATAGCACAAACACAGCGTTGTGTGTCTTTTTTTTCTGTCTCGTGCTGCATGCGCTATGCTTCAGATAATATGGATAACCAACAAGCCCGTGGTGCAACATTAGCTAAAGTTCCAAAACAATACGAGCACTAAAGTAAAGCGATACCATAAGTGAACGGCGTCCCCACAAGAAGTCGTATCAAGTAAAGGCGCGCCATCTTTTATGTTATACAAATACTTGCTGCTCATGTGAAGCTTACCTATAGATTTTAGCGTCTCTACAGCTTAAGAGGCGCAAATATTGAGCGCTGTTTAGTTATACGCTTCACACCAAAACGTGTAAAGGAAAAAAATACACAGAAAACAAGGCCAAATCGGAAATGTGCCTCATCCATGCGGCCTCATTTTGTGAGGGTGCGAGAGATTAGTGTAACAGCACTGCCCTTTGGGGGTTGCCGCATGATTCAGTCTCGTTCTGTCCAGCAGTGCAAAAGGAACATGGACAAAGTGGGAACTCACCCTTTAAAAAGGCACTTCATCGTTTTTTTTTAAGTTCTTTTTTTCTGTGTCATTTTTCTTTCTCAAATTATGAACGACATCACCCGATAAAACTATTTTTGTCTTTTCTAAATTCTCAAATTTTTCAGGATTGGTTTTGTTGCACTTTCCTTTTCGATACGATTTAAACTTGTCAATCGCGTTGGTAGAAGATTCACGCATAGGAGGAATGTGCGCTACGCGAGTGAATTTCTGCAAAAACAAAACGAATATTTATAAAATTCCCTTTCCCAAAACTTGAAAAAAAAGCACAATCTGACCTTGGCGTGACGCCATGTTCGAGCCACTTGCGCTCCAAAAGAGGCGCGCGCCGATAGAGCGCGAGTCACATGTGTGACACGATTTCGACGCAGGTTGGCAGGCGAGCATAACGGCTGACACAGTTGGCGCGTAGCAGCCGGCCGTGGTCACCAGCTCTTAGCGAAGCATGAAATCCACAGTCCTCTTGGACAGGGACGCCAGACCTGAAGCAAACAACTATGGTGCGACCAAAGTGCACCCGGACTTTGTCGGCGGCTACAGCGACGACCGCAGTCGACATGGCAGCCTGTCCCTTAGCAAGATGGTCGATGCGCTTCCGCAGAAAGCCGCGGAGCAATCGGAAACTAAGTGGAGAAGGCGGACGAGAAAGTTCCTGTGGATCCTGCCACTTGTTCACAGTGAATTCTGGATTGCTGCTGGATTCTCACTTCTGCAGTCATTCTATCCTGCCATGGTAAGACAACGTTAATCATGCACGTATAATCTTTTGCTAAGTGAACAGAAGGCAAGCTCCTAAAAAAATTGCTGATCCGTGGGAAATACATGAATTGGGTTTTACACTTTAGCGTCACACTATTTTTTTTCTAAATGTAAGACTAAAAAGGAGGCTTGCGTAGACTCAAATAAACCAGCTAAAATCACTTTCATACGCTAATGCACACTCCCAAAAGCAAACCTGCAGAAGTAGTAAAAGTTTTTGCTAATAATCAGTTGAAGAACTTTTATGTCACTAGATTCTGCGTTGCATTTGTTAGCTTTCTCTCACTGGCCACACTTGAAAATGGCGCTATTCATGTCTTATTTAGAGAGTAAAGAGTAGGCACTCTAAACTCATTATTATCAAATTAGCCTTGTCACTAGAGCAAAAGGTATACAACCACTGAATCTCGAAAGTTCCAATAAATGAAGCATAAACCTTGAGAATAACGAAGAAACTTCATAAAATGCTCAGGTCCAAACGAAAAAATAAACACAGAATATCCACGAAGGGAATAATAGAGAGTGGGCGAACCTCCAGTGATCGTTAACCTCCGTACATTCTTTCTTTTTCTCTTCCCTTCATTCTTTTTTCTTTCTATCTGTCTCTCTTTCTTCTTTTTTTCTTTCCTTCATAACGAAGTGCACTCCATGGCCATGAGAGAGAGAGAGAAAGCCGAGAGCGAGCACGTCTTATAGCTCTTGGGGCGCCGTAGCGAAAGAAACAGCGTGCCATGAACGCACTCATCTTCCTCCTCTTCTACATACGATCAGCGCGCTCGCGGCCGGCGCTCCCAGCGCGGGCAAGCCAGGACAACGGACATACTACAGTGTCAAGAAATATACTTAATATTTCTAGGCACTATATTTCTAGGCACTATAGACACACTATGTCATATTTCTAGGCACTATAGACATACTATGTCAAGCCGACGAAGGGACAAGGCTTGACCCGAAGAAGCTTCGTCCCTAAAGTAAAAGGCGAAATCATGAAAGATGAGAAGGCAGCAGTGCAGAGCAAGGGCAGCCAATAATCTCGTGGATATTAGGAGCAACATATTACCTTGGGGAGGCCTCGTTAGGAGAACAGATAAAATATTGTCAGCAAGATCGCCGGAATGGAGACCATGTGGCCCGGGCGGGGATGGCCCAGGGCTACAGGTGCAGCGATGGAACTAAGAAAACTGGAGGCATAAGATAGACTGGCCCTCGCAGGACAGGGTATAATTTCTATACCGTTGGAAGAAGCTTTCGTCCATGCATTGAACGGATGATTCTGATGGTGATGATTACGCTGAAGGTAACGCCCCGCTGCAGATGAATTTAAATAACCTCATCATCATCATAGTCATCAAAAATATCAACCTCTTTTATGTACGGCGGGGGACTTAGTCCTCTCCAAATCATTTCCAGTTTACTGTATTTAGTGCGCGATGATTATATTTAACACCACAGCGTTAATTAGCTCGTTTCCAAAATTCCGGCTTTAGCATCGACATCATTGGTCATGAGTGAAAAGAAACAGCGCAGTGCCAGAGCGAACCTTGATGTATATGTGTATAAATAAATAAACAAACTTGGACTGGAAAAGGAATCTAAACGCGGACTTCTGCGTGACAAGCAGGCGTTCTGCCAGAGAGCCCCGCCCATGATCGCAATTACTTTGGAACCATGTATGAATGTTACGTAGTGCGAGGAGTGATGGTGCATGGCAGAAGTGTAGGACCACAAACATCAAGAGTCCAAACGTTCGAATTAAGCAACGAGTGGCTTGTTGAAAGCCTGATTAGTTACAGAGTCCACAAGCATACTTAATCACCTTAATCAGCGGCATTATATCTTTCGTTTGTACGAGTTGGTTCACTAAACAGTGAAAGAGCAACAGCGAGAACACATACCGACAAAGAAGACACAGACACACAGTGCCTGTGCGTCCGTGTCTGTCTTCCCTTTTGTTGTTGTGGGTTCGCGCTGTTACTTCTTCACTTTAGCATAAACCACCTCAAGTGCAACGGTCCGTGCCATCTTGCTAATGCATACTGGATGTTTCACCTATTCCCGAAAAGCAGATATGTGGCATAGTGGGCATGTCACAAATGAACTTGTGGTTAGCATTCTTTTCGCTTTGAAACAGGCAATGTGACAGCACAGTCATTTCTTTCCATTTCTTCCCCTAGATGGGAAGTCCAGTTGGCGATTGTGAGCGCTATGCGAATGGAGCCCGATTATGCTATCGCCTTCAATGTTTGAAAGAAAAGCTGAAGCATCACCCGAGTTTCATCACTGTGCTCAATCCGCTGTTGTCCAGTGCTCTGCTTCATATCTCTTTACAACCATTTCATTGCTCGAAGTGACCACCGCTTCTCTATCGTACACATCACGCGGCTGTATGAGATCCACTTCTTTTGCCCAATGTCAGCCAGAATACCTGCTCTCCTTATTTATTTCCTGACGGTTGTGTGTCCATCTTTTAAAAACACGCCTATCAATTTCTGTTTCATTGCACGCTTCATGCTATTCACATTTCCTTTTTTTAGGCTTTTCTTTTGGATTGGGTGGGGGGGGGGGGGGATTTCACTTAAGTTTCAGTGTCACGTGTTCTAACAAGCAGTTGGCAATGGTTGTATGCTTTTCGTTGTCGAGACAGCGGCAGATCACCTGTTATAAACTGTCAAACTGATTGTTGGCAGGTCAGTTTGTACATACCGTATGCGTATGTGTGCTTCCTTTTGCTTTTTATCCCGCCTCGGCACATTGTTCTACGCCCAGTACTTGTTATTTGCGACTTCCTGTTGTATGTGCTCCTGCACATATTTATTCTTCCATAAATTTTCTTTTTCTCGAATAGACTTCATTGTTTTTAACTGAGCGAGGTATACTTAATCTCGCGTGGGTTCTAAATGTTGGCTCCCAATTAAGAATTCTTTTTTTTTTGTATGCTTTGGAGCATTATATCAGCACTCAGCGCTTTTATATTCAGTCGTAGTTTAAGGCTTTTTAAGTTATGTCTTCACCCATTTTCTTTATTTAGTTGCTATGATCGCTAAAGAGCAATATGTTATATACAAATCATTGGTTATCGAAGTATTCATTGTTAATTCTCATTCCTTTTCGCAACACAGTCGTCTGAGTATTAAGTTTCAGCATAAAAATGTGAGAGAGATCATATGTTCTCGACTCGCTAGTTTCTCTTTCACAATACAATTTCTTTCTTCGCTGAGAATCAAAGAAGCCGCCGCATTTGGGTAGATGTTTCTCTAAATGTCCACATTTATTTCAAGTTCTCCTTGATGACTTTATGCTTACAAGAGCTCTCGTATTATTCGAATGCCTTTGCGCAGCCTACGAAAGACACACAGAAGGGTTCATTGGGCTCGGCTAACATTAAAATAACCTGATTGATCACACTCGCGGGTAAATATGCCAATATCAGAGCCCCTCATACCGCTAAAAAGTATAGGTTGCCTTAATTTTTTTGTTTATTTTCTTGGAACGATCCACAAGTTTTACAGCATTATTCCAAATCAATACATCATCCACCGGGTACCTAATTTTACCGAATACTCGAGCCACCGGCAGCAACTCGAACGCGTGGATCTACCTATATATTTATCTTACTTGCCTTCCAACTGAAACCGTGCCTTTTTTGTTGAGCATAAGTGCCGCTACTTTCGGGAAAAACGAAAATCAATTGCTAAAAATGTTTTTTTTTGTAAAGAGTAAACATTGATTGATAATCTCTGAGAGCTTTTTATGGCAGTCAGCTTCGCAGTGAATGTTAACCACCATCATCATCATCATCAGCATCAGCAGCAGCAGCACCAGCAGCCTGACTACGTCCACTGCAGGACAAAGGCCTCTCCCATGCTCCGTCAGTTAACCCAGTCCTGTGCTTGCTGCTGCCAATTTATGCCCGCAAATTTTTTAATCTCATCTGCCCACCTAACCTTCTGTCTCCCCCTAACCCACTTGCCTTCTCTGGGAATTCAGTTAGTTGCCCTTAATGACCAGCGGTTATCCTATCTACGCGCTACATGCCCGGCAGATGTCCATTTCCTCTTCTTGATTTCAACTATGATATCCTTAACCCTCATTTGTTCCCTAATCCAATCTGCTCTCTTCTTGTCTCTTAAGGTTACACCTACCATTTTTCTTTCCATTGCTCGATGCGTCGTCCTCAATTTATGCTGAACCCTCTTTTTAAGTCTCCAGGGTTCTGCTCCGTAGCTGAGTACCGGCAAGATACAGCTGTTATATACCTTTCCCTTGAGGGATAGTGGCAATCTACCTGTTATAATATGAAAGTGCTTGCCAAGTGTGCTCCACCCCATTCTAATTCTTCTAGTTACTTCAATCTCGTGGTGAGGCTCCGTGGTTATTACCTGCCCTAAGTAGACATTGTCTTTTGCAACTTGAAGTGCACTATTACCTATCTCGAAGCACTGCTCTTTTCCGAGGTTGTTGTACATTACTTTCGTTTTCTGCAGATTCATTTTAAGACCCACATTCCTGCTCTTCTTGTCTAACTCCGTAATCATGAGTTGCAAATCGTCCCCCGAGTTACTCAGCAATGCAATGTCATCGGCGAAGCGCAGGTTACTAAGGTATTCTCCATTGACTCTTATCCCTAACTGTTCCCATTCTAGGCTTCTGAAAACCTCATGTAAGCAGGCGGTAAATAGCATTGGGGAAATTGTGTCCCCCTGCCTTACACCCTTCTTGATTGGTATTTTGTTGCTTTCTTTATGAAGCACTATGGTAGCAGTTAATCCCCTGTAGATTTCTTCCAGGATGTTTATATATACTTCATCGACGCCCTGACTCCGCAGTGTCTGCATGACGGCTGATATTTATACTGAATCAAGCACCTTCTCGTTAACGCCTTCTCGTTAATGTTAACTAACTCTGTAATAATAAACCTGACGCTACATTCTCCTTGAACTTCTCCGTTGGTATGTACGCCTACGTGCCACTGTGATCGCAGGTAGCAGCCAGTTGCGATGCATGGTTAACAAGAAAATAACGTGATGACGGCTTAGAGTGAACGAAGGTATAATGAAATATTCGCACGTTGAATGTGCTTGATTTTTCATTTTATTAGCACTGTGTTGTTTTAGCACTGTGCATTTTTTTAGCGCATGGTGTTATCCTTTCTCTGAGGCCCCCGTCTCTTAGCGCTCAATATGCCGTAAAGTTTCGTTTACCAACACGCCCAAAAAATGACAATGCTAAAATTGATTTTTCAAGACTCCTGCTCAATAAGAATTGTAAATTATATTTAGACAATTAGGGCTGCAATGCCTGCACGCAGCTTTTCACACTAGCCGCAACCATCGCAAGCATCACGTCATAACCAGTTCACCTTCATTCACGCAGTTCTCAGTTAAAAGTATGCGGACAACTTTCCAATTCACGGCAATAGAGACAATAAAGAATTTCAAGGCGGCAGCTGTCGTATGACCAAATGGGAGGATAGGCGCCAATGGGAAAGTTCAAAAATTATATTCTTCCTTAAAACAAGAAAAATGTAACGATAAAATTCACCATATCAAAAGAACTGTTTATTTGCTTTCCATTTGAATATAAAGGTGATCTTCAATTGGACCATGACATGGTGCAAATTGCTTCTCAATATAAACAAATTGACAATTTCGCGAAGTTCATAATTTTTATCGTAAAGTTTAACCACTTGAGAGGTCTCAAAATACTTTTTCTCTAAAATATGCTTTTTGTGGAGTAGGTATTCACTACTCAGATGTTTATAGAAAGTGCAGTATTGCAATAAAAAAATGTAAACATAACAGATTTTAGCTAAATGCTTGGAGGCATATGTGCCAGTAAAATTTGACTAATATTACAGAGCTTCAAACATTGTACACAAGAGCATTTACTTAACATGTCGATGAAGTTTAGTAAAGAAAAAAGGAGCGCTACCATTAAATTAAATTTTTCCACAAACAACACCCAAGCGATATTCCGCGAAGTTGAGAAGGCAACACGCGACCAAAAGGTCTTTCTCTCGGAAATATTCTACCGTTTCACCGTTTTCAAGGCAGTAAATCAGCAAATTTTTTTTTTCAAATACATTTGAGATGGCCGCCAAAATAGCTGGGACGTTTGGCATGGAATGACGCATATTACTGCATTATTCAAATAGTGTTTACGATGCGCAGGATTTCTTAGTGAACTTCGGTGACTTTGACCGTATCTATCTATCTATCTATCTATCTATCTATCTATCTATCTATCTATCTATCTATCTATCTATCTATCTATCTATCTATCTATCTATCTATCTATCTATCTATCTATCTATCTATCTATCTATCTATCTATCTATCTATCTATCTATCTATCTATCTATCTATCTATCTATCTATCAATTAGCCACCTACAAGTTATAGCTCTCCTGGCCGTTCTGAAAATGGGATCTACACCAAAATTTCCATGTCATACATGATTGTATTATGAGCATAAGTGACAAGTCAACATGAAAATCATGACATGTGTGTCATGAAACTCATCATTTATATGTCATGGTCTTGCTGTCCTTGCTGTGGTTTCATTCACATGACATATTGCAAAACCAGTATAGTATGACATGACTCTATGGCGAACATCAGTGACAGGCCCTCACGTGGAAATCATGACACGTATGGCATGTAAGTCATTACTACACGCCACGCTTATGGTGCGCTCACGGTTGTTTCGCTAGCTTCAAATATACAAAGTTTCGTATACGTGACACGAACGGACGACGAAGGTAAATGACACGTCCAAACATGACAATCATGAGATGCGTGTCTTGTAAGGATACGACTACATGCCACGCCCATGATACACTCACAGCCGTTTCCCTAGCTTCACATATACTGAATTTGGTATATGCGACAGCGAAACTGTGCTCTGCTAATGACGTCATTCGTGAAGTGTTTGCACACATCACGTAACTCCCCCTGATGTGGCGGCGACCAGAAGTTCCGACAGTGCGCTCTCCGGGACATGAAAGTGCACTTAGCTATGCAGACGTTATAAAAGCCAGCTTTGTTCAGCACAAATGTTTGTCTGACCGATAGTGAGGAAATTTGTTTGAAACACAAGCATTCAGAAGTGTCCTCGACGATACTAAGTGATGCCTACCGAGCTATTTACCTTGTGAGGAGCAGCAAGAGCAATACGCCCAAAAGTGAGCTTGCCCGCGATGGCAAGCGTGGACGAAGCAAACATCACGTGCATATGCAGCCATTCACTCTCCTTCTTTGTGTGTGTGTGCGTGTATTTTAGGCAAACGATAAAGGCCTCGAGGCTGACGAGTACAGCTATGTCTACTCCTCGTACAAGATTGCCATGATGCTTGGAGCTATACTTGCGGAACGAATCGTAAGTTCTTATCGTCACATTTTTCTATTCGCTTCTTTTTGTCACTCTCTTTTTATTCGTCACATTATAACTGTAAAAGAATGCGTGAACTGCGCATTGATCAGTGTCAAAAACATCCCTTTTTTCTATGTTTTCCGACACAATAGCGGCACCTTCGAAAGTTTTTACAAAGAATTAGGGAATGCACGTGTTTCATAATAAAGGTCTCAGTGTATCTGTCCAAAGAATTTAAATGGAGTGAACCAACAAGCTAAGCACACTACTCGTCCCATTTACGCAGATGGTTTGGTTTTCACCGGTAGCCTGTTATCTTCTCGGAATGACAGGTTGCTTCATCTTTAACGTCATTTTCGGGTAAGCACATGTTTTCTGCTAGGAGCTTCTCCATCTAATTGCCAGTATTTGCAATAACGTTGAAGGGGTCATCTGATTCTATTACGTTGAAGCAATACTTTTTTGCAGACTAGTTGGTTCATACTTGAAAAATTGAATTGCTGCACAAACTTGAACAAAAACAAGGGAAAGAGCGGGAACTGCGCTCTTTCCTGTCTCCCTTGTTTTTCTTCAAGTTTGTGCAGCAATTCATTTTTGCAAGATGCTATTACAACTGCCTCATTTAGTGCTAGAATGGATGTTGTAATAAGGGCAGAATTGAACACAACTAAATATGAAAATTAGTGCACGAAAACAGATTTTAATAGTCTTCAAAATTCGAAACTCGAGCTGATGAGGCGAAGAAACGTTTCCTTTCACATTTAACTCTCCCACTCACGTCAAAGGCACATTCCGATCCCCACGTGCGTCTAATAGATCCATACCGGTAGACTCACCTCGTGGTGGCAGTTGTGCAGCGTCCCTAGTGTTGTTTTGGAATTGTTTTCGAGATTGCATAGTTTAAAACAGAACTTCTTTTATGTCTGTGGGAGTATAAGAAGTGTTTTTACAATATTCAGCGCACAATAGTGTGGTCTAGCTGGCATAATATGAGTATTACACGAGGCTTGTTGTGTCAAACAAACCAAACACCCAGCCAATGCCATCTCCCTTACAAGATGAAACGTCACTTCTCATTCCTAAAAGCACAGTCTTTCGTCAGTTTAGTCCATAACTAACGTGTTTTCTTCATTTAAATAGGGTTATACCCACGTTGTTCTTCACGTTGCCATTTGCGCAATGAAACCGGTGCACTCCACAGCTCCATAAGAAGCGACGAAAACGGCGCTCAATTTGTGTCACAGCCTCGCACGGCACCTTTCATAAGAACCAATAGGCAATCAAATCACAAAGATGCTATTATTTCTAAATAAAGGCGAAGAAAAATAATCTGAACGAAAGGACAACTAGCCGCCGACAGAAACCGAATATGCAACTTTCAGATAACGCAGCGTTCACTTTTATTTCTTTTCACTTGTAACACAAATACTGCATATACCATTCCCTATATTTTTTTTTTGGCACAATTGCCTCTCAGTTCTTATTACTGTTGTTTCTACAATAGAAAAACTCAAAAACTCGCCCTTGATTGTCCGCTTTTTTTTAATCTAGTATTGAATATACTATATTAAGTGACGCGCCGAAACTAAGACAACTGGAGGTGTAAAATGGAGTCGCCTCGAGAACAGGGTAGATTGGTAATCGATGAGAAATGTCATCGTCTTGTAATGCATCAAAGGTAGGCCGGTGACGACATTGATTATGATTACTTAATTTTCAAGTTTTACTACGCGATGGTTTAATTTAACGTTTCTTGTGAACTGACGATTTGCGCGGGAAACGTCAAACTAGGAGTGCTACACCTCTAAATCAGTAAAGTTCGATGATGCGAACATTTTGAAGCTAACAATGTCAAAATTGAGCGAGACAGAAAGATGGTAAGAGAGAGTAAGCGTGAAAGAAGGAGGGTCATCCAGAGCATTAAGGTGGGCTAAGCTCGAAGCCGCACCACTTTATTTGTGTGTATTTCAGCAAATATGGAGTTTCAGTTAGTTAGGAGGCCAGGCAAGCTACGAGTAATATGAAGTTCAGAACAACAGGTAGGCGTTAGAGTGATATTCTATAGTGCCAAGAAAGTGTCATAGAACCCCCTACTTAGAGAGCACATCTGCCAAGCATAAAATGACAAAATTTGGTTCGAATCCAGATGCCACAAAATTCCTAATCGTATATCTATTTAAAAAAGCGTGATGAAGCTAGGAATTGTTAAAAAAATTACTGGGGTGCGGCCTTACTGGCGACCACCTGCAGGTAATGCACTAATTTGCCAGAGCGCCACAATGGTGAATAACTTGGCCACTACCTCCCATATGAGCGTATCAATTAATCCTTGGCCCTCAGTTCCCAACGGGTGCAACACAACTGACCAAGCTGGCGCTCAGACTTGCGACGGATGGTTTACCTTTATTTCTCCCAGAAAAAAAATTAAAAATGAAGGGTACCAGGATGCTAAGAATACCTGGGTCCGGGCAGGCCACCATTGGAATCTGAACTTGGCTGTGTTTAATGCTAGAACGCTATCTGGTGAGCCTAGTCTGGTTGTGCTGCTCGAGGAATCAGATGGTGTTAAATGGAATGTAATAGGGCTCAGCGAAATTAGGAGAACACGTGAGGGTTTTACAGTGTTGAAGAACGGACACGTCCGATGGTACCGTGTGTTAGTTACCAGAAGAAAACTAGGGGTGGGTTTTTTTTTTTTGTACAAAAGAATATCACTGGCAAAATAGAGGAATACTATAGCATCAGTGAGGAGAGGGTGGCAAGTATCATAATTAAGTTTAACAAAAGGTACAAGATGAAGGCGGTACAGGCCTAAAACCCGATATCGAGCCATGAAGATAATTTGGTTAAACGCTCCTATGAAGACGTTGCGTCAGCCATTAATAAAGTAAAGGCACAGTATAGTATTCTGATGGGCAACTTTATTGCCAAAGTAGACAAGAAACAGGTATGGGACCATGCTGAGGGGGAATATGGCATTGGCTAGAAAAAGGTCAGAGGGGAGTTATTAGTAGAGTTCGTAGAACGTGATAATTCACGAATCTTGAGTACCTTCTACAAAAAACGGGCTAACTGTAAGTCGACATGGAGGAGTCCTAATGATGAAACTAACAATGAAATAGACTTCATTCTGTGTGCACACCAGGTATTATCTAGGATGTATAAGTAATTAGCAAGATCTGATGCAGTGAACATAGAATGGTAAAAGCTTGAATTAACCTAGATAACAAAAAATCAAGGGCATAAACCTACACGCAAGAAGCCAGGTAATGAGCTAGCGTCAAGAGGGAAAGCACAGGAATTCAAAGTTTCACCTCAGAATAGATTGGCAGCTTAAACTAGGTAACCGACCTTAGCGTCGACAGAATAAACGATAGTCTTAGTACTATAATAAAAGAGTGTGCAATGAAAGTTGGCCGTACAGTCACTAGACAGAACACTGTCAAACTATCAAAGGAGATCAAATCTCACTAGGAGACTACAAACTATGAAAGCCTCAATTACAACTGACAAAATAGAGCTAGTGGATCTTTCGAAGTTAATCTATAGGCGTAAGGTAGCCGATATCAAAAGGTATAACATGAATAGAATCGAGCAGCCTGTAAAAAGCGGCAGAAGCCTGGAATTGGCGAAAGCAAACTTGTGCATTGACGAAAATCGCATGTACGCATCAACGGACACAGAAGGCAACGCCATAACTAAAATGGACAGGATAGTTGAGGTAGTAGAGGAGTTCTGCAGAGAGATGTGCAGAAACTGAAACAACAAAGATGATATATAAGAAGCAATAATACAGCCCACAGAAATTCGGCACCCTACCTGTAGTGACAGGAGAATAAAGAAGAGCCCTAAAAGTAATGCAAAGAGGCAAAGCTGCTGGTGAGGATAAGGTTACAACGGATTTGCTGAAAGATGGTGGAACAATTGTGTTAGAAAAACTGGCCACCTTATTTACGAAGTGTCTCTTGACGCGAAGGGTACCAGAATCTTCGACGAACGCTAACATCATCTTAATTCATAGGAAAAAGACACCAAGGACTTGAAAAATTACAGGATGATCAGCTTACTGCCCATTATCTACAAACTATTTACAGACAGAATAGCTAAAAGATTTAGTGCAACCTTAGCGTTCAATCAACCAAAGGACCAAGCAATATTTCGTACAGGCTACTCCACAATAGCCCATATTTATACTATCGAGCAGATACTAGAGAAATGCGCGTGATAGAACCAACCCCTATACATAGCCTTCATAGATTACGAGAAGGTCGATACATCAACAGTGATGTAGGCGCTACAAAATCAAGGCATCGACAAGCCCTACATAAACATGATGGAAGAAATATACAGCGGAATCACTGTCAGCTAAGTTCTTCATAAAAAAAGCTACAAAATCCCAATGAAGAAGGAGGTCAGGCAGGAAGACACGATCTCTCCAATGCTATTCCCCGCGTTTTACAGGAGGTTTTCAGAACCCTAGAATGGGAAGAGTTATGAATAACACTTTATGGAGAGTATCTTAGTAACCTGCGATTCACTGATGATATGCCTTGATGAGTAACTCAAGGAACAAATTACAGCTCATGATTACTGAACTGGACAGAGAAAACAGCAAAGTAGATTTCAAAATAACAATTGAACCACTTCACGCTCAAGAGAACAATGTGTAGATACGAAGCAGCGATCGCGTTAGGCCGCTTCACGCTAACGGCAAGTCTGCCCTGACGGCGCGGTGCCGTAAACCGGCGGCTGGCGACATCCGCAAGAGAGCTGTTCGAAGTCCACGGCACGCTTCGCTAGAAAGGCATTTGAGCCTCCGACAAATATGGCTGCCCTTCCGAATGCAGTTGCCGACCGCCTCAAACGTATCAAGCGGCCGCCGTGTGCTCTGTAGCTCGTGAGCTCCGAACTGATGCTTCAATTCGCTTTAAATTCATGTCCTTTAGTTGATAACACAGTAGTCTAATTGATTCGGCACCCTTTTTGAGAGCCATACTCAAATGTGGACGTTGTAGGCTTAAGCAAGCTTTTCCAAATCTCGGAGGGCATACATTACACGTTTGCTAGTTGCTGATACTGGAATACGGGCGCCACTTGTCCAAACGCCTGCTTTGGAAGACGTCATCTTGAATTGCCGTGCGCTTTTTTTAGGTACCAGACAGGCTAAAATACTCTAATCACTGCTGGAACGTAGTCTGGGAACAACACGTACGACATAGCGTGAAAACCGCGGAGCAAGAAGCAAGCAGCTCGAAGTGTGACGCGGCAGACACAGACGATGCGGAGAGGTGAAAGCAGCCATGTCACTCCTCCATCTTTGATTGGCTACGTCACTCTCCGGCAAACAGCAAACGGCGCAAAAATGGGTCTTCGACCCATTTTTCGAACGGCGAAGAACGGCAGACGTGCCTGCAGGCAGTGTGAACTGCCCACACATGCAGCCTTAACGCTGGCGCACATCAAGCGAAAGTTAAGTAAAGAAGCCTTTGACGGAATTCCGAACGCGTGATCCAGTGCCTACATATACGGGGTGACAAGTGAACGGTTGTGCAGAGCGAGAAGTCAGTTTGTTGTTAGCGGACTGTAGCGAAATGACTCGTCGCCCAGACGTGAGAGACGTCCGTTCATTGCCGACATCTAGCGGCGAACTGAGCCGACCGCGTGCGCGTGCCCCGACTTCCCCTCTGCTTCTTCTTCTTCAATAGAGTGCGGTACGCTCCAAGTTGTTCCGTTATCATTTCGGAACATCCTCCTAGGGGGCCCAAGATTAATCACACGCGTCGAAGGTGAAACTTCCGCGGTAACAATATGGCCTGACAAAGATAGGTGGGCGGCTCGCTGGCATGTTTTCCGCTGGTCAGCTGCAAGGTGTTGGCGATGACGAACCGTGCGTTGCGATTCATGTTCTTTAGAGAGCCCCAAGGCGAATTCATGGTCTCGTAGCGAGATCCCTCGATCTGTCAGTAAGAAATGGTACGGGACGAAGCACTTGAGCTTCTCGTGATCACTGTTGCGACGTCTTCATAGTGTAATCCCTGACTGAGCTGCGGTAGCGGGACAATTTATACGGTTTGGCGGGTATTCGAGTTTTGAGCCAGACTTAGAAGCCTCATGGGATTCCTCCTGCCGAACCATACATGTGTCCTCTCCACCGGATGGCGTATGCTCAAAGTGAGCCAAGTAGTTCAGAGAATTGCCCTGCGCCAAGTTGTTGTCCTTATTGTAGACATCATCATCGAAGGAACTGTTGCATTCCTTGCGTTCGTTCTGTGTTCTGCGGTCGAAATGCTCTTGAGCGGGCTTTCGCAGTCGATGAACAGCAGGTAATTTCTTGCCCGCCGCTCACCTTGCTTCGGGTAGTGCTTGAGCGTCGCGGTCATTGATTAGCAGCTGTCGTAAACATTCACGTACATAGGAGCGACTATTATAAGGCACATAGTGTTCTTAGCATGCTTTAGAGCTGTGTACTCGACGTGACGAATCTCAAAGACGCGACCTTGGCCTTTCGGGAACAAGTCGCGAGAGGTCGGCGTTATTACCATGGCACTGCCCTTGACGAAAACACGTTCGGTCACGACGAGTGTCGACTCGCTTGCGTGGCATCTCAGACTGTTCTATATATGTTCCTGCCGTCGGCAACATCAACTTGATGCCACTTATTTCCCTTAGAGATGCCTTGCTCGAATGTAGTTTGGAAGTGGCGCTTGTCTAGGGTTCGAGAATGCGTCCCATGGATCTCGATATAGCATCGAAACGTGACAGTGAAGATACGTCGATGTTCGTAGCGGAACCGTGACTCACGGCGAACAGTGCACAAGACGGGGCGCTGAAGTCGGACTTCAAAGGGCCTTTAACCATCCATACAAAAGTAGTTTCAATCGCAGTTATACCTCTGCTGTTGCGATCAATTTTCCCAGCGGCAACTTGACAATAAGCGTCAGATCTGATGAGGACACTTATCTCTTAGGGTTGCCAGCCATTTGGTTGGAGGTTGTCAGCTGCGTTGTACCCCAGTTCGTCGAACCGGTGCAAAACGTTAGGCCGAGTGGATGGCTTGTGACGGTGCATATTTTCGGAACCACTGATGCTTCTACAGTTATTGCAGAGTCATCTAACTGGCTGCACAGTCGCACGTTCACACGCTCTATGCAGATCCGCCTTGATGACCTTGAGTCGCCGAACGTGACGAGAGATAAGTCTTCGTTTCCCGCGATGGAGCGCTGAAGAATCTTCGACAGGTCTGCACGAATGTATGAGTGCTCACTGTCACTATCCAACAAGAATCCCACAAGTAGTCGTCGGTCTCCAGACACTGCCCAAATTTGGTTTGTCTGCAACAATACGTGAGTGGACTCAACGTGATTCTGGGCGGTAGTGACCATACGCGTGGTTGGTGGGGGTGATTGAGGTAAAGTTGGGGATCCTGCATTGGGCTGCTGATCTTCTGCTGGCCGTGACAACTCGCAGAGGATGGTCAGGTGGCGTCGCTGGCAGGTACCACACCTATACCATCGAATGATTTCCAGCACATTCTTGCGATATGGTTGCGAGTTCCGCAGCGAAAGCAACAATTGGCATGATGCAGCCTTGCTCGCTTCTCCTCAGCCGATAGGTTGGTGTTTCAGATAGCGATAACATGACCGATGGTTTGACATGGTGGGCACGGCGGTCTCAGAATCAATGTAGATACGGTTAGTGCTGACACTAATGGTATGCGTTCCTCGGTATACATTTATTAAGATATGTGCGCCCCGGGTACGTCTTGCGACGCACAACGAAGCTGTAGCCGGCCCTCCTCCCGGATTTCCACTTGAATGCGGAGAGACGTTAGTAACTCCTTGGCTAGCTGAGTTCGGTCTTCAGGGGTTCCGGCGATGCTGGAGGCGCAGTTTGATTCCTTAGATTTCTGCCTGTACATAATGGCAAGATCCTCTCGCAGACATCGCAGACATCGCATGAGGACAAGGTTTAAGACCACAGCGTAGTGGTCAGGCGCCACTCCTAGGCCTTCCAGAGCACTGACGTGGAACTGCACACAATCATACAGCAGACGAAGCTTTGAGACCTCTGACGAGCTTTTTGCGGGGCTTAGAGCAAGAAAATGATAAACATTCTCGTTCACAAGCAGATCCTGGCGTCTAAAGCGATCCGCGAAAGTCTTGATTGCAAGGTCGTAATTTTGCTCCGTTAGACGAATGTCTTCGACAGCTCACTTCGAGCTCCCGGTTAAATAGGTGAGGAGGTACTTAAGTTTTTCGATGCATGGCAGCCCGGTATTCTTGTGGTTGATAGCATCGAAATCGTTTTAAAAAGACTGCCGTCCACAGAGACTATACCATCGAAAGTCGGCATTTGTAGCTTCGGTAGTTTCACTGAACGCTGACGGTGCTCTATCACCTGACCTGCTGCGTCGGCGGAGTTCAGAGATCCGAGGTAGCTGGGCCCGGGCTCAGTTACTTTAACCTGCGTTCTGGCCGTCTTCTCACGTTCTTGAAGCCGGGACTTGGCGAACGACACCACGTAGATAATTTTCTCGTTGTATTCCTGTGCTCTGCCTACTTCGTGGTCGAGAATTTCTTCATCTGTGGTCACAAGGATCATGTCATTGAGCTTCGAAAGTACTGCCTTCTTGTCCTTGAGAGAATCCATGTGGCCGTTAATCTGAGAGACGTCAGGATACGGTTGCTGGAGGAGGTCCGCTAGAAGTGCCAGGGCTCGGGCGACACCAGATCTGATTGAGCCGCACTTCTTCCGAAGGGGGTCCGAGTTCGCCAAGGCTGTAACGTGAAAGGAAGTTTCTCGAGGGGCAGTCCTGGATTCCGGCACCAACAATCTAGCGAAATGACTCGTCGCCCTGACGTCAAAGAGGGACGTCCGTTTATTGCCAATTTTAGCGGTAAACTGCCCCGACCGCATGCGCGTACCTTGATTTCCCCTCTGCTTCCTCTTCTTCGATAGAGTGCGGCAGGCTCCAAGTTGTTCCGTTATCATTTTGCAACACAGACGGCGTTGCGAAGCGAGAGAGGTGGAGAGGAGGGACAGTTTTGCGGGTGTCACATGCGGTGGGCGGTGACAGGCTTGGGAGAGAGTGACGTCAACGCGCGTGCACTGCGAGGGAAGGCGTGACCTACTTGGCACCGCCCTGACACGTGTGGCCAGCGGAGCGCGGTGCGGACAGAGGGACAGCGCTAAACATGCTAGTCAAAGAGCTGTTTCGCATCTTATATGCACAAAACTAAAGTATTCTGCAACTGTCTCGGCAGAAAACAGCACTCTGCAGTAGGTAGAGAGATACCGGAGGTTTTAAAGGAAAAAATACACTATCTCCCCGAAAGGAACCCTGATGAAATGCGAGACAGCAGCGGTGAGCACGGCGTCGACTCGGTTGAAACTGGCGTCGACGCGGGTGCTGGAAGACTGGTTTCAAGCGTAACTCGGTGTAGCGTTCACGCGAGTGACGTTTGTTTAAAACGCAAAGACACGGAAGGCGGATTTGGTTTCCTGTACGTTCCATCGCAGAAAGACTGTTCGCTCGATGCGCGCTCGAAAGTTGTGAGCAATGGAAGTGGTGAAGTGAGTGAGATGAGACGTGGCGAACGGCGACAGGCTAGGGAGAAAGTGACGTCAGAACGCGCGCACTGCGAAGGCATGACCTACTTGGCACCGCCCCAACACCTGCGGCCAGGGGAGCGCGATGCGGAAGGAGGGACATCATTACACAGGCTAGTCAAAGGTTGCACGGCGGGTTTGTTGGTTATTCATGTTGTTCGAGGTATAGCACATCCAGGACGGGACAGAGAAGAAGACACAGAACACATACATGTGTTCTGTGTCTTCTTCTCTGTCCCGTCCTGGATGCGCTATACCTCGAACAGCTAGTCAAAGAACTGCTTGGCATCTAATATGTCTACTTGGGACAGGTAGTAGCCGCGGAGCCGAACTATGAGAGTGTAATGAATTGAAGAATAGGGGATGGGGTGAACCACATTTAGCAAGCGTTTTGAAATGATGAATAGTAATCTTCCCCTAACCCTCACGAGGAAGGTATATAACAGCTGCATCTTGCGGGTACATACCTACGGAACAGAAGCCTGGAGGCTTGAAAAGAGGGTTCAGCTTAAATTGAGGATGACGCAGCGAGTGATGGAAGAGAAAATGATAGGCGTAACCATTAAAAAAAAATGAAAGAGCAGAGTGGGTCAGGAGCAAACCGGGATTAAGGGTATCATAGCTGAAATCAAGAAGGAAGGAAAGGAAGGAAAATAGAGGGAAAAGAAAGGCAAGGAGGTTAACCAGCCTATAGGCAGCCGGTTTGCTACCCTGCGCATGGGGGAGGTATGGGGGAGATGAAAGAGAGCAGAGAGGGAAGATAGAAACAGCGCATTTGGCAGCACATGCGCGCACACTCAGTCATAGTCCAGTCTTGTCTTTCGCGGTGTGTGACATTGCTGTTACAGTCGCTTGTTCAAGTCGGTGTCGCGTAGGAATTTCAACAGAGCTTTCGTCGCCTTCTGTTGCAGTGTCTTCTCTCGGGCACTCCACAGAATAGTGTCCACAGACATTTGGCTGTTGTCGATGCGCGCAAAAGCAGACGCCAGTGACTGTCTCTGGATTTCATACAATGGACAGTCACACAGGATGTGGTGTAGCGTCTCTTCGCAATGACAGGCATCGCAGAGAGCGTTGTCGGCCATTCCTATGACAAAGGAGTAAGATTTTGTAAATGCCACTCCTAGCCATACGCGATGAAGTAGGGTGGCTTCTCTTCGGTCGAGTCCAGTGGGCATGCGGAGATCCATCAAATAGGACAGGTGGTGTTGACGATTCGTATCGATGCTTGGTGGGCACCATAGTGAAAACGTGATTTCACACGCAAGTCGTCGAAGATTACTGGCAGCATCAGTCCTCGAAAGTGGTATGGCTTCTTTTCGTGTTCCTTCAAGGGCTGCCCGCGCGGCAGTATCGGCATGTTCGTTTCCTATGATGCCGCAATGACTTGGCAGCCATTGAAGCGTCACATGATGCCCTTTCTTGAGTAAAGTGTGGAGAAGGCATCGAATTTCGAAAACAAGCTGTTCGTACGGGCCGAAATCAAGAAGAAATGTACATGGGCAAGGCACGTAGGAAGTAGGAAGAATAACCGCTGGTCATTAAGGGTAACTGACTGGATTCCCAGAGAACGCAAACGCACGAAGGGGAGACAGAGAGTTCGATGGCAGATGAGATTAAAAAGTTAGCAGGTATTACGTGGCAGCAGAAAATACAAGACCGTGTTGATTGGCGAATCATTGGAGAGGTCTTTGACCTGCAGTGGGCATAGTCAGGCTGGCAATGATGATGATAAGATCAACAAGGGGAAGTCGCAGCGGGAATTTCCATGTCAATAATGTTTGTCTAAGTGTTTGCTTAACGTGGTACGTCACGTTGTTCGTTCTTATGAGAAGACCCATCAATTTTTGAAATATTTCTGTTACTAGCGTAGTTTTGAAATGCCTCTAGAATCAGATAAATATTAAGCTTTTTACGTGCAACCTTGTAACGCACTGACTCCGATGTCGGCCCATCTTTGACCAAGCGATAATTTTATGTGATGATGCCATCGTGTACATGAATCTTAGCAAGCGCGGCGTAAAAAAAAACGAGAAAAAAAAACAGATAGCTAAACAAGACGGACCATAGGCACGTAAACAGGACAAGTCAGTTTCTTATGTGTTGTTGTTTTTTTCGCTGAGGTTGCAAAGATGCGCAAGCTCTGCGCCCACCAACTAGCCAAAATCTCTCCGTTGATTATTCACGTTATGTGTCGTCATGATGAAATCATAAGATTTTTCTCCCTGTGACATGATAAGAAGATGCCATCAGGTGATAGTTGTTGAGGACGCCGACGTATAACGAGGCATCTTGTGAGGCACGCAAGGCATTCGGCCTAATAAACCAGAGCGTATTAGAGGCCATCACGTTCTTATGGTGAACTCAACAGTTCTATTTCAAATATTTATTGTGGTGGCTTCACCCTAATAAGTTAGTGAAGGTTAGTGAGGAAGCTAAAGGACACTTGATGGTTAAACAATACCCTAGCGTTATTTGTTCGTTCTAAAATATAGTTGTCGTGAAGCAATAAGCACACTAGCCCTGTCGTGAAGTAATAAGCACACTAGCCCTACAGAAAATGCATTTTGATTGATTGATTTGTGGGGTTTATCGTCCAATTTTGAGGCTATAAAGAACGGAGCGAATTGGAGACATATCGAAGGCAAACTAAAGAATTTCGCTTAGATACACATAACTAAATCAGACTTGCGCTCACGTGATTACTTTAAAAAGCTTGCGTGAGAGAAAGCGCACTGTATAGGAGAAAAAACTCTTTCACCATATCATAAGAATCACGCTGGCAAATACATACGCGCGCTTACCTCTTTTCCTTCTTTCAGATCTCTGTACTGGATGACTGGAGGAACAGCACTGTTGGCTGTTAGCCTTGCATCAGCAGTACTGGGTGGCGTCTCAAATAGTTTGTACATAGTCAGCGCTTACGCGGTGTTCACAAATCGCTTCGTTTCAAACACCGGTGTGGCAATAGTAAGTAACATTGTCTCAATATTTGAGTACTTGAGATATCAATATGCCTCAAAACGGTGTATAAAACATGTACATGGTGATTCCATCAATAATAGTTTAAACGCAATAGCGTTTCATAGCTGTCTAACAGAAATTCTAGTGTCGACGGCAGTGCGCCGTTAGTTGTGACCAAGAAATCACTGTCCGCGAGTGAAAATTTTTGATAGCCACAAATGTATAATTATCAACAAATCTTCGGTTTGAGCCCAAAACGAAACCACGCCTTCTGCGTGGCAAGCTAGTGTTCTTCCACGGAGCCATGCGAGTGCTTGAAACTGCTTCGTTAAAACGAAAAAACTTACAGGCGCCATCTACCGACCAAGGGGAGCTATGTAGCTCTCATTGGATGTCCCACGGCTTCTGGCATTTAAGGGGCGCGTAGTAATCATACTTGAAAAAGAAAGAAAGAACTAGCCACCAAATTACAACTGCCTTCGCGCACTTGCATCAAAATTGGCAAACAGTGGTCCCACTCGCGTATGAAAGAGTTGCACCTCATTTTGGAAAAGTGATAGAGACTTCTGACTGAGGCAACACGTGCCTCTCTTCTTGATGTGAAACGCCTTCAATAGCTCTCACGCTCTCTCTCCTCCTTTTTCTCCTTATTTCCTTTCTGCTTCCCCTTCCCGAAAGAGCAGGCAGGCATATTTCCTTTATGTCTCCCTATTTTCTCTGTCTTCGTGTTTTCTATGTACTCAAACATAATAATAATAATAATAATAATAATAATAATAATAATAATAATAATAATAATAATAATAATAATAATAATAATAATAATAATAAAAAGTGCATGAGCAGTGAAGCAATTGTAAATCGCACATTACCAAAGTGCAGTGGGTACTTTGCAAATTCCCAAAAAGTGAGAATTATGACGTTGTTTAAACTTCGCGAATGCTCTTGCAGTAGACATCTTCGAAAACTTTTATACTGCCACTGTTACGCACACAGAAATTTCTTTCTTTGCCGAAAGGATGAAGGCGATGCACACAGGGCCCAACATACATTTCCTACTCTCACTAACTCTTCTTCCCCTCTTTCATTCTTTTACACCCTTTTCCTCTTCCCAAGCCCAAGGTAAAAAATCGGAGTTTTTTTTCTGATTAACCATGGGCTTCTTTTACATTTCTGTCGTTCTCTGTGTCATGAACTAAACATTCTAAATATTGACAAATTGAACAAAATTTACATAGGCACACTTGTTTATCGAGCGTAGTTAAAGAACATAGCCTTTAGAAATTTGTCCTCATCCAAAACTCTGGTAATTCAAACATAACCCGTTTTTTTTTCTTATGTATTTCTTGACCTCCCAAAATCCAAACTATATATACCATGGTTCACAAAAAGTAGCTTTTGTTTTAATATAGCTTTGCAATACCTTGTATACCATGAGCTGCGCATTTTCTGTATCACCATTCAAACATTATCTTCGCAATTGTATGTTTAACCAATAGGACTATTGGTTCAATGTTCTACAAATATACTTTAAATTCTGTCGTTCTGAAAGTGTTTAGTTTGTATTCTGCTAAAGTTCCCTATCACTATCGTTTTATGTTGACAATTGTTTTAGCGTTTTCACAATATTTGCATCACTTATGTTTTTCCTTTTTTTTTTACTTTGTACTCCGAATATATTTTGCTGTTTTCATCCTTACAGAGTTAAGTAATGGCGGTGTTTTTACATTAAATAGCCCCCCCCCCCTACAATGTTTACACTAAGAGACCTTTTTCTTTTCCAAAATGTTTCTATTCTGTATACGTGTTCGATATATAACGAAACATTATTTCAGAAAAGAAGTCATGAAAGATATTTACAGGTGATTGTCTCTATAATTAAGACGGTGATAATAAAAACATCACTTTATTAGTTGAATAAGTTATCCATTATTATTAACATAAGCGATTCCGGCGTCTTGCCTGTCATAGGCATCAGCAATGTTTGCCTTATTAGAGTTAACCAAATTGATGATGGTGTTGATGCGTCGGTGTTTATATTTTACGCGATTTTATATTTTCCAGGCAGCCTTGGAGTTCACCTTCACGACGGGAAATATGATAGGATCAATCCTCGGTGGTGTTCTGATAGACGTGAGCTTTAGTACTTATTAAAACATAGTCTATGTTTGAGCAATTTTCAGAGACTTGCAATACACGGTCCAAATGCATGCCACTTTTCGGCGAAAATACCCGGTGAGGAAGCCGCTGCTTGCTCGGTGATTTACTGCGATGAAGCAAGCTCCCTTCATCAATACCACAAGGCACAGGTTCAGTGAAATGCTGCAGTATAGTGGAAGGCCATGAAAACGCAGGAAGTGAGGTTGGAGCACCGAAGCCAAATATTATATGTTAACTAAGCCTTAATGTGCAGTTATTCGAGAGCGTTAGATCGGTTTTCACTCTGATTTCCAAGATCAGTCTAAAGTCCAGCATACATGTGGAATCAGTCTAGAGCCCAGCAAGGTCTGGCAGACTTCAAGACTAGGATGGTGCAAGAAAAAATGTTCAAAATAAACCACCCACATTTTTAAAACAATGTTTGTAATTTTGCTTGCCTGTCAATCGATTATGCTTTCACGAAGCGAAAGAGAATGCTCAGGTAATCGTTACAGTAGGTGCACTGTTACGCAAAATATTTAGCACTGACAACAAATGTTCAGCACTGACCCTTTCCTCCTTTCCAGTGTTTTTAGTCTCCATTCACTTAATCTTTCACAAAGCTACAGATCAACGTTCAACCATCGAAGCCTAATAATTCATACCGACACACGCATATATTCAATTCAAATGAGCATAATATTAAAACACTGACATCAAGCAAATGACCTACTGAAAATTGTTCATAAGCACATAGCTTGATATGTAGCGATGCAGAAAAAAAAGAAAAAGTCGGTTTACATTATTTGCAGAGTTTGGGGTATCCAGCACCATTTTTCGTCATCGGAATAATAATCATCTTGGCATTTCCGGCAATCCTCAGCCTGAAGTCAGTTCTGAACAAAGATTACGGTAAGAGCACTACGACTTCGACAAACTGATTTCTTAGTTCATTACAAACGGTCCTTTATCCAAGTTTACAAAAGTGTTTGCCTTTTTTTTTCGAACTACTAGCGTCGATGAGATGATGACTTAAATCAACAAATAATGATCGCCTATTTATATAATGAAATGAAATATAGGTCACCCCTTTGCTGTCGTATGGTTGCTATCTGTTGTTTGACCCAAGAAATTACTGCAGCTGCTGCTGAACGAACACACACACGTCAATGTGCCATCCAGCCATACTTCCTTTTTATGCACAGAGTTCCAGTACGTCATGCGTCCTATAATGAATTTATGATTGCATTCGAGCTCGAGCTCCATTGCATATTGATCTATATCACGACGTGGTCTCTGAATCTCTGGTGAATATTCCTTTAGTTTGACAATTTTGGCTTTACTTTTCATAATACCTAATCGTACACTGAGAAGTACTTGGTTTCGCTACCTGACGGAGGGCACAGTAAGTTTCTGTGCTGGGTAGCGAAACGGATGTCAATACCTGGTTAACCTCCCGGCCTTCCTTCTCTCTCTTGTGTACAATCTTTTTAAAGATGAATGGATGTTTAGAGACCCGTATATCAGTGTCTGTTAGTTAATATTATTACTGAACAATACGACAAGCAAAATAGTAGCAACTGCGTAACCGAAAAAGTGGTAGTCCTTTCGTAATTATATCAAGGCGTTGACTACAAGTGGTTCTTTCGAGTCCATTGTAAACAAGCTGATTGGGTCTTTTTCATAGGAAAGTACATTATATGGTTTGAATAATAGCAGCTAAACTAAACATGTACTATTTGTCATGGTAGAGCGAACAGCCTATCACAATACACTTCATAGATTTATAAAATGACTGAATGAAATAGAGAGTGCTAAAGAAGCTTGTGATCGACAACAGATAAACATTATATATGGTTCGGACGATAATGCTGAAAAGCCCGTTAAAAAGCAAGACAGGCTTGCGCGGTAGGCGCAGCACAGTCACAGCGAAAGGTAGAAGAGCGGCATTTAAGGGCCTTTTAAAAACACTTATCGGGTGCCTACTGCAAGCACACTTACTTGGTACCTACTAGGGCATTATTAATGAACTTTTCGGTAGTAGGTAGGCATTTGCTATGCTATTTTTCGTCATTCTTCTTAGATGCATGGTATCCGCTAAACACTTGCTAGGAATTTTGTGCCAATGTCCATGCAGTGGCTGACGATGATGATGAATTATGGCTGAATTGGGTATGCATCAAAGTTAATAGGAAAACAAGAACAAGCTTTTGTAATGGGTTGGAGCATTGGACGACCCACTCGTTAAGCTAATCACATTGTGCGACGGCTGGTTGTTCTTTCGCTGTTGTAAAACGCTTTTAAGTCATAATAATGCGATTGCTTTCCTGACATCAAGCCTACCTAAAGCGAATTTGACTACAAGACACAAGCACCGGAATAGCTCAGTGGTAGAATACTGGGCTGGCACCCAGCGGACCCAGGTTCAAGCACCACTGTGCCATTGGTGCTAGGTCATGCCTGCCTAAGGCAAGTTTGACAACAAGTTACAAGCACCGGCATAACTCAGTGGTAAAATATTGGGCTGGCACCCAGCGGACCCAGATTTAAGCCCCACTGTGTCATTGGTGCAAGTTTTTTTTTTCTATTTCGCACGATGCGGTTACGGACGCGCTTCGAGATAGGTAATAGTGCACTTGAAGTTGTCCAAGGCTATGTCTACTTAGGGCAGGTAATAACCGCAGAGCCGAACGACGAGATTGAAGTAACTAGAAGAATAAGAATGGGGTGGAGCACATTCGGCAAGCCCTCTCAAATTATGACAGGTAGATCGCCACTATCCCTCAAGAGGAAGGTATATAACAGCTGTATCTTGCCGGTACTTAGCTACGGAGCAGAAACCTGGAGACTTACAAAGAGGGTTCAGCTTAAATTGAGGACGACGCAGTGAGCAATGGAAAGAAAAATGGTAGGTGTAACCTTAAGAGACAAGAAGAGAGCAGAGTGGATTAGGGTACAAACGGGGGTTAAGGATATCATAGTTGAAATAAAGAAGAGGAAATGGACATGGGCCGGGCATGTAGCGCGTAGACAGGATAACCGCTGGTCGTTAAGAGTAACTAAGTGGATTCCCAGAGAAGGCAAGTGGGTTAGGGGGAGACAGAATGTAAGGTGGGCAGATGAGATTAAGAAGTTTGTGGGTATAAATTGGCAGCAGCAAGCACAGGACCGGGTTGACTGGCGGAACATGGGAGAGGCCTTTGTCCTGCAGTGGACGTAGTCAGGCTGCTGCTGCTGATGATGATGGTTACGAACGCCGGCGGTGGCAGCGATGGTGGCGGTGGATAACATGCAACTGCGCTTGACCGAATTTGTGATCGCGTAACTGCTTTCACTGTAAAATGTCATGACATTTTATGACTCGGAAACTGGATCCTTAACCGTAACTCAAAGTAAAATATTTATCTGCTGTAACTTAATTATAAACTTCAGGTTCTTTCGATCAGAGCGCCAATCCGGAAGAAGTCACAATAAATTATACAAAGCTACTGTGGGACCCGATGTTCATAGCTGGTCTGGGTTGCATGGTGCTTTGCTGGGGTCAAATGGGATTCAACGAACCAACACTGGAGCCAAGCCTCCGAGAGGTGAGCCATCCTTCTTGCATGAAAGTGGTTAGTGTTGTGAAAGTGGTTGAGTGCACATTGTCGTCTAAATGTGCCTGACGTAGTTATTTTTTTTTTTGAAATATCGTTTCTGATTTTCAGTTTGATCTCAGCAGTACCCAAATTGGTACCGTCTACACAGTTCAGTTCGGCAGCTCTGCAGTTGGCAGCATTATTGCAGCCGTCTTTGCACACTTCAAGGTAGGTAAACATAAATCACCAATTTCAGCCATGTAGATTAGTATGCCATTGATTCAGAGTGCAGTTTGTGAAGTTTATCGATGATTACATACAGATAATCAGTGCCGTATATGCACACTGCAGCGCATACATTAAAAAGTGCACTTCCCGATATGGTGTGCTAATGATTTACATGGTACCCAAAAAAATAGTAGGCTTGTGTAGGAAAGTTAACTCGCACAGTTGTGAAGGTGACACCCGAGATGAACCATATAGTGTAAGACACGTTAAAATTTTTTTGAGTGCAATGTAGGAGTAGTGTACATGATTACATTGACCTGCAGAGCATCTTACAATTGGCAGGCGGGCAGGTGCCTTTACGAAAAGCTTCAGGAACACAAGAATTTATGTTGTAGGCTTGCGGTCGAGAAGAATCTTCCTTAACGCTACTTTATATGTAATTGTAACCCAACATCAGGGAAACTACTACCTTGGCAAACAGCAAGAAAAAAATCATAAGAACAATCACTGAAGCTTGCATTATTATGTCGGGGAAGTTAGGCGCGTACGTTAGCACACTTTCCATGAAGAACCAGCGCTTGAGTTTCCGCGAACATGGAACGCCACCCTGTCGAGTGCTGCCGGAAACATTAGGGCGCACAAACAAATACTAACGTGAACCATGCCGCCATGCGCGATGATCGGACGAGGAAGAAGAAGATTTGAAACCAGCGTCATTGTTGTAATCGGGAAATCCACTATAACAAGAACTTTTTAAACAGGAAAAATAATACGGCGCATGCGTATTTGACTTCCTCCGCTGTCGATTTTCACCAACGCACAAGGTTTGGTGCTCTGGAAAGTATCACAAGTCTTTTGAAATAAACTTGCTTTGGAAACTGTCGAAAAAGCACATGAAAACTTAAGTTGCATAAGCATCGCTCCGTATAGACTTTTTTACGGACGGGTATGAGGGCCACCATGTTGGGCTATTACACTTTGTGTTTTGTATCTTCAACAAATAAACAAACAGTGTTACGGTAGACTTATATTCATGAAAATGATTGGCTTGGTGCATACAATGCTTCATGGCCATATTAATTCACGTCACAATATTGAAAAAAACAAGAAAACATATGTTCAACAGCCCAAAATGGCGGCACCCAAATGGCCACATAAGATAGTCTAATTACACACACCGTATTTATTCGATTGTAACACGACGACAATTGCGATGCGAAGGGTGACATTTCAATAAATCTAGGGGAAAAAAGAAAGAATTTGTGTGATCTGTACGCGAGGGTCTACTTTAGATGCAAAAAAATTGATAGAAAAAAATCCTCGCGTGACAGTCTAGAAATTATGGCATTATATCTGACTGCACTTGCACAGTTCCAGGCATGTTACAAGACGATGACTGCTAGAAAACCGTGGTGATCTACGCATGTTACATTACTGACCCCACACTGCATGTGAATCACAAAACTTCACAAAGTCTGTTACCATTAGGTTGTTCAAAGGCATTATTTTTTTTTAGGTATCAGGATTAGACAACGGCCGACCGCAAACATGCGTGTGGTCTGCAGAGAACGGCGAGTCGACTTCGTTAAAGCACGACCGCTGTGACATGTGCGCACTTCCGCTAACACCACTTATCTCCACTTTACACTGGCTCGTCATTTGAAAGTTGCCTTAGACATTCATTTCACGATTCTCAGTCAGCATCAAAAACTTATTTGACAGACTGCAATACAAGCATTCTGTTAGTTCACGCTAACCGTTTAACACACACCATAAAGGAAGCGCGTAGCGAAACAGCTGCCGTAATAATACATAGTGCAAGAGCTGTGACAACCAACTACGCAAATGCAGTAATCTTGTTCAAAACGGCTGCCACTGGGCCGAAAGTTATATTAGTGCTGCCTGAAAAACTACTTATTTTACTTCAAAGCGGGCGCATAACGAGCAACCTGCACACCAGGTCGAGCTGCAAAAGCGCTATTCGAATACACTCACCTGTAAGTTTCCACCGTAGAAGGCTTGGCACTACGTCGAAAGGTCACAATGCTTCTTTCGCGTCGTAGAAGTATACTTCACATCGGACAGCGTCCGTCCTTTCGACAACACAGTCTCGCGAAGGCATCAGACCGCGCACATCAAATCGCTGAAACCGTAGCGGAGAATACCTAATCGCTGGCATCGCTGGTCGCCCGCTGCGTCGCAGTTTTCAGCGAATTGTCTAATTCTTCGCCGGTCTTGCGCGTTCCAAAGTACCTGCAACACGACGCACATCGGGCAAAAGAGGGGGTAGTGCCGCATGGCGTTGGTCATGCGTTTTCAGCGCGCACGACATGTATGAGGGCACGTAACACATGCCCGTAGTACACCTCGCGGTGTCTCTGTCCTGCTAGTTAGTTCTGAGCAAGCTCGCCAGGGCGGCGCGTCGTGTAAAATTTTAGGCGCGTATGAAGGAAGGTTAGGCGCGCCACCTGGGCAGCACTGGCTTCCCATCGAACTCACAAGTAGGGCAATTGGCATGTTTAGCGAGACAAATATAAATTTACCGGAACGCTATTCGGTCATGCGAGTGACGCAGGCGGCGCCTTGTAGCCGTGCTCCGAAGCTGTCACACGGTGATAAAACTGTGAAGCAGTTCGGTCTCTCAGTAGTCATGAACCAATGAACGCGCCTTCACGCTCTGCGACGCTGACGTAAACGCTGGCGACGTCACCGTCTCGTCCGCCATTTCTACCTTCCGCTGCGCCGCCTATAGTCACTGGAATGATCAAATAACGCTATTTTCAACCCAGGTACAAAGCAGGAAAAGTGTAAATATCGACTTTGATAGATTGATGTGTTTCCCTCTATAGAAAGCACTACTGTAGGATCATGCGCGGTTTGGCTTCAGCGCCCCCTGCTATGTATGTCAACCAACCCCCTTTTTTTTTGTTTTATCGTTTCCATAAATTCAGTTGTCAGATGCTCTTTGTCTGTGTAGTCCAGTTTTTTCTTGTCCTCAAATTTGCAGCGCTGAATTTACCTACACTATCGATGATACCTCTAGTAAAGTGTAAACACCATCACAGCCTACATTACAAGGTAGTGTCTCGCAGGGAGAAGCACTGTTCGCGCTCATTGGCCTTGTCTTATCTGTCGCGGCATTCCTCATCGTTGGACCAGCTCCGTTCATCCCCGCTGATCGGTAAGAAGCAAAAAGCCAATGTAGACGCATCGCATTAACGCTTCTTTAATGCAATAGCAATTATACGCAACAGTATAATCGGTACTTCTAAAATCTGTGAAACAGTACGTTTATACAGGCGAAATATTGACCGCAAACTCTGACTATGGGAGGGAAATTATGGCAGGGATTATGCGAGGGAGGCAGGAGCACAGGAGTGCCTGCCTCTAACTGAACGATTGTCTTCTCCTTCTTCTTCTATATAGTGAAGTAGATCCTCCGTAAAGAAAGCTAACGGAAGCATTTATTTCGAAACGACAGTTTCGGCCAGAGTCTGTGGCCTTCATCAAGTGTATAGCATATATATATATATATATATATATATATATATATATATATATATATATATATATATATATATATATATATTTCGGTGCTGACGATTATTTCACTACCAACAATTATTTCGATGTTTCGGTGATGTGACCAGCCTTCATTTGAGCATTCCAGGTGGCCGGTGTTTGATGGCCGAAACGAACGCACACCGTACTCGTATGCACACGCACTTATTTATAAGTACGACGTCGTCATCGTTAAGAGGGATGAATATCATTTTGGGTTCATTGCTGCTACTATTCCGATGCCATACATTCTCGATGTAGGAACTCAGAGACACATTACTGCAGTCTAAAAGGCAACAACAACGGAAAATAAAAACTGAGTTGTCGTGCAGTCGTTGCGTACTTGAGAAAGTGCAAAACCCTCACCGAAGCTTTAATTACACGTATATTGTTGAAAATCATCGGCGAAAAACAAGCACCACTGGAGTCTAGTTAGACTAAAAGACGTTGATTTGATTGATTTGTGGGGTTTAACGTCCCAAAACCACCATTTGACTATGAGAGACGCCGTAGTGGAGGGCTCCGGAAATTTTGACCACATGGGCTTCCTTAACGTGCACCCAAATCTGAGTACAAGGGCCTACAAAAAAGACGTTGAAAGGCTGGTTGGTTATCACTCATGATAAAGTGAGTTAACGTGACAGAGCCGTAAACAAAAAAAATGGGTTCTGTCTGCCTCTTTGTCAAGCTACGATAACTCAGTCTTAATTAACAATGATCAAGAGCAAGCCTGTCATTCGCTTCATGCAGGACACTATCGATGGTGTACATCTCCCAAATATTTACGGGCGTCGGCATTTCATCACTCTACATCTGCGGTTTCTGCCACTCACTGACCGTAACATTGTAAGTATCACATGTGCAACGCGTGATGCAGCCCACAAGTACTTCGAAATTTCAGTAATATGTGCGTCAATGCACAAAGAACTAATCACCTGGCATAGAACAGCCATGGAATCAAACACAGCGCAAAATTGTCCACATCAGTGCTCTGTCCGATGCATTCATCACTCAAGCATCTATTATTCCCTTGTCGGACAAAAAGCTACACTGTCTGAGCTTACGCAGACAGCTATCAATTCGATGTTTTTGTAATTAGCAGTTTTTTTAACTGGCTTCTAATATACGCATGGTATTCAGCCTAGTTATTTAAGCATAAGTTATGTGCAATAAATGTTCCAGTTGGCAGGCAGCGCTTGTCCTGTGTAGTTCATTCCTCTTGTCTCTTTTTTTTCGTGTTGTTTATTATCATGCATCCTAAACCACTTTCATCTCAATCACATGCACCTGTATAACATGCACCCTAGGATCAGAACTTCTTTCGTATGGTCATCAGGTTCTCGTGATAATACGTATCGTAAAGACAATTGGGAAAAGAATATCTGACCACTGACCTTTACCACCGATACAGTGATATTCCAGATTCACACAAGTTCTCATTTATGACCACTGAGAAACAGACGACCGAGCTACAATTTGTTTAGCCGTACCACATGAGATGTACGCACGATATATAAAATATCGTATTGCTTTTCTGAATGTCTCAGGTTGTTTTCCTGAGAAAAAAAACAAGAAGCGGTCGGGGGCTTGAAAAGCAGAAATTTGCAAGAGTAGAAGGTCGCCCTTGTCCCGAAGGAATGCGCTCGTCGTCGTGAGCGTCTAGATTACGGCAGTTGCAATGCGGGATTGTTGGTGGCTCGTGCCGAAAGCTTTGATGTAGCGCTAAACAGCACACGGACAACAGAAAGCACAAATGGACACCACACAGCGCTATGTTCTTAGGCGTGTTTGTGTCGTTTCGACGCTACATCAAAAGTCCTAATGGCTTGCCCGGGCATAAGCCAACATGCGCCGTGCCATGACATGTGCTCAATATGTGCGCTAGCTCCAGTGAAATTCCTTGTTCGACTAGTCCACATCATTCACATAGTTATCTAGGTATTAGGCGTTAGTTATGAATTTAATCAAGCCAAATTTGTGTTATATATATATATATATATATATATATATATATATATATATATTGTATACTTCCAAATATTACCAAACTATCGAAGATTATTGCAAAAGTAGGCACATACGTTATAAATATCTGGTGGTTTGCATGAATAAATAAACGTAGTATGTGCACAGTTTTTACTTCACACACTTATTGCATGTTTTTTAATGCGAGATATTGTGTCTCTGTGTTGATCAGAATAGAAAGTAACTCGTTTCAATGCCTACCTGCAGTCGACATCGGACAGGTAACTTTTATATCATTCAGAAAAAATACTGTCAAGAAGTGTTGAATTTAAAAAGTAAAAATTGCGCATTCTAAATTAGGAGTATATATAAAATGTTTGGGGAGATACCAGCAGGCAAATTTCTAAAATGATAGAGTTTCCTAAAGTTAACTAGAGGGGACTCTGGCGCTGCGACCGTTCAGCGACCACGGGAATGATGGGTAGTACACGTATTTGTCTAGTCTTCGTACTTGCGGGCGGCGAATCGTATTTGTGGCTTGGTTTTTTGCTGTTTTTCTGTTTCGTTTTCAGGAAAGAACAAACCGTTTTGAATTCTCTGACCTGATTTGAAATGGTAAGCCTAAAAGAATAAGGTTGTAAAGCGCAACTGCTGATTCTTTGCTGATTTTTGTTTCGTGGAAAAACAGTTGCAAGCAATACGCACACGCACGGAGCCATAAGTACGAATATTAGACAGATCTGTGTCACTACCGATTATTTACATGCTCGCTGAAGCGCCGTGCGTTGCAGCTGCCATAGACACAAGCGCCACAGTTCTGCCTAGTGCATATTTAGGAATCTTTATGGCCAAGATACCCAACAAATTACAAAAGGTTGTCATTTAATATTGTTTACCCCTGCAACAGTTCTAACTACATACTTATATTCATCGCAGAGAACGTGGATATCCAGACACAGTTCGAACTACAGGCTTTGTGTCAAGTGTTTCTCACACTTGCCTTTTTTTAGGGTAAGTCATCCTTTGTCGTGTGAAGAGCGGCGCTTAATAAGGCACATACATATGACTCAGACGGCTCTGTCTTTTTAAATGCGAAGCATTTCTTTGGTCACTAACTTTGGTCACTTTGATCGTATCTATCTACGTTTTTTTATGTTTTCTTTATTTTATTTATTTATTTATCGTGAATACATTGAAAGGCTGACGACAAAAGCTGCATAGAAGCAGCTTGACAGGTCCGTCAGCCCAATTCAAACGTCAGCAGCAGACGGCAGATATGCATGCTGTAGAAATTTACAGTAATAGACACAACACACCAAAGTATCGCAATTCTATTGCGATAACAAAAATATGCAAGTAAAAAATATATGCACTCTAACAACTAAACAAAGAAACGATATTGTATTCGAAAAACATGGGAACGCTACAAACAAGAAAAAGAGAAACGACGAGGCAATACTGAAACATACAAAAGTGCAAATAGTGTCAATTTACAAAAAAAAGATGCACCGGTAAAAGAAAGACTGATAATAAAAAGTATACATATGAGCTACTGCACACAACAGAACAGGAATAAGCGCTTAAAAAAAATGGTTACACCAATCAGGGTATCACCCACACTGAGATGCATATGCACTAAAATGTTACACATATAAAAACCAACGGCTAGTAATTGAAGGCCCGAAAAATTGGATGCATAATGCATTAAAACGGTACACACAGGAAAAAAATTAATGTTTGTTGTTGAAGGCGCGAAACATTTGAGTAGCAAAGAAAAGGAGTAAAAAGAAGGTCTGTAACGAAGGTCCGCAAGGCAGAATCAATAGACACTTGGCGATAACAAAATGGGCGGTGTAAAAAAAAAGAGAAAAAAAAGAAACCTTACCAGGATGACGCTATCAATCTACGCACTTCCTTTCTGGAAGTACGCGTCATATCTATCTATCTATCTATCTATCTATCTATCTATCTATCTATCTATCTATCTATCTATCTATCTATCTATCTATCTATCTATCTATCTATCTATCTATCTATCTATCTATCTATCTAGCCGCCTACGACTTTCAGCTCTCCTGGCCGTTCCGATAATGGTATCAATACCAAACTTGGTATGGCATAACATGACTCTATTGAGAACATATCTGACTATTCATAACAAGAAAATCATGACATTTATGTCATGAATGTCATAATTTACATTTCTTGATCCTGCAGCTCTTGCGGTGGTTTCGTTCACATGGCATGTTGCAAAATTGCTATGGGATGACATTATTGCAAGGCGAGCACAAGCGACAGATTCGAATATTAAAATCATGACATGCGTGTCATGTAACAACATGCCTACATGTCACGCTCATGATGCGCTCGCGGCCGCTTTGCTAGTGTCACATATACAAAATTTGGTATTACGGTACGGGAATGGATGATCAAGGTATGCGACTGGTGCAAACATGATAATCATGGCATGCGTGTCATGTAACAACATGACTACATTCTACGCTCATCATGCGCTGGCGGCCGTATCGCTAGCTTCGCTTATACCAAATTTGGTATTACAGGACGTGGACGGATGACGAAAGTATGATACTGATGCGAACATGATAAACATGAGAGGCGTGTCATGTAACATCATGACTACAAGCTACGCTCATGATGCGCTCACTGCCGTTTTGCTAGGTTCGCTTATACCAAATTCGGTATCATGGGGACGTGAATGGATGACGAAGGTATGCGACTGGTTCAAACATGATAATCATGAGATGTGTGTCATGTGAGAATATGACTACATGCCACAGTCAAAGTGCCAATACATTACGACGTGACGTGGTACGCGTGCTCGCTGGCGCAGCTGCGTGCCGCGCTGCGTTGCTTTGACGCATGCGCGTTTCAGCACGTCCGGCATCCCTACGTCCCGAAAAGAGGGAGACGCATTGTTGTCTGGGTGATGCATCGGCGCGAAATACAGCAGATCGCATTTCGCGCCGGTTGTCGTCTGGCCCCACGGACGGACGCTGATTGCGCCTGGCGTCAGACTATAGTACTCGCGTTTTGCTAACGTAGCGTCGCTGTAGAAGGGTTGACAGGCAAGCTAATTGGTACAAATTCATAATGAAATAATTGAAAGCCTTTTTTATTAAAAAGAATATTGATAGTTGTGTCAGATCACCGTCTATATCCCTGTTAGATTGTGAAATCTCGTTTCTGGACGACACCTGATTATGGTGGAACCTTCTCCCAAGTTTTTCCCCCTTTCTCATCTTTCTAGTATACATTTTCTCTTACCGCGTACCACCCGAGGGGAGTGGACATCGCCGCAACGCCTCACCTCTCTCGATCTTGCTCCTGCGTTTACCGAGCGCTGGTTGTCTGTGCACGCTCCCGCTTACCTTCCTGCTTCGCCTCGGTAATAGCTCTAGAGAAAAGCAATAGTGTTGGAACAGAATAAGTTTGAAATGAACAATATTGGTGGCAGCGCGTTTCGAGACTACTACTCAATGCGCAGAAGGCAAGTGGTCTACCCACCAGCCTAAACAAGTGCTTTCTACATAGCAGACGCCGGACAAGGCACAAGAATTTTCTGTGCAAGTTGCATCTTAACTGAGTTGCGCGAAAAAACTGAAGTACAAAAGGAAGAGGCCAGAACAGATGAGGTGAATTACCAACTCACTAAGCAGCCCGGGGTTCTCCAGTTGTATGCATGAATAAAAGAGAGCATATGCTTTCCAAAAGACAGAATGAGGTCTTGAAGAAACAGGTTGTGCTATTTTGCACGACCCTTGCGTAAGCACGGCTGAGCCTGGGCGTAGAAGGCGTCGCGTGCAATCCGTATCCCCCTGTCTCTCTGGGCTTTGCTGCACAATGTAGGCTCTCTTTTCCCTCAGCTTTTTTTTTTACTTCTTCGATACTACTTTCGCTGATGCCTGGAAGCCCTATGAGTTCATATATATATATATATATATATATATATATATATATATATATATATATATATATATATATATATATATATATATATATATATATATATATATATATATAGCAGGCCGATCAGCTTGCTCTCTGTAGTATACAAATACAAGCTATTTACAAAGGTAATTGCTAAGAGAGTAAAGAAAACATTACCATTCAATCAACCAAAGGAACAAGCAGGATTTCGAACAGGCTACTCAACAATTGACCACATTCATACTATCAATCAGGTAATAGAGAAATGCTCAGAGTATAACCAACCACTATACATAGCCTTCATAGATTACGAGAAGGCGTTTGATTCAGTAGAAATATCAGCCGTCATGCAGACACTGTGGAATCAGGGCGTAGATGAAGTATATATAAACATTCTGGAAGAAATCTACAGGGGATCAACTGCTACCATAGTGCTTCATAAAGAAAGCAACAGAATACCAATCAAGAAAGGTGTAAGGCAGGGGGACACAATCTTCCCAATGCTATTTACCGCGTGCTTACAGGAGGTTTTCAGAAACCTAGAATGGGAACAGTTAGGGATAAGAGTTAATGGAGAATACCCTAATAACCTGCGCTTCGCGGATGACATTGCATTGCTGAGTAACTCAGGGGACGAATTGCAACTCATGATTACGGAGTTAGACAAGGAGAGCAGAAAGGTAGGTCTTAAAATTAATCTGCAGAAAATGAAAGTAATGTACAACAACCTCGGAAAGGAGCAGCGCTTTGCGATAGGTAATAGTGCACTTGAAGTTGTCCAAGGCTATGTCTACTTAGGGCAGGTGATAACCGCAGAGCCGAACCACGAGATTGAAGTAACTAGAAGAATAAGAATGGGGTGGCGCACATTCGGCAAGCACTCTCAAATTAAGACAGGTAGATTGCCACTATCTTTTAAGAGGGAGGTATATAACAGCAGTATCTTGCCGGTACTTAGCTACGGAGCAGAAACCTGGAGACTTACCAAGAGGGTTCAGCTTAAATTGAGGACGACGCAGCGAGCAATAGAAAGAAAACTGGTAGGTGGAACCTTAAGGGACAAGAAGAGAGCCGAGTGGATTAGGGGACAAACGGGGGTTAAAGATATCATAGTTGAAATAAAGAAGAGGAAATGGACATGGGGCGGGCATGTAGTGCGTAGACAGGATAACCGCTGGTCATTAAGGGTAACTAACTGGATTCCCAGAGAAGGGAATCGGGTTAGGGGGAGACAGAAGGTTAGGTGGGCAGATGAGATTAAGAAGTATGCGGGTATAAATTGGCAGCAGCAAGCACAGGACCTGGTTAACTGGCAGAACATGGGAGAGGCCTTTGTCCTGCAGTGCACGTAGTCGGGCTGATGATGATGATGATGATGATGATGATGATGATGATGATGATGATGATGATATAGAAGGCGTACACTTCTTAAAATGTTAGGCGCTTATGTACATCATAAATCAAAAGGCGCCGCTATCCTTGAAAAACGTTAATCACGAAGTTACGAATTATTTGTCCATTTCAGTGGCCTCATCATGCCCCCAGTAGCTGGTTATTTAGTGGAGGCTTTCGGCTACAGCTCTGCGACATTAGTAATGGCTGTTCTACTTGCTGCTTGGGTGAGCCTTTTTGTGAATCTATCATAACGACGCTATGTACTATCATGTATGCAACTAGTAGTCATGCACTAATATGTGCAGCAATACCTTCCATATTTTGTTTCATGATGGTGTTGTACAAGGAAATGCACCGAAGTTGGAGATATAAGATTTTTAAGCACCTTTAGTTTATTAGATCGAGGTAGTCCTTTATCAATTGTTTGTGCATTCGTAGTGTTTAATCATCTTGCGCTTCTAACTTAAATATATGACCGTTTATTAGATAACTCGGTAACCATATTTACCTTTCCCGCCAAAAAATACTAATTATTCCATTGAAAACTCGGCATCCCAGGGGTTGATCAAAATAAGGTTAAGTCGGTGTACAACATATTACTATATTAAAAATGAACAAAAATATCTATCTTTTTTTAGCTTACAGAACTCTCCCCCACGCACTTTTTCCCGTTTGTGTAGCTATCAATGGTTAATGCAATGTTAATTCACCATTTGCAGGTTCCAGTCATGCTGGTCGTGTGGGTGTCCAAGGCTTTTTGCTCATTTAGAACAGCGAAGCTACGACTGGCCGAGCCAAAAAATGAATGCTCGAATGAAAATAATAATTACGCCTCAAAGTACTAAAGCTTATAATTTGACAACCTTCCCTCTTTCGCTGTGAAATTGTGATATTAAAACAACTTCTTGTTTTATATTTTGGAATTTTAGTTTGACATATGTTCAAGAAGTTCGAAAGCCAAAGTCACTGTGAATTGAAAATTGAGTTAAATCTAAGGTATGTCAGTGTCAACATAACATAAGTGTAGTTCACAATAAAATAAATAAAGTTCGCAATAAAATAAAATACGAGGTCGTACCAACACGAACAAAACAATGCTAACACTGTATAAGACAGCTCCGAGAGCTATAGAAATGAAACCTACAAAAAATAAGTGCGTGGCTCTGAGGAGAGACCTGAGCGATGTTCGCCTACAAAAGCATGAAGTAGAACTACTTGGTATGGATTCATCAGGGGAAACAAAGGCACCCGGACACACGTAATAAACAAAAGAATATTAAACAAACAGAAGCTCTCTTTTTGCAAGCCTTATACTTCTTACTAACGTAACAACACATTCACTATTCACAGCAATGTTGCTTTGAGCAGTTCAATGAAAGCCTGCCTCTGCAATTTATGTCGATGCTCCAGTGCAGATTTAGCTGTACTCGAGCGGGACAGGACTTGTTTTGTCTCACTACGTTTATTGGAGGCAATCGAGACTTCTGGAAAGCGTCTCTTGATAACTGGTGCCATCTTCGAGAAATTGTACCACTTCGAGGAAAATTATACCTGCACTACGACATCACTGCTAACAAAACGTCTGAGCATACGCTACTTTTTAAGCAACATTGTAATAATACATTTTTATTCACTGCCATTTTCTCCACATCGCCAAAAGCATTGTTTAGGGGAGGGGGGTTAAATGGGTTATAAGATCACAAAAATAGCAATTGGTAAAATAGATACAATGGGCATGACACTTCAAAGGCAAAACACTCGAAATATGTAAAAAAAACACAAAGTAAAACATCAAAATCTGACATTGTAAGCTTCAAACGCTTCCAGATATTTTTTGCAAAACCATTGTCGACATTATCAGCGGGAAGAAAAAAAGAACAGTGTGAGCTTTATTGGCGATACTTCTAAATTCTTACGCCCCAAAAACCCACTACAAATATAAGAGACGCCAGTGGAAGGCTCTGAAAATTGTGACCCCCTGGCCTTTTTTGACTTGCACCTAAATCTAAAGACACGGACTGCATGCATTTCGGCCCCATTCAAATGCGGCCTCCATGGCCGGGATTCGTTCCTGCGACCTGCGGATGAGCAGTCAGACGCCCAAAGCGTTAGACCACCACGGCGAGCATGTTACATTGTTGTCGATCCAATAGGTATAATCACGAGATGCACACAAGTACACAATATACACAAAGACGTTCTTTCACCTTTTGTAAGGCACATTTTCGATGGTTCCCATCAATTATATGTGGCGTAGACAGGCTTCTCGCCGACTACTTTGCGTGGAATCTACTCTTAAGGAGTGTGAGCCCAGCCAGACTTTCTCTTCGTAAAAATACCATGCGGCGAATCCCACTATTCGATCGGTAATGCGAAACAAATACCGAAGAAGAATTTTTGCAGCCTGAGAACGTAAGTGGGCCTCGTGGTTATGTAAAGTTTATTTTAATCGTTTAATAGCAGCCTGGAAGCGGCTCTCGGAGAGTGTTTCACGGGGTACAAAGAGCTGCCACTTACCACATTCGCTTACAACAACCCAACGTTCCCTTTGTACGAACTGTACAGATTTTCTTAGAGTTGCACCGTTCCACTAAAACACTGAAGATCTTCCGGCTCTATACGCCAGGTCAAAGCTATTTACGGGGAAATTCACGTATCTATACGTGAAAATGTGCTTTAGGAAAATAATCTGTTGCGTTAGTTGGCTATTTACAAAGCTCAAAAGAATTAGCGCTAAAAATCGACGGGCACAAAAAAGAGGGAGATAAGAGAGTGGACTTCTTGTACTAGTCTATTATCCACTCTCCCTCTTTTGCGTAGAAACGCTGCCTAAACTAATGTTGGTGACGTCAGGAGTTCGCAGAGCTAGAGCCTAGTGCGAAGCTCTCCTTACTTCAATCTGAAGATTACGAGTGCGCACACATTGCGATTGTCATTTTTTGGGTTTTGCCCTCATAACAGTCTCTGGGACTCACATTGGCGTTATTTTTTTAGAGCTTGTTGCTCTCTATTTGTCAAAGATTTTTCAAGTTTCTGAATTTTCTTCTACATCTCGAGTTAATGTGCTTATAATGACTGTCATTGCTTTTGCTTCACTTTAAGTGCCAGCGCTTATTTTTACAGAACCATTATTGTTTTTGCGAAAAAAAAAATTGATACCAGACAACACAAGGTTGCGCCAGATTTCCCATTAAGACGAGCCAAGTTTCCCCACACAGCATCTTCACAGTCCTCCATGTTTTACTACGCTGCAGGAATGACAAGGACCGAAGGAAACGAAGGACAACACATGGTAGTGCATATACCTAGAGTCCGATATTTTTAAGTCGACATTTCTCGCGCAAGTACCGAGTCATCGAATCCGGCAGAACAAAAAAATTGAATGGATAAAAAAGTAAACGTTACGCAACGAAGTGCTTCTCACGACATTCAGCCTTCATGCTCCCGTCTGCAGTGACAAGACGCTGCTTTCTAGCTTTTTTTTCTTCATACCAACTTTTCATTCCCCTTCCTCATCTCTAAAGTCGCTGAGCCGTGCCCCCATGATGGAAGGCAGAAAATGGCGTCCTTTTTTCTATCTTGCTCTTTCCCCAAACAACACTCTCTTTCCCTCTTTCTGCCTTTCGTTCGCCTTTTTTTCGTGGGTAAAAAACGGAAAGTGCAAGGTTCTTGGACTGCTTCATCAGCGTTCCAAGCCCACCTTTATCGTTAGATACCTGCACCACCATCATAAACGTGCGTGTGGTTTCCCTTCCGAGGAAAGGGTGGAGGTCGAAGATAGATCCCAGCGTCCCCATCCCTATAAGTCAATGTATCGGGGTGAGTTTGCGGCCCCTTTTTCTTAGTTGGCGGGAAGAGGGGAGGGAAGGGCGCCCTTCAGTGCGCACGCCTATGATCGCCATAAACATGTGTAATAAACAAGGAGGGGGGGGGGGATGCCAACGAAGTGAACGCATGTGGCTGACTTGGCGCCCCACTTATCAGAAAGCGCAGAATCCCCCCCCCCTTCCCTTTGCAGGCATACCAATTAAGTACGACTACTTCTGTCGAATATCAATGTAATAAAAATATGGCGTGAAACTATACCGTATCAAATGCAGTTTTTTTTTATAATTCATAGGAGATACTGGTGCCTTTGTGATGGCACTCGCCACTCCATCTCACTCACCAAACTAAGCACGGAATTCATATATATATATATATATATATATATATATATATATATATATATATATATATATATATATATATATATATATATATATATATATATACATATACATATATATATATATATTGTTAAGCGGTTTATTGGCGGACACTCAGCGATGATTAACGACAGCGACAGTCAATGCGGGGATCGACTCTCTGCGCGAGCTGCTCTTCTTCTTATCAAAAAGGGTGACCCACTAGAAGGCGCTGAAGAGGACGACCCACTGTTCAAAGGCTTTACCACAACTACCCCGGGTACGAAAAGGGAGCCGCCTGGCGACCTAACAGGTGGTTACAATGAGCGGGTCATGGTAGGCCTTCAGGCGCTCCACGTTAACAATGTCGCGTCCTCGACGACGCATGTCCGAAGATGGTTCGATGGGTTCAATCAAGTAGTTGACGGGGGAAGTGCATTTGACGACACGGTAGGGGCCTTCGTATTTGGGCAATAGTTTTGAAGATAGGCCAGTTGAAGTGGTAGGGATCGAGAGCCAGACGAGCGCTCCAGGGAGGAACGTGGGCGCAGTAGTGCTGGCGTCAGCGCGAATGACTTTTTGCCGCTCTTGATCATGCGCTGTAAAGGTCCTTGCGAGCTCTCGACACTCTTCAGCAAGCTTGGCTGTAGCAGAAATAGGCGCCCACTCGGACGGATCTGGCTTGTACGGAAGTATAGTGTCGATGGTGTGCGACGGGTGCCTTCCGTATAATAAAAAGAAAGGTGAAAAGCCAGTAGTGCTTTGAGGGGCGGTGTTATATGCGTAGGTGACGAAGGGTAGAATGTCATCCCAATTTGTGTGATCGGCGGCGACGTACTTGGAAAGCATGTCGCCGAGCGTGCGGTTGAAGCGTTCCGTGAGGCCATTCGTCTGCGGGTGGTAAGCAGCAGTTTTGCGGTGAACAACGTTGCACTCTTTGAGAATGGCTTCGACGACTTCAGACAGGAAGACGCGGCCTCGATCACTGAGCAGTTCCTGAGGTGGACCGTGTCGCAGCATGAATCGTTGGAGCAGGAAGGAGGCCACATCGCTCGCTGTAGCCGCGGGGAGAGCGGCAGTTTCGGCGTATCGCGTGAGGTGGTCCACGGCAACAATGGCCCAGCGGTTACCAGCTGACGTTAGTGGAAGTGGCCCATACAAATCGATGCCAACGCGCCCAAACGGCCTGGCAGGGCAAGGTAGAGGTTGCAGACCTACCGGTGACAGTTGTGTTGAAGTTTTGCGGCGCTGACATTCTATGCACGAGCGAACGAATTTCTGCACGTAGCGGTACATGCCGCGCCAAAAGTACCGTTGGCGAATGCGGTGGTAAGTCTTCGATACCCCGGAGTGCGCACATTGCGGATTAGAATGAAAGAATTCGCATATGTCAGAGCGCAGACTGCGAGGTATGACTAGTAGCCACTGGCGGCCGTCACCGTTGTAATTGCGTCGGTGGAGGAGGTCGTCGCGAACGGCGAAATGGTGGGCTTGACGACGCAACGCGCGAGTGGATGGAGTGGATGGATCAGTCAGCAAGTCTATCAGTGAGGCAATCCATTGATCCTTGCGCTGTTCAGTAGCAATGGCATGAATGCTAATCGAAGAAATGGCAAGGTGAGACACTGAGTTGTTGGCATTGTCATCAGGCAAGGGAGAGCGCGACAGGGCGTCAGCGTCAGCATGTTGCCTTCCATTGCGGTATAGCACGCGGATGTCATAGTCTTGCAGGCGAAGTGCCCACCGGGCGAGACGGCCTGAGGGATCTTTCAATGACGACAACCAGCATAGTGCGTGGTGGTCGGTGACGACATCAAATTGGCGACCATACAAATAAGGTCGGAACTTTGCAAGGGCCCAGACGATTGCCAAACATTCCTTCTCGGTGACTGTGTAATTAGTCTCGGCTTTAGTAAGCGTACGGCTCGCATACGCCACGACATATTCCGGGAACCCTGGTTTGCGCTGCGCAAGGACAGCGCCGAGGCCGACACCACTGGCATCCGTGTGTACCTCTGTAGGGGCCATAGGGTCGTAGTGGCGGAGTATGGGAGGCGACGTCAACAAACGACGAAGTGTTCTGAAAGCGTCGTCGCACTGTGATGACCACGAATGGAGAGGCCCGTTACTTGCGAGAAGTTTAGTCAGCGGCGATATGATAGTCGCGAAGTTTCGAATGAAGCGCCGAAAGTAGGAACACAGTCCTACGAAACTGCGCAGTTCCTTGACGGATGTCGGCTTGGGGAACTCAGTCACGGCCCGAAGCTTGGCTGGATCAGGGAGAATTCCGTCCTTGGACACGACGTAGCCGAGTATTGTCAGCTGCCGAGCTGCAAATTGGCACTTCTTTAGTTTCAGTTGCAGACTGGCGTTGCTCAGACGCGTTAAAACATGCCGAAGGCGTTGAAGATGCGTCGAGAAGTCAGGAGCGAAAACGACGACGTCATCGAGGTAGCACAGGCACGTGTGCCATTTTAGGTCACGCAGAACTGTATCCATCATGCGCTCAAAGGTGGCGGGCGCATTGCACAGCCCAAACGGCATAACGTTGAACTCGTACAAGCCGTCGGGAGTGACAAAAGCGGTCTTCGGTCGAGCGTCCTCAGCCATAGGTACTTGCCAGTACCCTGAGCGCAAATCGAGGGATGAAAAGAATTCTGCTCCTTGCAGGCTGTCAATCGCGTCATCTACCCGCGGTAGTGGATACACGTCCTTACGAGTGATCTTGTTGAGGCGTCGGTAGTCCACACAGAACCGCACAGAACCGTCCTTCTTCGTGACGAGAACGACAGGAGATGCCCAGGGGCTGCTAGAGGGGCGAATAACATCGCGGCGAAGCATGTCGTTGACTTGCTCGTTGATTACACGGCGTTCTGTGGGAGATACGCGATATGGACGTTGCCGCAGCGGTGGCTGTGCGCCTGTGTCGATGCGATGCGTAACGGTGGATGTGCGGCCGAGAGAAGGTTGAGCGACATCGAAAGAAGAGCGGAATTCTTCCAACAGGCCCAAAAGCTGGGAACGCTGGCCCTGCGTAAGGTCGTCGGGTATGCAGGGACCGAATATATCATCGGATGATGAAGCAGATGTCGAAACAGCACCAAGCGTACAGGAACTTGAGCAGTGTATGTCATCGGGTTGATCCATAACTTGCGCGTCTTCGATGGGTTCCACGCTGCCGAGACATTCCCCTCGCACCAACGTAACGCCGTACGGAGATGAGTTCACAACAAAAATGGTGGTGCTGCCGTGAGTGAGTTGCACGGTCGCGAAAGGAACCAGCAAGCTTTTTTTTATGAAGACACGATGAGATGGCGAGAGGAGTGCAGCGGTGTCAGAAAGGCTTGCGCAGTAGAGCGACACCGCAACGGACGAGTTTGCAGGCACTTGAGTGTCGTCTCTGACGAGTAACTTGCTTGCAGCGGATGGACTGTCGGCCGGCGTCAAAGAAGAGAATGGCGTGAGTTCTATTTCTGCTGGTGCGCAATGAATGACGGCGTCGTAACGGGAGAGAAAATCCCATCCTAGGATGACGTCGTGAGAGCATGAAGAAATTACGATGAATTCGACCGCATACATCACGTCCTGAATCATAAGGCGGGCTGTGCACATCGCCGTAGGGTGAATACTTTGGGCGCTGGCTGTACGGAGGGAGAGCCCACAAAGCGGCGTGGTCACTTTGCGCAGTAGTCGGCTAAGTTTTTCGTCCATCACGGATACGGCGGCTCCAGTATCTACAAGAGCATATGCACGAACGCCATCCACAAGCACGTCTATCACGTTCGACGGGCTTTCCAGAGGGCTTCCGCAGTTCGACAGCGTCGCAGCCCTTGCCTCGTGGACTGCGACGACTAGTTTTCCTGGTCGCCCTCGAGTGGACGTGGCCGCATTGGCGACAGTGAGCGACGTCGTGGAGATGGTGAACGGCGGGTAGACGGAACGGGGCGGGACGACGGTGACATAGGCGGCGGTTGGTCATAAGAGCGGCTTGACTGGCTGGGAAAGTTGGAGGCGACCTGCGGTTGCTGCACACGATTGCAATAGCGTGCTACATGACCGACGCAACCACAAGCAAAGCAGATGGGGCGATTGTCAGCAGTGCGCCATTGGTTTGCGGGTCGCATCCATGTCGCAGAACGCGATTGGCGAGCCGGCTGCTGATATGAGTGCATGGTAGGCGGCACTCGGGGCACGTGGGTGACGCCGGCGTATGTAGGCGAGACCGTTTCTCCGAAGGCCTGGGGCCTCGCGACGGTTTCGGTGTAATTTAGGGGAACAGTTGCAGAAATCGGTGGGGGCGGCCTTGCAACAACTTGGGCGTAGCTGAGTGGCACAGATGCAGGAGGCGGCTGGTGGTATTCAGGGACGACCTCCGCGATTTCCTGCTGAATGGCTCGGCGGAGCGGAGGTAGAAGTGTACTTGATGGCTGTTGAGCATGTTGTGGGGAAGCAAAAGCCAGTAGAGAGACCTGGCGGGCAACTTCCTCACCTCACGCACGAACGACTTGATTTCGGCGAGCAAGGTTGCGTGGTCAGGAACTGCTGACAAGGCCGAGAGATCAGCATCACGTGGTGGCGGGCGACGGGTCATCAAGCGCTGCCGCCGCAGCTCGTCGTAACTTTGGCATAACATGATGACTTCTGCCACAGTGCGGGGGTTCTTTGCCAGGAGCATGGTGAAGGCATCGTCGGCGATGCCTTTTAGAACATGCGTGATTTTGTCAGCCTCTGACATGTGCAAGTCGACTTTCTTGCACAAGTCGAGGATGTCCTCGATATAACTGGTGAAGGACTCGCCGGTCTGCTGGGCTCGTTCACGTAAACGCTGTTCAGCTTGCAGCTTACGAACGGCCGGGCGGCCGAACACGTCGACGACAGCGGTTTTAAAAGCGGACCATGTCGGGAAGTCAGATGCGTGGTTGTTGTACCACATGCCGGCCACACCCGCGAGATAGAAAAACAGGTTGCCGAGTTTACCTGCCTCGTCCCAATGGTTGGGGACGCTCACGCGTTCGTACATGGCCAGCCAGTCCTCGACGTCGGTGCCATCCGCTCCGGTGAAGACAGGAGGGTCGCGGATGCGGGGAACACCGGGACATGGCGTCGGCGTAGGAGGAAGCGTTTGCTGGGAGGCGTCTTGGTACATGGTTGGAGGTACGGTACGGGATCGAAGCTCCAAAGGCATTGAATGCGGACCGAAGGTGTTTGAAGGGCAGAGCACTCTCAGCACCTCCACCAAATTGTTAAGCGGTTTATTGGCGGACACTCAGCGATGATTAACGACAGCGACAGTCAATGCGGGGATCGACTCTCTGCGCGAGCTGCTCTTCTTCTTATCAAAAAGGGTGACCCACTAGAAGGCGCAGAAGAGGACGACCCACTGTTCAAAGGCTTTACCACAATATATATATATATATATATATATATATATATATATATATATATATATATATATATTGAATGTTGTAAATTACGTCTCCCGCAACAGGAAATGAGTCACACAAGTTCGAATACCAGTTCATGCAAAAACGATTAACAGCAAAGCTTTTGCTTGACGCAATTCGTCGTTCGTCGTATGTTGCTATGCTAAAAACTAGGCTCGAAGAAGGCGAGTCCTATCTACTGTGTCCTTTGTCGTCGTTTTTTTCAAGCCTAGATGTTTGCACAATTAAAATGAGTGCACATGTGTGCACGTTTTCAGTTTTAAAGTATTGATCACTTGTCAGGCATAACAAATAATCAAACGTATACATTAAGCACACGGTCACAAAGCTAGAATTTCGGGCTCATAGTGGATTTAGGACAACCTAACGCTTAATATTTCTGGTGAAATTTTTGTTAGAGAAATTTTTGAAAGCGGCAGGCGCCCATTTCTGAAAGACTGATTTTGGTTGTGTACTACACATTGTTTTCAGATTGAGTGGCATTTGCTATAAAAGTGACCGATTTGATAGCAGTGCATTTGGTCGTTTCGTGCAATTGAAAAGGAGATGATGCCCACATTTGTTAGGGGAGCCACAAGAACACCGCAGCCTTGATTTGATCGATATGTGAGGTTTAACGTTTCTAAACCACCATTTCATTATGAGAGACCCCGTAATGGAGGGCTGCGGAAATTTCGACCACCTGGGGTTCTTTAGCGTGCACCTAAATGTCAGCACATGGACCTGCATTATTTTTGCCTCCACTGCGGCCTAGACGCACCTTTTGCATGACATGCCACGGAAGCGCTGTTGCAAGGCGCAGGCGATGCACTTGACTGTCACATTTTCAGTTTTCGATCTGATCTGACTGAAGTGGTCACATTGTACAATACCCCACAAAAATAAACTGCGGACATTCACATTGGTGCTTGAAGCAGTAATTATTGCTCCAACAACAGGATATTAAGGCGCAGGCGATGTCTCATCAAACGCGAAAATCGACTGGTGTCTACCGTGTGGGCGCAACACCAGTGCTGCCAAAAATCATCATGTGACAAAGCCATCATATGACGTCACCATGTGACCTCAAGCGTCACAGATTGCCACAATCAGTGGCGTTATCCTGACTTCATTAGAACGTCACACGGTGACATGATGGCTTCATCCCATAAAATCATTGATTGGTCAAAAATGAGCAGACCACGGAGGCTGTGAAGAACCCCGTTAATTAGAGTTACCACAAAGGAGCCATATACAGCAACATTAACGATGGCTGTCATGGCGCTATCAGTACATCGAATGATAAGGAAATGAAGATGACTTAGGTTAATTCACAAGTGTCCCTGTGATTTTAAGATTAACATCAAATCTACTCATAAGAAAGCTGTTAGCTTTATTCATCATCACTATGAAAGGCTTTTTTTTTTCGAGTTAGCATTTCCACAGAGTTCAGTTTAGCTATCTCGTTTCCCGTCGTTCTATTGAATCTTGAAAGTTTCTTGATACCCTGATTCAGCTTCCGAGATTTCCCCAACCTGGCAACTACATCATAACCGCTAAACATATACATACACTAGACATAAACACACTTGAGTTTAATATCACAGCTTTGATACGAGTAAATGTTGTTTTCTCTTTCTATCTATTGGACCGCATTACTCACCCTTATGATATTCTGATGTCTTGGCGGGTTCCTATATTGTATATCTCTAGCCACCGATATTTAGCGCGTTCTATTTTGTTTAGCAGTCTTTTAAACTTGCTACTCACCGCTTCTCCAGCAACAAACTATTTGAGGAAGTAGAATATTTTTGTTGCTAGAAACAGGTTACATGCTCTAGCTCTGCCAAAGATAGAGAAGTTGTGAGAAATGAAAGTCTGGGCATAGCGCTTTAGGGTGGGTTTACTTTCTCTCCAATAATGTGCACTTGATCGATATGCATATATTGGAAAGCCTAGGTATTTTAGTGGAACACAAGACCATTCTAAACCCTGAAAATTGGTTGGTTTGTATGTCTATGGGCCAAACCACAGTCCCAAACTTTCAGCAGAGTTCCTTTGCGCGCAGGAACTTTTTCCTTATTTACCGATTGTTCACAATTTTTTGCACTAGAAAAATCTGAACAAAAGAGCGCTAGGTCATCCGCGTACGCCAATACCTTTACCTCATTCCCATAAGCACAGAAACCGCGGATGTTACTAGATCGAATAACGCTCAAGCACAGTGGCTCCAAGTAAAGAACAAGAAGCAATGGCGACAACGGACAGCCCTGTTTCACAGACGAGTTAAGAAACACGGACTTTGAAAGATAGTCAATAACAACTAAACGGGTTGAACATTCATCGTAGCACAGTCCCACAACTTTACATATAATGGAGCTAACGTTGGCATGTTCGAGAAGAAAAAAAACAGAAAAGAATGGCAAACCCGATCAAAGGCTTTCGCCAAGTCTACTTGTGGACCTGTATGGCCAGTTGCTAGTATTGCTAGTACTTGTATTGCCAGTTGTTCAATGAGCGTGAACAATGTTTCAAGACTGCGCGAGCAATGTGTATGTTAATCTGTATGCTTGGAACTCGTTTGTGAATTTGCCTTAGGCAGGCTAGATGTCGGGAAAGGAATCTTGTTAATAGGAGTAATAAAGCGTTGTAGAAAAGCAAAGGAACAACCAGGCGTCCAATAATTCGCATTGCGTAACGGCTTTGCCGTCCAGAGCTCCAACCCATTACAAAAGCTTGTTGTTGATCACCTAAAAACTGCGGCGCATACCGACTTCAAGCATAATTTTACATCGTCGTCAGGCACTGCATAAACATTTGCAGAAAATTTCTTGCATCTGTGTAGCGGATACCACGCTTCTCCGAAGAAATACGAAGAATAGCATGGTCAATGTACGCCTAATACACAGAGTTTATGAGTACATATATCGCAATGCGTACCAAGCATGTTTGCTTGTAGCAGTTATTCAATGAGTGTTTATAAAGGCTCTGAAAAGCCAATCTTCTAGCTTTCTCTGTGACTGTGCTGCATGTTCCACGCCGACTTGGAGGATCTTTTGTCTATCCCAAGTTGCCTTTTCGCCTCTTTGGTGCTTCGGCTGTACTTGAGAGCGCGTTCAATTCTCTCAGTGTTATACCTTCTTACATCAGATATCTTACACTTATTATTCAATTTCGAAAGCTCTGCCAGTTCTATTTTTTTCTGTGGTGTTTGAGGCCTTCATACTTTGACGTTTTTCAATAAGATTCTTCGTCTCCAAGAACTGCATGCTAGTGTCATCTCTAATACCGTACATCCAACCGTTACTGCGATGAGGAAGCTAACCGATCTAAATTCTTCCGTGCTCGATTCAAGTGCGTGAATTCTGCATGTGGCTATACTTCAAACAGGCGTCGTCCGTTGACCCTTTCATACGTGTGAATCTAAATTAAAACAAATGTAGAAGGGGCCCGTAGGGAAGGGTTTTCAGTTCGCTAGCGTGAAACCAGGGGAGGGGACAAAGCATTTCGTGGGCGCACGTGTTTCCCACAGCGTGCTTCACTTCCCACCAGCCCACTAGCAAACCATCACTTTGAAAATATATGTTTCAATAAACGGACTTTCATATAGATTACTTTGTCATAAAAGAGATCGTTTCTGCTCTGGTTCCAGATAATGGACTTGAGCGCCTTGGTCAACTTCGTCGGGGAATGTGACACCACTGCTAAGTCAAACATAATGCTTAGGCAGTAACAGCAAATGTCTAATTCATAATAATCATGATGTGGACCGCTTGTGAAGAGTGGAGTCGATCCAATTATAGTGGCGCATACCTCTTCATGAGGAACCGTGACAATGAGACGATATGAGCCGAAACCACCACATCACACGCCGAGAAGCCGAGACCCTAAAGAGCTTCTCCCCTTAAAAAAAGCAAAAAAAACATTAAAAGAAAATCTGTTTAAGCTCACAATGCGCACGCGATGCAACTTCTTTTCCCCGTCTCATCTTTAGCTGCTTAGGGTCAAGTACATTAATCGAGACGAAGGATGCTAAGAGATCAATTACAACAGTAATTCCGCCCGTATAGGACCGTGCAATTTTTTTCTTGGTTCTCTATAAATGACGACACACACAAAAAAAATCATATTTAATGAAACCATACGATGCATACTTGGAAAAGTAGTGCTGATCCCCATTAACGACTTTTCGCAAATTGCTGTGATCTTTTCAAGCCAACGAACGACAGGCGAGGCGACGCTAACCAATCGTAGTCGCACGCGAAACGCTCGTTTCCCGCTTCAGCTTTGAGAGCCCACACAATTTCCGCTCTTATGCTGCGAGTTCATCAGTGCATGTCAGGCGGGTAGATAATAAATAGGGGCGCATCAAGTGCTTCAAGCAAAGGAAATTGGACTTCACGAGAAACAGGAAGAACGTATCAATGGGCTCGACAGAATATTCTGCTGGTTTACACCCGTGCTGGCGTTGCCGTTAACGCATATCAGACGTCAGTGCAAACGGAAGAGAGGCAGGATGGAGAATTTGCAAGTGGCTCCACCCCAGCTCCGATACTTAGCTTACGCAGCGCTACGAGCATTCAGGATAAACTACAAAAGGTACTCAATAAAAGCAGGCTGGCTTAATTAGTCCGGAAGTGCACCGAGATGTCCAGTTGATCCTTAATACGAAACCACTAAAAAAATACTACGCTGAAAATTGTGGGATGCTCTAGGTCAATGATCGTCAAAACACTACCGTTCACAAAAGTTCATCATGAAGTTCGAAAGAATTCGATAAATGTGTGAGCTTTACGAAAACAGCTGATTGTGAGCTATCGTAGTGATTACGCTTTAGGGTAATTCTCTAAAGGCTGTTGCGTCGTATGTGCTGCTAGGCTTTAATATAGTTGCAGCGGGAAAACTTCGCGCCGTATTTTTGATTGTTTTCTCGTTGCACGACGAAGGCACTACTTAGTGTCACACGAGGTAATTGCTGGGCGTTCTTAGTCAAGTATTCAGGACATGATGATCCTGAACATGCAGGTAACTAGACCACAGGTGCGAAACGTCTATCAGTACTACGATGGCAACAGTTGTACGCATCTGCCAGAAAAGGTAGTGTGATTGCACATCCTGTGTTGGCGAGGCGGTATTGCGACGATAGAGGAAAGCCCCGCATCACTACAGCCCCTCCAAATTACTTTCATTGCTGGCATTGCGAATTCTCTACAACAAATGATCTCGTACACCCTGAGCAGTTGTACGGGAGTCAGTTCGTCCTGAGCAATGAGTGGCAAACCGCGTGAAGAGCGAGCTGTTCCGACACGCAAATGCGTGTACATCATCAACTGTCCCCATTATGCGAGCTACAGGCGGTGTAAGATCCCAGCGTGCACAATAATGGCAGCGCAGGCGAAGGAAGTTTCACCGGGACGAACGAGATTGCAGCATGCGACAAGCAAGCTCAAAAGTTACGCGTGGCTGGTGCCCCTAGTTCACACGGAATTCTGGATTTCCGCGGGGTTCTCACTCATACAGCCTTTCTTTCCTGAAGAGGTGAGTAACATTTGCTTTCAAGCCAGTTGGCCCACGACAAAAAGGGGTTTTAAGCACAAATTAGCGCAATACTGAGAAAATTCGTTTACCTCTGTGCGTTGGTAAACGCGCGTACTTTTGCATTATTCTGGGCTTAACCAGTACTGAGTGTCTCTCTTAACGAAGCACCGCCAGATTGGCAAGTGTGCATGGCCAAGTACGCGCAAGATTGATACAGTGGTGCCTACCATGGCATATTTTCGAGTTGTCTGTAAATTGTCCGGCAGCCCCTGCGAGCGCGCATCAGTCCCACTTCGTTGCTTACGCACTCAAAGTTACTTGCGAAGCTGATGTTATCGTCATCAGCCTCACTTCGCCCATTGCAGGGCGAAGGTCTCCTTCATACTTCAACAATTAACTCGGTCGTGCTTCCTGCTGCCTCGTTGTGCCAGCAGATTTCTGAATTTCATAGGCTAACCTAATTTCCTGCTTTCCCCCCACGCGGTTGCCATCTCTTAAAAACCAGTCAGTTACCCTTAATGACCGGTGGCTATCCTGCTTACATGCCATGTGCCCTGCTCATGTACATTTGTTCTTCTTTATTTGAACTATGATATTCCACTGAGTGACTGTCAGTTCTCGTGCAAGTGATCGAAGCCTTGTAGCCGCGTTCATTCTTGCTAATGCTATAGCGGCATCCTCGCGAGAGAATCGGGTTGCTTCATCTGCACGGTCGTTTCCATTGATGCTGCAGTGGCCCGGTATCCATTGATACGCTACGTCTTGTTGTTTCTTCATAGCCCAGCGATGAAGCAGTCTTATTTCAGAGACTATCTGCTCATTTGGTCCACGACGTTATGGCGATGGAAATCCCTGGACGGCTGCTTTAGAGTCGCAGAAGACTGACCATGTATGCTGTGGTTCTCCAAGTAGGAACTCCCAAGCGGCACGAATTGCGGCGAGTTCTGCAGCCGTGGATGGTGTTAGATGCGATGTCCTGGACTTTATTCTGATGGATTACTCCGGAACTACCATTCACCTGCTGAGCTTGCTGAAGTAACCGATTGTAAGCATCGTCGAGGATCGTACTGCTGTCCTTCTTTTTTTTCTCCCCTTCAACATCTCTTTTCTGTTATCTTTTATTCCCTTTACTCCCTTCTCCAGCACAAGGTAGCCAGCCGGTCTGAGAACTCGCTAACCTCCCTGTCCTTCCTCCTTCCTTCTTCCTCCTCCTCCTCAACTATGATATCTTTATTCACGATTTATTCCCTGACCCACTCTTCACCTTTGTCTATTAATGTTACACCTATTATTTTTCTTTCCACCGCTCGGTGCCACAACGTCAATTCAAGCTGAATCATCTTTGAAAGCCTCCAGGTTTCTGCTCCGTATGTACGTATCGGCAAGATGCCGCCATTATATAACTTCTTCTTGAGGTTTAGTGGCAGATTACCATTTACGATATGAGAATGCTTGCTGAATGTGATCCACCCAATCCTTATTTGTCTAGCTTTTTCACTCTTATGGTTCGGCTCCGCGGTTACTACCTGTACTAAGTAGACATATTCCTTTACAAGTTCCAGCGTCTATCCACCTATTGCTAAGTGCTTTTTTCTGTCGTGACGGTTGCACGTTATTTTATTTTAGTACTTGTTAATTTTCAGACCTACACTTCTGCTTTCCGTTTCCAGTTCAGTAATCGTGAGCTGTAATTCGTCCCCTGAGTTACTCATCAAGGCAATGTCATCAGCGAATCGCAGGTTACTGAGATACTCTCCATTATATCTTATCCAGAAGTCTTCCTAATCTAGGGTCCTGGAGACCTCCTGTAAAGAAGCGGTGAATAGCATTGGAGAGATCATGTCTCCTTGCCTTACCCCCATCTTTATTGGGATTCTGTCACTTTTTTCATGGATAGCTATGCTGGCTGTGAATCCGCTGTAAATTTCTTCCATCATGTTATGAAGGATTTGTCGATACCCTGATTACATAGCGCCTGCATCGCTGTTGACGTCTCGACTGAGCCAAACACCTTCTCGTGATCTACGAAGGCTGTGTATAGGGTTTGGTTGTGTTGCGCGCATTTCTTTATTATCTCCTTGATAGTATAAATATGGGCTATTGTGGAGTAGTCTGTACGAAATCCTGCTTGGTTCCTGGTTTGATTGAACTCTAATGTCACACTAACTCTTTAAGCTGATCATCCTGTCAGTTTTTAAGGTATTGGCGTCTCATTTCCTATAAATTAAGATGATGTTGGAGTATCTCCAAGATTCTGGTACTCTTACCTTCAAGAAACACTTCGTATATAAGGTGGCCAGTTTTTCTAATACAAATTTCTGCGTCATCATTCAGCAGGTCCAACCTAACATAATCCTCCCCAGCGGCTTTGCCTCTTTGCATTCATTCCTGAGCTTTCCTTACTTCCCTGTCGTTACTGAAAAAATGACGAATTTCTCATGGCTATTATTGCTTCTTATATGCTATCCTGGTTGTTTCGGCTTCTGTACAGCTATCTGTAGAACTCCTACACTACCACAACTATAATATTTATATTAGTTATGACATTGCCTTCTTTGTCCGTCAATGAAAACATACAATTTTTGCCTGTGCAGAAATTTGCCCTCGCAGCTTCTAGGCTTCTGCTGCTTTTCACAGCCTGCTCAACTCTCTTCATGTTATACTTTCTGATGCCGGCTACCTTGCCCATATTGTTCGACTTCAAAAGCTTCACTAGCTCTATTTTGTCGAATGCATTTGACGCATTCACGCTTTGTCGTCTCTTAATGTAACTTTCTTCTCCTGAGATAGTTTGCCAGTGTCCTGTGTAGTATTCATACCTCCGGCTTTCATTCCACACTCATCGATGATACTAGTAAGATTATTATTTGTTGTGTCAACGCTGACGTCAGTTACCTCTTTTGGACTCCCAAATCTATTCTGAAGCAAAACTCTGAATTTCTGTGCTTTTTCTCTCACCGCTATTTCATTATTGGCTTCTTCCGTATCGGCTCTTGTCTCTCCTTTTTTATATCTAGGGGAATACGAGTTCTTACCATTCTATGATCACTGCATCCGATTTTGCCAACTACTTCTACATCCTGTACAATGCCTGCGTTTGCACACAGCATGAAGTTTCTTTTATTTTATTTTCCGCCATTAGGACTTCACCACGCCCCCTTAGGTTAGACCATTTTCTGAAGGTATTCAAGATCCGTAAATTATTCCATTCTGCGAACTCTACTAATAACTTCCTTCTGGGCCTTCTAGATTCGATGCCATGTTTCCCCACTGCATGATCTCGAGACTTTTTCTTTCCTGCTTTGGCAATAAATTTACCCATCAAAATAGTATACTTTGTCTACACTTCATTAATGGCTGATTCTACATCTTCATAGAAGCATTCAGCCAAATAATTATAATGACTAGATGTAGGCGCGTAGGCTTGAACCATTTTCATCTTGTAGCTTTTGTTAGACTTAATTGTGAGACTTTCCACCCTCTCAATGACGCTATAGAATTCCTCTATGTTTGATTGATATGTGGGGTTTAACGTCCCAAAATCACTATATGATTATGAGAGACGCCGTAGTGGAGGGCTCCAGAAATTTAGACCACCTGGGGTTCTTTAACGTGCACCCAAATCTGAGCACACGGGCAGTATTCTTCTATGTTGCCAGCAGTATTCTTATGTTTAAGAAACCCTGCCCGTAGTTTTTTTTTTCTGTCAACTAATTCATGGCAGCATAGGACATGTCTGTTCTTCAGCACTGTAGTTGCCTGACGTGTCCTCTAACTTCGCTCATCGCTACTACATACCATTTAACACCCTCTAACCCCTCAAATAGCACAGCTAGACTACCTCTCACTAGATAGCGTTCTAGCGTTGAACGTAGCCAAGTTCAGATATCAATGGCGGACAGCTCAGACCAGGAGATTATTAGCATCCTGGTCCCCTTCATTCTTTAATTTAATTTTTTATTTATCTGAACTTATTACTCATACTTAACCACTATTCCCCTCTTATTAGTTTTGAACGTAAAATTTCCTATTCGCAAAAGCGTAAGTAATACTTCTCATCAGGTGTACTTTGAACATATGACTTCTCCATCATGAATGCATTGCTGTGACGCGACGCCTTGAAATCAGGACAAAAAAAAAATCAGGTATGCACGAAGTGAACGATGATGAGTGGGTAAAGCAGTGGGATCATTCTGTTTTGCAGTCAAGTCACCCGTGACATTGACCACTCGCGCATGTAAATGAGGGACCAAAGTGGTGTACGGTTATATACAAAGTTTAGCCGCTATAAATGGTATGTTGTGTTGAGTTGGGAATTTTTTTTTCGCCTTGATTATTATAGCTTTGTAGTATCGTATCTAGAGCCCGAAGTTGGCAAAGACAAAGTCTGTGCACGTTCTCCTGGTGGTTGTTGGTTGTTTCCAGTCACGCGAAACGCATAGCATCGAGACGTCATATACTGTAGGAGCCAGTGGTCGTCTATGATCATCATCGTCATCATCATGGCGTATCGTGGGTACCTCGCATGTGGTGTACCATGATGGTACAAAGAATGTGTGGTCTATAACGCACTTGTTCTTCATTGTCATCATCGCCATCTAGGAACGACGGCGGACATAGCTCGATCCTAAGCTTCGCCACTAAGATGTAGGTAATTGTGCGTTGATGCTTACAGTCTAAAAGTAAACGCGTCCAAGGCAAGTGTGGCAGTTTGGGCTAGTTGGTATGACATGACGATAGTTATAGCACGAGCGCTCGTGTTCTTCTTGTGTATTTGTCGTCGTTCGCTTCGGCGCGAATTCAAGACATAAGCCTTGCCCTGCAGGCAGCCCATTTCAATGAGACTGATTTTGATTGCCTCCTGTATTAAGGCGCAGGATGGTGAAATTGACGACACTAGAGATGTCATGCTACACTTTATCAGTATAAACTGATTCATTGAAATGCTTTAATGACCCTTTGAGAAAGTTCATGCATTTTCCGAAAGCCCTCGCAATATAAGTATTTTAGGCGGACCACAGCGCGCCACAAGAGCGACTGTTGCCCTGAATCGCGAAATGTTCTAGCTTTGATGTTACGGTTCTCCAGTGATTTCTTACTGCAAAACGCCACGTGTTCTAGGCAACTTCCAGGGGGTTGTCATCATGGAAGTACAGTTTCGTCTTCTCTGCGTACAAGTTCGGAATGCTGCTGGGTTCAGTACTCGCGGAGCGAATGGTAAGTCAACCAGCTGGCGTGTATGTCTGTGCTTGCCATTTCCGGCTTTTTGTTGTTTGTTCGATTGTTCATTATGCTACAGCAGCATATTGCTTTTTGTCATATGATTTTTTTTTATTTTACGTTCTTCGTAAACACCTCATTTATTTTTTTATATACATATAACATGTTCCTACTGTTGTTCAAAATGGGCGACCTTCACCCATACACACGCTCATGCGCCATGAATTCCCCCCCCCCCCCAACCAACTACCACTCAGCTGCGCGTTATGATCACGTTATGCGAATCCCAAAGAGAGATCTGAGAGCCAACGTCCAACAACAAGAAAGAGAAACACGCAGCTGCCCCTGCTACTGCTGTTTTTTTTTTTTTTACTCTGAGTGTTTCGAATAATCTTTGTTGCGTGAGTTAATCCATAGGAGCTGACAGACATGCTGGTGACATTTTAGTGTATTTGGTCGAGTATAGGATGACCTCAGAGTCTGACTGCACTGGCGCACCCGAAAGCTGTAACGTAACAAGGTGCTTGCTTTGCCAGCGTCTGTATTCTGGCCATTTCTTCCTCCTTGATTTCGGTCAATGGTTTAAACGCGATAGCATTAGAGAGCTCGTGTTGCGGAAATTCCGCCGTCGGCATCGGCCATTGCGTCGGCACTGTTGGTTGTGAGCGAAAAACCGTCCGTGAGCGAAAAAGCTCGTTACAGAGATCGCCGCGGGAAGCTGCTACTTGTCCACGCGTTTGCGCACGATCACACTGAAAAAGCAGCACATTCGAAAAAAAAAGAAAGAAGTGCTCGAGATCACGAGGCGCAGTGGTTTCTCTGCCCCTGCCACTCCTCCCTGCTTAGATTTGAGCGCTTTCGTCGGGACGAGAGAAGAGAGAAACCTTTGTAACTCCACTCGCACTGGGCAGATTCGTAAAGTTTTCACGGCATTAAATTCAAGAGGCAATTAGCTCTTCTAGTGAATTCATTCCAGGGTTACTTGAAAAAGTGTTTCAGGGCCCCTCTAACGTATTTTGTTCGACGCGACGAAAACGAGCCTATTCGGTGATTTGTAGGCGCATTTCGGAGGCCATCAAATTACGTCGAAAAAGGCCGAGATAGTGCAGCCATCGCCGCTAAAAACACACAGGAACTTTCAAACAGCTCTAAAAGTAGACAACTATGTCCATCTAGCGCAAAACATATCATGCCTTTCCAGAGGCGTTGATCAAGCAAACAGCAAACGCTAGATAATGTGCTGCCATCTGTGAGGCATTGTGGGACTCTTTATGGCCTCCGAGATGACGGGCGCGAGGCGTGTATCTTGGAGGCCATGCGACTCTTGCTTTAGATCAAAAACCTGTATGAAAAATTCCCGCGCACGCGCGGATACAATCTACTGTGTGCGTGTGTGTGCGTGTGTGCATGTGTGTGTGTAACAAAACATAATAAGTATGCACTTAGCGGTTGAAGGGCGCGCTAGGGGTCGGAGTTTGCTATCGCGTTCAACTCTTAAAACGAAGCTTAGAAGTCCCCCATTTTGTTTTTTGTTGTTGTTGTTTCGTGGACAGGTGCGCGTCCACGAAACTTCAGCTTTTTTTTTTATCTTGGCTTCGGAAGTAGAAGAATTTTGAGCAGCTGGTACTTAGGTAGAAGACAACGGTTCCTTTCCGTGAGGCAGATGACGCCGCACACGCCACGTCAGTATTGCAGTAGGCGGCGGTGGGGGGGTTTACAGGTGGCAACTTCTAGGGCTCATGATGCAGTGAAATCGCAGTCCATTTTCCAGTCTTGCAGTCCATTTGTCTTGTAGTCCATTTTTCAATTATATATAGACGCACAATAGACCGACCCCTTGCTTCTACTTTTCGCTGAAAACAGCAATTTGGTAGATGTCTATGTCATGGCTCCTTTAAGAGCCTTTGCGATCGCCTTCCGGTAGCAGCTGTTAGCGTGCTTCTTACCACACGCCTCTGCGTAATTCGTCACTCACATTGTTTTTGGAATTTCGCGGAAGATAAATTGATTCCTGGTTATTTACCTGCCCCTACCAAAGCTAATACCTCTACAGAATAACTAATTATAATGCTTATCTATGAGATATCAATATTTTCGATAACTAAATGATTTTTTTATCTTGGGCGTATTTTATTACGGTTTCCCAGGTATCTCAAATCTCTTCATCCGAGCTCCTTTATCACGTCATTTTAATATCAATTGTTGCACACGGGCTGGCTTTATCATCATTGTCTCACTTCTGTTGATGCCTGACGGCATTATGGCCTCATATCTATGGTATTGTTGGACCATATTATTCACAATTCACAATAAACCATTAATACAAAAAACTATAGGGTGCAATATTATTAGTAATTGTAACGTAAATATGAAGAAAGAAAAGTTGACCAAAAGATAACTTGCTGCCGGCAGGCATCGAACCTTGTGACTTTGGCAAATTTTCACTTATATTCTTTTATTTTATTTACTTATTTATTTAATTAAATAATTATTTTTACTTGCTTATTTTTTATTTTTCAATTATTTCCTTTCCCGCAACACCTCGTATACCCATTGATTGATTGACTGTTATTGTTACTGTTATTGTTTTTCAACACAAAAAAATCTAGAAGAACATTTTATTGATTTTCTTGCCAGCTCAAGACATGGCCTCCAACATCTTGCTATGTTATCGGTCAAGGTGGCTTCTTCATATTTCTCATTGCATTCGGGTAAGTAAGTTCATTTCTTTCTTTCTTGATAAACGAAATCATACGCTAGATAGTGACAAGGCACGAATGTCACTTATTTTGATTTATTTTCTTTACTGGGCCTTCACTTAAACTGGTAAGGTGGATATTCATATTCAGCTGTGAGAGCGAGATAAGAAAACCCAAGGAGTTCAACGGTGTTTTACGATTCCTGCTACCAAAGCCTACCATACATCAGGGAAGTGTAAACTATCGAAAACTGAAGTATTACAGGAAAAACAAGGAAATATAGAAAGCACTGTGGCTTCGGTTTTTTTTTTTTTTTTGGGGGGGGGGGGGGGGGGGGAGTACCTCACATTGTCACAGAACAATGAAGAAGAAGGAAAGTAAATCATAGCCGTACCTATAGGATTTTTTTTCCGGCGGTGGAGGGGGGCCGTGCGCAGAACGGCTAACTTGAGGTACTGGTGGCTGCTTTGAAGAGATGTAAACGTTCTAGAATCATAAAAAAAGAAGCGTCAGGCCTGCGCCGAACGCGGAGTACAGGCACAGCGAAAGCTGTGAGCACGGCATTTAAGTGCCTTTTTTAAACACTCTTTCTGTAACTTCTACAAGCACACTTGCAGGGCAGCAACAACGACATGAGTCGTCTTAATTTTGTGTGTTGTGGGAGGTATTCACTATGCCACACTTCGTCATTCTTCGGAGAAGCGTGGTACCCGCTACACACTTGCAAGAAATGTTGTGCAATTTTTTTATGCTGTGGCTGACGACGATGGAGAATTCTGTATGAAGTTTTTGTTCGCCGATCCTCCAGCGTGGGCACGCGTCACATCTGCAAAAAACTTGACTTTACTCTTAATTTTGTAATGGGTTGGAGCATTGGACGATCCACTCGTTACGCCATTCGCATTGTATGACGTCAGGTTGTTCATTCGCTGTTCTGAAACACTTTATTACTCATATTAACGCGATTTCTTTCCCGACACCAAGTTTGTCTAATGCTAGTTTGCAACGGAGTTTCAAGCACCAGCGTCACTCTGTGGTAGAATACTGGGATTGCACGCAGGGGACATGTGTTGGAATCCCACTGTGTCGGTAATGTCTTTATATACTTAGTTTTTTTCTTGATTTGCGCAATTTTGGTTACGGACACCGACGGCAGACAATTACGGCGCACGTGATGCTTGTTGCGATCTCATAACAGCTTTTGCTGTAAAGCTAAACGACGGAGCAATTTCGGGAGCGGCGGGGTAAAGGAATGCTACCCTTCGGCATCTCCCCCCACCCCGTAGTTGCGGCCCGGCTCTAAACAATAATAAATCATTGACAAACACAGTCAGTCAGTCTTACGCCCATATGACTTTCGCTGCATAGCTAGGTTTCCATCAACTAAGCCGTCTTACACGTTGGACATGTTTATGTCTTATTCTGTGCTTCCGCGTCAATTCGACGGCATAAAATGGACCTTTGTCCATCTATAGTTCCTTTGCATATGCCTAAATCACTTATTTCACAATTTATGCATAGAAGCCCGCCTCCCTTCCTCCATATAGCACACAAACACACACACACACACACACACACACGCACACACGCACACGCGCACACACAAACACACACACACACACACACGCACACACACACACGCACACACGCACACACAAACACACACACACGCACACACACGCACACGCGCACACACAAACACACACACACACACACACACGCACACACACACACACGCACACGCGCACACACAAACACACACACACACACACACACACACGCACACACACGCACACACGCACACACAAACACACACACACACACGCACACACACACACACACGCACACGCGCACACACAAACACACACACACACACACGCACACACACACACACGCGCACACACAAACACACACACACACACACACACACACACGCACACACACGCACACGCGCACACACAAACACACACACACACACACACACGCGCGCACACACAAACACACACACACACGCACACACACACACACACGCACACACGCACACGCGCACACACAAACACACACACACACACACGCACACACACGCACACACACACACACGCACACACACGCACACACACACACGCAAACGCGCACACACAAACACACACACACACACACACACGCACACACACACGCACACGCGCACACACAAACACACACACACACGCACACACACACACACACGCACACGCGCACACACAAACACACGCACACACACGCACACACACACACACGCAAACGCGCACACACAAACACACACACACACACACACACACGCACACACACACACACGCACACGCGCACACAAACACACACACACACACACACACACACGCACACGCGCACACACAAACACACACACACACACACACACACACGCACACACACACACACACGCACACGCGCACACACAAACACACACACACACACACACACGCACGCACACACACGCACACACACACGCACACGCGCGCGCGCGCGCGTAACGTTTTTAATAGAATTATCGCGTAATGGTCATTCCATAACAAGTGGCATTTTCATTCGCCCCCCCCCCCAAGCTGCCTCTACTGGATACAAGACGGGAACACCTTTTTGGCAGCATCTATAACATCCGTACTTTTTGGAGGACTCGCAAACAATATGTACATCGTCGGCATGTTCACGGTCGTCACGACGAGATTCGACCAGAACAGCGGCATCTTCATAGTGAGTCGCTCTCATATTATCGCCCATGTATCGACTTTCATTTGCGGAATTTCGGTATTGATTTCAATCTTGATGTGCATTTGTAAATTGTGACACCTACCTACCGACTATACCATTTGAATAATATGACATATTTGATTTTAGGTAGCTTCCTACGTTACTATAAATATTTTGCTCAATCCGAAAAAAAAAATACTTAGAGGAACCTTACACTTTTTGAATAATCGTCAGATGAGTACACTGCTATCAAAGTATATAGCCTCACCAACCGACTGCTTCAAATATGTCTTGTCTGGGCAGGTCAGCATGCAGCACACGTGTGCTCAATCAGTCACTGGCAGTGCCTTAACGCGTATGACGTCTATCAAGGAATCTGCTGCGAGCGGCGAGTGATGTCTATCTATCTATTACTCGCATGTTCAAAGGAGCCTCGACTGAACAGCAGCGTTTTCTCGTAATCCTTGAAAAGTGCTACAAAGCACCTTTAACTAACCCGCAGTGCCAAGACATAATTTTGCTAAACATTCATAGGTGAGGCTATAACGACGGCATTTTTTAAAGGAGCATTTCTCTAAATACTATGTTTAGAATATCTATATTCTTTTTCTGTGCCTATATGCTACGTATCGCTAAATTTACTACAGCAAAGGGCGCTACACAGTACCAGATATTACATTAGCAAAGTATTCAAGCCCACTGAATAAAAACGAAAGTCTAACATCTAGTTTTCATTCGCAGGGATTTTTCGAGTTCCTATGGGGCACAGGCAACATGGCAGGAAGCTACATCGGAGGATTTTTAATAGATGTAGGTAGCAAATAATTTTATAAGACTTTCTCGTAACGGTATCTTCGCTTTCCAAAAAGTGAGGCATGCTTTGTTTCCCATTTTATATTATATTTTTACCGCACAAAAATTCAGAAGAAGCCAGCTCCGCTTGGGCACAACTAGGTAGGATAATCTCTTATTTATGATTCCCCATCGAAATCATGTAGCCTCTTTCACCTCATGAAATAAAAAGTGTTCACAATTGGTAACTTACCTTTTGAGTCTGTTCAATATAGTATGTATATCCAAGTTAGTAACTAACACAGCAGCTTGCCCCTAAAGGGGGGCATTCTCCGACGAAAACAATTTAATCGGATTGCATTTCCAAATCATGGCATGCAATGTACAAATCTCCACAAAGAGAAAAGTGTACAATAATTTCATGCTTGCTATTATTGCCTTTCTATAAAAACCCTCAAGCAGGAAACAAACGAGCCGGACGACCCTTCCAGAATGGCCCCTTGCGAAAGCTTGCTAACCAGCGAGGCACACTACAAAAATACCCCCCCCACCCCTCCAAAATCATTAGAAGGGCAGGACGCGAATGAACCCTGTAGGACTGAAACGGGGGTATTTCCCAACCTGCGAAAATTAAACCAAATTCTTGCAACACTGTATAGGAACGCCTGCCCCTGTCGTGGTGGTTCGCAGTAAATCTACCCCATTTAGTTGGGATGCCCAAACCGACCGCTGAACTTAAATACATTTTAAGTCGATACATGCTCTATAATAAATTTGAGCAATGAGAGGCACAGCTTGCAAGCTATGACCGATATGTACAGCTTGTGCTCCTGGGTCTCGTCAGGCAGGTGGCAGCAGCCAGTGGAGCCCTGGACTTAAGGGCCCATACATCAACTTCATAACCCCTGTCCCAAACCCTTATGTATAAAGTTCTTTTATCTACAATCATTGCATATTACCAAAACCAATCCTCTTTGTCGTTTGTGCAACCACTGTTATTAGTTCCAATGTTATTACTTGCTTTGTATTTTTATTAGTTATTAGTTATTAGTTGCTCTGTAGTTGCTTTGCTTTGTAGTTGCTTTGTATTGTGACAGAGGTATCACCCACTATAGAATTCTTTCCTATGTACCCCCCTTACTCTATGCTCCCTAATAGAGCCTGTAAGGTATTTTTAAATAAATAAATAAATAAATAAACATAAGAAGATAAAAGCTAGAATATAACAAGAAAACTTTTGAAAAAAAAAACGGCGGGAATGCGCGGAACGTGCACTACTGTCACATCGAAAGCTCGAAGAGCGTCCTTTCAGAGCCCTTTCTAAACACTCTTTGAGTAACTGCTACAAGCACACTTGCTGGTTACCACGTAATAAATAACCACAATTTTAGTGTAGTAGGCTCCTATTCACTATGCTATCATTCATCATTCTTCGGAGATTTTGTGCACTGACTACGACGATGAATAATTATGCCTGAAGAGACTAGGCACCACAGTAAAAAATTGGGGAACCCTCTAGGAGTTGAACGCGTAGCGACATCCTGTCTCTAGTGCGTACTTGAAACAGTGCATGAAACCTTTTCGAATTTGCTATGCATCCACTACGCGGCCTTAAAGGAATAGGCAAAGTAGTGTGTGTGCCTTTTGTAGTGGGTTACCAGCTTTCAACCACAAAGTCATTATGATAATCTCGATGTCTTGAGGGGCTAGTTGGTTCATTATTTCACAGGAGAAAACTGCACACATAAACAAAAGACAACAAGAAGTAGGAACACTTAAACAGGTTACAAGTACATAACGTGCTAACAGGTATATCACGTGCTAACGCACGTTATTGACAAAAAAGGACATTTCTGCACCATAGAGCGATATCGAGGCCTCACTTACACAGCTATAACTTTTCATGTTAATTAAGAACGCTTCCGAAACCTCACACTTGTTTCTGCTATGACCCAGTATCTCAGTCCGCTGAAATAGTGCGTCACGTCCACAGGCTGCGCAGTGGGCAGGCAAATTATCCATTTCGTTGTTTTTGATTGACAGCATGGTGTTCCTATAAGCGGCCGTTTACACAGCGGCCTGTGTGGTCCACATCAGAGTTGCCGCAGGAAAACGGAATCCCGTACACCACTCCCACATCGCATTGCACCATCGGGTCGGCATGCTTCTTGCTACACGGGCTATTGCGCTCTTCGCCGCTCGAAATTCGCGAGCACAACTTCGAAAGTTCCTTGGGTGCAGAAAACACAATGCAAACTCCGTGGTGGTTGGCAACCTTCCTCAGGTTGTGTGTTACCCGGTCTAAGTAGGGTAACACTATAGGCTTCTCACGCCCATTGGGTGCGTCTTTCAGCCGCGGCTTTCGCGAGCGTCCTTCGAGTTTCTTCAGGAGGGTTTCAGCCACCCCTGCCAGCACAGACTACGGAAACCCAGCTGCCTTTAGTCGTCCAATCTGAGCACAGAATCTGGCTAGCCTCTCATGTGAGCATGACCTCACCAGCACAGACTCCAGACACATTGACGCAATTGTACTTTTTACTACCTTATATTGTAAAGATGTGTAAGGTGAATGTTTCTTTCTAGCACGCGGACCACACGCATAACAAGTATGCTGAACCCCACTCGGTCCCAAACAACCCTGATTCGGTTTCCTCTACGTTCCAGGGTTGCATCATTCTCCATTTTTCGGTCACACGTAAAATGATAATTTTCGCTCACAACCAACGATGCCGACACCAGAATTTCTGCAAAACAAGCTCTTTAACGTTATCGCACTAATAAGTGAACAATAACAGGCTTTTGTAGAGGGTTGCATCACTGGACGACCCACTTTTTACGCACATTGCAATATGCGGCGCCTGGTTGTTCCTTTTATGTTCTAGAACGCTTTATTATTCATATTAGTGCGATTATCTTTCCGACATCAAGCCTGCCAAAGACCAGTTTTGAAATGAACTTCAAGCAGAGGCGTGGCTCAGTGGTAGAATACTGGGCTGGCACGCTGCAGACCCGTGTTAAAATCTCATTCACTCCTTAGTGTTTTTTTTATTTACGGAATTTTTACAGCGAAAACTGTTATAATATTAGAACACGGGTCACGCCCAGCGACGTACTTGGCCGCCACCGCCAGTGTCTGTAACCAGTATTGAACGACAAAAAAAACTCCGTAAATAAACAATACAATGAAATTCAAACCCGTGTCCGCATTTTAAAAGATAAAAGCAAAATCCAGGCATCACACAATGCGAAATGCGTAACGAGTGGATCATCCAATGCTCCAACCTATTAGAAAACTTGTTCTTGAACGCCAATTGACTGTGGCACATACCCACGTCAAGCATAATTCTTCATCTTCGTCAGCCACTTCATAAAAAAACCTGCACGAAATTTTCAACAAGTGTGTAGTGGATACCACTCTGAGAGAATCATAGTGAACACAGGCCTACCACACGAAATTGACAATTATTTATGGGGTAGTGGGTACCCAGCAATGTGATTGCAGCGTCCCGAAGAGTGTTTAGAAATGTCTCTGAAAGGTCGCTCTTCTAGTTTTCGCTTAGAGTGTGTTGCGCATTGCGTGCAGGCCTGACTTCTTTTTGCTTAATTCTTGCAATATCGGTTACGGAAAGCAGCGCCGGCGGCGGACAACTACGGTGCCACACGTGACCTGTGATGTGATCTCATAACAGATTTCGCTGTGAAAGGTAAATAGGGTAAGGTGAAATGGAAGATTTAAGAAGCAACAGCAATGAACCTGAAGACGCAGAATGGGTCAGCAAACAAACTGTGGTAAGTGATACGCCAGCTGACAGGAAGCGCAAGCAATATACTTGGTCTGACTACGTAAAGTGCAGTCACTAAGAGGCGGTAAAACAGGGAAGCAGACTTAGTATGAAAGAATAAAACCCCAGCCAAAGACAAGAGCATTGCAAGTTCAATGGAGAGAAGTTCGCCGGCATAACATGGAATCGGGTCACTCAAAGTGGCGTTTAATTGGGAATATTTGTAGGGCTTTGCCTCCGCCAGTCAACTCAATTTACATGTAAGTTAAAAATGGTGATAATAGAAGTCACGTAAACACAGGTGGAGGCAACCTTGATCCCGCCGGCCTCAGCACTGAAGCTGTTCGACCCGGTCAAAAGCATTTTGGCGTTAAGAAATAAAGGATTCTTGAACAGGCGCGTCACGGGAGAGCCAACGTTTCGATCAACAGACTTTAATTCTACAAGGCTGCAGCTTGTAAGCAATGATACAAAGGAACTAGACAGTTTGGGTGGTCATGAGGCACTTAGTAATTAAATACTGAGCTTTCACGTCTGTCCAATCAACCAAGCTTGCTAATGACTCGCGCAAAACTAATTCACTGAAATTACGTTAACGTACTTGGCAAACAACAATTTCTCATGTATTTGTATTGTAAACGTGGTCAACTGCCGCTGCACGTTTGCTCAACGAGCAGAAAGTTGTAACTGTAGCGATTGATACTTCCGATGCCAGCCTCTTGCTAACTATAACAAAGTTTCTTTTAAATACTTTCTTCATGAAGTTTGAGCTGGTTGTAGTTTTAACTTATAAATTAGGACAGTCATGGTTGAGAGTAATCATGTGTTATTATTGTTTTGATCGCAGCCTTTACAAAGAATAAATCATTTTTCGTTTTCTATCCAGGCCTGGGAATATCCGCTCCCATTCTTTGTCCTCGGCGTCGTTGCTGTGGCCACCCTACCCATCATTGTCAAGCGGCGACGACAGTTTGAAAACAATGGTGGTGATTTTTTAAAATTAATTTCATTATCTTAAGCAGCACGGCAGAATTTTGTAGGCAACAGCAAATGCAGTAATTTCATCGGTCTGCATTTGACGCGGTTGCTGTCACAGTTTCCCTTTTTTTTGGACGCATTCATGTCGTTTAGCATAACTGCTATTGAACGAAACGGTGAATAGCCCTAAAAGAATAAAGCGTGTAACAGACTTACACAAGCCGTCATATGCAATATGAAGCCAGCGCTGCCCAGGTGGCGCGCATACCCTTCCTCTATGCGCGCCTAAAATTTACACGATGCGCCGCCCTGGCGAGCTGGCTGAGAACCAGCAGAGCCGCTGCCCGGCCCCCTGGATCGGCGCGCGCACCCCGCGCACCGATCTACTGTGTACTACTGCGTACACGTTGCACGTGCTGAAACGCATGGTGAACACCGTGCGGCACTACCCCAGCATTGCCCGATGTGCGTCGTGTTGCATATATTGTTTCGAGGTGGTGGGCATGGCTCCGCCGTACACTAGCACCCCACCACTCATTGAACGCAACGCTCCTACTTCAAAAAAAAAAAAGAGTACGAATAATAAAGACAAACTAAGAGTTAAGCGTTCCTAAACCATACTTATTTACTCAAGATTCACGCGATAGCCCTGCCCCACTCTGCAACGCCTTTACTCAAGTTCCCTCCGCGGGACGATGCGGGCGGCCTTTTGTCTCTTTCTTCAATTTTCTGTCCATTTATAGAAAGTCTGCCCCTTTTGAAATAGTTGCGGGTGACCACTTTAGCAAATGGCCAAATGATTGCAAATATCACTATTACTTTTAACAAGGAAAAGCAGCTGTATTTTTTCTCTCATTGGCACAGTTTCCCGTGCATTTTTATATCGTCATTATCTTAATAAAAATTGCAGAGAGCCTTGTTTTCCTCTCTCGTTCTTCATAACACTACTTACATAGCGGGGAAAGAGCATGCCCTGGTTTCACACCAGACATGGCACTATAGCACGTGGTTTATATCTCAGACGAATAACTTGACATAATTTATATTTTTAGAGAGCAAACAACAAGATCTGAGCGAAGCTGAAGCGAACATCAATTACTTGTGGCTCCTCATGGATCCCATTTTTTTCGCCGATATGGTCACGCTCACTATGGTCTGGATTATCCTCGGATTCAACGAACCAACACTGGAGCCAAGTCTCACGAAGGTACGAAGCCATTGGGCTCTCATGTTTTCATTACAGCTTGTAAACTGAAGACAAAGCCCTGCCAAGGCCATGGAACTTGCGGAAGCGTTCCGCAATATTCTCAGATAAACTGGTAAGTTGCGGCGTGTTGTGAATTTCGTTTTTCCTTCATTATTACTGTTTTGCGGTGATCTAGCCGGAAGTCGGCAAAGACAGGGCGTGTGCATGTCCCAGTGGTGTTTGCGGTCGTTTCCCCTCAGGCGAAATACACCACAGAGCATATCAAGACGTCCTATACACCGCAAGCCAGTCGCTGTCCATGATCTTCATCGTCATCAAAGTCTTTGCGTATAGTAGGTACCATTCATGGGCTCTGCCGTAATGGCAGAAAGAGGTTGTGTGGTCTGGAACGCCGTCAGTCTTTATTGTCGTTTGCGTCTTCGACATAGCATATGTCAGAAAGAATGGTCGACATGGCTGGACTTGAAGGAGCTTCGCCCCTAACAAGGAAACTAAGAAAGCCTTAAACCGCATACATGCCCAATGTCCGTCCAATAACTCGTCAAGGGGGCCTAGAAAGTTACTTCAAACCCAGCTGCTGAACTTATTCAATCCGCAAATCTTCACGTGGACGCAGTGTTGTGATATGTCACACCCAGCTTCTAAATGAAGTAGTTTAACTGTACATTCTGCCTGTAAAAGACAGTTTTACGCTTGTTTTGTTATCATCAGTTCGTTAATAAATAAATGAAAGCATCGAGGGAAGAAAAAAATTAAGGCATCTTCGACGTATTTGTGAAGGAAGTGCGGAGCAGAGTTGTTTCACCTCGGTTTCCTTTTTTTTTTTACTCCCCTGTTTCTCGTTCATTTTCTAAGTGCTTTTTATGTTTTTCTCTTCATAAATACTTTTGTTCTTATTTGTTCTTTTCTGTTTTTTTTTTATTTCTCGCTTCTTTCCTCCTATTTGTGATACCTGGTTTGCGTTGCCATGTTTGCCTAGCCATAGTTGTATAGTGCCCGCACCTAACATATTCATCAATGTGCTCGAAGTAGAAGGGCAAGAAAACTTCTTTTTAGCGCGTGCTTAATATCTACAGTTGGCAGGGCTATATGTGTAGATTTGCCTGCATTAAAATAATCTATGAGGTGCCCGAAGAACAAGAGGAAGAAGACTTAATGATCAGTATGCTACAGTTGGGTACCGTCCCATTCATGGCCTATCCCCCTAGGTGGGTTGCGCCAAGGTGTTGAGGAACCAACCAACCAACCAAAGTTGGGTACAATGTATGTGGTTTTGCTTGTGTTACACCAGGCGAAGACGGCAGCACACGACAGCCGTGCCCCTTAAATTTACTGCTCCACACTTAAAGACAAGAGAGAAGGTAGGAAGGTTAATCAGACACTTGTCGGGTGCGCTATGCTGAAGTAATCGGAAAGAGGAGTTCAAAATGAGAGTGGAAAGAAAGGTTATGTTAGCAAATGCACCGACGCGTATTTGCGGTCCTATGCAAGATCGGCCGAGTTCCGCGAAACTCGGGTTCATTCCAAGCTCTGGCGACAGCCCCTCATGAATGAGCCAGCAGTACGAAAAAGACAAATTCACCCCTCGGCACCGTGCATTTCATTAGTTGCAATGGAACCAGTCATCGCGTCAAGGATGATCTACTAAGTTGGGCAGTGTTTTCAAAGGAGAGGCTTCTTCTTTCATTTGTTTGTCATTCCACTGAGTGCAGACGTGCACACATGCAATAAATGTGTCAAAAACATTTCATAGTGATATTTTTTAAAGGCACGGGATGTTTAGATTTATTTTGAAGCCTTAATTGCCTGCACTAAGGCTGTTTTAAAATAATCAGCGCGGCGGCCTCAGATATTAGTACCAGCCGAGCGTCTTACAACATCGCGACCGCAGTTAAACCCGAAGCCACGTGTTAATAATCACGGCCAGCCTGTACAATCTAGCGCACTACTCGGCTGGTGTGCGTCTTCCTTGTTGCCATCGTCTGGTTGTATTCGAGCACGTGCGGTCGGCTAATTTGCTTTTTGTCTGGACGGTATACTTGGCTATTTAGGCCATGACATGCTATGACCAAGCCAATTACGCTAAGTCATGGCAAGGCCGGAAAAATTAAGCTAAGTCTTGAGAGGGCCATGCTAATGAAGTCATGTGAAAATAAGACCGAGCGAACTAAAGCATGCTTGTCGATAAAGTAACTTAGTAATGCCAATAACGCAAAATTAATCGTAAGCAGGCTAAATGAATTCATGCTGAAAGCCCTAAAAAATATGATGACAATTACTATGCTGCTAATTAGGATTACGTTTGGTAGCTCAGTACTGATGATGGTCATGCTAATTACGACCGAGATTTTTGTCCTTTTATTAAAACCTTATCAATGAAGACAAACAGCTAAGTGTAACGGTCGTTAAGCCTCAGTCAATTAGCAGAATCAAAATTAAGACAGAGCTGACGCGGGCTTCACTTCGACCCCGACCACGCACATGAGTAGACGACCAACTAAAAAGCTGCAAGATGATAGGTTATCACAAACTCCTTTATGGCTGCTGCCTTGGACAAGTAGTGTCAGCTCAACAAATTATTTCATATGCAAAAAAGCCCCGCCAGAGTGGTCTAGTGGTTAAGCTACAATTCTACAGGCCGCAGGATCGAATGCTGGCTGCGGCGGCTGCGTTTTCGATGGGGGCGAAAATACCATAGGCTCACGTGCTCAGACATGGGTGCACGTTAAAGAACCCCAGGTGGTCGAAATTTTCGGAGCCCTACACTACGGCGTCTCTCAATATTACATGGTGGTTTGGGGACGTTAAACCCCCCACATATAAATCAATTATATGTAGAGAAGCTGCCGCTTTGCGTTCACCGCACTAAACGCCTGACAGTCACACTGGCACTTTCCCAATCACGAGCTGAACAGGGGCCTTCACATAATCAAGGAGTTGGTATCCGATTTCACGCGTATATTACTTTGATTAACGGACGCCCGTGGCAAAGATCGGGTACGCCCACTACGTTTGCTCTGGTCGCTGACCAGTGCTCACGTCGAGCGTGTGGGGTCTCGAAGTGGAGAGCGCCACGCTCTTGGAGTGAACGGACGCAGTAGACACGGTCGGAACAAACGAAACAACACTCATTTATTTAACTACTTTTAGAACGGCGATATCGTCAGACAAATTAATACACATCAATTGTCATCAACATGCTAAAGTAACCTTACACAACACTCAACAACATAACGAAGACACGGCGGTGTCGCCAACGCTTGACTCACCACAACGGCCCACCGAAACAGACAACCATTCGCGCCAACTGCCACGCGCCGAGGAGGAACACCAATCTTTCATATGGCGCCACCAAGGCTTGCCGCCAGGCGTCACTGCCCGCGCCAACACACTAAGACCACTAAGGCTAGAACGAGAATATTGTGGACCAAGATGTACCAAGCCAAATACGAAGGCACACACACGATGTGTAATGCATGTGGAGATGAGGAGAAAATGGCTGAACAATTGACAATGTTTTGAAAAGGACTCCACCCTATAGTCCAAGATAATGCACACAATTTTTGAAAGCATTGGTGTTTAGAGAAAGTTAAGGCCAAATAGACCTTAAACGGGTAGAAATAACCAGGAGGAGGCTAACTAATTGGTGGATACAATAAGCTACTACCCGATCTAAAGGGCACATCCAACCACCCGCCCACCCGCCCGCCTGCCCACCCGCCTGCCCGCCCGCTCGCCTATCCATCCATCCATCCATCCATCCATCCATCCATCCATCCATCCATCCATCCATCCATCCATCCATTCATCCGTCCGTCCGTCCGTCCGTCCGTCCGTCCATCCATCCATTCATCCATCCATCCATCCATCCATCCATCCATCCATCCATCCATCCATCCATCCATCCATCCATCCATCCATCCGTCCATCCATCCGTCCATCCATCCATTCATCCATCCACTAACCATGACGATGATGGCGGTAATAAACGCTTTCGAGCACAACGCCACCTACCACTCAATAGTTGTGAACCCAAAATGTGGCCTAAGCGTGAAACACGTGCGCTACGAGGCGCAAACGACTTTACAGAGAGTGTTATCACCCCTACAAGCGGCACGAATAATCCATCAGGCTGAACGTCCGGTCATCCCGAAACATTCAAAAGTGTTCATCTCTTAGCGGCAATTCATGAACAGATCCATTGTTGGAGTCACAGTGAGGTTTCTAGTAATAACTCGCCTTACCGTCCGCGCTGTGAGCTGTTTTTAACCAACAACCTGAATTTCGATGCGAGCTTAAACCAAGCACAGATTTCAAACCCTGTTTCTTCATAGTTTGACCTGGACTCCAATGGGACCGGTATTGTTTTCACTGTTCACTATGGCTGCTACGCCTGTGGGTGCATCATCGCTGGAGTCATTTCCCATTTTAAGGCAAGTGAACATATTTCTGCGCGATAATTTCTGCCGTAACATTTCTTCCGTATGAATGTTCTTGTAAAGATTTATATTGCAGTACCGCGACTGTGTGTACGCAATTGCCCATCCTACTATTCTTTTTGTCCACTTTTCGCAATTATCGCTTTCTTGAAAGCATTACGAGAACCAAAAGCGTCAACCTCTTCTTAAAAGTGCGTACTTTCTTTTGCCAATGTAAAGTGTTTCTAAGTTTCACTTCCTAATTTTTACTTGAACGGTTTGATTTATTTGCGTTACTATTATGTTTCAGTAATGAGAAACGAGTTGAATATTGAAAGAAACCCTTTTATTTAGTTATTTTTCAAGTTCTATACATTCGATTTTATGTATGGGATATAGTGTGCTCCCGATAACATCCAATAAAGGAACGTTCACCGGAACGGCATAAACGGTCCGGCACGGTATGCAGCTCGGCTGCTCACCCCAAGGTCGCGCCTTCAATCCCGGCCGCCATGACAGTCACGTTTCTAGGGAGGCGGGATACGTGCCAAATCCTTGTTGGCACAGGCACATTCTTTATATTCATCTGTGCATCCAGGCATGTTCTTCAACACGTTATGTAAGTACAACTTCAGCTTTTTGTTGGCGGTGGTCTTGTTGTGGTGGAGGACTGTGGGATGCCAGAGCACGTTAATGGACTCCACGCAGATAACCGAAATTTCCGGAGCCATCCACTACGGCGTCTCTCATACCGCGGTTATGGGGCGCTAAATCCCAGACATTATAAAAGGCACAAGTAATAGCCCTGAATGGTCTTGTAGGCGTTATTAGCAGCGATAGCATCACCCCAATAATAATACTTTTTTCCAGGGTGACGGCTGGGGCATGGTGTTAGGTCAATGCCTCTGTACCGTTGGATTCCTCGTCATGGCACCAGCTTCATTCATTGCCAGAGAAAGGTTCTATTTCTTTACCCCATTACGCCTCTTGTGATTGCGCGCATGCGCTGTACATAACTATTTGACTAGCAACGTGTGCTTCTTTATGCAAAAGCTGCAAGTGGTCGTTTCTTAGCATTTGCGTTTCAATTTAGACGAAGACTAGTAGCTAACTTCTTTAGCATTTGACCCCTCGTTATTCAAGAAAACGCTGGCTTGAAGAAACGTGACTGCTGCCGAAAGCGGCCTGTGTGCTTGCCGTACGGCGCGTACAAAGGGATGAGCCTATTGCTCAGTTTTGTGAAGATTGGGCACGGTGACTGGAGAGCCATCTACGTTTTCATGCACATTTATTTTGAAACACTCTAGCCTCATTCTGGGCAATTGCAGGAGTTGGGTACATAAATACAACGGCAAGGAATAACAACAATATCACAACATGTTCTTGAAAGTACAAATAACATCCTCTCCTAAGCCCAACTACGTATAGATTGAGAGCAAAAACATTAGCGTTTGTGTCTGTCTTGTCTCCCCTGTATTCAGTTTCTCGCGTGCTGTATGTGTGTTGAAGGAGGGAAACGTTTTATATACGTGTAGTAATTATAATCATCCAGATGGTTGGTAGACTTTTCAAGTTCAAGTCTTACGCTATAATCCAGCTTCGTTCACTGTGTGCCTTGTGCAGGAAACTCTGGAATGTGTATACGTGCCAAATCCTTGTTGGTTTTGGCGCGTCCTTTCTATTCATCTGTGCATTCAGTCATGTCCTTCAACACGTTATGTGAGTAAATCTTCAGCTGCTTGTTGTTGGTAGTGGTCATTGTGTTGGCGGTACTGATGTAGTTTGTTGTTGGTGCTCGGTGTTGGTATTGTTCGGTGTTGTTGATTGGGAGCGAACATACATTTTCAGGCGCCGTGGATACCCAAACAACTTTCGGACCAATAGCTTTGTGTCCAGCTCTGTCTTCTCCTTCCTGGTCATCGGGTTAGTGACAAAGCATTGAACGCCTTTTAACGTGCGAGACACGACTTTAGCTCCGACTATTTTCTTTTTTTTCTTTCATAGAGCCATTGTTACACCACCTGTTGCTGGATACGTCTACGATACTTTTGGTTATCAAAACGCTTGCCTCGCCCTCAGCTGCTTTATGGGAGGATGGGTGAGTATAAGCCGCACCGGCTTCAGCACACCTTGAGTAAATTAAGTGGTCATGTGTGTGTGTTCTGCATTTTTATGCACACCAATACATGACTATACACGAATAAATAAACATGTGAGTAGTAAGTTTACGTTCAATTAACCAAAAGTATCAGGCTATGTGTCTACATTAAAGAATTAGGCTCAGAATAACCGTATGTTGTATTCTTCACTCCCTAACGCATTTTTTAACTCACCTACAGGTTCCCTTCACGGTCGCAGTATGGATTCACACAACCTGTAAAATCTCGCGCACAGGCATTATCACCACCGTTAAATAAAGCTGGAAAAAAGGAACAAGCATTTTCATATGTGTGAATTCAGCCTTCGCAAAAAAAAATTACCCCTAAATTCACAGGGTTCCTTACGCATTCGTTTAGCACGACTATCAGACGAAAGTAATCATGTTGTTCTCTTGGAAGGTGGCTCTAGTGGGCACAGACTGAATCTACGCAGACCCTGCATCTTATTTTTTTTTTCAACTGTGCGCAATAGCTGTGAAGGAACAACATCAGCGCACAGCTACGCAGCCGAAATCGCCTGTTGTGAGGTCATAGCGGCATCACTGTAACAAGCTGTTGAAACTGGGGCGTTTTATAACGGACTTGCTAATAGAAGTGTTATAAAATTTATTGAATGGAATCATTTTTAGTTCAATTCTACATTCTATGCTGTGACGGGGCAGTAAGAAACGGTATACGCATAGGGTCCCGAGTAGCACGAACACTTAGCGATCTTTTATTATCATGCCTAACCAAATCTATAGAGCTACCCAATTTCTAACTACAATAGATGTGCAAGTGTTTCAGATATGCCAACATCTTCGTGCTATTGTTAAGTTTCAACACGTCCAAGCCTAAATTCCAAGTCTAAAAAGTACTGTCCATCGAAGGAAAATGCCTGTCACTCGTACGAATGCACCACGAATTACCCAGTGACACAAGCATCTGGTTTTAGGCATCACATTTCTTTTTAATGAGGATCATTTGTGTCGGAGCTACAAGCGTTCAAACCCGTAAAACTAACCTAGTAGGCAATCGCAAATTTCAGTTTCGAGATATCTTCGGAAAGTACTTGTATTCACTTTATGGAGATCAGTTTTGAACCAACAATGTACTCATCTCTCAGAGGTTGGATACTGGAGACATGCTATTGTTTGTCACCAAAAATCTTCTTGCGCCCGTAAATTCTGCCAGCTATGTTGTGGACCAAGAAGCTAAAATATTGCAAAACGCTATTGATTCTTTATTTTCATAAGGTGTCACGAAAATTAGCGAAGTCTGACGTGCTTAACGTTTGGTGCCCGCGATGAACTGCAAACATTATTCTGACTGAATGGCACAAAACGCAGTGAAATGAAAGTATGCAATACGCAGAATCACACCACGTATACATATGGTGTAAAGAAGGCGCAGATTACAACGTGCTCTTGCCATGAGATCCCTTTTACATAGTGTGCTCATTCATCTGCACTAAGGAGGAGCTGCACGAGCAAGAGTGGAATAGGTGACTGATTGACCATTCATTGCAGGAAATGCGACCGAAGGCCCACGTTCAGAAAATGCACATTAATAGAGAGATGCGAGAATGAAACAACGTGTTTGACGGTAGAAGCACCAAATATTTCTAAATTAGAAGTTAGATACATAAATGATCCGTCGTTTGCCATTCCAGTGAAATATCGTTTTTAAGGGACACTATAAACACGCGCAAAGATAACTATCGCGACATGCGTAGCGTGTTGTTAGAGCGTGTATGAAAGGTCGCACAATTCATGAAATAAATCTGTTATAAGCTTCGTAAGCATCACCTTGTTTTTCTTTCGTCAGCGTATATGTCCCGCAACTCTGTGCATTCTGATGGTAAACCAACAGAACCACGTTGCGACCTCTGTGAGTTACGGCAACGCCTGAGTTAGTCTCTTTTTTCGGTGTAAATGTCATCACCAGTAACTAAAACGCCGCTGCCCTCATAAGTGTGCTCAAAAGAGGGGCGAGAGGAGGGAAGTGGGGGCAGAGCCTGCGTCATACATTTACTCACTTAGCACCACCCAGGCTTTTGATGACAAAGGCGGCCGAATACGACTGATGCAGCAGTCCAAGAGGTATTTACTTCTCATATTTTCTTCGGAAAATCCAAGAAATATAGAGACAGCCCATTGTGAGGAGCACCGCAAAGCTCCACAGTTTCATTTCCTTTTTCTTCATTCAATGCACTGAAAAACATGTTCTTTCGACTCGACAAAAAAAAAAGGGGGGGGGGGGGTGCACGAAGAAACAGGGTGGAAACCTTAAAAGATGGAGAGTAGAGAAAGAGTAAGAAGATAACACACACACACACACGAACACACGCACGCACGCACACACAAACACGCACGCATGCACGCACACACACACAGAGAGAGAGAGAGAGAGAGAGAGAGAGAGAGAGAGACGCGCGCGCGTGCACACGCATGCAGCCAGTGTCACAGTCCATCACTCAGGTGAGGTACACGACATCACTGTCACAGCCATTTGTCGAAGGCAGTCTTTCTCAAGAAGCTCAGTTGTTCCTTGAATCTATTCTTGCATGTAATCGACACCCGATGTAGCAGCGGGAAGGCCCATATTTCAGACACCACGAAAACAGGTTGCAGGAGCGGCGCTCTTCCTGTTGTCGAACTTTGTGATCTCTAAAATCCACACTTTTTATTTCAGGATGCCTTTTTCAAAATATTTTAAAATGAGACTTCACCTAGAAAGTTGTCTCGTAAAAGCGTTATATTTAAAAAAATAGGCTTAAAACACTTATAGTGCACGGAAAAGACCAGAACACAAAGACAAGACATGGAAGCAGCTAGCGTAAACTCCCAACAAATTATTTATTTGCGAAGAAGATCCGGTTTCTATAGTTTACCTGTCCCGATTCGTATAGAGATAATTTACTTGAGAGAGATAGAGAAATAAGTTTATTTACAGAAAGGCAGAGAGATCGGCCTGAGCGATAGCTTGCTCTAGCCTGCTACTGTACACTGTGGGAGGGGAAAGGGGAGAAGAAAGAATAATGAAGGACGATGGTGAGATAGAGAGGTCAGTATGTGGAATTCTTTCTAGCTGAGACAAATTTTATAGCCGCGCATATAGTCCAGTTGTTTCCAAAAATGTTATAACTGCTCTTGTGACCGCAGTTGCACTGTTGGTGCTTGGCCAAGGGGCCAACACGGTCTCATCAGTTAATGACCTACTGCGATATAGTTCAGTAAAAGAAATCAGTGTTTGTCGTTCACGTGCGTATGCTGGGCAGGCACAAATATGTGCTCAAGCGTTTCTGGCACATCACAGTGTTCACAATTAGGACCGGTGTCACTGCAACCGATGATATGTGCGTAACGTCTGGTGTACGCCACACCAAGACGAATGCAATGAATCATACTTGTGAGTTGCCGTTTCAATTTAGGGGGCATGCGGAACCTCATTTCGCTGGTGTCGAAGTCGCTGGTGTCGCCGTTCCGGTTTGGTCCAGTGCTGAAGTGTGTAGCTGCGCATCACGCAGCGAAGCAGGGCGTTCGTGTCAGCTCGTGAAAACGCAATGCGTACTTCAGGGGCACTGCTTAAGGCATTTTTAGCTTCAGCGTCTGCCTCTTCGTTTCCCATCACGCCGCAACGAGCGGGAATCCACTGGAAAGTGATAAGATGGCCATTTGTTGAAGCACCCGAATAAGTTCTGAGATTTATATTGTCAAGCTATAATACGGACTTTGCTTCATGATGCGATTAATGGTTTGCAAAGCGGGTTTGGCACACAGAAAAACGAAGTTAGCCCTGCGTCTACGTCGTACGTTTGTGTTGCTCTCCTTCCTGTGTGCTATAGGTGTCAAGTGAGAAATTATATTTGTCCAAAATTCCTAGATTGAAGCTACAGCACTTTTCTTTGCATTTGAAATTTCATATCAAGAGTGACTATAAAAAGCGGTCTTTTCTTTAGTTTGGTTACAAATTTTTTTAATGATAATACTTCACAACTGCAACTCATCTCACCAATATAATAGTGTTAAGAGTTCTCTGAGCCGTCTCTGCAGAGAATGTCGCAACTGTGTAACGTTCCCATTATAATAAATCTAAAGCAAACAACAGACAGAGACGCATAAAAAGAAAGGGGTGGGGGGAGGCCAAGCACACGGGCATTTGCATTTCCAGGATTCGGGGATACCTGTACGTAGCGACATCCGTCGGCGGCAGCAACGTGCCCTGCCATAACTTAGTGGGAAACAGGCGAAAAAAAATCTTATCTCAGAAAAAAAAACAAGTTATCAAAACCGACTTCTGGTTATGCGAACCAAAGACTTACTGCAGCATTCCGGTAAAACTTCAGTATCGCAATACAAAGCGTATGTCTTGGCAGCACAACTGAACACTGCCCCCGGAAAACACATGTAGTCCCATTGCCAAATGTTAAAGACGTTGAGAATCCAAATGGTTTGCAGCACGACACTTTTATTTTACTAGAGTGTTCCAGTGGGCCTCTGCTACATATAACCAGCTGTAAGTCATTTTTGACAACTGATATTTCGGTCGCAGAAATGATTTTTTTTGCCTGTTTCCCATTCAGTTGCAGCAGGCCACTGTTGTTACCGACGAGAAACGACGCTATGTGCACACGCCCCGAATATCCTGCCAAAGGTTCGCTACCCTACAATGGTGCAAAATTGAATTGAGAACAAAAAAATAAAGCAGAGCGAGAAGAAAAAGTGAAACTCAATCCGAGGTGCACGCAAAATTCCTACAATCTACACCGCCCTGAGATACATCGCAAATCCGAAAGTAATATTTCTCAAACCCTCGCAAACATTGCAAAGATGCAAACTTGCACAGCGAATATGGTCACTTTAGGTAATCTAGCATATTTAACAGATTTTTACAGCCACGGTGCCTGTTTGTTTTGTGTAGTTCATAACGTCTAGTTTTTGTTGCTATATTTTTTTCTATTTTGGTAATTTCTGCCAAATCTACCGGGAAGTAAAAAAAACTAAGAAACACCGAGCCTTCGCGGAGCAGGCAGCACAGTCTCAGTGAAAGCTGGGAGAGTGGCTTTGCTAGAGTCTGTTACAAACTCTCTTGAGCAAAGGCATTCTAACATACAAATAAGGAAGGAAAATAGGAGGAAAAGAACGGCTGGGAGGTTAACCAGCCTATAGGCCGCCGGGGTGCAACATACAAATAAAAGTTATCAGCTACTTAGAGCGGAGCAGTGCATTATCTCACTTTTTCTATTTTCTTTCATACTCCTGTAACAGTGGTGTGGGTGTCATTAGTCAAGTCGCAATATCAACGAAGCAAAATAAAAGCAAGCGCTCAAAGAGTATTTGAATTTCCAAAAACGCATTGTGGTGTAAAATAAAAAAAAAGGTGAAACAGCTAACCGACATAGCAGAGTCTGTTCATTGTTTTTTATACCACGTTTTAGTACATGAACATTAAGTGAACGTTAGAGAACACCAACTGGTCGAAATCTCTGGAGCCCTGCACTACGGCGTCCCTCATAATCATTTCATGGTTTTGGGACATAAGACCGCATATATTTTAAAAAAAATGCGTGGACATCGTTGCCCCCAATGGATAATGGCGTCGTTTTACGAAGCGTGAGGTGACCAATCTATATTTAAAAGTCTTCTGCGTTTTTCCACCCCTCATTTGCTCAGGCAATTTCAACCTGTCGAGATGAGGTTACGCTACAAAGGCTTCATGTGGAGGTTACGCTTACCCAATGTGGGGCAAGTCCGGTGCATGATTATCACAGTCTATAAAGTATGTCGTGCCCATTTTGTGATGCCCCAAATGGCAATGTGACAACAAGACTTTCTTTAGACTTGTACCGTCGGCCAAATTTTTAACTATCGCGCATAAGTGGCAGCTTTTCTGTGTATCCTTGCCATACGATTGAATTGATTTTCAGTCGAATTGAGGAAACGTGTATGCCCACAAAGCACATGCCCACGAAGCAATTTTCTGTAACTTCGTTGTTACGGAGCTGACATACAAACAAGTGGCCGCTGCGCATAATAGCTAAAGTTTTCGCCGACTGTACAGGCGTGCAACTAAGCCATCTCCACACCTTTGTGCAACAGGCGTCGGGCCTCACCAACCATCCAACCTCGACGCTTAATTCACGGGCCGTTCCACCACCCATTGTTAAACTTCATACATGAAGTATTCATACACGCAATCTGTGCTGCTGTACATGACCAATTTCAAAGAGGATATGGGACACGCTAATCTCAAATAAAGCATGAGCCCACCTACATGTAAAAATCAGCCGGCCTGTACGGAATATGCACAACAGTCCCAACGAAAGCTGGAACTCCGCCTTTCGAGGTCCCGTTGTCAACTTTCTTGGGACATCTAACATTGGTACGTACATTTGCATGGTGCACATTACGACATCAATCATCGTATTTGCCCCCACGCCATCACTCGGTTCCCCACCCACAAGTGGGCCTATGGGGGATACCCTCCGGGGTATCCTCCATATGCCCCCGATGGGGAATACTCTATAGGGTATACCCCATCGTTCTCAACGACAATGAGCTGGCCCACGGCCGCACCGCGAATACGGTTCTCGCGAGTGTGGACGCGGGGCTCCGAAATGACTCATTCCACACATTAAACGAGGTGACGAAGCACTGTAAGCTTAGCAGGAGGGTCTATCCCCCGCCTCACGCAAAAATCTCCAGGCCTCAGTCTTCCACTGTTCGCGTGTTACCGAGTGGGCATTGTCGATGTTGATCCTTGTGAGGCTCATGTTTCAATGATCGGTGTGTCGGCCGCTAGTAAATACTGTGTACAGACAGGGTTGTTCATCGTGAAGTCCATACTAAAATTATCGGTGCGTCACTCGCTAGTAAACCCTGAGTACAGCCCTGGTTGACCCTTGTGAGGCTCATTCTGCGATGTTCGGTGCCCTGTTTGCAGTCTATGTTGATCCTCGTGAGCATGTGCACACGCTGAGAGTACACGTGTCCCTGCTTGTCAAGCCGAGTAGGAACAGTGGCTCGGCTGTCCGTTATACGGTTGTTTTTCCTTATCTGCATCATGGTCACAAAACCTTCCGACGTCCTAAAACCTTGACACGGACAGGTTGTGTAGTCAAACGTTTGCAACGCTGTTTACTGTGGTCACAGAACAAAATATCATCGATATGTTTTATTTGTAAACAAGGCAGTATTTCGTTTTCTTTATTTGCTTTTTAGGAAGCTAACATACGTCATGATACCTGCAGAACGAAACAGTAGGTATTATCTTCCGCAGCTTCCCACACTGTATGGCAATGATAAATGTAACCAATAATTACCACCAAACTGCCAGCCGGTTCCACGAAATTGCAGAAAATGCACTGAATTGTGAGGTAATGCTGAAGCAAGACTGATAGTTGGGCTAATTGGTGACACATTATGGGCGGTAACAGCGCACTAACTCGCGGGACGAAGAGAAGAGACACAAACAAGCGCTGGATCTCAACTGAATATTTATGGAAATTTCAAACAATCTTCAGTTGAGAGTAAGCGCTTGTTTGTGTCCCTTCTCTTCGTCCCGTGAGTTTGTGCGCTGTTAGCGCCCGTAACGCCGAAGTAGGTTTCCAGTTGAAGCAAGGGCAACCTAGTGTGCCTTCCGCAAAAAAGCAATTAGTGATGGCCATTACAGTTCACATCATTAGCATATCTCGCTAGCCTAACTAAAGTTATGGTGCCAGAACGAAAACACACGGTACTGGAGATCTCTCATTATCAAATGCCAAGCTAATCAAATTGGTCGTCTTCTGAATATTTCATCGAACCACGAAAAAAATTGGCAGATCCCACGTACAGTGGGAATCGATGACATGCGAAGCACGAATGAGGAAGGTTGAATTCTCAAATTAAAATTATCACAACGTTACGAGGTGGACGTAAATTATGTCGTACATAAATTCCATGTCATGATTGTCATGTTTTTGCCTAGAATTGGTGTTCGTCGTCCATTCACGTCACGTAATACTAAGTTTGGTAGATGTAAAGCCAACGAAACAGCAGCGAGCGCGCGACAAGCGTAGCATGTAGTCATAATTTACATGAAATACATGTCATGATTATTATATTTGGACGTGTCCTTTACCTTCTTCGTCTACTCACGTCATGTTATACCAAATTTAGTATATGTAAAGCTAGCGAAACGGCCGTGACCGAATCTTGAGCGTGGCGTGTAGTCATGTTGTTACATGACACGCATCTCAATATTATCGTGTTTGCACCAGTCATATAACTTCACGATCCATTCATGTCACATTATACGAAATTTAGTATATATGAAACTAGTGAAACGGCCGCGAGCGCATTATGAGCGTGGTATGTAGTCATATTCTTACCAGACACGCATGTCATGATTATCCTGTTTGCACCAGTTATATGCCTTCGTCAGTCACTCACGTCACGTTACACTCAGTTTAGTATATGTGAAGCAAGCAAAATGACCACGAGCGCACTATCAGAGTAGCATGTAGTGATGTTTCACATAATACCATTGTTTTGATTACCATGTTTGGACGTGTAATTTACCTGCGTTGTCCACTCACACCACGTAATACCAAGTTAAGCTAGCAAAACGACCACGAGCGCATCATGAGCATGGATTGTAGTCATATTCTTACATGACACGCATGTCATGATTTCCGCGTGAGGGCCCGTCTCTTATGATCGTCATGCACTCATGCCATACCACACCAGTTTTGCAGTATGTAGTGTGAACGAAACAACCGCATGAAGCAGCAAGACAATGACATGGGAAACATGACATTTATGACATGCATATCATAATTTTTATATTACGGCTAGTCCAATCATCGTCGTCCTATAGTCATGTTATTTCATACCAATTTCAGTGTAGATCCCTTTACCCAAACGACCAGGGAAGCTAAAAGTCGTAGGCGGCTGGATAGATAGATAGATAGATAGATAGATAGATAGATAGATAGATAGATAGATAGATAGATAGATAGATAGATAGATAGATAGATAGATAGATAGATAGATAGATAGATAGATAGATAGATAGATAGATAGATAGATAGATAGATAGATAGATAGATAGATAGATAGATAGATAGATAGATAGATAGATAGATAGATAGATAGATAGATAGATAGATAGATAGATAGATAGATAGATAGATAGATAGATAGATAGATAGATAGACAGACAGACAGACAGACAGACAGACAGACAGACAGACAGACAGACAGACAGACAGACAGACAGACAGACAGACAGATAGATAGATAGATAGATAGATAGATAGATAGATAGATAGATAGATAGATAGATAGATAGATAGATAGATAGATAGATAGATAGATAGATAGATAGATAGATAGATAGATAGATAGATAGATAGATAGATAGATAGATAGATAGATAGATAGATAGATAGATAGATAGATAGATAGATAGATAGATAGATAGATAATTACGAAATGCTTCGCATTTAAAACATTTAAAATATGGCATGCACTTGAAGGTTTAAAGTGGCTATTTGACATTATCAGAGTGAGGAAGCGAGCTATCCAACCTTAACCAAGAAAACACACGCTGCTTTGTAGCACAAGTGAAAATATATTTTTCAGCAGCTTTCACATGTCGCAAAGTGCGAATAGACAGAGGTTTATTCATGTGAGCGTGATTCCCTTATTGATAACTAGTTTGCCATCTAAAGCACATGAAAGCCACCATCTCAAATTAAAACTAGGCAAAAGCATGGTGGTTTGCAAGAAGACGAAATATTCTTAAAACAACTGTCCATACTTCAATTAAAATCTTAACATACACAGCTAGAAATGTGAAATATAGACGTATACTAAGCTTATTTGCGTCAAAGGCAAAAAAAGAGTGAATGAACGTCGATTGTATAATTAAGCTATAACATAGTTATATATTCATACATAAATACCTTACAAAAAGACTTTGAAAACAACGAAGTTTTGTGCAAATATGTCGAGTAAAACATAGTACGGGGGAAAATGATTTTTCGGTGCAATATTTTGTGGCAGATGAATGTTTTTTCATCATGCATGGCAAAAAAATAAGAGCCAGCAATGCATCAGCTGCGCATATTTGTTATTTCAACGTTTCAACGATGCTTCTTTCTAGGGGCGAAGATCCTAAGGATGTGGGGTTCCGTTCTTTGTTGTTGTTGTTGTTGTTGTTGTTGTTGTTGTTGTTGTTGTTGTTGTTGTTGTTGTTGTTGTTGTTGTTGTTGTTGTTGTTGTTGTTATTGTTGTTGTTGTTGTTGTTGTTGTTGTTGTTGTTGTTGTATGTGGCCACTTCTGGTTTATGAATTGTTGAATAGATGGCGCTGTTTCCAATGGCATGTATATGTGCTTGGAAATAATATTGTTACCGATGTGATGGGTTTTTTACACTAAAAATGCCAGTGCTCAACCGTCACTGCCGAATCCCCATCGCTCGAGAGCGTCCTTCCTCTTCTTCTGTCTCGCTCTTTCAGTCCGTGTTACATTTTCCTCCGGGCAAGACGAAGCTCACCAAACGAGTAGAAGCGATTCGTTATTGTAGGGCTTCAATCGGGCAATGTGCACAATTTGCGTCTTACGTGAACGCCGGTTCTGAGCTGTCACTTTCGCAAAAACGTAAGTGATGTCACTCAGGCACTGAGTAATGACGAATGGTCCTGAGTACTTGGAAATAAGCTTTTGGCAAAGTCTCTTCTTTCGAACGGGCGTCCACAGCAAGACCAAATCACCCGCAGCGAAAGTGACAGGCGGGTGTTTTGCGTCATAACGGTCTTTCGCGCGAGCGTGAGCGGAAAGAGTTCGGAGCCGAACAAGTCGACGAGCTTCTTCGGCGCAACACAAAGTCTGCGCGACACTGGTGTTTTCATTCGTCGAAAAACGAAGTATGGTGTCAAGAAAACTTTGGGGATGACGAGCATAGAGAAGAAAGAAAAGCGTATAACCTGTGACCTTGTGTTTCGCGGTAATAAATGCGTATGTAACAAAAGGTAATACGGCATCCCAGTTCTTGTGATCCGCTGCGACGTACATTGAAAGCGTGTTGATGATGATACGATTGGTGCGCTCAGTGAGGCCGTTGGTCTGAGGGTGGTATAGCATGGAATTCTGATACTGGCACGCACAAAGCCGTAGCAACTCTTCGACAACGTCAGTGGTAAACTGCCGGCCGCGATCACTTATCACCACACGAGGGGCCCCGTGACGGAGTATGACCGAGTGCAGAAGAAACCATGACACATCAGATGATTTGGCTGAAGCAACCGCCATCGTTTCAGTATATACCACGTCAGGTAATCTACGCACACAATAATCCAGTGGTGGCCGGTGGTAGACTTGGAGAGAGGGCCCAGTAAATCTATGCCAACTTTTTCGAATAGTGATGTCGGTGGTTTAACCGGCTGAAGTGGGCCAGCCAATGGTGTGGTAGGTTCTTTGTGGCGTTGGCAGACATCACAACTTGCGACGTTGTGCTTGGTGGTCTTCCAGAGTCGAGACCAGTAAAAACGTTGTCGGATACGGTGAAGCTTTCGGGCAAATCCAAGGTGCGCAGACGTGATGTCATCGTGCACGACTTGGAATACCGCAAGACGCAGGCATTCTGGCACAACGAGGACTAGTCTGGAACAATGGCTGGAGTAATTCTTGCGATATAGTAGGGCGTCATGAATCATGAATGGCGTGGCGCGTTTAGAGCTACGAGCCACATCGATCATTGGTTTCAGCGAAGGCTCACGCTGTTGCTCGTGACGGAAGACGTCCAAATTTGGAAAGTTCGGATGAGATTGCAGCCAGGTAGTTATCGAAATCATCATCATCAGCATCCACAGTCGGAGATTGAAGACGAGATAAGCAGTCGGCATCTACGTGACATCTACCGCTCTCGTAGGTTATAGAAAAGTTATATTCTTGAAGCCGTAAGGCCCAACGAGCCAACCGCCCATTTGGGTCACGTGGTCCTACGAGCCAACAAAGAAAATGACGATCTGGGACAATCTTGAATTGCTGGCCATACAAATAAGGTCAGAACGTTTGGACGGCGAAAACAACCGCAAGACATTCCAGTTCGGTGACCGTACAATTCCTCTCCGCCTTAGTCGAAGTACGACTCATACGCCACGACGTGCTGGCGGCTGTCATGATACTGAACTAGCACGGCACCAACACCGATACCACTAGCATCTGTATGCAATTCTGTGAGTGCCTCCGGGTTGAAATGGCACAAGAGAGGCCCGGAACTAAGCAGATAATTCAGCTGCTTGAAAGCAGTCTCGCGCTCAACGGTCCATCGGAATGGGGCGTTTTTGCGGAGCAACTCTGTCAGAGGATGAGCAAGCTGGGCGATGTTTTTGATAAACCGGCGAAAACAAGAACACACGCCCACGAAGCTACGGAGATCCTTCACAGACGTTGGTTGCTTGAAGTCTCGGACAGCCCTGATCTTTTGCGGGTCTGGCCGTATACCGTCCCTGTCGACTAGATATCCGAGCACAAGGGCTTGACGCTCACCAAAATGACACTTCTTTGCGTTTAGAATGAGACCAGCTTGTTTGACGCAATCTAGAACAACGCTAAGCCGATGGTTGTGCTCATGGAATGTCTTGCCAAAAATAATTACATCATCGAGATAGCACATATCTCCTTTTTGAGACCGCGAAGGATGGAGCCCGTGAACCGCTCGAAGGTAGCTGGGGCATTACATAAGCCAAACGGCATAACGTTAAATTCAAATAACCTGTCAGGCGTGACAAAAGCAGTCTTCTATCTGTCAGACGGATGCAGTGGTATTTGCCAGTATCCAGACCTTAGGTCGACGGACAAAAAGTATGCGGCCGGGGACGGTGCATACGAGCCAGGTACGTCGAAAAATGTGGCGGTGCAGGCGGCCGGCTGGGACAGAAACGCGAAATATGCCCTGGGAGACCACATGTGTAGCAAACGGGGACTTGTCGGCTTATACCCCTGTCACACGGCCACCACTAAACTCCGTTGAACACCGTCAACGTAAATCTCCCCTAAGTGGTTCGACGGAGAAGGAGTTGTGGCAGTGTCACACGGCAATGAAAAGGTTGTAACAGTTGGCGCGAGGGGGCTCAGCTGGCACTGTTTGATTTTTGGAAAAGTATTCTAATTTCATCTCTATTGATTTTTTGTGAATCCTCGTTATGGGGTTTTTACAAACAAACACTATTAAGGAGGTAAGAGGCTAGCAAACCATAAACATATTTTCAAATAAAAACGAATTCGCTAATTGTAGCGATGCTGCGAGTGACGCTGGCCACATTGTGCTTTTAGTTGTTTTGTTGCCTGTGTTCATGCCCGTGTGCGAAAGTTCTTGTGCTTCCTTGCCTCGCGAGCGCACATTTCGTGTTCTTCAGCCATGAGTGACACAGCGACGACCACAACCACACGCATGGACGAAATATTTTTCAATGGCGCCGGCCGGCCCGACTCGCGAGGCACCACGTGCGAGGCACGGAGTGTAGAGCATCGGTGTTGAGAGTAAGTGAACTCTGGCGGGCGTAAATATATGTAAACAAACACGCGTTGTGAATGAGTAGTACAACGAAAGAACGTTTAAGATTGCCAAAATGTATTATTCTTTCACTGCGGCCACTTAGTGCTCGAAATTTTTCTCTGACCTCTAGACTGCTGGGGACGAGAGTACCTCGTTTCGCTGCGAAGGGAGATCGTTGAACGTCCTTTGCGAAACGCTCCGTTTACCTTCGTTTGCGTAAGGGTGGCCGTGTGACACGGACCATATCTTTGTTGTCGTAAGGACGAGGGAGTTCAACGGTCTTCGCGGGTGCCCGTCTGACAGGGGTATTACATTAGCAGGAGCAGAGGTGGCAGAAGCACGCGAAGACGGGTCGTGCTCCGCAGGAACACGACCCGTCGTGATGACGCATAGTAGTCCTCTGGTAGAGGCCTGGTTGACGACGGCCGGAGGTCCGCAGCGGCACGTCGAGATGATGACATTCGGTGGTGGCCATGACCCGTCGGGAAAAACGGAAGTCGCGGGATGAAATCTGCAGTTTCTGTGCGTGGTCGGTTTTTTTTTTTTTTTTGGACATGGCGCTCTTGCATCCAGGCCCCGCCACGGTGGTCTAGTGGCTAAGCTACTCGGCTGCTGACCCGCAGGTCGCGGGATCAAATCCCAGCTGCGGCGGCTGCATTTCCGATGGAGGCGGAAATGTTGTAGGCCCGTGTGCTCAGATTTGGGTGCACGTTAAAGAACCCCAGGTGGTCAAAATTTCCGGAGCCCTCCACTACGGCGTCTCTCATAATGATATGGTGGTTTTGGGACGTTAAACCCCACATATCTAACTATCTCTCGCATCCAGTAGGAAGGTGGTACGGAGCACGTGGCGAACGAGCATTGGTGGTGAACGTCACCTGCTTGAAGCCGCATGAGCTCTTCTCGAACTACCCGACGTACGAGGAAGGGAATGTCTTCGCAGGCGGCGACATCCATACTTGCAACAGTGGAAACATTGTCCAAGCGCCCGTACTTGGGTAAAATTCTCCGGCTCTTCAACGCCTCGAATGCGCGACACTGCTGCCTGAAAATAGGAGTGTTCAAGTTTTCTTTCATTATCGGAAAATTGTACACGTCCTCGGCGATGCCTTTAACAAATGACCGACTTTGTCTTCGTCAGACATATTTGCGTTGACCATCCCGCAAAGCTTCAATACCTCTTCAATGTAGGTTGTGCACGTTTCGCCATGTAACTGAGCCCTACGTGACAGCGTTTGCTCAGCTTTCTTTTTCATGGAACTCGTGTCCCCAAAGCAGGCCTTCAGTTCCTCAACAAATATATCCCAAGTGGTAAGGACATGTTCATCGTTCTCAAACCAAAGCAAAGCGGTCCCGGCAAGAAAGAATACTGCGTTCACGAGCTTCGCCGGCGCGCCCCATTCGTAGTAGTGGCTCACTCTGTCGTAGTGTTTTCGCCAAGCGTCCACGTCTTCGTCAGTTTTACCTGAGAATATCCGTGGTATAGGTGCCCAGTAGTCTGGTTGTCGAAGTCGACGGGCACCTTGTGCCGTGTCGGTGGCACTGGTGGATGCAGCAGCGTAGTATGTCAACGGGATCGCTGTGTCGTCGTTCATGCTGATGTTTTCCGGGGGTAGGCCAGCTAAGCGTCTGCTTCTTCGAAGAACTTCTGCTGCGGGGTCCAGGATGGCAAGTTACCCAGCACCACTCCACCAAAGCTGTTACGGATGTGATGGGTTTATTTACACTGAAAATGCCAGCAGTCAACCGTCACTGCCGAATCACCATCGCTCGAAAGCATCCTCCTTCTTCTTTCTCGCTTTTTCAGTCCGCGTTACAATATCACTAAATGGCATTGGTAGTTTTCGTATAGTTCACGATTTTGTATAGTTGACCAATGGACACTTTGTCGCACTCATCATCACTCACTCCATCGATATGTAGTGATTTTTTTTAGAATTCACCGCAAATCTTTTGCTCAGACGAGTTAAATAATATTCGAACCCGTTACCACCAACTGTCCTACATATTTACATGTAAGATTCAAGCATCTGGTCCATCACGTAACGCTCGATTTGTGGAATTCCCCATCGTCCATGCCTGCGTACCCTGAACGCTCATCTTCAACTACTCATCACGTTTAACCTGTATATAGTGAAGAAGATGAATGCTACTTGAAGATGCAGAGGCCATATATACTTGTCAGGCCGAGAAAAAAGACGTTTTGTTGCCTCTGTACTTAGTCTAGATCCGCCATTACGACGCCAGTTGTCTATACTGATACTCAGTTTTATAAGCAAGCGCCGCTTTTAAACACCTTGTTTAAAACCTATCAAAGGCATTCTACCATGATAGCTCACTTATGGCTCAGAGTGGCCTTTTCGAATGCATATTTATTCGCTGCTGGAATAGGTAACAACCAATTACGTGAACTTTGCGAGGGCAGCGGAACCATCAGGCTCCTTCTCTGCGAGTGCACCTGTTTCAACATCGAAAGGGCAGCCGCATTAGGCCAGCTGGACATCCTCCAAATCCCACAAAGCAAAACCTGACGGCACTGGCCCACCCGAACTTCATCTAAAGTCGCTCGCTATATGGGGGTGTTGCTGCGGTCTCTTACGGACACCTGTCTGAACGACATTCTTGGTGTGTCTAGTTATTTGACAGTGCTAATTTCCTGGCATTGCGGTATCATCACAGACTCTCTTGTGTTCGCTATTTTTTTTAATATTCCAGTTGCTTTCACAAACTATCTCTTTTTCTTTAATACTCCGGTTCCCTTCACAAGTACCCTCTAATTTTTTAAAGTCTCCGTGTTTCTTTTACCTTTAACCCGTCAATCACCCGCCGGAAAGATCATATTCGTGCGCAAGAAGTTCATACACGCACCGCTGTGATGCGCTGTCGCGACGCGCAGTCGTTAAACGAGGTAGGCACGCGTGCCAGAACTTGTCGTCATTTAGCTTTGGAGGTGTTGCTATTTTGGAGGACGCCGCATCCCGTACCAGCCCGCTCGCCGTCTGTTCTCCTGCAGCATTGCGTTTCTTCGGCACTGCTTCACGAACGTCACGCACGACGCCTCCGAGAGAAAAATGGCGCCATCGCAGGTAAGTACTAAGCGATAGCCTACGGCTTTAGAAACTCGTTTTTAGCCGCAGCCAAAGAAGCCTAAAGAGTATATGCTGGGCAGGAAGTTGCTGTACCTGCTCATCAGTAAAGCTGAGGCCGGTACATGTCCTTTCGTTACCTCAGGAAAAGCCTTGGCAGGTTGTACCCAGACGCTGTGTGCTTGCTAACTAATGTAACCGTGAGGTTAATTATAAAGGTACAGATTGCTGTTACCAATGAATGTAATAAAGTCAGATGACTACACATCGTATCGAAAAAAAAAATCACAGCATATCCATGGAGTGCATGCTGATGAGTGGCGCAAAGCGTCCGTCTGTGCGTCCGTCTCTGCGACTGTCCATGCGCCCATCCATCCGTCCATGCGTCTGTCCGTCTGTGCATCCCAGCGTCCGTCCACGCGTCTGTTCATTCGTGCGTCCGTCCATACATCTGTCCATGCATCCATACGTACATTCGTTTCTGCGTTCGTCCGTGCATTCATCCGTCCGTCCGTGCGCCCGTACATCCGTCCATGCGTCCGTCCGGGCATCTGTCTGTCTGTCTGTCCGTCCGTTCATGCGTCTGTTCATCCGTTCATCCATCTAGCGAACACTTCAGTACCACCATCTCGTACCTTCTCATCATATATTCATGATATATAGAAGTGCCGCCATCCAGCGGACATTGCAAGGATTAAACGAGAGGTGGCACGGCCGGACAAGAGGAGCGGCACGCGCGCACTCTCTTACGGCCAATGCTTCGTGTCTAGTTTCCACTTTCAGCGCCGCTAGTTTTGGTACTGCGGCCCAATCCTCGCTAAACCTTGGTAAAACCAAGGACGCTACGCCCAGTGAGTTTAACGTGGCAACCTTTTCTGGTCAGATAGTGCTCGAAATGCGTTCTTCTGTTACTAGGTTTTTTTTAGTAAGCACGAAATTCAAGGCAAATTTAATTGGAGATTAGGTGACTAATACTGGGCTCTGTAGTTCATCTCGTCAGAAACAACTATCTTATTATTTATGGTTAACGTGCGCAAGTTTCTTTCTCGATTCAAAAGAGTGCGCGCATGCTGCTTCTCTAGTTCGGCTGTGGAGGTGGCTACCTACTATTAGGACGACTACTACTAATACATCGCAGACGCACGACCCACGGCTTAAGAAGGTTCGCCCCTAAAAATGCTAGTAGTTTTGAGGCTTTTTAATCAAGCCAGTAAGACAGAGGTACAGCACTCACGGATTGAAGCAGGACACTGCGTGTGGCCGCAGGTACACGTGCCGCCGCTTGTGGGGGCTCGTGGAATCAAGGTGTTGCATTGTGGTATAGAGTGAGGGGGAGAACAGCTACAGAGCAGCATTGCTCATTCCAGTCGCTAAAGAGTCCGCATTTAGTTCACAAAGTGCACACTGCAAGCGTGGTGCTGCGAGGCTCGCGCACATTCGCATGTACACTGGCTCGCCACTGCACACTGCTTATATTGCGACGTCATACATGGCAGCGTGCATTTCATAAACTAAATGTCGACTCTTTAGCGACCGTAAGGAGTATACATGCTCTGTAGGTGTTCTTCCCCTCACTCTATGCAACACCTTGGTTCCACAAGTACCCACGAATGGCACTGCATGTACCAGCGGCCACACTCTCCGAGTGGCCTGTTTCAATCCGTGAGCACAGTACGTTAAGCTGTATATTTCGGTAAAAATCAGCCGTCATATTCTCGAGGCGCGCGAGAAAAAAACGATCTTTTCTTTCATCGCCTTAAAATGACGTTTCATCGTGGCCCAAGATGGCAAGGATATGACTTCACTTGCGAGAGCGATTTCCCACTACAGGATTTCTCTGCACCTGCGTGGTCGTAATTGACGTTCGTAATGGACATATGTATACTATTTGGCAGACTTGCACGGCAGCGAGAAGCAAAAATGCGTACGTTGTTGGTTCTGCTTTTTTCTGACACGAAGCGATATAACAGCTGTAGAATTTCATTTTATTGTCTTTTTCAGCTGACCAGTCCACTCATACAAAGTGGAACCACTAAGTACTCACATACGCACATCTGACGTACAGTAAGGCGATCGAATTTATCATGTTAGCGAACACTGCTAAAGTTCTTCAATTCATGAAGGGAATAAACGCCGAAAAAAATGCGCACCACTAATAGCATTAGATTGTAAGTATTTGGGAGTCTTCTAAGTGTAAAGCTTCTCATGGGGCAAACGTATCCAAGATGACCCGGAACTATGAAAGCTAAGTTTGAGCTTTGTTCAATAGACTAACCACTGACAGATTTGCTACCATCCGTGCAAGCTGGTGCGAGAATAATTTAAACTCGGTAAACATGCATATTTGTTCAATTATCCAGTCTGTTTGTATTTCTATATAGACCTTCGTTTGCAAACCCAAAATTAAAGAAACTGTTCATATCACTCATGTCAAGGTACACGTATGCAAAGGGTGCTTTTCGCTTTTATTTCGTTTTAAAGCTCATACTTTGAAGTAGTAGCGATAATAGTTGTTTGAGCCGAGAAACTCGACTTCACTTTCTTACCTCAACCCGCCGCTATGGTCTGTTGGTTGAATGCTGACCACGCAAGTCGCACAATATAATATCGGTTGCGGCGGCCGCATCTCCGATGGAACGCAGATTGATGAAGTCTGTCTGCTTGGATTCAAGCGCAAGTTAAACGACCCCGCGTGGTCAATATTTTCGGAGCCCTCCACTACGGTGTCTCTCATAATGATATCGTGAATTTTGGACGTTAAACCGCAACTATTATTATAACCTACAAAGCCAGTCAAAACATGTTACGACAAAAAGCGTGGATACATGGAAGTGATTAATTCTGGTTCTTCGAATGTTTTCAGCCTGACGGACAATCTCTTACATTCCATAAAAGCATCGATCACTGAGTGGTAACACAGTAACGATGTCTCTCTTGTCTCTGAACATGGAGAGGATGTAGATAACGCATGTTTGAAATGTTCCCGACAGGAGTTCGTCTGTATGCTACCTCGCGCGAATGTATAATAGGGCATTTCTTAAAAAGCATACAGGAAGCGCGTGGCTGGAACGGTGGGACCAGTGCGCTGATGTTGTGATAAAGTTTATCGTTGCGAATATGATACAATTTTAATGAAAACTTTTGCCAAAAAGCATGCGCCAGCCCACCCCTCAAGTGTCTGTATCTCGAAGATTTGACATGCGTGTTTTCTACGTCGTTTAAAAGTTTGGTTGCTTTGTTTATTGTTCTTATTCATATACAAGTCTTAGTCATGTTTATTTATTTTCCTATCTTCCTCCTTCTATCTTCTCCCCCCTCCCGAAAGAGCTGACATGCGTTGTGCCCATATACGTGGCCATTGTCATTTTGATTCCACCAACTTCCTTTGTGTACGAATATTAACTAATAACAATGATATAATAATAATAATAATAATAATACGTATTTAAATGCAGTAAATTCCATTGCTTTTATTATTTCATATCAGAAGGCCACTTTCTTCCGTCTTTTGAAGTGTTTGTGCTTCTGACGGCCATATGTTCATGCTCTGTGAATGCTGCAACACGTGCACAAGGCTGAAATAAGAAGCATGACTCGTTTCTCTTTTTCACCATCAGTACACATCCTAGACGTACGCTACATACCACCCAACTATCAAGCCTAAATATTAAAAAAAAAAGTTGTCCTCACGGAAGCAAAATGGCAAAACCAAGGCCTGCAAAGCCCCTTGCGTATTTGCCCTCAGGCTTAGGCGACATACGCTTGTTCTCTTTTATTAGTTATCCTTTTTCTTGAGAGGTCAGTCGACAAACGTTCCCCCGAGAGGGCAAGGGAAGTAAAAAATCGATGCCCTCGCCGCCACAAACACGTTCCCTAGTGCGCAAGTTCACCTTCAGGTGGAGCTTGACTCGTTGTTGTGACGGCTTTGCGCTTCGTCTGCAGCATCCTAAACGAGACTCTGTGTAGAACGTTACTGCCGTTACTGGACAACTGCCAGTGTCGACGAATCGAAGAGTTCCTTGCCAGAAAATTTGAGAAAGGCACGCGTGAGGACGATGAATTCAGGTAAGGAAGCGTACATACACCAACGCATTTTCCGTTACGCGTCGATCGCTTGCCCGCGTTCGTGCGGGCTTTCGGTTTCGTAATACGACGCGCCCGTATCCAGTTTCTTCGCGAGAACCACTGTGGCTTGCTCGAATAACTGGACTCGTGCTTTCTCTTCTACGAATACTGCGTGCAAATCAGGCTGTTTTCGGGGATCTGAGCACGCGAAGCGTTGGCGTGAAACCACTGTGCCTGGTTGAACACATGTTAAGAAGGCTGTTATTTTAAGGTTTGAGGTGAAAGCACTGTGCGCTGCAGCGTGGTGGTTTTACCTCGAACCTTGAAATAACAGCCCTCTGAACATGTGTTCAACCAGTCTTGGAATACGCTTTTGCTGTCTGAGGCCCATTCTAAAAAAAATTTATTCAGTGATGTGGAAAAGATACAAAACCATGCTGCAGGTTCGTCCTGGGACGGTATTGGATCAAAAGCTGAACGGAAATGAAGCGCAAATTGAACTGGGAACTGCTTTCTTCTCGACGGGAGAAGTTGGGAATGAAGTGTTTACATCTCATTTATAATAACAGGACTGGAATTCGAAGCAAGCAGTATCTTAAACGACCGCATTCAGGTTCTAAGCGTAATGACCATGCTTTTAAGGTACGTAAGTACCATGTCAGGATGAACTTGTTTGGAAGCTCTTTCTTCACCCCAACTATTGTGCAGAGGAACCAGCTGTGTGAAAGTTAAGTTATCTGTCATTTTTGAATAAAGAAGAATAAAGAATACGTTCGCACGGAACGGGAGTGAACTGTCAGAGTCGAAGTGAGACATTAAAGTCTGACTTTCTTTTAATCTGCCAAGCAAGACTAGCATGTCGTTCAGGCTGTCTTTCGAGTCATAAACAAGAATTTTATATACGCGGTTACCATAAATTACTCATTCGTTAAAAAAAACATCTTTTCAAAGGTATCACAGGGACGCTCATGAAAAAGTACCACGAGTTGAACAAATTTTTACGCCCTCTGGAAATGTCGAATGTGTGTCTTTTTCTGTGACACGGCACATATCCACACAGTAATCGAGCGCATTCCCCACATTCCGTAGCTTAGTCCAGTTAATTGTCCACACTGGGGGACTGCTGTGTTTTTTAAGCTCGACTAAGGATTGTCGTAGTAGTGCTGCCACCTGGGATGCATAATACATACTTGAGGTGATTTACTGGTTCTTTCCATATATTTTTCATGTGTGCGTGTAAAGGTTTTAAAAATGTGGCCTATTTGAAAATTAATGAACCTCCTATGCTATCTTTGTATAATCGAGAGATTTTTCATAAGTGAGTCACCATGTTCATACATTCGAATAGGAAAATAACAGAAATTGCATAACGTCGATTGAAAACAAGCGCGGCACGTTGCTGAACTCAAATGGAGAGTTATTTCATTGAATGACCTTTTATGCTACCCTGCTTGCAACAGAAGGACGGCATAATAGGTCAGGGAAGAAACAGGGGTAGCGAATATTCTATAGCCGACATCAAGCGAAAAAGATGAACTTCGGCAGGCTGCATCATGCATAGGGCAGACAACCAGCGGTTACTTAGCGCCACAGAATGGTTACCAGAAAATGTGAGGCCCAGTCAAGTACGGAAGCGATTTAATGAAGTGAGAAAAAGATAATAATAATAATAATAATAATAATAATAATAATAATAATAATAATAATAATAATAATAATAATAATAATAATAATAATAATAATAATAATAGCTCGGGTTTTACCCCCTAAACCACGATATGATTATAAAAGGCGCTTTAGTGGAAGGGTCTCGAAATTTTCGCTATCTAGTGTTCTTTAAGACAATAGGAAGAAGCTCGTGGGTATAAAATATAACCACCTCGAACAAGATAGGGTAAACTAGAGATAACTGGAAAAGGCTTTCGTTCGGCGGTGGACATAGAGTAGGCTGACGGTACTGATAATGATGATAATAGTGAAGACGAACGAAATTTTTCTGATTACCGTGAGTTTCAAATGCAGCTCAAAGCAGCCCGTAGAAGCGAGTGCAACCAAGTGGAACTTTTCGTTCAGTTAGGCAGCATTAAACCAGCACTTAGAATAGAAATGGACCTTAAAGCACAAGGCAGTGCCATTCACTAAAGCAATGAAAACTTGCAGTGGAAATTTCATCGCACTCTGGCAAAACTAGAAACACGTCTTCGTAGCTGGGTCGTTCAACAGTAACTAATTAAACATGTATCAACCTTCATTTTTTTCCCAATTTCTCGCACGCACTTGTGGGTTATAAGTAAATTAATATTCGTTTGGTAGTTATCAATGAGATGTGCTTTTTTTTAACGCAATTTGCCATTGTATGAACCAGATTACTATTAAGTGAGAGCTACGTACTACTTACCGAGGAATATCAGTGTGGCAAGAGCATTATAGATAACTATTAGCGACACTGGTGTGCGTAATAAAGTAGGATTTCGACGATATGTTGGCACCAAACATTTCAGGGTGTTATCAAAATACAAGGAAACGATGACGCAAAAAGTAAAGCTAATCTTTGTACTACATGTCGACGCATTCGATACTTATCCACAAGTTTTCATATCAAGTAGGTGTAATCTATGGGCTTTCTCGAGAACAAGTGGCGCTATTTAAAAGAACCAACTCCGCATACAGCCCAGTTTTGTCTGTCAAAAGTTGGCGATGCCCTTCTCCACTCTGTGCTTTCTGTAGTGACTTTGTCAAAATTGAACATTTTGATTGTCCTAACCTGCAGTTTGTTATGAGAGAGCAGCGATGATACGCATGTTTCAAACAGGTTGTCTTAAAAAAAAATAAAATGTCGTTTATCCTAAAGCGCCCGCGGACACGAGGAGGAGCATGCAACGAATTGTGATGGTCATCCAGCGAGCCACTGGGCTGTTTACAAGACGGTTACCGGCCCCGTAAAATCGCCAGCCATATAGGCCAGGCTATCCGCGCCTGCTTCAGCATCACAACCACCACCACGGCCAGTGTCCAGTGACACAATAATCACACAACACGCCAGAGTATATACTGCATATATGCAGTTCTCTGGCGTGTTGTATGAGTATTGTCTACATAACAGCAGAACTCACATACGTCCTCAAGTGCCCAGTCACTGCTCCGAACGTAGAGCTCAGCACTATAGTTTCGTTAAAAAAGAAAAAAAAACAAAGAAGGTTTAGAGTCTCTTTAGCGCCACTAATATTGTATGGTAGGATCGTAGACGCGAAAACACGCGAGTCGCACAACCAGTTCAAGCTGCCTGTATAGTGTACAGGTGCGCGTGGCACCTCACAAACGCGCACTACGCAAAACTTGTCAGTTTGCAGAAGGAAAATTCATGGCGTAGTGGCCACTTCGCAACTCAGCGGTAGGCATTCAAGGATAGTCACCCGCCGCGCTGGTCTAGTGGCTAAGGTAATCGGCCACTGACCTGCAGGTCGCAGGATCGAATCCCGGCTGTGGCGGCTGCATTTTCGATAGAGGCGAAAATGCCATAGGCTCGTGTGCTCAGACATGAGTGCACGATAAAGAAGGCCAGTTGGTCGAAACTTCCGGAGGTTTTGGGACGTTAAGCCTGACATATCAATAAATTCTAGGATAGTTCGAAATCGCCAATGTTACGCGCACAGACGTTCTTTTCATTGTGACCTGGTTGAAGCCGAAGCACACTCAGCGCGATTAAGCTGTCGTGCTCTACTTCTGAACGAAAAGCGCAAGCGTCCTCCATGTTTTACTGCCAGCGGACGGAGTATTCAGCGGCCGCTTAGCTGAAGTAGACAACGAGTGCCCAGGATCAACCCCATCTTCTGCATCTTCTGCGTATACGTGCGATGCGGCTGAGCGATGGGCAAGAAAGCAAGCGACGTTTTAGCACGCTCCTTCGACCAGCGTCTGCATCATCCTTGAACTGCACTCGTGACGTGCGTTAGTCAGGAGCCGCTTGTCGTCGAGGCAACCGTAATCACACGCCTGAGCACTTACGACCTATAAGAGCGCATTTTCGCATCTCTAGTTGTACATGAAAAATCTTTGCATTGCTCAATAACCGGACGGCTCAAAGCAAAATAAAGAAAATATAACTCAAGAGAAGTGCCCTCGGGTCCAAGTGATTTACTTTGGATTTTTCCCACTGCACGTGCGACTTTTTTCGTTTCTTCCTCCTTGATTCTTTTCAAGCCTATTGAATTGCGGTCTTTTCTTATTGGCGTTTCTTCTTTTTGTTTAATCAGTTGGGAGTAGATAGCACGTTTGCGACACGATCATCCTCCCCACACTGATGGAAAAACAGCGCAAGTTTCATCATAACTCTGCGCCGAACCACTTGTTAATGACGGCAGTAAGATTGCAGCAATACTTTTGCAATGATGAAATTCTGAGTGCAGATTGCTACTACGAAACTGCTGAGAAGTTCGCCTATAAATGTTCTTGTAAATTAAACATCAATCGACATCGTCATCTACTCTAATTAGAATCGTTTCCTGCCTTCTACGTGTTTATCGTTACTTCCCAAGTATCGATGATAAATGAAAAATAAAGTACTCAAATAGCACAGGGTAAAACATCCTTGCAACTTCGTAATTGCGCCCATTATGATGAACAACGTATGAAGAGAAGCTAGTTAATCTACGCCCCACACACGAACAAAACAAGTGCCGTGGCCAAACGATCAATATGCAAGAGTTACAGCACTTCATTCATAATTAAGTTGCACTTAACTAAATCTACGACATACTAACGGAACAAGCGGTCGGGATGTTTTCGTGTAAATCTTGAAATGATTTCATTTTACACACCAGAAATCACATTTGCTTCATGCGTATGAAATAGGTTCATCTCTCCTCTATGAGGTAATCCAATACAACTATCTAGGAGTCACCTTTAACAACACGTTAACATGCAATGACCACATAAGTAATACTTGACCCTCATCACTCAGAAAATTAAGGCTCCTGTGGCACAAACTTGAAAAAGCTCCAATCGATGTAAAACTACCATACTATAACACCTTAATCAGAACTAAGGAGGATTGAAGGAGGAAGGACAGGGAAGTTAGCCAGTTCTCATACCAGCTGGCAACCCTGTGCTGGGGAAGGGGGTAAGGGGAATATAAGATGAGAGAAAAGAGACGTTGAAGGAGAGAAAAAAAGAGAGAAGGACAACAGACGATCCACAACGCTGCTTACAGTCTGTCTCTAAGGCCACTAAACTATAATATGCATGTATGGTTGGGGTCCGTATACTAAAATTAATATCAATAACCTCGAGAGATGGCCTCGAAAGGCAGTAAGATTCATATTTAACAAATTGTCAAGACACAATTCACCCACGAAATTCATGAAAGCTAACTATATTGAAGCACTCGAAATGAGAAAACCGAATCAGAGACTGGAATTCTTTAAACTACTTTACACGAACAATTCTCCCCTAGACTCATATCAATATCGAACACTTGTATTAACCCGAACCACATGTCACCGAAGACGAGATGCATTAACACCCGTTTCACGAGAACGAACACGTTTAAGAATTCTTTTTTTCTCTCGTATAATAACCGATTGAAACAGTGTAATCAAATCAACACCACAATTCCGATTACACCAGAATGCGCTGATGGCACCGCAATGCGTTTCGCAAAACATATTGGCTCTTTTCTGTAATATTGTTCTTGTGTGTGTTCTTTTTTTTTTGCAACATGTTCACTGTAATACCATTTTATTGTTTTGCCTGCTTAGACTACGTGTCCACTGTATTTGATAAATAAATAAATAAATAAATAAATAAATAAATAAATAAATAAATAAATGTGTGTTTGACGTGATATTGCGAAAATGGACAGTTGAAAGTTCGCGCCTCACTCGTTTTGTGCTTTAGCGCAGGTATTGATTCGTGCATTTCGTGCAGTGCAACTACACTACAATGCCATGCCATCTAGCCCAAATTGAAGTTTTGCTAAGCGTATTTAGGCCAATGCGTTCCTCGAACTCCTTTTACGTTTTTTTTTTCATTCTGAATAAAGGAAAATTTTTTAACAAGTTTCTCAAACAAGAAATTTCACATCGCATTTATACTTGCGAGGTCGCATTAAAAATGTTTCGTTTCAGCTTACGCCATCACTATTTTAGTCAACCACCTAGAACGGCTACGTCTCACTCAAAAAAGGAAGAGTAAGGAAAAGTATAGGCCGAGTCAGGCGAAACATCAAACACTGGCAAACCGGCGATACGGGTCACCGCAAAAGACGAATCAGCGGCGCTTTTCACTGAATATTAAACAAGAGTTTTTCTTGCGGCGCTGCGGCTTGCAATCATACTTCAAGTGGCTTCGATCCCGGCTGCGGCGGTCTCATTTGGGTGGAGGCGGAACGCAAGAGGCGCATTAGCTGCGCGGTGTCAGCGCATGCGCACGTTCATCAAAGAACACCTTATGGTCGAAAATATTCCCAGAGGCCTCCCCTACGGCGTCCCTCGTAATCATATCTCGGTGGAGGGACGTAAAACATCAGATATTATGATTGCACGAAAGAAAGGCAGTATTTATGGGCTCATTTTTTTTTGTTAAACACAATTTAGGACTAAGAGACATGACAATCAGGGAAAGTATAGAGTTTTTTTTAGTAATTGTGATGCAAATGTAGAGAAAGTTACAATTAGTACAATTAAAATCCCATATACTTTCCTCGGTCTTCATATCTCTTACTTCCAATTAGGATATTCGGATTATACCTTTAATGGCACATGCACTGAGTGATCATCTCCACTATCTTTTAGACAACACTCTCAAGCTTCGGTGTAAGTATTGCAAAAACTCTATTAAAAATATTTTAATAAATAGAATGGATGTAGCAGTTCCAGATTCGATGGAGGCGGAAATGTTGTAGGCCCGTGTGCTCAGATTTGGGTGCACGTTAAAGAACCCCAGGTGGTCTAAATTTCCGGAGCCCTCCACTACGGCGTCTCTCATAATCATATAGTGGTTTTGGGACGTTAAACCCCACATATCAATCAATCAGTTCCAGATTAATTTAGACCAGATGGGGTCGCGAACGTGCACCTATATGTAAGTACAATGATGCTTCTTGCCTATCGCCCCCATCGAAATGCGGCCACCATGGCCAGGAATCCAACCCGCTCCTTGAGCTTGTCTTTTGTTAACCTGAGCTCCAGTAGAAAGCTTTTGTTGATATGCGACACACGTGGCAAGGAGACGGTATGATAGGCCCAAACGTTGTTGCCACGTTCTACGAACGTCGTGATGTGCAGCAACGTCGTTTAAGTCAGCGACCTTCAACGACGTTTTCGGCGCTTTTTCTTGATAACCACGAAGGTTATCAGGGAGTTCCACCGCAACGAAGGTGGACCCTGCCTAGTTATTTCCGCATACTTTAACTTTGGTTACCTAACTGTTCACCACTGCAAATTCTCGCTAATAAGCACGGCCAGTCTTTTAATGTGCTGCTAGAATTGAGAGAACACTTGGGGAGAACCATATGCCTGAGGCGCTATATCTCAGATCTGCGAGCAATGACTGGCGCAGAGTGCCAAAGTCAACAGACAGTCAACGAGCCGTAATGGCCCTAATACTGCCATTCCTTCGAAGCGCTTACAAGCCGCTTATCTTACACGTGGGAAGTCCGGCGTCGTTTCGCGATGCATAGCGAAGCGGCACCGCATATCTTCATGACGATATGCGTGCGCGAAGAAAGTGCCTTGTCAACGTGGTCCGGACCACGTGGTCCGAACTAAGCTTGACCGACGACGAACAACAGCGAAAGCACCACGCAAGAAAATGTTGTTGTGGTGCCTCACGGAGCACCTATAGTGCTTCTTGCGCGACTGCGCAGCTCCCGACCAAGTACAAGTGGCCAGCGCGACTCACCCCAAGAAGGTTGGTAAATATAACGTATGGTGCACTACCGCTGCCAGTAGTATGCTTATGTAAAACTGTCTAATAAACTACAAAAAGAGTATCGAGAAAAAAATGCGTGGTGGTAACTTGACAGCAGTGTTTCACACCTCAGTGTTGTCTGACGTGTTTAGCATTTCATAAACCAATAAAAATAGGGTTACTCAGTGAACATTCGTGTTGGAAAGAGCTTAACGCAACAAAGGACTAAAAAAATTTCTTAGCCGTTCTTTTGTCTTCCAAAAATTGCTTCAGCACTATACTAAACGCGTTTCAACATGCATGAGCGTTTCGGAACCTTCTTCGCGTTGACGTTGAATTATTTTCTTGAGGTATGCTTATATCCCTCTCACACCGCATAGCTATTGCAATTAACGAAGAATGGCATTAAGCAGACCTAAGGTCATTTTACCTGCGTGCTGTCACACGACGAAAACAGATGTCATTTCGCAAAGATAACCTATATATAACCTATATATATAGCGCTAACCTATAACCTATATATATATATAGCGCTCGTGTTGTCTACGTGTGTTGTCTACGTGTTGTCTACGATAACCTATATATATAGCGCTCGTGTTGTCTACGTTTCTTTCTTTTGTTTCTGTTCTGTGGCGCTAAGATTTCTTAGTCATGAAAGATAACCTATAGCCTTCCTGAGCCACGGATTTTGGGATGAATTGGTGAACTTTATTTGGTCCTTCGGAACGTGCTTTAGCATGTTGCAGGCCGCTCCCACGTCGGAACAGAAAGGCTAAGTCTCTCTTCTGCGTCGTGGGCCTGGTGAACTGCCCATAGCTGTTGTTCAATTCCGGAGCTTGCAATTGCACACTCCCATTTGGACGGCGTAAATGAGTTCCCCACAGCGTAACGCGGGGCACCGCCACAGCATATGTTCCAAGGTAGCTATATCGCCGCAGAAGGAACATGCATTAGTTGGCTATATTTCGGGATACATTTTGTTCAAAAGCGCGGGATTATGGTACGCCCCGAGCGAAAGAAGCCTCAGTGTCCGAGTCTGAGGTCTGCTCATTTCAATGTGTGTTGGAGGGTATTGTCTCCTAGCCAAGTAAAAATATTTTGTCAGTTCATTACACTAGATGGGAGGGTCACGGTTCTCTAAGACATCAGCGCCACGCCAGCTATGTGGGCTGACTCATTGACATTGGAGGGGCTTGGGAGAAATAAAAATATACTGTAACTTGCGTGTACCACGCGCGTATCCGCAAATATAGTTTTATGGATAAAAAGATGTTCCTAAAATATAAACGCGGCTTACACAACTAGCCACAGCTGCACGACACACTCGAGAACAAACATGACCGACGATATGGGCGTTGAGTACAGTCAGCTTAAGAGTGGCGCACGACTGACTTCCCGAATGCAGAAATGAGATGGCGGCAGCGATTTCCTGTAGTCACCTCTTCGGTAACCACAACACGTGCAATCGAACGATCAACATTCGCGATACAGGCAACGACAACAGAGCAAAGATCAAACAATGTTGGGATCCAGCCGCTGTATAGTTTTATTTATTTATTTACATTTCACCTACATCGCCGTGAGGCATTACGTAGGGGAGGTACGCATAATAATTTAACTACATAGTTTTCAATCAAAACAATAGATTAAACAAATAAAACAGCACTCAAAATATTTTAAGAGAAAAAAAACACTCGAATATTGGTGAGTGAAAACAACGTCACGGTCATGCATTTGAAAACACGCACACGCTTCAAGACAGCAAACCATTCTTAGTGGCAGTCATATTGTAGGAGTTGTTACAATGAAGAAAAAAGAATTCATTATCAGTTTCATTGACGAGATCATCCGGTAGACGGTTCCATTCCTGTATTGTTTTTACGAAAAAAGAACTACCGAAAGAGTGGGTTTTGTAACGGTATTCTAACATTTTTCGTGAATGGTCCTGACGATTAGAGACGTACGTTGGTGTGAACAGATAATCAAGAGGGTTAATGGCATTTCCATTATAATATATACAATGAAGAAATTTAAGCCTGAGTTTCTGCCTCCTTACCATCAGTGTCTCCCATTTCAATGCTCGTTTCATTTCTGTGATGCTTGCAAAGGAATTATAGTTGTTGCTAACAGATCTGGCTGCTTTGTTTTGAACTTTTTCCAATGCGTCAATCAAGTATTGCTGATGGGGATCCCAGATTACGCAAGCATACTCTAAAATAGATCTTACATACATGAGATAAAGGGTTTGTTTCACGGTCTGTGAAGCTTGCCTAAAATTTCTGCGTATGAAGTATAGCATCCGGCCTGCCTTGATCACAATTATGTCAATGTGTTTATTCCACTTGAAATTGTCGGAAAAATAGACGCCCAGGTACTTATAATAGGATTCATTGCTAATTATTTAATTATTTATTTCGTATGTTGTGTCTAGTTTACTAATCCGGTTGGTGAATGATACGCAGCAACATTTACGGACGTTTAGACTCATTTTCCATTTTTGGCACCATGTTGATATTCGGTACAGATCATGCTGCAGAATTTCAGCATTCTTGTGCGATTTAATCACTCTAAACACTACACAATCATCTGCGAATAACTTAATGTGAGAGGTAATACCATCGACCATGCTATTAATATAAATCAGGAAAAGCAAAGGTCCCAATACGCTTCCCTGTGGTACACCGCACGTAACGGTTACCGCAGATGATTTTGATCCGTTAAGCACTACGTTCTGCTGTCGATCGTTTAGATAGTTCTTTACCCAATTGATAACTTTAAGGTTTATGTTTCCAGAGAGCATCGCAAATTCTAACAGATTGTGTGGGACGGTGTCGAAGGCTTTCCGGAAGTCAAGGAACACTGCATCTACTTGAGCGCCACTGCCTATAGATTGTGCAATGTAATGCTGGAATTCGACTAGTTGAGTTACGCATGAGCGTCTATTTCTGAAACCATGCTGAGATGGAGTGAGGAAGTTGACTGACTCTAGGTGTTTAACTGTTTCGCTGTATATTATGTGCTCAAATAACTTACAGCAAATTGCTGTTAGCGAGATGGGTCTGTAGTTTTCGACAAGCTTTTTATCACCTGATTTATGAACCGGGATAACGTTTGCAACTTTCCAGTCATGTGGGACAACTCCAGTATTTAGTGTAATTTCATATATAACGCATAAATACTTTACAATAACGCTGTGGCAGTTTTCAAGAACAAATGGTGATAAACCATCTGGTCCAACTGCTTTAGTTGTATCTATCTGCCGTAACAAGCAATCAACACCAGTAATGTCAACCTCCACTTCTTTCATGGAAGTCCACGTGACTGGAAGCGCCCCCACATCGCCAGGTGTGCTTTGAGTAAAAACTGATTCGAAATAGTTGTTAAAAGCTTCAGCTTTTTCTTCATCGGTGCACAAGGTATCACCCTCCACGGTCAGAGCAGGAATGCTTATATCGTCTTTTCTAGTTTGTTTAACATACTTCCAGAACTCTTTCGGGTTTTGCTTTAACCTATCGCTTAATTGGGCAAAAAAAGTATCCTTCCTTGTTTTTATTGCCGATTTCAGTGTCAGCTTTGCATGCCTTAGCTCTTGTTCATTAGACGTGGTACTCCTATCGCGAAATTTTCTGCACGAACTTCGTGCTTTCCTAATTAACCTGCGAATGTCTTTATTAAACCAAGGCTTTTGTTTTGTTCTCTTCTTTAGAATTCTGTTTGGTACATGAGCTTCAACTGCGTGAAGTAGCTTATCACGAAAATAAGACCACAGAGCTAAACAGCAACGACTTTCTGCCAAAAGCAACAATGTTGGGTAATACGACTCTAATTCTGCAGAAACAGAATCGTAGTCACCTTGTTCATACAGGAAAATTTTTCGGGGTATTGCCTGTGCTACTTGGCAGTATTCTATCTTTAAATCTGCCACAATGGCCTTATGGTCACTTATACCAGGAATCACCGACACAGTGGAAACAATATTTGGGTCATTACATAATATTAAATCCATAATGGCATCATGTCTCGTTGGAACATTCACATATTGACAAAAACCAAACACTCTCAAGAATTCGCCGAACAAAGTATACACTGACGACCTGTTTTGTGTACCACTGGTTATCCAGTCAAAATCTGGTAGATTGAAATCTCCACTCAGGAGTACACTGTCTGGAATTAACTGTATCATTTCAGAAAGCAGTGTCATAGGAGTAATGTCATAGGAGCAGTGTCATAGGAGCAGTGTCATAGTTGAGAGTAGTTTTTTTTAACTTTCGCGAGTGCTATTATGTTATCAAACCAGTAATAATTTGATCTAGTAAAGAACAAGATATTTATAAATGATAAAAGTTACGTACACCTAAGTTAACAGTCCTCCTCCCAAAAGCCCCTGGCGTTGAGACTATTCATTCGGTTCAAAATTGAATGCGAATGTTTCTCAGAAACTCATTCGACCGAAAATGTTATTTTCATCAAATGATACCAGTTTCCCCGCGTGACAGTCAACAAATAACATTACAAACGAATGACATCCGTTGTATATGACATTATATTTGCCGTGTGACAGGGGTGTTAGCCGAACTAATAGATCAAGTAAGTGAGATCACTGCTCAAAGCAAACGGGCAAGTGTTTGGAGAGTAAAAGCAGCGCGTGAGAATTTGCAAGCTTCTTCCTAACCTTTGTTTTCGACGAAGTGTGAACATAAACGGCGTTTATGTAGTGTGCTACTTTTTATTATGTTTGTGTGCACAGCCCTTACCTTTTTTTATTTTTTACAGAAGCAAATATGTTTGTATTGCTATCTTGAATTCAACTTGTTGGTAGGCTACCGAATTTAAAACAGCGTAAGAAACAAGACAGACCAAAAGAGACGGACACGGCGCTAAGAACCACTTGCTCATTCTGTTTACGTATACCTGTACCACGAAAAACAAAATTGGTCTACCTACACATCCCTCAAAGCTTGTGGTAGCTCAGTTGGCAGAACATCGGACACGTTATTCTAAGGTCGCAAGTTTGGTCCCTGCCCTCGGCAAGTTATATTTTCGTCCCTTTGTCTTTCTTCACAATTACATTTAATAGAAATATTATCCCCTATACTTTCCTTAGCATAATTGTCTGTTCATCATAGCTATCTGCCTGACTGCCCCCACTGCAGTGCAAAGGCGATGATCTGCCAATCAATCCGGTCTTGTGTTTTCTGCTTCCACGTTATACCTACGAACTTTCTAATCCTATCGGCCAACCTAACTTTTTGTATACCCCTCGTGCGTTTGCCTTTTTTCGGAATCCAGTCAGTTACGCTTAATGACAAGCGGTTATTTTTCATTCACGCTAAGTGCCCGGCTTACGTCCATTTTTTCTTCTTGATTTCAAATACGATGTCCTTAACGCCCGTTTGTTCCCTGACCCACTCTGCTCTGTTCTTAAGGTTTCTCGACCGACGACACACTACACGAGGCTAAAGTCCATATCATGTGTCTGCCGCTTTCATCATTTCTCAGCCTGTTGCCTGCATTTTTGTTACATTCCATTCTCATAAATACCATGTGCCTCAGTTTAACTCAGGTGTTGGTTCTATTCTGTGCTTCGTTGTAACCATTGCCACAAATTTCACTAAAGTTTTCTTTATGTGGCTGTTCCCGTTGCTTTACATCTGTTTCTTGTTAGTTCTGCGCAAAGCCTCGAGGAAGGAAGGTGACACATGTAGCGCCCGTCCTTGTGTCACATTCCTCGCGCTGCCTTTGCGCTGTCTTTTTTTTTCTTTTTTCAAGTTTAAAGTAGACTTTTAACTCTAACATCACTTCGGTTAATTTGGTGCACGAAGTTTTTTAGAAGTCTACTCACAACTCGTTCATGCGAGAGAAGAAGAAATTAAGTTACGTCAGTTCGCACTGAGGTGCCAAGCACAATGGAAGATGAGGCTGGATGGACTTCCTTGTTTCTATTTATTTTTTTTCAGTCTTTTTTGCTCAGGTTTTTATATGTCTTTTTATGAACTTTTATTGTTTATTTGTCTTTATAGGTATCTCTTTCTCGCTCCTTATATTTTTCTTTCTCTGTACTTTTTTCAGTATTTTCATCTCTATCTATCCCTTCATGTATTGGTTTCTCTTTCTTTATATCTCGTTGTCTCTTTCTCTCTCTCTTTGCTTCTTTCTCTGAGTTTGCTTCTGTTCATTCCTTTTTCTTTTTGTCTTGCTCTCAGTTCTTCCTACCTCCTTCTCACGTCTGTTGCTTTCTATCTCTTTGTCTCTCTTTCTGTATCTATTTGTCCTTCTATCTTTCTAAGCAGTTATTTCGTAAATTCCTGTACTTTTCTTTGTATTACGTTCTTTCACACTTTTTGTTTATTTTCTCTTTCATTTTTTGTATATCACTGTAATTTTCTCTCTCTTTCATGTGCTCCACGCGCTCCGCTTCAGCAAGCAGAATTTTCGGTTAATCATCCCACCTGCTGTACTCGACAGCAGGGCGTGCCCCTGCTGCGTGCCCCTGCTGTTGTGGTTACCGTGTGGCGCATGCCGAAATCGGGAGTCTTTCCCAATGAAGTACAAATTACCTGTAGCTAGCAGCTTCACGTTTAATACACCCTGCTGCAGTTACCAGCTCCTTATCAACCGAATCGTGATAACGTTCATTTGTTCACAGTAAGGGTAACTGCAAAGTTTTAGCAGGTCGCTCATCTGAGCAGGAATTCTCTACTAATCGGAGACAACTTCAGGAAATGTCTACAGTAGATTATGTGGCCACCTTGGATCCTCCACGGTGGTCTAGGGGTTGTAGTTCTCGAGTACTGACCCGCAGGTCACAGGATCAAATGGTCGCCGCGGCGACGGCCTTTTTGATGGCGGCGGTAATGTCCTTGTGCTTAGACTTGGGTGCACGTTAAACAACCCCAGAGGGTCAAAGTTTTCAGAGCTCTCAACCACGGCGCCTCTCATAATCATACCATTGCTTTCGGACTTCAAAACCCTTCCATGGCCACCTTTCACTCAGTGTTGCAATATAACCAGTGTTGTACTGCACACAGCAACTGACAACTGAGAAGGACACGCCTGGCTCAACGCAGCGCTAGCACTAGCTTTGCCACCTGTAGCGAAGAAAAGCACAAAACAAATTAACCAAGACCAGCAGTGCGGCACAACGTGCTCATCCCTCTGACGCGTGCGTGCACGCAGCTGCAATCAGCTCGCATAAACTGAGACAACAGTTTGCAGAAATTTTAAGAGCCGTCGCTGGTTCATAATCACTCCCACATTTGCCCGGAAAAGGCTCCTAGAGGCGGCTGACATAAATATGACGCCAGCCACCGAATGCAGCGCAAGTGTTTCCTCGCGTTGAACGAGTTCACCATTGTCGAACACCTTCCAAGCGGGAGTTAGTACAAGCTGCACATCGTGTCTAAGTAAACAGGTGAGTTGCAAAAGAATAATTTCGTTGATAAAGTGTAGAGATTTAGAGATTCATGTTCCTACAAGACATGGCGGCAGATGGGGATGGTTGATCTTCCATCATCGGAAACGTAATAGCGCGGATAGCAACCCCAAGGGACTAGAAAAGAAGGAACGCAGTTAGCGCTTGTCAGCGTCCCTTCTTTTCTCGTCCCTTTTGCGTCTGTCCGTGCTATTAAGTTTCTGAACCTACACAAATTACGGCTGTTCATCGCATCAGGACCAAGGCAGTTAAGGGCGTAGCTGGCATTTGTGGCGCGTGCTCGGTCGGTCTCCGAGCTGAATTCTGCGCGGTAGGAACATTTCGAAGATGATCGTTGCCCTTTCATATGCTGTCACGATGTTGACATGTGGGGTTTAACGTCCCGAAACCACCGTATAATTATTAGAGACGCCGTAGTGGAGGGCTCCGGAAATGTCGACCACGTAGGCTTCTTCAAAATGCACCCAAATCTCAGCACACGGGCCTACAGCATTTACGGCTCCATCCACTGTTACGAGGGATTGCAATGTTTTATTTCTGGTGTTGAGTAGGGGCCGAAGCCGAAGTTAGCTCAATGACTTCGCTATATTGTTTTACTTACACTCTACCTGAACGTGCTAGATGCGGATTATGTTGACTAAGTGGTGACTAATGTTACTAACTGATCACTTGTGTTGGCAAAATGATGGTAACTGTTATTTACTGATGACTAATTTTTGCTATTAACTCTATTTACGGCAAAGTCAATAAATCTAAAAGCAAAAATAGAAAGAAAAGCCTTACAGGCTCCCTTGTACGTTCATCTAAGACTATTCGAAAGCATACGCCATCTTTTTCTTCCTCCCAGTCAACGTATGAGGAAGGAAGCGGGGAACACGAGTCGTGCCAAGCGCTACCTTCATTTTGTTCGCTCGAGGACACGCGCTATCTGGTTTTTGTGCGCCGCCCGAAGGAGGGCATTACAACGGCACTATGCGGCACTACCTCGCGTTACGTCACACCAAAATTTGTGACGTCATGATAACACCACACAGTTTTGCGATTGGTGAAGTCGTGATTACGTCAAGTGTCCATCACTTCTTGCATCACTCATACCGACTTCGCAGGACGGTCGCCGGTAAAGTGGCCGTTTGATGAGGCACCCAAAGTTTTCTCCTTAATAATGAACTTTTCTAACCACTTATTATTTGTCTTTATTTACATACCGACGCGCCTTCGTGATGCAGGTGTAAATGTATACGATTAGTGTTTTTACTTCGCAAAGATATTGTTTGCAATTAAATACAACCAAGAAAAATCATTTCTGACAGCACATTGCCTAAATCTTTAGCAGCACGCGTTCGTCAAGGCAAGCGTCAAAACAAAACGAAGCCGTTGCTCGCAGAAGGGATTGACCGGGAAAGCCGAGCTTTTATCTCTCGGAATGCGTGCCCTCGCTCCCTTTCCCCCTTCCAAGCAAATCGCGACAGCTTACACAGCGCAAGTGACGTGTGGTGAGTTCTAGATAATTTCCCGCTTATCGCCAAACTCTTTCTGGCTACGGACAAAAGTTTGATGAAGCCCCTCATTACTCTTTCTCGCGTTTTGTCGATTTCGCAACCTCCCTCTATGCCCTCACCCTCTTTCACGCAGACTGCGTAACTCACGCCGACTACAGATCAGCAGATCCCGGTGTGGTTGTGACGCGCTGACCGGAGATGGCGGCGTCGCTAACGGCGAAGAACGGCTTTTCCGGCAGCTTCGGCGGAAGTGGAGCCAGCAACGCCTCGGCCAAGGGAACGGCGTTCGTCAACAGGGCGTTCGAATCTTGCGAGCGCTCCGCTAACGACGGCACCGATGTCGCCAGGACGGTGTACCCCAGCTACGGCTCGGCGTTATGGAAGGACGACTCCGACAACGCCAAATCGAAGGGCCAAGCGGAGGCACCGACCGGTTGCTGGGAAAAGCTCAGGCGCGACGCCTGGCTACTGCCTCTGGTGCACAGCGAGTTCTGGATTTCAGCTGCCTTCTCTCTCATTCAGCCCTTCTATCCGATTCTGGTGAGTGCCACTCAATGGGCATGTGGCAAAAGTATTCATCGTCTCCTTTATGCGGGCAGGCCATGCTTTCAAGAACGCCGATCTATATGAGGCATCATTTCATTTATTTATTTATCTAACGTCATATGGCCTTCTAATAGCGCCTACACCAGATATCATTTAAAGCCTGACACTTCGTAAGATGGCATTGATATAAGTACTGCAGATTGAGCAACTTGGTGCAATATAATGTCGTATTGCAATAGAGCAGTTCAGTTTCATCATGAAGGAAAGATACGATAGTGAAAAAGAAAACTGTCATTTCCAACCAGTAAACTACGTCATGCCGCTTCGCGTTTCTCAATAGTTTCACTAGCATAGCCATTCCACCCCCAGGGCTCACGGTGACATGCCGCTCCACCTGTGATGGGACGTTTCTGTTCTAGTTACGTCACATCGAGCTGCTGAGGTCCAAATATACTCTGCCCTTTATATTTCAAAACAGGAAGGCAGCATGGCGTAAATTACTCGTCCAGAGTGACACAAGCAAACCACAGACACTGGCGAAGCAGCTATATTTACACAACTTTGCCGATCGTCGTGCTTATAACAGCTTCCGATAGCATCGCATCCCTTAGAGAAAACAACACATTTATTTTGATACTGCTTACAGCTTAGTCTGTAAACTCCATCTTTCCGGACATCCCGTATCGAAAAAAATATATACGTGGTCCAATACAGGAGACAAGCAATACTGGGCCGCAGGTCCGCTCGATATTGAACCCTTTGCCAATAGAGTGCCAATGTCACCAGATAAGCCCATTATGTGCACGCATGGCAACAATAGCCTGACGCTGAGCTATGCTCTCACCTATAGAGGCGAAAAAAGTGCCTTTTATTCTCCTCAACCTCTCCTCCTCAGCGATCAGAAGGCGTGAGGCAATATCCATAGACAGGTGATCAATGCGAGTCAAGATGTTGAAATTAGTTTGACGAAAAACTATCCAAATACAAAAAACGCACTTCAGGTGCTAGCAGCGTTTATATATATATATATATATATATATATATATATATATATATATATATATATATATATATATATATATATATATATATATATATATATATATATATATATATATATATACATATATATATATATATATATATATATATATATATATATATATATATATATATATATATATATATATATGTGTGTGTGTGTGTGTGTGTGTGTGTGTGTGTGTGTGTGTGTGTGTGTGTGTGTGTGTGTGTGTGTGTGTGTGTGTGTGTGTGTGTGTGTGTGTGTGATCTAACAAACAATATTGACAATACTGCCAAGGAAAGTATACGGAAAGTTATTAGACCGAATTGTACGGTAAATGTGAAGAAAGAAAAGTGGGTGAGAAGATAACTTGCCGTGGGCCGAACCTGCGAACTTCGAATAACGCGTTAGATGCTCTACCACTGAGCTACCACAGCGTCTATACCCTCAGCCACTTTACTGGGTATATATGTGAATTTAAACGTGAGAGTGTGTGTTAGCGCCCTCAGTAGCCAAGGCGGCAAGCGTGGCACACTCTTTATGAGCCTGTGTGGCGTCACGCAGCACGTGAACTTATTACGAGCTGGCAGCTGACCAGTAGTCCCTCGTATACAACTTAAGGCACCAAGTCTGCCAGTAAGAGACCCTCGTTAATGAATAAGGGAAAGAAGCGTACACTTAAGAGCTCGTTTTTCCGTGTTTTGACGCAATAATAATGAGATCTAGCAGAAAATAATGCCAAGTAAAGTATAGGGGAAGTTATTAGACCGAATTCTAATGTAAATATGAAGAAATAAAAGTGGGTGAAAAGATAACTTGCCATGGACGAGAAACAGTTCCTGCCCATGGACTTGGCAGTCTGTTCGTGGACTGTCTATTCGATATAGTATTAAACAGGAACTTTACCCGTATCTCTTCACTGTTTGAGGTGCCGTCAGGCATAACTGCAACCGCTGAAGTGACTGTGACGCTTCAGAGAGGCTCACAGAAGGGGTGATCTCGTTTGAAGACAAACTACACAAATAAAGATCTATTAACACATCGGGACCAGGCCCTCGCAAATAAGTGGCTTAGCCACGATTCCGAATTGTTGAAGGATGGGGACTAAATCAGGGGACTTAGGTTGCGGACTAATCTAAACCCAACCAGAGCTCTAACAAATAAACACTGCACAGACCCCGCTTCGAGGCTATAGATGCCGCCGTTGTGGTGAAAAGCCAGAGGCGGCATTCCACGTTTGCCAGGAATGCGAGTCTGTCCACCTTTCTCGCAGAGAACGTCACAACTATGTCTCCAGACAGGTCGCCAGGTTGATCAGGAAAATAAATCCGGCTCTTACGGTTCGTGAGGAGCCGAGATTTACCACAAGGGAGGGCGTCAGACTCAAACCTGACTTGGTTGTTGAGTCTGGCGACCAGGTGATGGTGATGGGCCTGGCGATCGTCTGGGATGCAAATCAAAGGGTGCTGAAGCACAAGGCGAGCGAGAAAGGTGCGAAATATCGGGTTCTAAAAAATCTGTTCGATCCACAGAAGACTTTTTAATCCTGCGGCATGGTCTTCGGAGCGAGGAGCATAGTCTGTCGGGAAACTGTAGAGCTAGACTCAGCCCTTGGGTTTAGTCAGCACGATTTACCTCCTTAAGTTCATCAGTTCTAAGGGGGAGATTGATTTGCATTAATAGGTTTCGCAACAGAGTATAAAAATTTTGAGCCCATTTCAGTTTTTGTTTTCGTTGTTTCGCTTTACGTTTTTGTGTTGATTGTTGAATTCAATTATTGACTTTTTTGTTGTGTTTTTGTTAGTTTTTCGCGTCCCTTCGTGTTGTTCATTTTTTTATCCGGTGGCCACAGCAATAAAGACAAGTATTTCAATACAATTACACAATAGCTTTCCATGGATAGTTCACTCACATGACGTCCTTGGGAAGACCAGTGGGGACTGCAAGGGCTAACGTTGGCTGGGAGTAATTCCATTAAGGAGGTTACGCCAAGTGAGTCTAACGAAGCAACCCTTTCTGGTCAGAAGGTGCTCAAAATTCGTTCTTCTGATACTAGTTTCTTTAGGAAGCATCCACTTCAAGGCAAATTTTATTGGAGATCAAGTCAACAGTACTCGTCTCTGTAAGTTACATTTCATCAGAAACAACTATCTTTCTATTTATGATTAACGTGCGCGGGTTTCCTCCTCAATTGAAAAGGGTGCGCACGTGTCGCTCCTCTAGTCCGGCCGTAGAGGTGGGTAGACCTACTACTACGATGACTACTACATACTTCGCGGACGCACGACCTATGGCATATGGAGCTTCGCCTTCAAAAGGAACACCTGTATACTACACCTTGAGGTACTGCGGTTCTGATGTCACGCGTTTTTTAGTCAGAACTTCGAACGTAATTTTCAAAGTACTGTTTTCGATGTGATTAGTACAACTTTATTAACTAATAACGAAATGACAACGGGACCTCATATGCTATTCCTTACACACACTGTACAGATAGCAATGGACTACTGTGCAAACCCAACTCACCCAAAAATCAGTGCTTCTCTAAAGTTGAACCTTAGGCGAGTTCCTAAAATGTCAGGTGCTGTTACATGAATAGATATTGAAGAACGTGCGGATGCCGCAGCGTTTAGCGAAATCCGAAGCTTCTGTTCATATCAAAGCTGTTTCTGAGATGAGCGCGCTAGTTTACTCAATGCAGCTTTGTTTGCTCTAACATGTACTGAGTCACGGCGTGTTGCAAACGAGACATGTCGCACTGCTTATGTAGTCATTCTTCTATCGCGCTGATCGAAAATTATCAAGGCCCGCTTTTTCGGTGCCTCCAATCATCGAGATAAGAGCCTTGCTGCTGCCGTCGAACTTCGCATACGTTACAAGCCTTGTTTCGCGTATTTGCACGAAATCATATAGCAGTCTCCACAATTCGCCCACGATGAAAAGCATAGTGTTGGTTTGTTTGTGTCTGTTGGTCTCTCTGTTTGTTTGTTCGTAATTGTTTCGCGATTTCCTTGTGTGTGCTCTTTCGCAAATACGAAGCTTTTTTTTTTTTTTTTGAAGTTTTTGTTGGTTCTGAAGGCGTATTTAGAATAGCTTGAATCTGAAGAAACCCGTCTTCTAGTTGCTCTTTTTTTAATATATGTTTACACTAACAAGACATTATCTAAAGACTGATGAATTTGAAATACCTGCCCTGCCCACCAGTGTACTAGCAACATGTAAACTGCATTCAAGCTGCGTAAGATCCCACCTTTATACAAAGAGATAACCACAGTTGTCTTGGCCAACCCTGCATTTGTAATTTTCTTCGCAGTGATTCATCGATGTTGATGTTTTCTGCGTTTTTTTTTATTAACCTTGTACTACAGCGAGGTAGTCGCATATATACAGTGTTCATGGATTTAAACGCAACATCATATTTTTTAGTATAGCGATTGGCATGCTCAATTTGTCAAGATAATCACGTCATGTCATGACGAATCTGGTCTTTAAAGGTAATGTTGGTTCTTATATATGCGTTTAACTTGAAATTACACCAATGCGACTCAATATGAAAGCAGTGAGAGCGAAAGTATGTGCAATACTTACTTATAAGTGACACTGTTTCAATCAGTGAGCACGATGTACGCTTTCTACCAACAGGCCATGAAAGTCGGCTACTTGAGCTGCGAGATCTTTTACCGTTTCTCGAAGGAAATCTGTTTTGGAAACTGGAGCGGTACGGGCAGCGTTGATGGCTGTCGGAGCAACGTCCATCATGGCGTCAGCCATTTCTGTGAGCTCCGGCAGGGTCTTATGTTGAGCTGAGACAAGAGTCATTCCCACGTTAGTTGGAAGATGGTACAGAAACAGCTCCCGTGATATAGCTGCGTCAAGAAGCCCAGCTGGTCCCCAACGAGAGGCTGCAGGTGGCGTATGAATCGGGCGGTACTTCTGTTCCCAAGCTATTGCGCAGAATCAATGAGGTGGAGAAGAAGAGTCTGTAAATATCATATACGGAACTTCATCAGAAGGTCGCGTGAGGATGTCGCGAATCTGAACCAATGCCTGTTGCCGGAACGCTTCAAGGAGTAGCTCGTACTTGCGCACATCTGACGTCACGCGATGAATACAAAACTTATTCTCGGTTCGAATGAATGATAACGATCGATAAGGCAAGCCATAGTTGCGGTGGAATTGTGGTGGTAGTAGCTCCTACAACACTAAGAGGGTAACTGGCCAGTTGCCGTGATAGCAGTGCCAGAGAGGGAGCTGCTTGGGAGGAAGTAGCAGTTCTAATGATGGCATGCAAGCATCAACAAACTACTTTGCGTCTTCCTAAATCATGCTTCACAGTGCTACACACGTAATGTCACAGATATGAGACGTAGCTACTAGAAATGCTCGATCATAAATTAAACGCGGATATGTCTAAAAAATAGTTCAAAAATTTTATATTCTTGAAAGTGGTAACCGGACACCCTCTTCCCCATCTTACCCCGCTTTCCGACAGAAGCGTACGCAAAATTTTTTTCCCGGGGGGGGGGGGGGGGAGGGGGCGGATAAAGAATAGCCACTTTTCGCTCTGTATGCAATGGTAAAAAACATCGGGGGGGGGGGGCGCCACGGTGGTCTAGTGGCTAAGGTACTCGGCTGCTGACCCGCAGGTCGCGGGATCAAATCCCGGCTGTGGCGGCTGCATTTCCGATGGAGGCGGAAATGTTGTAGGCCCGTGTACTCGGATTTGGGTGCACGTTAAAGAACCCCAGATGGTCAAAATTTCCGGAGCCCTCCACTACGGCGTTTCTCATAATCAAATAGTGGTTTTGGGACGTTAAACCCCACAAATCAATCAATCAATCAACATCAGGGGGGGGGGGGGGGGCATGGGCCCGTTGTGCAACCCCCTGGTTAGGCCACCACTGTGCGCGCTGTGAAAATGTCGACGTGGCAAAACTTTCTGTGGTAGGTGTATACGAAGAAAGGTGAAATGTGTGACGGCGAGTCTAAGACTACGTTTACATGGCCTTTTGTTATCAGTGCTCTCGTGTACAACGTTACTCTCCCTCCATTCCGCAGACACTCTTCAGCAAGCTTGCTACCGGCTCGCCATCCGCGTTCTTTCGTGAGGGTCATGGTGTAGGTCCTTATGTTGTAAACTAAATGTCTAAACGTTATCTTAAGAGCAGTAATGCACACAGTCCGAGACATGCTCTTGCCATCTGGCGTCTCGTGACAGGTTCATTGTGCAGGGCCACAGCAAGAGCATCCGGTATTCATAAACTGCAAACACGCTACTAAAAATGTTTTAACGTAAATCACCACTACGTGTATATAGGTCACTGCAGTGTACGCGATTTATTTTCGGGATGGTATGCCTTACGCTACGCTGGGAATGTAAGGAGGGCTTCCGTGCTGCGTACTGCTTATAGGTGGTGGCGGTAACGCGTTACTTTTATCGGTAACTTAGTAACATACTCCTTACAATTTTGGAGCTGTAACAGGCAACGTACTTACATTGCCATTTTTCGGTAAAGTGTGGTGTCACGTTACTAGTTACTTTTTCATCTTATGAGTACAATTTTCCTAGAGATTGACCCGACGAATTTTTTCGACGCAGCGTCGGACAGCCGTAAGCCTGTAAGGCATGGACCAAAAATCACTGCCATATCCACAAAATGAATGATGTTATACAGCTAGAGGAGCTTGCTCGGAGGTGCACCATGTGTTTCTTGGCGAGATATGAAGGCTTCCTAACGAGCCAACGCATAATGTGTACGTCGTATAGAACGTCGTAGCGACTCGTTCGCTAGATTTCGTGCCGACGACAGTGAAGCTCTGGCCGACTGGCTTGCCCTACGCCATCTCCTGACGCTGACAAAAGCTCTCGCTGAGTGGTGCCCCGTCCTCGGACTTCTGCGACCATGTCCATCTTTCCTATCTTCTCCTTTCTTCCATATGTGACCATCCCTGCCCCTCTCTCTCTTCCTGCTCCTTTCTCTATCTCTGTACCTTTAATTCCTAGCTCCCTATTCATTTTTTTTAATTCCTCTTTACCCCCCATTTTCTGCGCAGAATTGTGGAGGTGCCCTCCATTGAGAGAGAGGCAGTAACGGAACTCCGCTTATTTCTTCCTTTTCCCCTTTCAAAAGTCACCTATAAACAGAGGCGAGCGCGCGGACCATCGAAAATTAACAACCATCGAAACTTAGGTGGCGGTGCACCATCTAGTGAGCATTGTTGGAATTGCCCAAGAAGGCGCTTTGAGTGGCGACCGGGAAAGCACTCCACTGCAGTGGCCTAGTGGCTAAGATACTCGGCTGCTGACCCGCAGGTCGCGGTATCGAATCCCGGCTGCGGCGGCTGCATTTTCTATGGAGGCGAAAATGCCGTAGGCCTGTGTGCTCAGATTTGGGCGCACGTTAAAGAACCGCAGGTAGTCAAAATTTCCCGAGTCCTCCACTACGGCGTCTCTCATAATCATATGTTGGTTTTGGGACGTTAAACCCTACACATCAATAAAATCAATCCAATCAGTTCTACGAATACCCATTTGTTGTGCCTTTGGATTACACAGCAGCTGGATTCAGGCGGCTGGAAGATTTTCAAGTTTCGAAATTGTCCAAGCGGCCGATGCAGCGGTGAATCAAATTTCGTTGGTGCATGCAATAAATGCCAAAATGGTAATAACTGTCAATGGAAGGGACTTTCGCGGGCACCGTAGCTTACAGGAAGCAAGAGTCAATAAAATTTGTGAATTATTAAATGCGCTCAGAGTAAAGTGGCTCTCCCCTCTTATCGCGTTTGCAGTGAGAAATGTAACTATACTTCAAGGACATTTTAATGCTTCCTTCTTGTAAACAAATCGCCTAGGTATATGATTCAGGTGTGTTTAGTGCAAAAAAGAAAATATAATTACAGCTGAAAAATCGCTAACAAGTTTCGCTGTACGCGCACCAACACATATGGTGTCATGCACAATGTAAGGTGGTTATTGCTATCGGAGTCGTTGCTTGGATATTTCCAGACATAGGCATGCTATGATTGAACTAAGGCCCTTTCGAATAGAGAGCGCATTTATCAGTAACATTTCCTTAACCCCACTGAATAACATTTCATTCCTCGCAGGCTTCTTCCAGGGGAATCGAAGCGTGGAAGTATGGATTTGTATTCTCTCTTTTCAAAGTATTTATGCTAATAGGATCCATCACCGCAGAAAAAATGGTAAGTTATTAAGAAACAACTCAAACAAGAAAGTTTAATGTAACCCAATACGCGTGTTCGACGTTGTTTTTCAGATTAATAGAATAACACCCACAGCCTGCTACCTGTTCGGGCAAGGAGGATTCTTCATTTTCACGATACTATTCGGGTAAATCTGACTTCTTCGAACCTGGTCTCTGCTCGCTTTTATGAGTAATCCGAAAGTATTACTGCCCAGACCACTACCTTGTAACTTCATATCCCTACACCTGGGATGGCCGACGCTTGCATACACCTTACTGCCTCTGAGTCATAGGTTGACAACAGTATAGCAAAACCTCTCTACCATCTGAAATCTATACATGTGAGATTGTGTAAGTTTACAATATATTCGAAACTTGCTGTTTGTAGTGTCCTCGGCCAGCTTGCTTCATTATTAATACTTTTTGCTTATATATAAAGAGACTATAACTTCGCTTTTTTTTATTTTTCAATATTTAAGGAAGCGCACTTATCAAAGTGGGTTTCTTATCGGGCATCGCATGCAAGAGATAACAAATAATATCACGAAGCATATTTCACCATAAGCTTCTGAAGCGTAGCGTTGCACACTTTTGTCCCTACAACGCCCTCAATAAAGGATGTCAACAACACTGCAATAATCAATGATTTTCACAAAACATCGCATTACTTACGTGAAGCAGGACGGGCACGGGCCACGTTTGGCATACGAAATTTACCGACGAAAATGAAAAACAAAGTGTTTGAACGCAAACCCCACTTTAGCACGCACAAAGAAACGATTTGTTCATAATTATGTATATTCAAGCAGTTTCATAAACAAGCAATACACGAGCCCCCTCCTCACCCCCCCGTTTCTCAACCAGCCACTAACACCACAGATATACGCAAATATTGCAAATAAGTTCTGTCGAAAACCGCAAGGTGGCGGAAGGGTTGATAAAGGGAAAGAATACGACCGCTCATTTGTAGCCCGAAGCCACGAGGAAATCCGTACGGATTCCTCAGAAAAAGCAGCCTCTTAGTTGCCGAAATAAAAAATTGTGGCCCCGCCAAGCTGGTCTAGTGGCTAATGTACTCGGCTGCTGACCCGCAGGTCGCGGGATCAAATCCCGGCTGTGGCGGCTGCATTTCCGATGGAGGCAGAAATGTTGTGGGCCCGTGCACTCAGATTTGGGTGCATGTTAAAGAACCCCATGTAGTCGAAATTTCCGGAGCCCTCAACTACGGCGCCTCTCATAATCATATGGTGGTCTCGGGACGTCGAACCCCACAAAATCAAATCAAATAAAAGCGAAAAATTTGTTCTGGTCCAGGGTTACAACCCGGGGCCAACGCCTTTCCGGGTCGGTCGCTCTGCCAACTGAGCCAATGAAAAAGCTAGTAATTGATAGCGCGAGGATTAATTTATCAACAACTTGAAGCACATTGACACAAGTATTGCAAATGAGTTATGTGAAAACCCACAGAACTCATTCGAACTTATTTTTTGTACGCAAAATCAGCTTCAGTAGAGATTGTGCATAGACGTTTTTGTAGACCCTATAGGCGCTGTGGGATTCGTTATACGCTGAGAATAGAGACTGGGGTACTACTGGGAAAAGTTCTATAGGTGGAGGAATTGAAACAGTGATAAGCAAAGGTGGAGAAAAGAGGGCAAATGGTAATAAATACAGTCGTGTAAACAATGAAAATGTGAGTACCGGGATCAGCATTCTGTCCAACAAAGGACTCTCGTGCCAAAAAATTTTAAAAAAAGCCTCAAGAGTTTCCGGTGGATCTGCAGTTTAGGTTCGCATTACAGTTTCGAAGCTTTCACAAGCCAGTGAATTCATGTAACGTGTTACTTACACAAGACGGGTAGCACACTTTAACGACGAATGCGTCATTCTATAACTTTGATAGGCCTCATGTAGCAACTGTATCTCTTAGTGACCATTAAAACATGGGAAATAACAAAACACGACAACGGCAAATTTTTTGCAACCTTGCGAATGTGCAATGGGAGGTGAAGAATAATTTTCGGCAACCAATTAATGCATCACACTATATTTACTCTTATTAAAACTCGCTTAATGAAGTTCATTATATAGATTAATTTTCTTTATCAATGAGACAGTTAGCAAGCTAGTAGCACCCAGAACCACAGACTAGGTTGTTCATGAACGTTCACAAGAACAATATAAGCTTTAGGATTAAAATACTCGTCAATGAATAAAGCAACAAGCCAGCAGGTATGTTCGTTGCGAACAAAACTTGGTGTCCACGATTCTTTTTGTTCTTTATCAAGCAGTGCAACTTATCAAGACCCAAATTCTCCGACGCCTGTACAATACATTGAAAAATCATAGGTATTTATACTGCGTAGTCAGAAATATCTGCTCATAGCTTTGAACACGCTGTTATTGCATACCCTTGTTCGAGAAATCTAGCGTTGCATGCCGATATGCTGATCAGCTTACATACGAGTCTCTCACAATGAAGCTGTTCATATTCATATATTGGTTTTATGACGTTAAATACCAAAAATTATTTTGTCCTTTCTGTTTCCTTAGTTTTTTGAACTTTGCAATTCTAGTAGAACATTTCGTTGGTCTAATTGTTGCACGTTGAACGGAAGGAATAAAGTGCAACGCGGATGAACAAAAGAAATCGACGAACACACAGGCGTTCGTTCATGTCACTTGTGTTCGTCTCGGTTGCACCTCATTCCTTCCTTTAAATTTGCTCTTCTATACAGAGTGTAAATAGCGATCTTTAGCAACGTTACCTTATTACTGTGATTTTGAAATAAATAACAAAAGTTTTACATAGGTTACAGCAAAAGCTTGATATCAAAAAAAAAAAATCCTTATATTCTCTCACCCCGTGTGGCTGCGGTCTAATTTTACGCCAAAAAAAAAAAAACAACGTGACATACAAGAAGTGAAGTGTCTCTCTTTGGACTTCCTTCTTTTTTACAAGCAGCGTTGGTGTTGTCCACAAAAGCACAACAACACCATATGCGATATGTGTGGCTGTCTCAAGTGCTTTACGTGTTATTTTACGACCCGCGCAGTTGCCTCTACTGGGCCCCCGGAGGCGATATCCTGCTTGGCCTGTCCATAGTGTGCGTCATTCTCGGAGGAATCACCAACACATTCTACCTTGTCAGCATGTTCGCCGTCTTTACGACGCGCTTCCCAAAATATAGAGGAGGTATCATAGTAAGTGCTCGTACACCTTCGCCACTTTCTGTTACCAAAGCACTTAGAAATTACACTGGGAAGTATGGCATATAATATAACAATGCAATAAAATATAAGTTGTGTACACGTCAGGTGAAGCGTTAGAGATGGGGCCTCCCTGCTATCTCTTGAGGCTTACGTACGCAAGCCCACAAATAGAAAAATGAACGCCACTTTGTAAATTAGAAACTAGCTGCGTTCGGCGAAAGCCTGTGGCCATTCGACTGACAATGTCATGTCTTTTATTTTACACTCTCTCAGAAATCACGTGATTGCTTGGAGAGTGCAAGGGGTACAGACCACAGCTGTGACGGTGCAACTGTTTCTGTGTGCCGTTGTGCCATGACCTTACTGCTGAGAGAGTATGAAGGGAAAGGCCACAGCTGGCGTCGTTCCGGGGCACGGACGGACGGATTGGGGCGAGCATGACCCATTAAAAGCTTTCGATTAAAAAAAAGCGATTGCGAATCAAGGGATATAGACCAAGGTCTCGTTTTTAAACTTTTAGACACACCATGGTCAAGCCAAGAGACACGAAAGCATGGTAGGGATGGGGGGTCATTACTTGTAATCTGTAATAAGCGCAGTATGCTTGCAAAGTCTCACGGGGTGGTGCCTTCAGTCCACGATTATGACAAACATAGAAAGCAATAATGTGACCGAAGCTCACGGCAAGTTGCTTTGACACCTACTTTAACACCTTAATCCGTTACCCTCATGTCATAGCTACAATACTGCAGTTAGAAACTTCTAACAATGTCTCTTACGTCTTCCTTGGCTTCGCCGGATGTAAGCTTCACCAGGCTGCGTCTAAAAACAAAAAAAATAGATATATGTAAGCTCGTCTGGAGCTCTGTCACCGGCATTACACTATTAATGAGCGTCAAGGTTCATAAGTACACCCGCTTCCAATTTATGCCATGTATAGGCATTAGCTGGGGTCATTTTTCTTTGCTACGTAAACAAACGTCGTCGGTGACAAAGCACAACCACTTTCACATTCTTCACTGCTATTCACAGAATCACTCCCCATAATGTCCACATTGTCATTTATTTGAGGCCATACACGAGTTTGATTAAAAGTTACGATGGAGGAAGAAATTCCGACCGCTCCTCGATATTCACTAGCTTTTTTTTTTTTTTATGGAGCAAACTGCGTGTTTCGATAATGCTTTCTTGCAACCGTCTGCAAGTTTTCTTGATTATATATGATTAATTGTATAGCACTGAAACTTTTATATGATATTGGTCCTTTTTCATTAAGCACAACAATACCCCTTGTTCATTCTTCACTCATCACGTTATGACTGTTCTAACCCATTTCATGATACAAAGGCGCTCTTTGTTACCACAAGCTGAAATGAGCCGTTAGCAGAGACTCGCTCGGATATTTTTTTGTCATAGAATATCGGTCCTAGCACACTACTTTGGAGGTATAATTTTTCGGAAGGTTTCATTTTTTTATGTACGGGGTATGGAATTTTACAGTTTAACGAACAAACAATTCACTCGTAGATATTCAAGTGACCTCCATCTTTTTCTCTTTGGGAAGGTCACTTACATACTTTTACAAAAATACGGTCTCGTTATTCGCAAAAAACTTGTTGTTGGGCTAGTTGGTACAACATTTCTGAGCGCTGTGTGTGTTTGATGCCTGGGTGTGTGCGTGTATGAGTGAACGTGTCGTGTGTTCGCGCTCGAATTTAGAATTTTTAGAAACGGTTATTCTTAAATCATGTAAACACGTTGCGGCATTCTCGTGCTTCCAGGCATTCCTAGAATTCCTCTGGGGATCTGGCAACATGGTGGGATCGGCTATTGGTGGCGCTCTGATTGACGTGAGTGCACGATTCTTCAATGTTTCTACGTCACAGTAAAAAAAAACACAACATTCTAAACACGGGATGGATGATTTTATATGTAATATAAATGTAACAGGGGATAAATAATTTTATATACGCTTGTGCTGTGTCATCTAGCCCTTGTGAACAAGAATTTGTGCCGGTGCATAAAAAAACAGACATCCATAATTGGTGAGCACGAAATGTAAAACTTCACAGCAGTCAAGTAAGGTTAACCGCGTTCAAAACAAACTCGTTTTCTTATACATCCAGGCCCTATTGAAATATCGTTAGGTTTTGATAGGACCTGTATGTATAAAAAAAACGAGTACGAATAAAACTTAAAACGACAATTATAGCGAACAAACAGCAATAAAGCACTTGTATTTGTGCTTTGTATCCTGAAGTTGTGTGGAATTTGTCACCCATACTCATCAATGCCTGTGAATTGTGGCTTGTGGCAAGTTATGCGAACTCTTTAGCATTTGCGTTTACATGAGTTTCCAAGTGATTTGGTAAAAAAAAAAAAACTGGTGGGTGCTCCGCCGTGGCGGTCTAGTGGCTAAGGTTTGGGTGCAAGGTAAAGAAACCCAGGTGGTCGAAATTTCCGAAGCCCTCTACTAAGGCGTCTCTCATAATTATATGGTGGTTTTGTGACGTTAAACCTCGCATATTAATAAAAAAAACTGGTAGGTCATTTTAGCGGACTTGTACTGGACCTTTAAACTTGAAAAATAAAATAATTTGTGGTTTTTTGTCCCACTGCACCTTGCCTTTTATTTCGTTTGTTGACGTGGATTGGTATATAATTTCGCTTGTAAAAGTTACGACTTGGAATTATGTATCCTTTGTGGTATCAGGAGCGCGCAAGTGCTTTCAGTGTTTTCATTTCGATGTCATTCGTGGCTGTTGTACGCACAACATGCTTGAATGTAATGTCTGTTCCCTGTGAATGGTTATCTCAATTATATATAACAATACTCTCTCATCATTTCAGGCATGGGCTTACCCGCTACCATTTTTCGTATTGGGAGCAATTACGATGCTGTCATTTCCAGTAATCGTGAAGTTTAGCTCCAAGCTCAATCAGTACTCAGGTAAGCCCGGTGAAGGAAAACTTACAAGGCCACTTACAACAACGAATTATATAATCATTCCGCAATTTTCGATTGATTATTCGCAATGTGTCGATACCCAAATATTGTCGCGGAAGATACAATAAAACAATATATATAAGATCACCTGCTTAATTAAAAAACACAAAACGCCTTGCTTAAACAAGTGATTTTATCTTCTTTTCTGTAACGTATATATGTATGTCTCAGTAGTAATAAATCAGTTGAAAGTCTGCGCTCGTCCTCGTCTCTTGTGTTCGTTGTCTGAAATTTTCGCGCTGAAAAGTTCAAGAACTTTTTTTTCTGAGATAGTGCAGCGTTGCGATGTTTGTTTCCCAGACGAAGAAGATACCGGTGATGCATCTACAGAGAAAGGCGGCCAGAGCAAGAGTTACTATTGGCTTCTAATTGATCCCGTATTTCTTGTCGACATGGTGACACTCATGATGAGCTGGATCATCCTAGGATTCAACGAGCCCACACTGGAACCCAGCCTGGAAAACGTCAGTATTCAGGAGTCGAGTAGTCAACGGTTTCTCTAGCATAGAGTATAGGGTGTCGGGCTGTTTCTACTATAATGATTCTTCCAACCTAATGCATACAGCGTGGACTGTTCTGTTGCGTCAACGTGCGTCAACGTTTATGCTGCAGTACTGAGAATATGTGCAGTCTAGTTCTGTGATTTTTGAAAGTTTTACAACTTTTGTGCCGGGAGGAGACGTAGCCGGCGCCACGTTCGAACCTCCGCTATAACATATACTCTAAAAAAGGCTGCGTCAGATTTATTGAAATGGCAACACACAAAGAAAAAGTAAGTCCGAAAGAAATATTTATTATATATTCACAGGCACAGCTAAGATATATCTGTCCCATAAATTGATCACCGGTTTCGTAGACTCACACTAGTGATGACAATAAGTTTTTGCACAACAAATTCCACACGAATTCAACGGCGGCGTCATTTTGTTTGTAACGACTAGTGTGCACAAATGCTTACAGTGACCGCGTCATGTAGTTACAAATCTAGTGGTTAAAGGAAATTGGGGCTGTGATGTAAGTATTCGAGCCTAAATTACACAGTACGTTGAAACTTTTGCAAGCAACATTTCCATGCTATGACAAGCTGTTTCAGTGTGTGCTATATTTGTTTTTTTTTAGCTTCTAATTGCTCATTCTCCGTAACGTGCTTTTTTTCTTGTTTTCCTGCAGAAGTTATAAAAATGGACAAGCCGAGTTAATAAAAACTTCAACCTTTCCACATGAAGGCAACTATTACAGAACAGAACAAGCTTGGGCACAGTACACTGATACAATATTAATTTCGAACGGGGGAAGCGGAAGTAAGCGCGTCACTGATTGCTGTGTTTAATTCCGAGAGAACCGTCTGCTAATCTGACCACCTTATCAATCCTACGCCGTGTAATGGTGTTCTCATTGACACACATGCAAGAACTATAATATCAGACACTTGTTTTTTTTTTGTTTTTTTTTTCAGTTCAACCTGAGTGGTACTATTTTGGGCAGCGTGTACACGGTTCAGTTCGCCAGTTATTCCGTGGGAGGCTTCATTGCCGGTGCCTTCTCTCATTATGAGGTACGTAAATTACATAGTGAAGCACATAAGATTTTAGTAAGGTTCAGAACACGTCAGTTCTCTGTACCATGCACTGTCCACCAATCATGTTTATGACGTTTCATGCCACGTGTTAAGTGACCTTACGCTGGAATAGGTGTTCGTGGTTGGTTGTGTGGGTATGTGTGTGTGCGTGTGCGTTATGAAGTTGGTGTAAAACATGTACCAGAGGGTAAATATTTCCGGAGCCTTCTACTGCGGCACGCCTTACAATCATATCGTGGTTTCGGCACGAGAAAACCCCACATTACATTATTTGTGACTGTGTGTAATTCGACGTAGCTTGTTTTCATACAATAAAGCGCACCATAGCCGAACTTCCAGTCACCGTCATGTTGCCACGTGGCCGTGTTACCTGAACAGGAATGTCATGTATTTATATTTATACAAGTACCCTACGGCCCGAAAAGGGCATTACATATGCGGGATACCAGTGTGGGTATTTAAACGCGTGTGTACATATGCAGGTAAAGAGCAACACAGAAACCACTAAATAAATTAGATGACATATTATTAAACAATTTCTATCACCATTATTCTCGTTAATCATTCAATACAGCTACATAAGTGATCATGTTGCGTTATACAATTTTGATGCGGAAGATGTTTTTTTTTTTCACAAGACACGTGGGTATTTTTCGGCTATGGAGGGTTTCCTTCCATAAACACTGTTAGAGCAACTTGTAATGGAGATGATTCTGTAAGTTACACGATAGATACAGGCAAAGAGTTCCATTTTAGTCGATAATACAACGGCGAATTTCGATGAAAGTTGGTCTTCGCAAATATCGGCTTCATTTTATGATCATTGTCTCGCCGAATTAATACATTGGGAGCAGACAGGAGGTTATTAACTTGAACAAATGGGGAGTAACTATGATAAAGACGTATGTATTACCGTGTATGAAGTTATGAAAACTGTATAGGCAAGTTAAATGAAGTCTGAAGGTTTTGACTGGCATTCCATAGGCATACCTATTTTTCCGGAGTCAGTGGTTGGCCTTGGTCACTGTGTGGCCAGCAAAACCCATGCCGTGTCACTTCGTGGCTCTCGCTATTCTGCCGGCCTTCCGAATGCCACAACCAAAGTCGACGTCATACGTGACGGTTTTGCTTATGACCACGACTGAAGTTTTCGCTATTGCGCTCTTTGAAATATCTAAACACGCACTTGAACGTCACTTCAACGTACGCATATGCAGTGAGTTACTTTGTTCGCTGGTTCTTGCGTCGCTTGTAGAATCTTTCCTCACGCGCATCTTTGTTTTCATTGCTTCTCAGCATTATCTTGTGCGTATATAAGATGGTCAGCCACGCACAATGAACAGTTAGTTGTGAGCGCTGTTTGTGGCATGTGTTTCTTGAGTGAAAGAGTGTGTGAATATGTGAGTGTTCCGAAAGATCACCTATTTGCAGTAGATTAAATTTTGACGTGCTTCACAGGCTGGCTTGGCATTCCCACTATTACAGTGTATATATTTGCAGTTTTATAAGAAGTGTTATTTTTCTAGAGTGTTTTCTTTTCCTCTTAGCGAGAGCGAAGACTTTTGGAGCTTTTAACGCGATAGCGTTAAAGAGATCGTTTCGCAGAGATTCTGGCGTGGGTATCGGCGTCGTTGGTTGTGAGCGAAAAATCAACTTTGTGTGATGGAAAAATAAAAAATGCAAATAAAACAAATCAGACATTTTGAGTCAGAGTGACAATAAAACGTGGGTCTTTTGCGTGGCAAGCGGGTGTTGTATCACAAAGCCACCTCTGCTTGTGAATAGCGACAAAGCTTCGACTGCTTGGAAATGCAGTGAAAGTAACCGTTTCGTGCTAAACAAACACACGCGTCATGTATACATGCTTCACAGCGCAAGATAAAATATTGCAGTAATAATGCGCGGTACAAGCATCCATTGTCATCGGGCGTCAGAACATGGGATTATCATAATGACTTCATTGTTTAACGCCAGTCACTCAATACAAAAGCCACAAACGCTACTGCACTCTTAAGACCATGTAGTGGGTCCATGGCAAGTTCGACAAGATTTCATGCACTAAGTGTTTAAAGTACGCACTAAGAATAGGATACAGCTATCGCACTCGACTTCTAAAGGCCAAGCTTCGGGGTCCCACAATTTTTCTTTAGTTACACAATGCAGTTTTTTTTTTCTTGTGGGGTGTTTTAGGCGTTTACCTATGCAATTTCCCAGTAGCTGGTCCTTCGGTCTCTAGTATTTCCATGTGGTTGCATTTTGTAATAACACATGCACTCTCTTTTTCAGATGGAGACGTTCTACGGCATGGTTGGCCAGCTGTTTACCATACTGGCGTATCTTCTTATAGGACCCGCGCCATTCCTGCCATTTTCCAGGTGATAAAAGCGAACTGTCTGAATAGCATTATTACTTATAATGAAAGTAATTATTATCAATGTTTCCCTAAGCAAAAAAATAAAACACTCATCTGCTTTTCACATAATTTTCAATCTGAAATATGTATACATAAGCGTGGTGCTACGGCGCGACGTAGTGTTGCCTCAAGGCCGGCCTATAGTGTCTTGGTTAAGGTGCTCGGCTGCTGTACCAAAAAACTCCGCCCGATCCGGACCGGGCCGGTCACATTTAGATGGAGGCGGCATGTTAGTGTAGACAGCGCCTCCTTTATTTCATTCAATGCCAGTGGAAATGCGCGCTTCTCAACGGGAGCCATATAGGTCCGCCTTAGTTGAGTGATCGTGATGCGACGCTGCATGAGGGGGTAGCACTGCTTGTGTCATCCTGCTTCTCGGTGCTTTCTTCCGGAGATGCGATAGACGTGTCTTCCTCGCCAATATCGTACTACTGTCCGATTTGTTCCTGCATGCTCCTTCTTTTGTGGCTGGAAGCAATCCCGCCGCCACCTCACAGCACTGGTTATGCAGCGGCGTCATCGTGAAACATCCCCACGAACGGCGACACACCATCTCAAAACACAGTATAACTTGCAGAGCCAGTGGGTCCGCCAACATTGAGACTCGCTTGCTGGATTCCGTGCTGAACGGTTGTGTCACCCGCGATATCCGACGCCAGCGTAGCTCTCGCCGGTCGGCCCGCCGTCTCCTGACGCCGTGTAGCGCTCGCCGTGTGGTTGTCCGTCCTTGGACTCCTTCGACCGAGCACCAATCTGTTTCTTCATCGATATTTACTTCTCACTCTAACCCTTTCCATTCCTTCTCATCGCATTTCCATGCGAGCTACTGCTGAGGTGTCGCACTTAGCTGCAGACAGTTGCGGGGCTCACTTTTCTATTCCTTTCTCCTACGGCTCTCAAAGATGCAGCGCCTTGATTTATACACTTTTCATACGTTCGTAGACATTGCACCTCTTACGGAGTTCATAAAATATTAAGGCAGTTGTACTTAAGAATAAAAACCTGACTTACACTCTACCAAAAACAAACACCATTTCACCAATCAATGTTCATTCGTCGGGACCATTTTTCAAATATAGATAATTGTTCGCATTTTTTAAAAGACGTGCGTAGTTTTCATGTTATATACCCGGACAATCCGAAGCATGACCTTTGAACAGAGGTCGCCGCTGCGGTGACCACACCTGCCTCGCGGCCCTTGCGCTCAAGGGTGTTGACGAGGCACGTGTTCTAAGACCATATAGCTCCATCCTAATTTTATTATCACGTCCTCTCGACCTTCGTTTTTACTATATACAATTCACGTCACTTTCCTGATCCCCATCCCTTCCCACTGTACATGCCGGTTATGCTAATTTGGTTAACATTTCTTCTCTCTCGTTTTCCTTCGTTCATCGTTTTAATATTTACATTTTTTAACCGCCTATAAGTGCAAAATTTTCAGGCCCTCATACATCCACTTTGCATAATCATCGATCACATCTTTTGTCCAATGAGTTGACGCTGTTTGCCCATTTAATAGATCTCGCGCCATAGAGAGCAATTCATCATAAAAACCCGAAACCTGACTTAATTTAAAGCCACAATGCAGCTAACAATTCATGTTATTCTCAGTTTTTCAGATGGCCTGTGTGTTCTCGGAAACTATAAACTTATTTCTCCATTCGCTATCTCAAGAAGCCTCACGTTCTGTCTTTTTTTTTTCAGGACCCTGGCACTCGTTTATATTTCTCAAGTTTTCACTGGCCTGGGAATGTCAGCCCAGTTTGTCTGCGGATATTGCCACGGACTAAAACGTGCTGTGTAAGTCTCTCTGAGCAAACAAACCGGTGAATGTCATAGTGATATAGTCGAGTTCTGCGCATGACTGAAGTGAATCTGTGTGACTGTTTCTATTACAAAGGTTCCCGAAAGTAAGTGGACTGTCAAACATAAGTGCTCTGTGATCTGTTCTTTTCCACAGGCGCGCTAGAGAATTTAGTATTTTTTTATTCTTTGCAGACAACGTGGTTACCCCGACAACTTGCGCACAAACGGATTTCTTTCAAGTACAGTGCTCACATTTGCAGTGTTTGGGTGAGTTATGAGCATGCAATTTCTAATAAGCCCACTCCGACTGTACCCAAAGCAGTGTGGTCTACTATATACGTATTATTGGGATAGCAATTATACAGAAAAACTCAGCCCATTCATAGCGTCGATGTCACATTTCTCAAAAACTCGAAATTGATTCATCGCCTCGCTACACGATAAGCGTTGTTATAGAGTAAGAATGTGCAAGACTCCCTTTCGGGTGAAGGGATAGCAAAGGTTTATCGTAGACCCCCCCCCCCCTGCCTATTAATTTCATGTATGGGGCCGACTTCGCGCATCTTCTCTCCTTGATGACTATAGGTAAAAGGGGAGGGCGGGGCGGCCTCCCTGAACCCCTCCCTTCCACTTATATATATATATATATAGTCGAGGGGCGCCAATCAGCCACCACTCGGCCGGTTGATTGCAATGCTACGGTTGAGAGGCCGTAGCGTTGCAAGTAGTCAATTAGATCTTCCGTGAGCCGTCACAACGTGGTTTATTTCAACGTTTCAGCCTTCAGCCTAGTCTTGGCCGAAACGTCGAGATAAAGCACGTTGTGACTGCTCGCAGAGAATCTACTTGACTATATATATATATATATATATATATATATATATATATATATATATATAGATATATATATATATATATATATATATATATATATATATATATATATATATATATATATATATATATATATATATATATATATATATATATATATATATATATATATATCCTCACTGCATGGTCTTGCTGAGGATGCGATTTTCGATGCAATACATGTCCCTAATGATGCTGAAAATTTTTATTACACCCTCCTCGAATATGCCTCACTAGTAACCTTTTTTAAGTTTTTTTTAATTCTTGGGAGTCATAGTCTTCATCACTAGGCAACGCAATCTTTTTGTGCGAGACGTGCCACGCCTTTTAAGTGCCATACTTTTTGCTAACCCTGTTATGGACGAAATAGTTGCATATTTCCACATCTGAACTCATTTTCATAAAAATGATGTCTCAAGTTTTTACTTCCTTTTTTTTCTATTCCTACGAATACCAGCGCAATGGTGACACCCCCAATCGCCGGCTACGTTGTGGAGTTGTATGGCTACAGGAAAGGCAGCATGCTTATGTTTGGACTCCTGGTTATCTGGGTAAGTTGATCCTTAGCGCATTTCAGTGGGCGCCTCAGTCATAACTTAGTTCGTGTGGTTTAACGTCCCAAAGAGTCTGGGGCTATAACAGGTGCCGTATAGTGGTGCTCGCCGGATAATTTCTGACGCCTGTTCTTCAACGTTCATTGACATTGCACAGTACGCGGGTGCCAAACATTTATTCTCCATTGAATTGCGACCACTTCGGCTTGGCTCTAAGCCTCATCTATCGGGCCAGCATGTGAGCGGCATGAACACTGGGACAATACGGCCGCCCGACCATAACTTGATTTCTACTCGCTTGAAGAATTTATTATTAGCTCAAATATAGGGGAGGTGTCATTCCCTACACTCGCTCTTCGAGCTAGAGTGATGCCGTCAACCTGGGTGGCAAATACCACCAGTGTCGGGTGTAATAGACCCTTTTCAAAATTCAGCGCCACCAGTTGAACAAAACCAAAAACACATTTTTTCCGCCATGTCTTGTTCACCCAAGAAACATTTCTCGGCGTACCGTCCAAACGCGGTACAGTCCTGCAGGAACGCATGAAGGAACATGGCGGAACACATTTGACAGACGTATGATATTGTAGAGAGAAAAACGTCTATCACATCACCGTGGGAAAGCGCTCGGGCGCACGTGTGACACAAGCAGCCCGACCCTCTATGTGGCGTCGCATCACGACCCCTCCCTGAACTAAGGTGGACCGACCACTGACATTGAATGAAGTAAAGGAGCCATTGCCGGCCCACTCACACGCGTTGCAGCGCGTCAGTGCGTACGTGTGGTCAGGTCTTTGGAGTCACGTCATCATTGGTCTATAACCACCGGTGCGAGTCTGATGTCTTCAAATTTGATCACTGATTTCATCTCCTTCATCCAGGATGACCTCTCTGGACGACGTTTTCAACTGTTCGTTCTAAAGAAACAGGGCGTGCAAACACGGGCACAAGGAGGAAGTCAGGACATCACTAACGCTTGCACACCGCAGGCGTTTGTGGTGTCTTGACTACCTCTTGTGTCCGTATTTGCACACTCTGCCTCTTTAGAATGAATACGTGCCAACTATCTCAACTCTGTTATTCTATTCTACACTGTTTTCTGCCCTCATCAGTCTATATTCTATGTGACCTCGAAAGACCTCCAGTGATAGTCACTGCACATTGTAGCGAGGAAAAGATGGAGCTGGCCAGGCCACGTAGGACAGGCGATCGGCGGTCAATTAGATTGGCTGAACGGGCGCAAGGCATGGGAAGCGCGGATGAGGGCGGCGGAGGGTTAAGTGGAGCGGCGAAACCCCAAAATGTGCTGACGTAAAATGGAGCGAGCTTGCGAGAAACAGGGTGAATTGAAGATAATTGGCAGCCGTCTTTGTCCTTCGCTGCACATCAAAATAGGCTATGGCTCCTGCCACTGCCAAGGAGTGTGTATTTGCGCATCAGCAGCTCGGGGTCGTTTCTGCTCCAGGCACATGTCATATATTACGTCACTGACAGAGCGGTTGAGGAAACAATCAAGTATGTGTTCAAGGCACGTTTTAGATCCTACCTCTGACACCAGCGATACTGGCGAAACAGTGTGAGCCGCGAGGTGGAAAATACCGTAGATTGCTGACGCAGGCAAACCAAAGTCTGGTAAATAGCAGTACTTGCCACAACCACTTTGTCATTGACATCACACGCACATTTCACCTAAGGTTACGTGAATCCGAGCGAGGAGTGCATACAGGAAATTTTTTTTCGAGAAAGAGTTCAGCGTACCTTTGTGTATGGTGAAGTGTGTGCGCGTGAGGGGGAGACAAAAAGTTAGGTGGCCGATGAGATTAAGATGTTTGCGCGTGTAACGTGGCAGCATCAAGCACAGGACCGGTTTGATTGGCGGAGAATCGGAAAGGCCTTTGCTCTCCTGTGCACGTAGTCATACTGACGATGACATGTTAGTTTATGTCTGAGCGTATAGACACGCAAAAATGAAAAAGTTTGGTCGGCAGTTTTAGTCTCCCCTCACCCGTCGCAACCCCTATGCCCCGAGCTGTTGAGAGGCAAATAGACTGTTTTCACAGCAACCGAAACCCCTGCCGATGGTACAGCTGCACCCGCAATAGCCGTATATGAAAATTCTCCTCAATTGGCTTGAATATGTACCTACATTCATAGTGAAGTACTGAAATGTATAGATATGACCGTATGCTATTTTTAACAATGTTGCATCATGGCCGGCCACTGAAGTCCTATATTAGAAAGTATAGGTGTTTGTTCAACGGAGCATTATTTTTTTAATCTACTGTATCATTTTTTTTGTTCACAGTCGTGAACAGCCTACGGCCTGTTTATTATTTCGACATGACAAGTGTTCTGCACAAACAAACGAAATGTGAATAATTCCTAATAAAAGTTCACTAATTAACTTTATCAACTATTTTAAAAGCGAGCAATTCAAATCTTATACGACAGTTTGAGGTGAGTTCATCGGTACAAATTTATTAAAATACATAGCACTTAATTTAGCTCAAAACACACGAGGCGAGAACATGCACGCGCGATGACTGCGAACAGTTGGTTATTGTCTTTAAGGGATGTGTATTATAATTGATTTAAAGTGTGCACTTGAATACGAACACACTGTTCAAGTTACGCCTGCTTTAGTACAGAGGTGCTAAGAATGGCGCCCCTTTCTATCGACTAGCTGAACAGACAGTGCTTTATACTCCGGCTCATTAACAGCACTATTGTGCTGTTAATGTACCCATTCTTAAGTGAAAACTTTGAATGCTAAAGAATGAATCGCCACCAGACTCCTGTGTGTGCAATGACTCTTCATCATGAACTCAACCAACTAGGCTAGCTTTAAATATTTTTACAATAAATAGTAAATGTTTTACTTTGCTACCATGACCATGCGATTGTCGTCGCAGTCCAGTGCCACTCCTTTTATAAATGCATAAATGGAACAACACTGCCATTGGCGAGCTTTTTTAGCAATTGGGAGAAAATGATCATGACAGCTTGGCAACATTTGTGGAGCTGTGAAGCCTTCCTTGTTTCGTTTTTTTCTTTCCTTCCTTTATTCCTTTTTGTAATATTTTTTGTTTTCTCTTTCTCTTGCGTTCTTTCTGCTTACCCTACTTCTTCCTCTTCCTCGCTCTTTCTTCCCTCTTGCTCTCTCGTTTTCCTTATCCATATTTCTTTATCTTTCTTTCTTTCTCTCTTTCACGTGTTTCACGCTTTCCACTCATCCCGGCAGAGCTTTCGTTTATCGTTCACACCTGCTGTGCTCCGTATCGCTTGCTCAATTTTTTCGCTGTATAACAACTAGAGGATTTTCGTTCGCGTTGAACAGCTAGATTATGGCTGTCTTAAACAGGTCCACTGCTCAAAATATTACAATGAACTTGACGTTGTGACTAAATGGCTATTAAAAAAATGCTGTTTTTTTTTCTCTTTTTTTTTGCAGGCCCCTGCCCCTATAGCTCTCTGGCTGCACTCTGTCTGCAGTGCCAAGAAAGAAAGCGCAGCGTCCAAATCTTCCTTGGGAACACTGAATCAAGACGAAACAATGACGACGCATATATGAGTACTTAGACCACTTCATTCGTTGAACGCATTCTCTTCATCTGTTGCATCTGTATTAATAAATAAATAAATTAAGTTTTCATAAACAATCTGTGTCATGGAATCAAAAGAAAGAAACGCTAGGCCTGGGCGCAAAGCGCAGCACAGGCACAGTAAAAGCTGGAAGAGCGCCATTTCTAGAACCGACTGCTAACTTACTTCGGACTACTAATACAAGCACGGTTGCAAGGTATCAACTACTGCAATAATTGATTCGGTGGCTGATGAATACGAAGAATCATGGCTAAGCCCTTCGTAAAGGGTTGGACGTTTTCGACGACCCACTCGTAATGCAATTCATATTGCGTGACATCTGCTTACGTAATTCGCATTCTGTGACTCTTGGTTGTTTTCTTACTCGTCTACCACGTTATATTGCTTATGCTAACGCGGTTCCTTACTGACATAACGGTTGTTTAGGGTTTTTGTGCACAGGTGTTTCGACTACTAGCATGGTTCAGAAGTGGAATACTATGGGTTGACACAGAAAGGACCCCGGTTCGAATCCCTTTGCATTCTAAGTATTTTTCTCTTATTTGTTTTATATGTGAAGCATTTATTAGCGAACTTCGGCGACTCTGAGAGTATCTATCTATCTATCTATCTATCTATCTATCTATCTATCTATCTATCTATCTATCTATCTATCTACCTAAGACTTTTAGCTCTCCTGGCCGTTTCGATAATGATATCGATACCAAACTTAGTATGGCATAACTTGACTGTCTGAAGAACATATTTGACTAGTCATAGCATGAAAATCATGATATGTATGTCATGATTTTCAGGATTTACATTTCATGATCTTGCTGCCTTAGGAGTGGTTTCTTTCATGACATATTGCAAAACTGGTGTGGTATGAGATGTCTGCATGGCGAACGTAAGTGACAGACCCTAACGGGGGAGTCATGACATGCATGTCATGTAGGTTATGACTTCACGCCACGCTCATGTAGCGCTCGTGGTCGTTTCGCTATCTTCACATATACTACATTTGGTATTACGGGACGTAAATGGATGACGAAGGTATATGACTAGTGCAAACATGATAATCATGAGATGCGTGTCATGTAATAACATGTCTACATGCCATGCTCATAGCATGCTTGCGTTAGCTTCACATATACCAAACTTTGTATTACGTGACGTGAACGGGCCACGAAAGTAAATGAAACGTCCAAACGTGATAATGATGGCATGCGTGTCATATAAAACATGACTATATGCTACGCTTATAGCAAGCTCGCAGCTGTTTCGCTAGATCCAAATTTACCAAATTTGGTATCCCGTGACGTGAATAGACGACGAAGGTAAATGAGAAGTCCATACATGGTGAGCCTGACATCTGTGTCATGTTTTACATGACTACGTGCTACGCTTAGAGCGTGCTCGCGACCGTCACATACACCAAATTCGGCATCACGTGACGAGAATAAACGACGATATTAATTGACACATCCAAACATAATAATCATGACATGGAAGTAATGTACGGCATAATTTACGTTCACCTCGGAACGTTGCGTTGATTTTAAAGTGACATATCAACCTCCCTCATTGGTGCTTCGCATATCATCAATTCCCACTGTACGTGGGATCTGCTTTTTTTTATTATTATTTCTTATTTTGTGCGGTAGAGGTTACGGGCAGCCGGCGGACAACACCGTTTTTAAGATTAAATAACAGCTTTCGCTGTAAAATGCGAATATTGTCTCGACGGTGTTTTGATATGTCGCACCGTCTCAACAAGCGAATTAAATCTGATGCTCAACAAACTCAACAAATCCTTGTTCTCTGAATGAACACTGCAGCGTTTACCAAGTGGAACTGAAAATTAAAGCTTTGAAATCTAATCCTATTTAAGTGCATAGCGCTTGAATGTGCCGAGCCGTCATAATGCTGTGATTGTCACATGCTGTCGAATGTTGGCGTAACGCAGGTTGAACCACGTATACAGCGTAGGCACTTGAGCGCGCGCTGGGGTCGCACAGAAGTATCCTTCCTCTTTTTCTTCGATCACATTGATGATTACACAAATAAACAAAAACAATATACACAAACTTGAAAACAAAGAAGGAAAAGAAAACTGAACAGAAAGCTCCGCACTCCTTTCAGGCTTGGCACTACTATAGCGCGAAGATGCCTTAATCGGCTCCTGATCGAAGGCATTTCCACACACTTTAAACATCTGCATCGGGCGAGCAGGACCTGTCTGGCAACCAGCATTTTACTGCTATCCAACTAGTGCGCAACGACGCAAAGTGTGCGGGCGGGTGCTCGAATAAATGGCACTGTCTAGCAATTTTCGCATTTTGAGGTAAATTTGCGGATTTTCTTCTCTTCTATTGCATCGTCAGCCAGAGGAACGAGGACGCGAAACCACTGCGCTGTTTTGGTTGCTCTAACAACAACAGGGGAAAAAGAAAATGATGTCTGATTGAGTATGTGGCGCGCATCCCCAAACACAGTGTTTTCATCTTTGAACTCTTCAAGTTACATCGCTTGTATTACGTTACAGGCTCTCAATCAACAAGCGCCGCATTATATCCAGAATTCTCAGCGTTCCACGTAGTCAAATCACAATCGGATGTAGCCAGGTTGGCGAAATAACATAAGTCGTATCCGTAATGTGCGAACGAGTAACCTGTTTTGTTTTCGCTTCCCTTTATTATTATATTTTAATACGATGTGCGTAGCTTAACAATTAGCCTGGTAGCTTGGCTCAACGCAGTTATGGCTGAAGTTGATGCAGCGTTATTTGTACGCCGGAGCATTATCCAACTTCACATTAGAATAACTAGCATCATACATTCAAAGATTCTGCAGCTTTCTACAACCGGGAGGAGTAAAACGGAGTAAAACGGGAGGAGTAAAACGGCGACAGCTATTGGCACCAGAAATAGTGCGGGCGAAACTGGTTTACAATATTTTACAATGCAAAGCACGTGCGGCAAGAGGCAATTTGTGGGGTTAAATGTGGGGTTGGCTGGCGAAGCGCTCCTGCGGAGCGCGCCATCGTCAGCTCTAACGGCGGCTGTTCGAGCCGTAAACGAAGGGCGCGAGCACGCACCTCCAGACCGGCCCGGCGTAAGCAGTCAAGATCACCTTGACAGCAGCCCGACAATAGAGCGAAAGGTGCGACGAACAGAAGTCCTCGCAAGGTGCCACCCCCTGATGTGTTCTCTATTTACTCGCGAAACGTCACGCGAGGCCTCGATCTACGTCATACCCGTGGTGATGTCGCAAAGTGCGGCCAACTGAAATGAGCGCTCACGCTTACTTTGAAACCAATTTAACATATTTTATTGCTAATATCCCGCCCTAATAATCGCTAATAAGCTCCCCCCCTCCCCGTAGGCCAAGAAAACAGCACAAAGAATTTGAGGTTCCAATTTCGGTACCTGGGGTCCTTTGTCTTGCTTTACGCACCAGTCTTGTAAAACCAGAATATTCAACGAACGTACAGAAAAAAGACGTGGCGAATCCCCTGTCGTGTGGTTACAACTTCTGTGCAACAGAGAGATGTATGTATTATAGCCGATATGCCATAATAAATCCGAGCAAAAAAATTTAAAAGAAAACAGTTTTATTGCTTTGTATGGATACCAACTTCTTCTCACCATACTTCAAAAACGCAATTTGTGAGACGCTCAACAACCGCGTTTGACCAGTTTCACAGTGATATGCAACATATTCCATTCTCTTCTAAGCTACGAAACAACACAAACAGCCTTTATACTTACTGGAATTTTGCTGCTTAGCTTTGCGAACGACAGCAAAAATCTTGAAAAAAACTTCACATCTGTTAGACAATATTCTTTTCAAAATATAAATACGGATCAAAATAATTTCTAGTACCAATTGTAGGCTCTAGCGCGAACACACTTCGTGGCTCACCGGCAGAAGAAACTAACCATCTACAACTTATCACAGCCGAGAGCAAACCAAAAGAAAGAAAAAAAGAAAGAAAAAGAATAAAAGATAGAAAGCAAGCAAGCAAGCAAGCAAGCAAGCAAGCAAGAAAGAAAGAAAGAAAGAAAGAAAGAAAGAAAGAAAGAAGGAAAGAAAGAAAGAAAGAAAGAAAGAAAGAAAGAAAGAAAGAAAGAAAGAAAGAAAGAAAGAAAGAAAGAAAGAAAGAAAGAAAGAAAGAAAGAAAGAAAGAAAGAAAGAAAGAAAGAAAGAAAGAAAGAAAAGTGTTTGGCCAAATCTATTCGTCACGTTTTCGCTCTCATGTAAAGGGCATGACAGAAACACTGAAACGTCCGAACAGTCTTCTTTTCCCTGTTTTTCACACGGTTTCCACAATACTGAGCCCGTACCACTTTACCAAAGGTTCAGTTCTAGTACTTGCTCGCGAAGCACGCAGTGAGCGTAATCTTGGCACGCGTTTATGTTTACTACAGGGCAATATTTATCTTTGTTTCACAGTGCAGCAGCCACCCAGGGAGCTCAAGATATGAGTGTGCTTAACTCTTACGACTAGAGCTTAAATTTCCCCCGCTATTTAGACTATAATGACATCGAGTTACAAAACTGCTACCTCCTTCACACGGTCCACCAGAACACCAAGGATCTCTTGAATAAAAAAATCGCAGCATATCCACAGAGTGCATGCTGGTGAGTGGGGCGAAGCGTCCATCAGTCCGTCTGTGCTTCCATCCGTCCGTTCGTCCTTGCTTTCGTCCATGCGTGCGTCCGTCTGTGCGACCGTCCATGCGTTCGTTCATCCATGCGTCCATCCGTCCGTCCATCTAATGAACACTCCAAGTACCGCCCTTTCGCATCTTTTCATCATATATTCCTCATATAGAAGTACCGCCATCCAGCGGACATTCCAAGGACTAAACGAGAGGTGGCACGGCCGGACTAGCGGAGCGGCACGCGCGCTCTCTTTTACGGCTTGCGCTAAATGTCTAGTTCCCACCTTTCACCACCGCTAGTTCATGGCACTGCGGCCCAACCCTCGCTAAACCTCGTTAAAACCAAGGAGGTTACGCCCAGCGAGTTTAACATGGCAACCTTTTAAGGTCAGAAAGTGCTCAAAGTGCGTCCTTTTGTTACAAGTTTTGTATTAGTAAGCACCCAATTCAGGGCAAATTTTTTCAAGCTTAAGTCACTGATACTCGTCTCTGTAAGCTATTTTATAAGGAACAACTATCTCATGATTTATGAATAACGTCCGCGGGTTTCCTCCTCAATTCGAAAGGGTACGCGCATGCCACTCCTCTAGTCCGGTCGTAGGGGTGGTTACCTACTACTACTACGACGACGACTACTACTACATACATCGCGGACACACGACCCACGGCTTAGGGAGCTTCGCCCCCAAAAACATGACATAGCCTAAATAATGATTTTTACAACCTTTCTAGTTGAAAGAGCGTGGTCAATCAGGGCGCTTAATGTCACAACTTCGCAGCCTTACAAAAATCCCTAGATTTAAGGAAAACCACGCCAAATCCTCCAAAAAGGTTTAAGATCTCTATATCTAAGGATAAATTCCTAAGGTTGGCATCACTTGCTCGAGAAATAAAAACGTGGCCGCTGCGTCGTGACGATGTTGCTACGCGCACTCATTGCGCCATCTTGCTGGTAGTGCTGAAAACACTATAACCTCACCCCCCCCCCCCCCCCAAAATGCCCATCGGCAACGGTAAGTGCGATGCAGCCGAGAACGTCCATATTGTAAGACTTCATTTTGGCTGCAAGACACTTCTTTTACTTGCGGAGCCTCTGCCCGACAACACAGGTCAGATGATGAGTATGTACATATGATAATATGATAACATGACGCGTATGAATAACGCTCACAATATAATTGCTACCACAATAAAAATCACAGCATATCCACGGAGTGAAGGTGATGAGTGAGGCGAAGCATCCGTTAGTCCGCCACTCAGTGAGTATACGGTATAACCGTAAAGATATTTGCATCGGGCGAGGAGCTAGGTCCGGTCTGGCAACCAACGCATTCCTCCTCTCTGGCATGCGGGCGACGGCTTGAAATGTATCTGTTGAGGTTGGTATTTATTTTATTTATTTTTTTATTTTTACATACTGCAACCCGTAAGGGCTATGGCAGGAGTGGGTAACAGGCCGGTACAAAACATGGTGTAATACTTTGCGAAGGAAAGCAAAATACAAAGTGGCAATACATGGCATCACATGGTGGCATAATGAAGACATGGTGGCAAAGAAGAGAACACAGTAAACAGTGAAACGGAAAAAGACAAACTGTCAAAGGGTATTTATGGATAACAAGAATTCATTTAAGGGCAAAGAACGTATGTCACCGGATAAGTTATTCCAAAGTTCAACAGTTCGTGGAAAGAAGCTAAATTTAAACGTGTTAGTACGGGCGTAGAATGGTGTCATATTCAAAGGATGGTATTGGCGTGTTGAAGAAGGTCTGGAACATGTTAAGTAGAGATCTTTTGAAAGTTTGCACGTCGAATAACTTATAGAATGTAATAACTTGAGAGACTCAATGTTCCTTCGCGATGAAAGTAGAGATAGGTTCAAAGATGGTAATGCTGACGTAGGTGAAAAAGCAGAGTCATAACGCCTGAAGATGAATCTAATGGCCTTTTTCTGTACCGATTCTATTTGTTTTATTTCGCACTGGTTGTAGGGGTTCCATACAGGTGACGCGTATTCGAGCACGGGGCGGATAAGGGTCTTGTACACAGTTAGTTTTGTATCGCCAGGGGCCGCAGATAGTGTACACCGGAGGTAACAAAGTTTTTTTAGCGCTTTAGAAGTAATGTAATCAATATGATGAGACCAGGACAGGTTAGGAGTGAAAAGCACGCCAATGTATTTATATTGGTAAACTCTCAGCAAAGACAGTCCATTAAATGAGTAGTTGAAATCTGAAAGAACTAATTTATTAGTAAAGGACATGAACACAGTTTTTTTGTAGTTAATGTTCATTTGCCAGGAACGGCACCATTTACAGAAAGATGCAAATGAATCGTTGAGAAGGATGTGATCATTGGGCGAGTGGATTGCATGATATAAAACACAATCATCAGCGTACAAACGAATCTTACAATGAACAATATCAGGCAAGTCATTAACATAAAGCAAAAATAACAAAGGCCCGAGGATTGAGCCCTGCGGAACACCAGAAGTGATTTTGGCCTGGGAAGAAGCAACGGAATCAAAGCACACAAATTGAGAACGGTTCGAAAGAAAGCAAGAAATCCAGTGAACTAATTGTGGGTTATTGAGGATCTTATTTAATTTGTGCAAGAGTTCTGAATGAATAACAGTGTCAAAGGCTTTAGAAAAATCGATAAAGATGGCATTAATCTGATATCCTGCGTCAAAGTTCATGGAAATGTCATGTGAAAAGGCAATAAGTTGCGTCACCGTGCTGAACCCCCGTCGAAACCCATGTTGAAAATTGGACAGAAGGTTATTAGACTCGAGGAAGTTCATGATATGTTTAAAGATTACGTGTTCAAGCATTTTACAAGAGTATGAGGTTAATGAAATTGGTCTATAATTGGAAAAGGAGTGCTTATCGCCGGATTTGAAAAGAGGAAGAACTTTACCTATTTTCCAGGACGAGGGCACGGTACCGGTGCGGATAGATGTGTTAAAAATAATTTCAAGGTACCGAGCACCCCATTGGGAATACCGGAGTAGAAATGCATTGGGAATGCAATCAGGACCACTGCACTTTTTTACGTCCAGATTCAATATAAGGTTCAGAATGCCCTCTGCGGTAATTGTAATATTCCCAATGGAGATATTAGAGAGACGATTTTGGAAGAGGGAACAATGTTATTGTCAACAGAAGAATTGGAACTAAAATAGTCATTGAAGGCATTTGATATATCAGCTGCGTCACATAATGTTTCGCCATCAAAGGTGAATGAAGTGGATTTAGGAAGGATAGAACGCCAAAACTTTTTGGGATTACTTTTAAGCAGCGTTTGAAGCTGCACCCGATAATAAAAATCCCTAGCCGAGTTTGTCATCCGTCAAAGTTGTTCTTTCGCGAGATTAAACTTGGTGATAGTGTCAGGGTGTATGTGTCAGGGTGTAGTTTCAGGGTGTAGTGTCAGGGTGTAGTGTCAGGGTGCATAGTGTCAGAATGTATAGTATGTGGTGTATGTGTGGTGTTATCGAGTGATTTGCCGTGAATTACCCAACCTTTGGATATTTATTTCTTTATTACTAGGACAGCCAAGAATGGGTCATCAGGGAACCACTGCGCTGTTTTTGGGTGCAGTAACCACTGGAGAACAAAGAAAGTGCTCTCGGAGGAAATATGCCATGTGCATCACCAGACATGAAGTTTTTGTGGCTGTGGACTCTTGAAGTTGCACCGTTTTTCTGTTGACGAGGAGCAGCGGCTTCTATGGCTTGCAAACCTAAACAGGCAAATATGTGTGCCTTCCGCAGGTACTCGTGTATGTTCAAAGCACTTCTCAGGTGAACAAACCGCAATGACTTCGACACCTGCTCAACCTCGGCTATGAACGGAAGGTACGCAGCCTGTACAGCTATTTCAACGATGACAATATTTCCCCGATAAACAGCCCCACGTAACATTTCTTTCTATCGTCGGTCAAAGTACCGCAGTACCGAGAGTCACTGAAATATCGCGATTAAAAAGAGATAAAACGGGGACTAGCAGGCACGCCAGCGTTCCTTGATGTAAGAGCTGTATTGAGATTTGAGAAACAATTTAGACAACAGTTAGTGCGCAGTTAACAAAAAAAAAAAACTGTCAGTGCCTCGAAATAAAGACGAACCACTACACTCCAACACATGGCTTCATGCAAGAGCGGCAGCCGATGCGACGGCGTGGCGCAAAGAAATCTTGTTAGAAAAGTGGAGGACTACAGCTCAAGAAAGATTGTCGATACGCTCTCGAGGTGTTTTTGCTCCTCCTGGAAAAGAAAAACCAGAAAATACTGCGCATTTTTCGAGCAGAAAGTCGGTGCTTTATATACACTGCATCGGCAAAGGTAGACTCGTTTGCGGTACTGTATAATAAGTAAATTGGCCTTCAACGACTTGTGCCTTGTCATAACGTCTCATAGACACCTTTTCTAACGAAGCTGCATCACTTCAGTCAAAATTACCCACGTAAAGACAGAGCGGGAACGATAACACCGCAGCTGAACGCTTACCTTCTATGCAAACAGCGAGCTTTCCGCATGCCAGATGGCTTGCCAGACCAGAAAATGGCCGTCGGCTAGCAAGATGGCGGCGCCCACGATAAAAACGTCTGAACTCTTTTTATCTGACGCTCCGTTCATCATTCTCAACGCATGTACCATTTGCTTTAGGACATTTGCGTATACTCTTGCACGCTTGGGCAATGATGTGCTCCGTGTAACCCGCACCGAGGGGCACATGGTTTAAAAAACGTGGCCAAACAATATGGCGTTGGCGTTGTTTTATTGCGATAGCAGTTATACGGACACTCTCGGCTTCCTTTTGCCTCAGGCGTCGGCGTCGCTGAGCGTGTATGTATATATATATATATATATATATATATATATATATATATATATATATATATATATATATATATATATATATATATATATATATATATATTGTGTGTGTGTGTGTGGGTGTGTGTTTGCACTCGAATTAACTTTTAGAAATTTCGTACCAACTAGCCCAACAACAAGTTCTTTTACGAGCGCTTTTCAGACATGTCAAAATAACAACTGAGACGCTTATTCCTGTGCATATGTACCTGTGAGTACGTTTCGTTGGTCATTTGCGCGTGAGAAACGCGTGGCACGTTTTGATCTGCTTTTAATTCTGCACCTGACCTTCCAATTTGCTGTTATCGCGTTTTTTGCTTCGACTATATGGCAAAGCTGTGACTTTTTTTCGTCTCCTCATAAACTTGTGTCCATGTGTGCAAAAGTGCAGAGAAACATTGCTAAACAGTGCAAGATCAATAAAAGTCCTATCAACTGTGGTATAAACCACACCTTCTGATATACAGAATGTATAGAGGCCACTATATATCAGTGTAACGGGGTTTATTTGCAGCGCAGAGCGCAGAAAGCGAAGCAGTCAGCAGCGTCCGGCCAAGCGCAGCAAGCACGAGCTTATGCTGATGGCGATGCCCCTGATGCGCCGAGAAATGCCGCTGAAGCTCCTCTTCTTCACTACAATCGCCCTCAGCAGAAAAAGACGCCATCCTGGCGAATTAGGGACAACAAACGACTAATGGGTCGTAATATGGCTTGAGACGAGAGACGTGGACAGTGTCGCGGCCGCGGTAGCGTAGGTCTGTGGATGGGATGATGGGCTCCACGATATAGTTGACGAGTGACGTTTGCTCTACAACACGGTATGGCCCGATGTATTTGGGAAGAAGTTTTGCGGAGCGGCCAGGCGCGGTAGCAGGTGCCCGAAGCCATACCAATGAACCAGGTGGAAAGTTTGGAGCCGAACGGTCCCCAGTCTGGCGGGATTGCTGCTGCCACTGGTCCTCGGTAGAAAAAGAGCGGGCAAGCTGGCGGCATTCTTCAGCATGTCGGGCAGCTTCGGACAGAGTTGTACTTTCGGACTCATAAGGTTTATATGGAAGAATAGTGTCTACTGTATTTGAAGGTTCTCGTCCGTACAAAAGAAAGTATGGCGAAAACCCAGTAGTAGCTTGTACGGCGGTATTATACGCGTAGGTGACGAACGGGAGAACTTGGTCCCAATTTGAATGATCAGAGGCGACGTACATCGACAGCATACTGCCAAGAGTACGGTTGAAGCGCTCCGTCATGCCATTAGTCTGAGGGTGGTACGCTGTACTTGTGCGGTGCACGATTCGGCATTCGTTGAGTAATGCCTTCAAGGCCTCTGTCACTTAAGAGCTCGCGAGGGGCACCATGACGCAGAACGAAACGTTGCAACAGAAACGTTCCAACGTCACGGGCTGTGGCAGTCGGCAGCGCGGCTGTTTCGGCATAGCGTGTCAGATGGTCTATCGCAACAATAATCCAGCGATTACCAGCTAGAGTTGATGGTAGTGGTCCGTAAATGTCAATGCCGACGCGATCAAAAGGTCGACTAGGACAAGGAAGAGGTTGTGACGGGTAGACTTGCCCGGGAGGTAACTTTTGTCGTTGGCACTGAGCACACGAGCGAATGAATTTCCGCACGTAGTTATACATCCCACGCCAATAAAATCTGAGTCGAAGCCTAGCGTATGTCTTGAAGAAGCCTGCGTGGGCGCACTGTGGGTCCGCGTGAAAAGCTTCGCAGATAGCAGCTCGAAGATGGCGGGGTATCACAAGGAGACACTTGCGACCCTCAGAAAGGTAGTTGCGTCGATAAAGAAGATCATCCCTTAGGCAAAAGTTGCTAGCCTGGCGGCGGAGAGCGCGAGACGGCGAAGGAGTGAGAGGATCAGAAAGAATGCTTATGAGGCCACTGATCCAGGGATCCTTTCGTTGTGCCACCGTCATGTTGCGCAAGGCGGATGACGCAAGTGCAGGCTCGAGGGAAGAGAGGCAAACGCCTTCATCCGATATGGGTGAGCGAGAAAGGGCGTCGGCGTCTGTGTGCTTACGACCAGATCTGTAAATAACGCGGATGTCGTATTCCTGAAGTTTGAGCGCCCAGCGAGCAAGTCGTCCGGAAGGGTCTTTAAGTGTGGATAGCCAACAAAGGGCGTGGTGGTCAGTGACGACGTCGAATGCGTGACCATACAGGTAGGGGCGAAATTTTCCAAGGGCCCAAATAATAGCTAAACACTCTTTCTCGGTCACGGAGTAGTTAGCCTCGGCTTTCGTTAAAGTTCGGCTTGCGTAGGCGACGACATATTCATCGAACCCTGCCTTTCGTTGCGCGAGCACAGCGCCAAGTCCAACACCGCTGGCATCAGTATGAACCTCCGTGGGAGCGGCAGGATCGTAGTGGCGGAGGATGGGTGGTGAAGTCAGCAGGTGGCGCAATTTGGTGAATGCATCGTCGCATGCTGGTGACCATGTGGAAAGGTTCTTATCGCCGCTAAGAAGGTCCGTAAGGGGCGCACATACAGAAGCAAAATTTCTAATAAAGCGTCGGAAGTATGACGACAAGCCGACAAAACTTCTAAGTTTCTTCAAGTTCTTTGGCTTCGGAAAATCGGCGACTGCTCGAAGCTTGGCGGGGTCAGGAAGTATGCCGTCCCGCGATACGACGTGGCCAAGAATGGTGAGCTGCCGGGCACCAAAACGACACTTCTTGAGGTTGAGTTGAAGGCCGGCGTCGGTGAGACGTGTGAGGACGTGCTCGAGACGATTTAAATGGGTGTCGAAATCGGTGGAAAAGACAACTACGTCATCGATGTAGCATAAACATGTGTTCCACTTGAGGCCTTGTAAAATAGTGTCCATCATTCTTTCAAAAGTGGCTGGAGCGTTACAAAGGCCGAAAGGCATAACGGTAAACTCGTATAACCCATCAGGTGTGACAAATGCTGTTTTCGGTCGGTCAGATGCTTCCATAGGAACTTGCCAGTATCCAGACCGTAAATCCAGCGAAGAGAAGTATTCTGCTCCCTGCAAACAGTCAAGGGCGTCGTCTATTCGCGGTAACGGGTAAACGTCCTTGCGGGTGATCTTGTTTAAACGTCGATAGTCCACACAGAACCGAATGGAGCCGTCCTCCTTAACAAGAACGACCGGTGACGCCCAGGGACTGTTAGAAGGCTGTACAATACCCCGCTGGAGCATGTCAGCAACCTGGTCGTCAATAACACGGCGCTCGGACGCTGAGACTCGGTAGGGGCGCTGCCGTAGAGGCGTATGGCTTCCTGTGTCAATCTTGTGAGATATGTTTAATGTGCGACTGAGGCCAGAAGCGTGGCTGTCAAAAGAAGTACGAAACTTTTGCAGCAGGTTCACTAACTGGCTTCGTTCTGAAGAAGACGTTGCGACATCGATGGAGCGGTGGAAAGCGTCAAGGAGTGACTGGTCAACAACAGAGTCAGGAATGAGTGCGCTGAGGTCCGTAGAAAGTAAACTAGATGGAGCGTCAAAAATGCAACGGGCGTCGATCGGATGCACGTGACCGAGACATTCACCATAGAATAAAGGTAAAGGCCCTTCTAGCGTATTGTACACGAGGGTCTTCGTGACGCCATGGTGGAGGGTAAGGAGAGCAATGGGCTGTGGAGAACATTTGCGTTGAATGAACAGGGCAGAGGGCGTAAATAAAACCTCACCGTCTGAAATAGCGTCACACGACACTGTCACCAGCAGAGAAGAGCGCGGTGGTACGGTGGTGTCGTCGGAAACAAACAGTTTATAACACGGCAGGGAGGCTTCGACAGCGTCTACATCAGGAAGTGCAGATAGCTCAAGTTCAGCGCGACAGCGGTCAATGACGGCATTATTATTCGCAAGGAAGTCCCAGCCGAGTATCATGTCATGGGAACAGGAGGGCAGCACTACGAATTCGACGATATACACAATTCCTTGGATGACGACTCGTGTGGTACAGGCTGTGAGAGGTGTTACACTTTGTGCGTTAGCCGTTCTAAGAGAGAGGCCGGATAATGGCGTCAGAACTTTGCGGAGTTTGCGGCACAGGTTGATCGAAACGACGGATAGAGCGGCTCCGGTGTCGACAAGCGCCATGACGACGATACCATCGACTGACACTTCAATGACGTTAGCTGGACAGGAGCGAGGACTTGTGCATGGCGACGGGGACGCAGTTCGTGCCTCGGGAACTGCGGCCGTTAGTTTTCCTGGTCGGTGGATCCGCAACGGCGACGCATAGGGGAAAGCGAACGTCGACGTGGAGATGGGGAGCGGCGGGTCGGGCCGTGTGGACGATCAGAAGGAAATGAAGAGGAAGGAGGGCTTGAAGGCGTAGAAGAAAACTGAGGGTCGAAAGAGGGCATCCGTCGAATGTTATGAGCAGCCTGGCGACGACGACAATAACGTGCCACGTGGCCAACACCACCACAAGCAAAACATATGGGACGGTTGTCGTGGGTCCGCCATTGGTCGGGGTAGACTCCTACTTGCGGCTGGGGGGCAGAAAACTGCGGCCGAGGTGGTATCGGCATAGGCGGCGGTGAATAGATCGGCGGCGAAAAGGGCGGCGACGAATACATAGGCGCTGGCTGGAACGCAGGCTGTTGAGGTCGAGCAACGGCCTCGGCGTACGTGAGAGGTGCGGCGACTGGCGGCGGTTCACGAGCGGGAGGAAGAACTTGTGCGACCTGGTCTTGAATGAAGTCGCGGAGTGTAGACGTCGATCTGTGTGGTTGATCGGGTACGCAAGACATCAAAGAGAGCTGACGAGCGACCTCAGCGCGGATGAACTCTTGGATCTTGGAGAGAAGAGGGGCATGGTCTTCTCCTATGCCAAGGGTGGACAGGCTGGACAAAGAGTTGTCGAGCACCGAGGGACGTCGGGTGGAAAGACGTTGCCTGCGCAACTCGTCAAAACTCTGGCATAACTCGGTCAGTTCTAGGACAGTGCGAGGACTCTTAGAAAGCAACATTTGGAAAGCGTCGTCCTCAATGCCCTTCATGATATGTTTGATCTTAAGCTCTTCAGACATGGACTCGTTGACTCGCTTGCAAAGGTCCAGAACGTCCTCAATATAGCTTGTGAAATTCTCACCAAGCTGCTGGGACCGAGTATGTAAGCGTTGTTCGGCACGGCGTTTGCGTACCTCAGGCCGCCCGAAAACTTGTGTGAGGCTCGTTTTGAAGACCGACCACGTAGGGAGTTCCGCTTCGTGGTTTATAAACCACAGCTTGGCCACGTCCGACAGGTAGAAGGAGACGTAGGCCAACTTGGCGGCGTCATCCCATTTGTTGTGAGTACTCACTCGCTCGTACATGGAAATCCAGTCGTCAACGTCCTTGTCTTCTGTGCCTGAGAAAACAGGGGGATCTCGCAGACGCAGAGAACCGGCGCAGAGAACGGTAGGCGGTGCCGATGGAGGAGTTGGAGCGGCGCTTGCGTCGGTAGGCATAATGGATGGTAAAGTGCGATTCCGAAGCTCCAGGGTGATCGAAACCCAGCAGAATCCACCACTTGTAACGGGGTTTATTTGCAGCGCAGAACGCAGAAAGCGAAGCAGTCAGCAGCGTCCGGCCAAGCGCAGCAAGCACGAGCTTATGCTGATGGCGATGCCCCTGATGCGCCGAGAAATGCCGCTGAAGCTCCTCTTCTTCACTACAATCAGATTCTCTTATCATGTGGTAGAACTTACGTGGGCCAAAGCGGAAGATGCATCAACGTTCGCCTGCGAGAACACGAACGCTCATCATCAGAGTTATAATCATACTCCCTCGCTGCTCATTGTCACGAATGTGGCTGCCTACCCTTATTCAATGACACAGATATGCTGTCGCATCATAAAGGTCAGCTAGCAAGCGAAGTGAATGAAGCCTTCCACATCCAAAGAAAAAGCGATAAGTGTGTCATGCCGTCTATTGCACTGAGAGACGCAGAATTTCGCTATCTTTCTAGCACCTTCAGAAGATGATACGAATGTTATAAATTTTCCCTGCTTGCGGCATGTTTTGTTGTTTTGCTGTTTGGTGAATTTGCATTTTTTAATTGGCACTTCACCTATATATCATCTGTTTTTTCCCAAATAAATTTTAGTTGCGAGTCAGCGCTTGTCGGTGTTCTTTTTCTGCGTCCTCGTCTCACGTGCGCTGCTCAACCAAGATGAACAACCACTGCGATTAACGCATGGCAAAGCGCATTTAACCGCTCATTACACACCTTTATGACCGTGGTCATGAGAGGAACAAAGTGTGGCATTGAAATAAACACTCGTAAACTCAAGGCAAAAGTGCGTCTAACCTCATTAAGAAGCATGAACATGTAACCAACAATATTGAAAGGCGTCGGGTTGAACCCACTGTTATTGACCGGTGCCGCACACTTCAGCTTTAACTGGTTAACCATTTGTAAGGAGTGCTTGGGCGGTGACTCTTTGTTTGCTTCCTTCCCTTGAGCATTGAAGCTCATCGACGTCAGCAAATGGCAAATAAAGCAAAGCGTTGTTACAAAGCGTGCAAATAGAGCCAACAATTTCTGTTCGCTTTATACGCAGGCGAAATCCCAAGTACGCTCCCCCAGTATTTTGTTTGATTAAGTTGAAACTTTTTATATGCTTGACATCATAATGTACATGAACAAATAAAGAAGGTTGTTTCACTCTCCGCCGAAGTACGGGTTTTCTCATATACCCAAGAGCACATATTGACATTTCATGGGACTGTGGAGGCTTAACGTGGCGAGGGGTTGTTGAACAAATGTCGCTTGAACAATCCTTCCCGGACTCGTCACCATCAGGATTGCAGTGGAGACAAATCCACCTGTCGAAACTTTGGATGCAGCCTAATTCCCTGCTCAACAATTCATCACTAAGAACACACTGTCGCACAGCTTTGATCAGTGATGAGCGCCGTCGAAAGCATACGCGTGAGAGACAATCTTTCGAAATCAACCGTTTTGGCGGGCAATAGGCTTTCACTTTGACCATATTCTCCAGATAGCAGCACAAGTACCGGTACAAACCGGAAAAACAGCTTTTTCAGGCGGCTCTGCGCTGTGCCAGCGGCGGTTGCGCGTCTCTACCCTGTTCCATTGTATGCGGCATATATTGTTTATTGCTGCATACCACGAGGATGAACAAATCTGCAAATAAAAACGCTGCAATGAAAGAGCCCACAGCTGTTTACAGTGCTTTCTTCGTCATCTATTATCGGCTTTGTTCATTTTAATTCGTTACCATCCCGATCGCATAGCAACCGCGGCGCTGTTGAGTCGTGCTTCCTCTCGAGACCCAACAGCTTTGCATCGGAATATTCCCATGGCGTACTGTTGCAACGCCGGACAAAAACCACGCGTTTCCGCTCCAGTGAGTTGATTACAAACGCAGCTGCATGCGGCACCCACTGTTTAGACTTCGTCGCGCGCGTACGCCACGCCGCTGGCAACAATCGCGCGATTCGCCAAGACAGCAATGAAGCGTAAGCGTTCTCGGTAGCCTCATTTCCATACTCTGTTAGTCTGAAGGCGCAACCTATATATAAAAGAAAAAAGGAGAAGGCAGACGTGTCTGGTGACATACGCAAACGCGCAATACCCACCCAGCCTTTCTCTCTCTCCCTCCCTTCTTCACCCTCTCTACGAGACTCAAGGCCAGGCGGTCGCACTCCCGAGAATTGCCGTTCATCTCCCCTGCCCTGAAAATGCCGGACGCCCAGGTTTTAGGCTCCAGTGGACAGCGCGTATCCTACGCTCCCATTGCGGTTCCTACCGACGACATCGAACTTGCGGGTGCGAGCAAGGATGAGACGACGGAAACGGATAAACTTTCGCCTGGTGTCGATGCAGTCGACTTCAGCAACACGTGCCCGCCGCCCGCTGTCAGGAGTACGAGCTTTCTGCACAGGCACAGGAAGAAAATATCCCTCCTTCCGATGATGCACACTCAGTTCTGGGTGGCTGCAGCGTACGCTCTTCTGGCACCACTTTTCCCAGCTCTGGTAAGCGTTTTCAATCTCTTCATGGCGCATCTCATTTCCTCTTCATTGAACAGTAAGGGAAGCAAAAAAAAAAGAATACATATACATGTGATAACCAGGATGCACATATCCCGTGACCTATCCAGCAGGTACAATAATGTCGGTAGGAGGAACAAACGCGTGACAGGAAAGTATCATTAAAGCGCAGTATACAACTGAACAAGAAACAAAAAAAAGACAGAAAGCGTTACTACATCACTCCAGCGAACCTCATAAGCCTCTTTTCTGTCGGAATCACAAGCATTCAGGCATCTCTCATGTCAATGTTGTATCCTCGTATTGTTTTTCTCAACTGACGTGTTTGGGAAACTCCGAACTTCCACTTCCGGCTGGTCACAATCTAAGCAATGTTGTTATGACAGTTGAACGTAGTTTTCCGGTTCACGAAGCCACAGAACGCGATTGCTGAAATTGTAATTCGTGGAAAATACAACTGCCATCAATTCGAATTAACTAAAATTTCCAGGTTAGCGCAAATTTAGTCACCCAAACCCGCGTCGTTTTTAAGAAGACTTTTCACCTGTGATATCCAACACATTTTGGTAATATTTGACCTCTGCTCGAGCCTGTTTGTTGCGGTATCTGTAGACGTTCTGTTGCACGACACTGAAAAAGCCTTCGACAAATTCTCTGATAAATGATTCCCACTCAAACTCCAACGTGCGAAGTTTAACACCTTAGTTTCTAACGCGATTTTTCAGTTCCTAACAGACATGTAATATATTCTATATTTACATAGAGCTTCTGATTATTTTTCATTCTATTATTTTTTTTCTTACATTTCTTGTATTTGCGTGTGTCTTGGTGTCATTACCATGGTGTTGGGACAGTCGGATTTTATGCAGCCTACTTTCTCGCGTGCTTTTCTTTTTTATATATCAATAAAAAAATTACTATCGTTACATTATTTGCCTCTATGTCCCGTCACTACAGTTGCGTGCGAGTGCATGGTCTTGGCGGCCTACTCCAGTATTAAAACACATTATTGAGCGACTATGTGAATTATGTTTTTTTTTCTTCCTACGTGACTATTTACATCTGATGTGACTTAATACGGAAATAATAGCCTCACTTATGCGTTCTTCTTTCTGTGAAAGAATGACGTAAAGTATGACCCATGTTGCAAAACTAAGGGGACCTCCCCGTAAGAACTGAGGAAGTGTTCGCAATAATTCGACTTCTGCAAGCGTTTTTTTTTTAGTCTTTATTGTGCTTTTAGTTATCTTGTAAGGCGAAGAAATGTGAGTAGCTGGCACCACTGAAGGTGTCTTCGACAAAACAAAAACAGTAAAGAAAACATAAGTGATTTCTTGTAAAACATTGTGGTATACTCCCTCCACGTCTGGATGTTCTTATATATATCGCTGAAATGTTGCGACGTGATTTCACTTGTTCACCTTCGCGACCTGCCATCGCGTATGCACGTGAGCCATATCTGCAGTTTTCTTCACTGAGGTGAAAGCCTCGTGCGTCTCATGCAAACATGACCTTGAATAAAAGCCGGTATGGCCGTCGTGTACGAAATTAAGGAATAATGACGCCGATGTGACGTCAGCAGCTGCGCGTTCACTTCGTCCTTGCGGTGCTGGCGTGATATAAAGGGAACTGCAACAGACACACACGTGATGGGTTTCGGCTTTGAATTGTTCCAGGTGAATTCATAAAGGTCCTGTCAATACAACCAGTGTTTTTTTTTATAAAGCTGGATCTCACCCTCTTGACATAATACCAGAACATATCTTTCAAGTTACTTGAGCCATCTTCGACACATCAGCCCAGTCTCATGCATACCATGAATCATAGTGCAGTCTTTCGCGAATTTTAAAGGTTTGCCTACCGACGCTGTCTACCAATCCAATACGGTTCAATTTAAAGAATAAGTACGCTCACTTCTAAATCCGATTAGAATCTTTCAATGCATAAGATTTAGCTAGTTATGAATCATTCAATAACAAGAAGTCAACCGATTACGCAGACATGCCTACACATGCTACGAGATGTAGTATTCCATTTTGTGTATTGGGTGTTTACATGTGCAACATCAAGCTGTAGTGCATTAGTCGTCTGCATTTTTTGGTATTTCATTCCAGAAAACTGACAGCCTGTCATCATTCCAAGAGCCACCTCAGAAAAGTCCTCTTGTCACTATGAAAATCTTTTCGAGGAAACAAAATATAGGATGAGAATATCGAGCTTCAATTTATCCTCAACTCCAAATGAGTGTATTAAACATAGTGGCCAATATTGTACAATACTTCTGTTTCACTTTATGTATAATTATTTGCCATCTGTCGTTTTTTTGTGTATCGCAATCCGTGCAAATATTTCACTTTACACGTGTATACATGCGAACTCGTTTTGCTTTCTTGGACTCTTGGTAAACTATCTACGACGCACATTCTGTGCGATTGTACATTGTCTGCACATTTGGCGTTGAATGTGTACGACACAAATATGTGTTTTTATTGCTTCTTTATTTAATTGTTTTACTTCCAAAATGATAACGAGTAGCGCGTGCCGTTATTACGCCATCACCTGTCATATACGTTATTTAAACAACAAATAAACATTGCTCCATAAAATACAAGTAAATGTGGAAAAAAAAGGATCTGAACAAACGTACAAGTGCATATTTTCTGAACTACACCAATAACGAATCCCCCATAAACAAATTTGATCACGTTAAGGCTTGACGCAACTATCAATCGCCTGTGCCACCAGACGTTATTTTACCAAAGACACGCGATTTCGCATTTGCGCATTCAAACTGTTTAAACAAAATTTTTATGAACCCAATATAACAACATTTCAAATAGAGGAATGCGCTGCCATAAATATATAAGAGAGCGCAAATCACAGCTCTTTTTTCTCTCTATTTTTTTAGGCTGTTTCTAGGGGTCTGGAAGCCTGGGAGTACGGATTTGTGTTTTCATTGGGGAAGATAACCACATTAATAGGGTCGTCATGGGCCAAAAAACTGGTAAGTCAGAGAGCTTATTATTCATAATAAAAAGGTTCGAGAGATTGTCAATCGCACTAAACAACTTCATATACTTATTCTGACCATTGCGCGTTTTAACCGTGTTATATAGGATAGCTTTTGTGTGTTTTTTTTTTTTGAACGAGAATTTTTTATTAAAATGCTATAGCAGTCAGGCTCCCGTCGTTTTCACAAACGAGCTTTATATCGATGCATAAATACTTTTCCGCAGCAAATAAGACCTGCATGAGACTAATTAACAAGCCCTCAATAAGTAACTTATTATTGTTGACTGGACCGCAGTTGCCTATAGTACAAAGCAGTAGTTCATCTATTTATGACGAATACCATTTTTTTTTAAACACAAGAACTCCACTTTCATATACTTTTTATCGTCGAAGCTCAAAGGTGAATTCAAAGCTGATCGCGCCTAGTTCGCATGAAGTGCGCCAACATGGCTACGTCAGGCCGAAACTGCCTGTGTAAGGGATGTAAGTAAATCGGGATCAAGGCGCGCTGAATCAGCACGCACTTGAAAAAAATTGACAAACGCTCTGAAATACAAAAGTATACAGCTTGTTGTTTTCGGGTGATGTGTAGGGCTTGAGTGTTTATTTAAAAGGGAACAAAATACTTGCGCCTGTCGGCAAGAAGAAGCACCGCAGTGTCTGCCACTGAGTTGTATACTTTCCAGATAAAGTAAATGTTTATATTGCCGTTTTCTTGAGCACAGTTCAAAAGAAACGGATAAGCCTCAAACGCTATGCAAGATTATGTGCTGGCAGAAGAGAGATGACTTGTAGCTGTTCACTAACATATGTGGCCGCGGCGCGCCTTGATTCAAATTGTGTCACTCCCTGTTGACGGGCAGTTCGGGTCTGATGTGGCCGAGTTGGCGAACATCGCGTGCGCCCCGTGTGATCAGTTTCGATGTCATCGTTCAAATTAGATTATAAATATATGAAACTACGTAGAAATTGCGTGATTTCTAAAAAATAGGTATGCCGAAAATTATCATGCACTGCAGCTTTCTAATATCGAAACTATACCTATGACAATAAATAAAAATATAACTAACCATTTAATTAGAGACGCCAAAGTCACATTGGCTGCGGAAAAGTATTTCCGCCTCAACATGCACTGCAGAAACGACAGGAACCTGACTGTTATATAGTGTTTACAAATAGTCTGTATTGTCTGAAGAAAAAAATGCACTCTGTATTTGGCTGTGACAAATCATTTCATGGTGAAAGGTGAGTTATAGGGACGCAGACAGAAATATTTTTCGAGGGAGCGGGCGGGCACCTCATTGATCTGAATGGGAAGCCAGGCAGCGAATGGTCATTTTGCGCAATTTATGCCATGGTGAACTAAAATTCAATTTAAGGGGGGGGGGGGGGGGGGCACGAGCCCGGTGTGCCACGGCCTGGCTACACCACTAATGAGTTATGAAAGGAAATAGTGGCATTCATAATTTTGTAGCAAAAAGGTACGAGGAAAATTTCTCGGAAAGACAACCAACTAATATCAGCGGTGATTGCTTTACCTGTTGAGCTAACGAGGAGGTGAGAAACCAGCAGAAAAATGGTGAATTCATCGTATACACATGAACACGGTGCTGATCATCTATGCGGAAATGTTGGACATTGATTGACGCAGCCGCATGCTGCCGATTGCCAATGGCCAGCCCGTATAGGTAAGCTATTTGTAGAGTGACCAGGATTTCGGGACGTGCGCACGTAGCGCCATCTCTCAACGGCGACAGTGATATTCAGCCATAACTGAATAGGAAAGAAGCGGGTACAAATTATACCCTACAAAAAAACTAGCCACCAAAAACAACAGTTGGTTATATGCAGCAGGGACGCGTTGGAATAATCTGGTAAAGTGGTAGGGCCGTGCTACGAGCTTCATGGCCTCCCAGAGTGTTGATATTTAACAATGGGGCTTTCTGTGTTTCCAATGGGCGGTGCTTAAGTAGTGCGATACTGCAATTTTACTATAATGCTTCCGGTGGTCTCTACTGCATATTACTGAAAGTTGTTTTTTATAACTAGCTTTTTTCGGGAGATATGATTTTTTCACGCCTGTTTCTCATTCAGTTATGACAGGTAATCATTGCTGCCACAGAGAGGTGGCGCCACGTACAGATGTCCATAAATTCTGCGAATTGCTGGGGTCCCCGGACAGGGAAATATTTAGGGCGAAGCTCCTTATGGCCTAGAGCAGTCCATCCCTCTGGCGTAGCCAGCATAGCTATCCACAGACAGACAGACAGACAGACAGACAGACAGACAGACAGACAGACAGACAGACAGACAGACAGACAGACAGACAGACAGACAGACAGACAGACAGACAGACAGACAGACAGACAGACGCACGAACGGATGAGTGGACGAACGCACGGAGAGACTCACGGACGGACGCTTTGCCCCGATCATCATCATTACCTCCGTGGATATGCTGTAATTTTTTTTTCACCACTTCATGAACAATTTTAAATGTGGATCATTTCTTAGCAACCTTCCGCGATTTTGAGCGTATCTATCTATCTATCTATCTATCTATCTATCTATCTATCTATCTATCTATCTATCTATCTATCTATCTATCTATCTATCTATCTATCTATCTATCGTCTATCTATCTATCGTCTATCTATCTGCAGATAGTTACATATATAGTTACATAGTTAAATAGATAGATAGATAGATAGATAGATAGATAGATAGATAGATAGATAGATAGATAGATAGATAGATAGATAGATAGATAGATAGATAGATAGATAGATAGATAGATAGATAGATAGATAGATAGATAGATAGATAGATAGATAGATAGATAGATAGATAGATAGATAGATAGATAGATAGATAGATAGATAGATAGATAGATAGATAGATAGATAGATAGATAGATAGATAGATAGATAGATAGATAGATAGATAGATAGATAGATAGATAGATAGATAGATAGATAGATAGATAGATAGATAGATAATATATCTATCGATTTATCCATCCATCTATCCGCCTACGACTTTCTGCTTTCCTGGTCGTATATTGGATGTAGACCACAACTAGTATGACATAACATGGCTGTATGCCGACCATAAATGAGAGGTTTAATCAAGAAAATTATGACATGCTTGTCACGAACAGCATGAATTTTCTTGTAGCTCCCTGCTACGAAATGGTGGCTGCCAGTTTCTCCTTTATTCATTTGTTTGTTTGTGCTGGTTTCCTCTTCAAACTGTTTTGCTGCTCTTAACACATACGTTTAAGGTAGTGTAACCCTCAGAATGGCTCAGACATAAGTCGTTTACGTCATGCTTTCAGGGATTCTTGTATTTTTCTTTAGATACAACAGACGTCTCCAAAATTTGTATTTCTCATTGGACAAGTGGGATACTTCCTGGCAAACGCAGTGTATGGGTAAGTAACCAAATCATAAACGACCTGCCGTACAAGCAAATTCATCACCATCATCAGCCTGACCATATACGGCGACTGCAGGGCAAAGGCCTCTCCCGTGATCCGCCAATGAACCCGGTCTTGTGCTTTCTGCTGCCACGTTATGCCTGCGAACTTTTTGACTTCACCGGCCCACCTTACTTTCTGTCTCCCCCTCGCGCATCTGCCTTTTCTGGGAATCTAATCAGTCACCCTTATTGACCAGCAGTTATCCTACCTACGCGCTGCTTCCCCACCCCTGCCCGCAGGTCGCGGGTTCAAATCCCGGCTGTGGCGGCTGCATTTCCGATGGAGGCGGAAATGTTGTAGGCCCGTGTACTCAGATTTGGGTGCACGTTAAAGAACCCCAGGTGGTCAAAATTTCCGGAGCCCTCCACTACGGCGTCTCTCATAATCATATGGTGGTTTTGGGACGTTAAACCCCACAAATCAATCAATCAATCCCCACCCCTGTCCATTTCTTCTTGATTTCAACTATGATATTCCTGATCCCAGTTTGTTTCCTGACCCACTCTGCTCTCTTCTTGTCTCGTGAAGTTGCACCTATCATTTTTTTCTTTCCCTCAATGGCTGTGTACCCTCTATTTACGCTTAACCCTCTTTGTAAGCCTCCTGGCTGTATACAGCTAGATGCAGCTGTTATATACCTTCCTCTTGAGGGTTAGTCGTAGATTCCCATTCGTGATTTGAAAATGCTTGCCGAATGTTATCCACCCCATCTTCATTCTTCTAGTTATTTCACCCTCATGGGTCGGCTCCGCGGTTACTACCTGTCCTATGTAGACATATTCCTTTATAACTTTCAGCGTATCTCGACCTATCGCAAAGCGCTGTTTTCTGCCGAGACTGTTGCACATTACTTTAGTTTTATGCCCTTTATTTGTAAGACCCACTCTTCTGCTTTTTGCGTCCAGTTCAGTAAACATGGGGTGTAAAAACTTTAAATCTATGCATTTACCAAATTGAAGCAAGAAGCAGTTGAGTTGAAGGACTGCAGGAACGGCGGGCTCTCTGAATTGACGAGTAGAATGTAAAGTATATGGAGTCGATGCCCAATATTGTCCGTGCAATGTTTTGAAAATGAAGACGCATTGCTTCTTATATGCTGGAAACAAATACTGATAAAGTTACAGGGAAATTAGACGACGCAAACCACCAAAAAAGAACAGGCAAAAATGAACAGCCTCACTCGCAACTAACGTTATTACTTTAACACCACTGCATGCAGTCAATATTCTTCGTAGTTCGCATCATCTAAGTTTTTTGTAGCACGCACAACTAATCGAACGAGTCTTACTGTGAAAGTTGAAGCTCTTAATTTCTTTTTTTTTCATTATCCTTAGTGCCTTGTACTGGATTCCTGGAAAGTACACGATGTTAAGTATTGCTCTGTTTGGAGGTGCGTTAGGTGGATTGAGTGAGTCTCTGTACTGCGTCTCCAGCTATGCAACCGCCACAGTTGTATTGGCCGACCACCTTGGCTTCGCCGTTGTGAGTTCATTTATTAAAAACTCTTTATCGCGTTATTAGGACTTGACACTGCTCAGGCCTTGCTAACACTCTCATGAAATTTTCAGGCGGGAATGCAAGTCCTGTGGGGATCAGGAGGAGCGACGGGCGCGATCCTAGGGGGCGCTATTGCAGATGTAAGGCCTGTTTTCTTTATATTCAGCATTTCCGGTGCCACTGCGCTTGGTGTGAATCGTTATGTGAGTGTTTATTAATGTCGTAGTAGGTTATACAGGTAGCTATTAAAGCCTAATAGCAATGCAAAAAAATATGTTAGCATTGCAAATATACATGTGACTTTTGCAAAGTATATGTTCAAGTGTATCTGACTCTTAATAGTGATCACAATTGGTATGCCCGTCTTTGCAACCACCTATGCGTGCATAACGTCTCCTGAATGTTGCACCAAGACGAATCCGTCGAGTCATGCTAGTCATAAGCTTGCGGAGGGTTCACCGCCAGGGGAAACGAAGGTTCATCGCAACGCCACTACCCCCTTCCAATTAAGCTAATATGTGGAGCTATTTCGCCCTGCCTCATTGGTGACTAGGCGGGGTGGGGGGCACCCCTTTAGTACCCACGCCTGTAACGCAAGAGATGATTCGTTTTTTTTTTTCCCCTACAGAAAACGCTATGATGGACAAGTGTGAACGAGATACTCTATTTCTCTTTGAAATATACATGTGTACTACGCGCGTGTGTGTATGTTTATTTTGTGCTTATAACGCGTGATTTAGCTAAGAACTTCTCTCATCCTGTTACAACTGTATCAGTTCGATCAGCTACTCATATTTTTTTTTTCTCGTAGGTCTGGGGGTATCCTGCGTCATTCTTTGTGATGTCATCAGTATTCATGCTGTCTTCTCCTTTCATCGCAACGTCGCGGATCTTCCGAAGAGACCGAAAACGTGAGAGTGCCCATTCAATATTTATACAACTCAATCATGAGCATAGTCTCGCAACTAACTTGAATTAAAATTCAATACTCTGTCGCAGTTCTTGAGTGAGACGTGACTGGCGTGGCAAAAAAACAACAACTAATTTTTGGCAGTTTGATTTACTATACGAGTCAACATGAAGCGAACAACCCGTCAGGTATTTCATTTAGGCCAAACCTTCGAACAAAAACTTCAAACAGCTTTTTAGAAACACCTATGTCATTAGCTGTAAATTTCCTAGTGTTTTACATTATAATTGCTTCCTGCTTTATTATTGTATAATTACATAGTTGAGACGGAGTAGAAATGGGAGTAACCCGTCCCACGATCATCACCTATTGACTGTTTTTTTTCTTTTTACGGAGAATCCAATAGAACTGCTGTGAATCTACATCACTAGAGTGTTAAAGATACATCCACAAAAGCAAATTGAAAATAACAGCTTTAGTAACGTTTCTTGCAGTGCAAATAAAGGACAAGATTAATCTATAGCACACATGAATACACAGTGCCCTGTGTGTCTCCTGGACAAGAGGGCTGTGCGCCTTGTCGTAAGGGTGGCTCATCGACCCTTCCTGAATCCCACGTGCGCAACCGTACAATCTTTCCAGCTTAAGGTACCTGGAGACCCCTTAAACACAGTTGGTGATAGAATGCGGCTTATTGTCAATATCTGTTCAATGGCTCATTATAGGTCGAGATATACCGGCGGCAACTAAATATTATTGTCCGCCGATGTGATACGTTCCTATTTCATTCATTTCTAATCTTTGATTCCGCGGCATTTCGTTCATGTGGAGTGCAGTCACAACGAACAAGCCATAACATGGCTTCTAAGCGACGGTGGCTACATCTTCTAAGCGACGGTGGCTACAATTGAATACGCAGCCCGTTTATACTACTTGTGTCAACCTGTGGCCAAAAGAAAGCAAGAAAAAAACATGGCTTGTTGGATGAACTGGCATCTTTTACATAGTCGATATGACCTCACTTAACCTCAGTGTGCTGTAACCGATCACTTAGATGAAGGCAATGCAATGGTCGTTCGACGTGCTGCGCTTAAGAACCAACATTTTCCGTTTCTTTCGTTGAAGCGATTAAAACCGAAAAGTAAGTGCGAAGACATTCGGAGCCTATTATTTTTCTATGTCGCCCTGAAGCATGAATAACTTCTGATTAAATATTTTATAACATGGTAATCACAAGTAATTACTCAAAGTAACAGAAATCAGCACATTGCTCTATTTTCTTTCTTGTAATGTAGTCTTGAGTGCCTTGGAGCTAATACTAGTGAATTCGAGTAGATCGTAGACAATGCATCATAATTCCAGTCTGAATGGGGGGTAGCTCGAAACCTAGCGACGCTCTCAGTTCCCAGCTTAACATTACTCTGCATCCGTTTTTTTTTTTTTTTTGGTTGTCAATAAAGCTGTTTCTTTCTCTCTTTTTTTTTACAAACCTAGTTCATCTTCTATTGCTTTAACCACTGTTCTTTTGTCTTTGCAGCCCCAGTTGGGAATGGCCACATTAATGGAGAGATTGCTGTTGTGGAAACAGATATGAAGCATTACTGGCTGCTTCGTGATCCTACGTTTATTTCATATTTGGTTAACCTATTCCTTGACGGTCTCATATTTGGATTCATTGAACCAACGTTAGAGCCCTATCTAGATCAGGTGCGTCATACGAATGCATATTCGGAAAAGCCCGCTTGCGTGGATCTTTTCACTTTTTTAATATCGAATGCACTTTTCTCTCTTCCGCAGTTTGACCATAGCAGTTCGGGCGTTGGCAGTGTTTTCAGCGTTTACTCTGTTACCTTCTGCATTGCTTCCGCCGTATGCGGTTTTATCTGTCACTGTAAGGTAAGAACCAGCACATCAACTCATTTATTCTAGTTTTGAACAGATTCATCAGTTCTAAACTGAAAGAAGACACCACATGACATCTAATCTGCTGCATGCGAACTCGCATAACGCGCGAGGATAACGCAATAAGATATTGTGCCCTTGAAACAAAGGTTGAAACGTTCTAGCTAATGCACGGCTCACTCATGTTCTCGACGATACTGATACGGCTTTCGCTGAGAACGCTAGCTACCTTAACCCACTGCTAAAGCTAAAGAGGGGTGATCCAAGTTAGATTGTTATAATTAAAGCCTATCTATGTCAATAGCTTAGCACACGACCCCCCCCCCTTGTTAAGCTAAAGTTAACATGTAGGGTATGAGAAAAAAACTAAACGCGCAAAAGACATCACAGCGTAAATCAAGAACGAGAAATCGGCACGGGCAGGGCATGTAGTGCGTATACGCAAGATATCCGCTGGTTATTAAGAAAAACATGCCGGTTTACATGGGAGATTGAACGCCCGACGATGAGACAGAGGGCTAGGTGGGCAGATGAGATCAAGACGTTTGCAAGTATGATGTGGCCGCAGAAAGCACAGGACCCGGTTGATTGGCGAAGGAACATGGAAAGAGCCTTTGCCCTGCAGAGGGTGATGTCGGACTTATTATGATGTTGATGATTAAAATACATTTAGTGATAAGCAAGAGAGATATATAGCTTAAAGAAAATAAACGAAACCTTGCTTTCTTGGGCAGTTATTGAGTTCGTATTCATGCGTGATTGTTTGTGCTCCGAATTAACGAGCCCGTTTGCGCTTTTCTTCTTTCCGTAGGCCGAGACCCGTTGCCTACCGCTGGTCCACTTGATTAACATATTGGGCTTCCTCCTGATAGGCCCAGCACCTTTTCTTCCATTTAAACCGTGAGAGCAGTGTTTTCTTCATATTGCTTGCCTCTTCCCGTCGTACACTTCCTTTTCATTGCACATATACAGACATAGGAGCATAGATGTGCCTATACGAGGGCTAAACATCTCTGGAAATATTCTTATTCAATGAAAAGTGACTGCATTAGCAGTAGCTACCCGGAAGCTTAACTGCAAGGAAATACAAAAATATGAACAACTGTTCATGAAATGCCTTTGTGTCGTGCGCTCCTTTGTCGCTTGAGATTTACGTTGTTACGGAGATGAAGTAAAGGAAGAGGAAGAACACAATCAGCTGACAGGCCCGCGAGTGTGCCAATACGGCATTGTGACTCTAAAATTTTTGCGCCGTTGAATTTGTCACGCTTTTCTAGTGAATTAATTCAATTGTTACTCCAAAAAGTGTTTCAGAGCCCCTTTAAGTGCACAGCATTTAGGGCGCCAGGCTGTCGTATCTCATATGTTGTCGTCGCTTGCTGTAACGCAGGCATCACCACATGCAGCATATATCCACTGCACATATTGAGCACGCGCTCTTGCCAAAGATAGGTCGTCGTCCTCATGTTCTTCGAGCGCCTTGATGATGACATCAAAGCAAGCATAATCATATATAGCATAGCCATCTGTAGCATACTGAGCACGTGATCACGCCTAAAAAACAAAGAACAAAAGGAAGATGACTTTAATTTTAGGTCTGGTAGACTCGTGCCCCCAATCTTCCATGGGGTGGGTGCCCTCCCAAAACTATGAACTTCGTTCTGCCGAGAACCAGGCCGAAAGTGCGCTTGTACTTATTGAACAAGTAGGTACCTGGCGGCAGCAATTCTCTGCCTCCCACAGCAGCAACGGATGCTCAAATGTTTGCAAAACACCCCCAGTTTTTACCTCAATGAACCAGTGTCTGGTCTCGAACGTCATACCTACATACAAGTTGATAAAGCTGGAGTGCTATCAAGTGTAAGAAAATTTAATGTGTGAGTGAACTATCTAAACCGGTACTTACGAGTGTAATAGCACCCTTGGCACGATGCTGCACGACGTTTTTTGAGCGAGATGAAGCCCCGAAATCACTGCGAGGAAAGCGTGAAATGAAACTACATGAGGAATGAGCGAGGACATCAGAAAAACGAGAACAACAGCCGCGGCGGTATTCTCAGCCAAACGCTTTGGAGATACTTTGCTAGCATCGATACCGTATGGTGGGTGTTTGCAACTATGCGTAGAGCTTGGTACATATGTAAAAAAAAATTCACTGCCAGGTAAGCGCATATCTCACATACAAAAGAAACTTGCAGAAAGTGAAATTATATTATCTCTAAAAGGAACCGCTCGTGAGGAAAGCAACCTCCTATTATTGTGTATATGCTGCCTGATGTGTTAAAACTGCGAATTCAATACGAGACACACTGCAGAATAATTTGGTATCCAAGCACAAACATGTTCTTGCTCTTCGCTCACGTTGTAATGCGGCTACCGCAACCGAGAATCAAACCCAATATCGAGTTTAACAGCGCGGCAACACAAATCTGATCACAGTGTGTACGATGAAGCGCGGTAACCGTTGGTGGCTGTACTGAACACAATTTTTTGTTGTTTTACTAGGAGCACTAGTCATGCTATTTTCGTCATCCATCTGTAGCTTTAGTCAAGCGAAAGGCGATCGCAAACAGCAGAATAGTATACGATGCGAGCGCATGTTATGTACGCGAGCCATGGCGGGCGACTGAGCATCCTTGCCCCGACGTCATCCCACCAGGTGGTAGCCCCCCCCCCCTCCCTAAGCCAATATGAGAAACTGTCATTAGGAAAGACGGAACAGGAGGGAAAGGTAAGGCCGGTATGTTAGGCAGTCCAGAAGTACTGATAGTATCTGCAATATCAGCTTGAGAACCGGAAGTCGGGTCGACGTTCATTGTTTCGCACAGTGGTGTTTCGGCAGCAGTATTTTGTATATTAGGATGAATGATACATCATTGAATATACCAGAATTACATATGTCCAATGTCATTTTGCAAGACGAGTTAGGAAAGAGATGCAAGATACCCAAAGAGTATCTAAAATAGTATGTAATATACATGTATATTCTATACTGCCCGGCCCTGCAGGGCCTACGTATTTCTGTGTACAACCTCTTTTAACGTATACCGGTGTACACTCCTTTGTGTAAACCGGGATACTTTACACGTTGATAAACCTGATTGATGACAATGCCGAAGCGGTCATTCAATCTTCATTATCCAAATTAAATAAAGTTTAAATGCAGTTATCATCACAATGTAGTGGTTTGCACAAACATTTTACGCACGTAGAAAACGTTTACGTACGTATAGGGAGATAAAACTTTTCTAAAACACACTTTACCGTAACACGCTAAACTAAATCCGGTATTGTGTTACCACATGAACGATAAAAAGCACACGTATGAGTTAAAAGTCTGTATTGTACGCGTGTTTCTGCAGTAATAGGGGGCGACGAGTAGATACCTTCCATAAGAAGGGTAGCGAAGGTGAAAAAAATAAAACTACTCTCTCGACTACGGGCCAGTGTGAACACCTTTGACTATTGTGTGGCACCACTACCAAATACGCGCCAGCTCATTTACTGATCGCTTTCTTCCTTCCTGTCTCTCCTCTCTCACTTCCATCTTGATATTCGCTTTTCTCATTTCCCATGCACAGGGTAGCCAACGAACCAGAAATGTGTCTGTTCTTTCCTTTCTTTCTTCCATCCGACAATCTGTCTTAAAAATGCATTGTGTCTTAAAAATTAGGCCTTCCGACAAACATATTCTCAAGCGACAGCACTGAAACGACGTTAGACTCGCATTAGATTTTCCAATAATTAACGATTGTTTAACCGTAAATTTCAATATTTGTAAACTCCCTATCATACTCGTCTGTATGCTGTTGCCATCGACCATCAAACCAGTTTTATCTCACAAAATCCCAGCCCATTGAAGGCCAACACTTATTCGTCCATAAACCTCGCAACGCGCATTGCACTTGCTCCAATACGTAATTTGTTCTCTGTGTTCCATTTTCAGTTTTCATGCATCGCTCAACAAAATGCTTAGCTGGATAAGAGTGTGTGACACTTATCTCTTATATTACAGCCACATGAACTTCATTTACGTCTCTCAAGCTCTGCTGGGTGCAGGAGTCGCATCGCTGCACGCCCTTTCATATTCAAGCGCAATCAAGCGTGCAATGTAAGTTTATTTTCACACAAAAAAGTAAAAATACAGAGACCATTGATCTTCATTGATAATGGCATTACACAAAACTGGCACTCAAACGTGCATAAAGAAACACCTGTTCTATATACATGTAAAGCTTTCGGGTGTGCAGCGTTAAGAAATTATGAGAAAACAATTGAAAATCACACACGCCACCCTCTACCTTTTCGTTATAGTTTTTGCGCAATACCAAATACCAGTCTGAAGTCAAAATCTACCAACCAGCCAAAACCAGTATTCACTTGAGAACATTTTTTATCTCAAGAAAAATTTGCTGCTTTAGTTACATTTTTATTTACAACAGCGGCATCCCTTGCTGAGGTCGTGAGTAAGTTCTGCCTTTCAACATGAAATGCTTTCAGCTAACGCTGTAGGTGACCCTCAAGTGACCTTCAGCAAAAGCCGGAGCCGTTCTCCTTTCTCCTGGCACCCAAACAAGTACACCAGGGAAACTAGTCAAATGCTGAGACAATGTGGTCTTGGGCCTTAGGTGTGCACAGGATTCCCCCTGAGTAGGGAGTGGCGAAGGTTCCTCGCAGAGCCTATGTAAATGTATAGGGCAAATTTTCCGCCTCCTCTTAGGTAACCGGAGGAGGCGGCCACCCTCTCTGCCACCCTTTCGAGGGAAGGGGAGGGCACTCTTTTATCTAGGGCTCCTTACCCTTGAGATAACAGTTCCATTAGTAATTGGCGGGAACAATCAATATAGGCACACGCTATCTTCCGTTGTAAATGACACTACCAAATTTGCATTGCAGATTCTATTGCATGAACAGTAAAGAACTACGATGATGTGCGATTTTTTTTCTGCTCTTTCATCGCAGAGCTAAAGGTTACAAAGAAGACATCGACACCAGCAGTTTCGTGTGTGGTGCAATATTTGCCTCATTCGTCGTCGGGTAAGTCCTTCTGGACTTCAGACCAGCAAAAACATTTTTTATTAACAACTGAATCGATTTCTTCACCCGCATGTTTAGCTAATGAAAAATTAATTGTGAGTATTAAAAACAATGTTATGATTTCTTTTGACAGCACACACACAAATGCGCATTAAAACCCTTCCATGCATAATAAAGATGCGTGAACTAACTGTATGTTCCTCCATATTTCAAGGGGAACAGTGCTACTTCTCAGTATTGGCAAAAGGAATTGAGAAACCCTTAAGTTTCACCGTTACGAGTTGAAAGCGATAACGATATCTGATCCCTGGTGCGTACTTCGAACACTGTGCATGAACTCTTTTCGAATTAGCTATGCGCCCACTACGCGGCCTTGAAGGGGCCCTGAAATACTTTTTCAAGTAACCATGAAATTAATTCACTGGAAAAGTGTATTGACTTACAAATTCAACACCGCAAAAGTTGTGAGAATCCGTCCAGTACGAGCGAAGTTACTAAGATTAGTCACACGCTGCAATCGCTTGATTGATTGATTGATTGATTGATTGATTGATTGATTGATTGATTGATTGATATGTGGAGTTTAACGTCGCAAAACTACCATATGATAATGAGAGACGCGCACTGCAATTGCATTCTCTCTTCTCTCGTCCCGACGAAATCACTGGTAGCTAAGCAGGAAGGATGAGAGGAGCCCACGAAAAACGTCACGCACGCCTCGTGACCTTGAGCACTTTTTCTTCTTTTTTTTCTTCAAACAAGCGGCTTTCTCAGTGCGATCGAGCGCGCATGCGTAGAGAAGTGACGGCCTCTCGCGGCGATCTTTGTAACAACCGAGCGCGCCATGCTCAAATCAGCCAATGGCTGATAGATGGGTAATCTACGCGTGATTTTTGGGCGTTTTTGGTCATCTGAGGGAATACAAAGGAATTTTTATCTGACTGATAATTTATTGTGAATTCCAGGGCGCGTGCCGCGCTATAACATTTGGCTACCGTGTTCTCGGGAGCCTCTACTACCGACCGGCAGCGTTTTCTGACCATGCTTAATAAGTGCTGCAGGGCCCCTTTAAGAGAATAGGCGCAGTCACGTACGTGCGTACCTAGTGGGTGACCATATTTAAAGCATGAAGTCATTATATATGATAATCACATGTCCTGACGCCCGATGGCAATGTACGCTTGTTCCACATATTACTGCCATACCTCATGTTGTATTGTAAAGCACGCATTCAAAAAGCGTAATTTTCTCAAGCATCACAGTTACTTGACTGCATTTCCAAGCAGTGAAAGTTATTTTCACTGCATTCACGTGCAGACGCATGGCTGTGTGGTAGAACATCCGCTTGCCACGCAAACGACCAAGGTCCAATTCTCACTCACGCCCAGAATTTTTCATCATTTATTTTATTTGCATCTTTCTCAATTTTTGTTCGGTCACGCGCAAGATGATTTTCGGTTCACAATCAACGAAGCTGGCGCCGACGCCAGAATTTCTGCGAAATGAGCTCTTTAAGATTATCGCCTTTCTAAAAAATCAACAAAAAACTAAATTTAACAAAAAAATATGTGAACCCGCATATTTCGAGATAAAATCCTGGCCGCAGCGGTCGCATTTTGACGGAAGCTCGCGCTCTTAGATTTAGGTGAACATTAAAGAACCCCACGTGGTTGAAAGTTCTGGAGCCCTCCACAACGGCGTCTCTCTTATCGCAGTTTAGGGAAGTGAAAGCCTGAACAAGTATTAAGCACTGTATTCCAAGTAAAAAAAAAAACTCTACCAGACACGAGAAACATAAAGATGTTGCGCACGGAGTCAAATTATTACGATATTGCCTAATGCTAGAACGCAGCGTGGCTTCGTGTTTGGGGCAAGGATGACTGTGTTGGAAGATTCGTCTTTCTGCAAGGCATCGACTACGTCATAATTTCTCTGAATTATATAGGACAGCTGAGGAGGAGAAAGTATCCGTCACCACACAGTAAACTGAACAGGCCTCAGCGATGACGCTCAGACTCCTGCAGGTCGGGGCATATCCCACTCCCGCACTCTTACACAAAATATACCCAGAAATACAGACTCCAAACAAATGCACGCTTTGCTCAGACTTTGCTGGCTTAGATCATATGCTCTGGCGGTGCCATGAATTACGGGTTGAAAACGTCACATTGTCAACGTCGGATGCTGCGCTACGGATTTAGCGACACAGCTACGGGCAATCCAACGGGCCCACGACTTGACAGACAGGTTATAGGTATATCTGTCCCAACGTGGGAGCTGCCAGCTACGTGCTAGTTCGCGCCCCGACAGACCTAAATAAAGTTTTTCTATACCATATAAAACAGCACCCACTACGCCATTACTCGCCTTTCTACGGATGAGTGAGGCACCTGCTACAAGCCTGTAAGGTATTAGGATGCTGCTGCGCTAGAGCGATGACGATGAATATTTATGGCTGAGCATTTCGCAGTGATTCTATACTTAGTTATATAAGTCTGTGAGGAGGTTTATTAGCCGTTAAAGACAGCGACGAGACAGCGTGAAGAACTGTCCAGCGATCGGCACAGCAACGAACCGAAGCACGAGCCGAGAGAGCCGGGCGTTGGCGATGCTGCTCGCTCCAGGCACATCATCTTCTTCACAATCGCCCCCGCTGAAAAAGGAGCCATCCTGGCGACTTAAGAAGTTTCAGGCAAAGGCTCATGGTACGGTTTCAGTCGGGAAACATGGACGATGTCACGTGCACGCCGGCGCATGTCGTCCGATCGGGAAACTGGTTCAATTAGAAAATTAACCGGAGAGGTTTTCTCCAAAACGGTGTAAGGCCCCTCGTACCGGGGGACAAGTTTTGAGGAGAGTCCCGGTGTTTGGTATGGGATGGCAAGCCACACAAGAAACCCTCGGGCATAGCTGGGATCCGGAAGAGAGGTGCTACGGGTTTCTTTCTGGCGTTGTTGCTCTTCCGAGGTGAACGCACGGGCGAGCTGGCGGCACTCTTCGGCTTGTCTAGCAGCATCGGAGATAGGTGGACACTCGGAGGCATCAGGACGGTAAGGAAGTAGGGTATCAATTGTATGGGAAGGCTCACGTTCGTAAAGAAGAAAGAAAGGTGAGAATCCCGTGGTGGTTTGTATTGCGGTGTTATATGCGAACGTGACGTATGGGAGAACACGGTCCCAGTTGCTATGATCAGATGCCACGTACATTGAGAGCATATCACCTAGCGTGCAGTTGGACCGTTCCGTTAGTCCGTTAGTCTGCGGGTGGTATGCTGTCGTTTTTCAATGAATGACGTGGCATTCCGAAAGCAGAGTTTCGACGACCTCGGAAAGGAAAGCGCGGCCTCTGTCACTAAGGAGCTCTCGAGGTGCACCATGTCGAAGGATAAAGCGTTGCAAAATGAAAGAGGCGACATCCTGAGCTGTAGCGCTCGGCAAAGCGGCTGTTTCGGCGCAGCGTGTCAGGTGGTCAACCGCCACGATAATCCACCGATTACCATCTGGTGTCAATGGAAGGGGACCGTAGAGGTCAACGCCGACGCGATCAAATGGCTTGGCAGGGCATGGAAGTGGCTGCAATGCGCCAGTCGCACGTGGCAGTGTTGATTTACGTCGCTGGCAGTCAGGACAGCACTGCAAGAATGTACGTACAAAATTGTACATGCCGCGCCAGTAATAGCGATGGCGAAGGCGTTCATATGTTCATATGAACACTCCGGCGTGGCCACATTGCGGATCGTCGTGAAGGGAGGCGCATACTTGCGATCGTAAAGTGCGTGGAATGACCAGCAACCACCGGCGGCCATCGGGAGCGTAGTTGCGTCGATGAAGAAGTTGATCGTGGATGGCGAAATGGAAAGCTTGACGTCGGAGGGATCGAGATACTGGAAGGTTGGTCGTGCCAAATAAATATTCGATAAGAGAGGCGATTCACGGGTCACGACGTTGTTCGGTGGCAATCGAGTCGAGATCTAGCGATGACAAGGTCTGAAGGCAAGTGTTTCCGCACGTCTGATCTGGTGGTAAAGGTGAGCGAGACAGGGCATCAGCGTCAGAGTGTTTGCGTCCGCAGCGGTATACGACGCGAATGTCGTACTCCTGGATGCGGAGTGCCCATCGCGCAAGGCGGCCAGAAGGGTCTTTCAACGTGGAGAGCCAGCAAAGCGCGTGGTGATCAGTTACTAGATCGAACGGGCGGCCGTATAAGTACGGCCGGAACTTTCCAAGCGCCCACACCAGGGCCAAACACTCTTTTTCTGTCACGCTGTAATTAGTTTCGGCTTTCGTCAGAGTGCGGCTAGCGTAGACTACAACGTATTCTGAATAGCCGGGCTTTCGTTGAGCGAGGACCGCGCCTAGCCCGACGCCGCTGGCGTCGGTGTGCACTTCGGTAGGAGCCGTCGGGTCGAAGTGGCGAAGAATAGGTGGGGAAGTGAGCAGACGGCGCAGAGTAGTGAAGGCGACGTCACATGCAAGGGACCAGGAGGTGAGGTTCACGTCACCGCGAAGAAGCTGAGTTAACGGTGACATGATAGATGCAAAATTGCGAACAAAGCGCCGGAAATAGGAGCATAGGCCTACAAAACTGCGAAGGTCTTTCATGGTCGTCGGCTTGGGAAATTCTGCGACTGCTCGAAGTTTTTCTGGGTCTGGTAATACTCCGTGCTTGGACACGATGTGGCCTAGGATGACAAGCTCGCGTGCAGCGAAGCAGCATTTTTTCAGGTTAAGCTGCAGACCAGCGTTGGTCAGACAACTCAAAACGTGTCTGAGGCGAAGGAGGTGCGTAGGAAAGTCATGGGAGAAAACAACGACGTCGTCGAGGTAACAGAGGCACATATTCCATTTGAGGCCACGTAGCGTATTATCGATAAGATGTTCAAACGTGGCAGGCCCGTTACAAAGCCCAAAGGGCATGACGTTGAATTCATATAGTCCGTCTGGTGTAATAAATGCCGTTTTTTTGGCGATCGGCTTCTGCCATTGGGACCTGCCAGTAGCCAGACCGCAAATCTAGCGACGAGAAAAATTCCGCTCCGTGAAGGGTGTCAATGGCGTCATCAATGCGCGGCAAAGGATAGACGTCCTTGCGGGTTATCTTATTCAAACGACGATAGTCCACGCAAAATCGGATAGATACGTCTTTCTTACGCACCAGGACGACGGGAGATGCCCAGGGACTGTGAGATGGTCGAATGACGTCTCTACGAAGCATATCTTCGACTTGATCGTTGATGACGCGGCGCTCTTCAGCGGAGACACGGTATGGTCTTTGACGCAGTGGTTGGTGTAGGCCGGTGTCAACATGATGTTTGACTTGTGATGTGCGGCCCAGTTTAGGTTGCGACACATCGAACGAACTCCTGAACTCATGCAGAAGATCCAGCAGGTCGGCATGTTCGGTGGGAGTGAGAGTGTCAGCGATGGCGCTGGAAAACGTATCATTGGACGACTCCCCGAGTGCCGACAGTGCTTTTGGGTGGTCACAGTAGTCGTCCGGGACATCAAACAAAAACGAAGGGTCGAGATCCTGCACGCGGCCGAGACATTCCCCCGCAAGCAATGTGACAGGTGTGGAAAGCGGATTGCTTACGAACATGTTGCTTCTTCCGGCGGCAAGGTCAATTGTTGCGAAAGGCAGCGGCAAAGCTCGACGACATTTGAAGATATCGGAAGGCATAAAAAGAACTGTAGCGTCAGTGTAGGCGTTGCATGAAACGGGAACAAGGGCGAAATTTCCATGCGGAGGAACATCGGTATCTTCATGAACGAGCAACTTCGGCGGCTGATGAGGAGCGTCCAGTAATGGGACATAACACAAGGGTGAAAACTCAACTTCGGCGCGTGCGCAGTCTATGACGGCATTATGGCGGGATAGGAAGTCCCACCCGAGGATGACGTCATGTGAACAGACAGGAAGAACAATAAACTCCACGATGTAAAGAATGCCTTCGATAGAGACTCTTGCAGTGCAGGCTATGAGAGGCGTTACTTGCTGTGCGCTTGCGGTGTGAAGCGACATTCCGAAAGCGGCGTCGTTACTTTGCGTAATAAACGGCAGAGATTAGCGGCAATAACAGAAACAGTGGCGCCAGTGTCCACAAGGGCGAAAGTACAATAACTTTCAACAGTTACTGCGACCACGTTAGCAGGAGAGGAGCGAGGGCTTAGACAGTTCGAAAACGGCGCAGTTCTTGCCTCTTGAACTGCGTTGCTTAGTTTTCCTGGTCGGAGGGTCCGGGCCGGCGACGCATTGGGGAGGGCGATCGCCGACGAGGAGAGGGTGCACGTTGCGGCTGCAAGTCAAGGTGGTCAGTAGGCGCATAGCGAGGTGGCGAGACCGGCCCGTATTGGACGAAGGGTTGGCTGCCGGGATGCGACGACCGGGCATAGTTGCCGAACGTCTGAGGTCGACGGCGGCAGTAGCGAGCAACGTGTCCGGGAGTGAAGCAAGCGTAGCAAATTGGTCGGTTATCGGGCGTCCTCCAGGGATTGGCGACTTGTGCTGCCGCCCAAGGTGCAGTATATGCAGCCGGGTGTGCGGGCTGTGAGCGCGTGGTGTAGGGTGGTTGTGGGAGCCTACGTACAGCGTCTGCATATGTGAGCGGCGTGGCTACGGGCTGCATTTCTTGCGAAAAGGCGACAGGAGGAGCCACACGCTGCATTGCATAGGTTAGGGGCGCGGCCAAAGACTGAACGACTGGCGGATAGGCGACAGGAGCGCCTACCGGATGTGTGACACCCGGGCAGTGACCACGGCTAGATAGAGGTGGCTCGTAGTGCGCAAGAGGAACAGCTTGTGCAACCTCTTCCGATATAGCAGTGCGAAGCGGGGCAGGTAGATGGGTGGTGGTCTCGTGAGTAAACGCCACTAGGGAAAGTTGGCGGGCGACTTCCTCCCGGACGAAGGCTCGGACTTGCTGAAGCAATGGTGAATTGTCGGGCATGGAGTCGAAACTGGACAGCGACTCACCACCAGGCTGAGGCTGCCTAGTCAGAGTGCGTTGCTTCTTCAACTCGTCGTAGCTCTGACACAAGCTGACGACTTCAGAAACTGTGCTTGGATTCCTTGCCAAGAGCATTTGAAATGCGCCGTCGTCGATGCCCTTCAGGATGTTTTTGACCTTGTCAGATTCGGGCATGGTGTCATTCACGCGTCGACAAAGGTCGACGACGTCCTCAATATAGCTGGTAAAGGTCTCGCCAGTCTGCTGAGAGTGTACGCGCAAGCGCTGTTCTGCCCTCTGCTTGCGGACAGCCGGCCGACCGAACACTTCAGCACATGACGTCTTGAAGACGCTCCATGTGGGGATGTTGTGTTTGTGGTTATTAAACCACGATTCGGCGACGCCAGTGAGATAAAATATCACGTGGCCCAGCTTGTCGGCTTCATCCCACTTATTGTTGGCGCTCACCAGTTCAGCAACGAACCGAAGCACGAGCCGAGAGAGCCGGGCGTTGGCGATGCTGCTCGCTCCAGGCACATCTTCTTCTTCACAAGCCATTCATGTTTAATCACTTCTATCTTATTATTCGTTTCTTAGCCAATCCTGCAGAGTGGGTTTGAGCCACTCATATAAGCCATCATCAGCAGCAGCAGCATCATCAACATCATCACTTTGCAGTGGGTGGGAAGCATCTTTGCAAATTAGTTTCTGGAACCAGCGTCGCTCTGTGTTTGAGGCTCGACTGCCACGCCAAGGACCCGCGTTCAAACTTCATTCGATTGGCAGCCTTTTTTTTTTTTCAATGTTTATTGGTTACGCCATCGATGGCGACGGCGCTCAACGCTGCACTCTCAAAAGAATTACGAAGCGTGTCTTGTTCTCATTTTGTGTGTTCTCCTAAAATGGCAGTTCTTCTAGCAAACTGATGCATGGCTCACTGATGCATGGTATAGCTTAATGTGCAATCTGTCCGGCATGACTGAGTTCGCAAACTTCTGGTGTTTGCCAACTACATTCATTTGTTTAAACATAATGGTGACCAAACACTGTCGTCACTAAACTGCACATCCGTTTCTTCCAACAGCGCAACCCTGAGTCCGCCTATCAGCGGTTATGTCGTTGAAGCATTAGGATTCCGAGTCGGCTCCATGATACTTTTCGGAGTACTGGTTGCTTGGGTAAGTGCTGCACGAAAACGGCAAATATGCATCAGTTTTTTCGCAGTTCTCTGATATATGCAGTGAATAAACAACGCAGATATTTCATTCAAGAATCATATAAACTAACAATAACTAATATATTCATGACTTTTTTATGCTTGTCTTAAAGAAAAAGAATTGTACGATTGAAGGATATCTCCAAGCGCACCATTCTTATAATATAGAAACAGAGGCGTAAAACGTCTAAAGATAATTTCGCTAAGATGTAACGTGTTACTTTCTTGGCTTTGACATGTACAAAAAGCACCAACTGTTGCTAAAACACCCTCAACCTCCGAATCATTATGGAATCACTATTTATTTTTAGAAAAACACTGTGATCATTAAAAAAAAAAGTGGCAGCATGTCCACGGAGTGAATGATGGGGAGTGGGGCGAAGCATTCGTCCGTCCATTCGTTCTTGCTTCCGTCCGTTCCTGCGTACGTCTGTGTAACCGTCCATGCGTCCATCCACCCGTCCGTGCGTGCTTCTGTTCGTGCGTCCGTCCCTGCGTTCGTCCATGCATCCGCGCCTGCGTCCGTTCATGCGTCCATCGATGCATCTGTCTGTGTGTCCGTCCGTCCATCTATTCAGCACTCCAAGTACCACCATCTCGCATCTTTTCATCATATATTCTCCATATAGAGGCACCGCCATCCAGCGAACATTTCAAGGACTAAACAGGAGGTGGCACATGCACGCTTTCTTAGGGCTTGCACTTCGGGTTTACTTCCCACCTTTAACCACCTCGAGTTCGTGGTATATACTAGTTCACTGTATTCATGGCTATGCGGCCCAACGCTCTCTAAACCTTTCTAAAACCAAGGAGGTTACACCCAGCGAGTACAACGCAGCAACCCTTTCTTGTCAGATCGTGCTCAATGTACATGCCAATAGCTGCTAATAGGGATCGCAGCGTGCGCGTTACCTAAAGGCCAAATGCTCCTGTCTCTCATTCCCCCTTAGCAGCCATTAACATGTGCATTGAGCACTATCTTTTATTGTTCAACAACGCACAGAAGAAATCTCTCACTGGAACCACCTTGGAGGTCAAAATCGTAAGGACCGCTATTTCGGGTATGTGCCACTGGTGGTTACGTACTACGAGGGACGCACAAGCCACGCCATAAGGAGCTTCGCCCCTAATATAAATCGAGTAAACAACTTAATTTCAAGAAGGATAGGAGAGTAGGTCGGAGTAAAAGGGAGAGCTTGGTTTGAGTTCGTTTTGGAACAGCGCGGCACAGAAGAAGGATTAACAACACGACTGACAACTGAGTGCTTTATTTAAACCAGAGTGTATACTAGAACATGGGAATGCTAGGAACAAGTTTCGAAAAGTGAAGCCTATACAGTCAATTCGCGAGGTACGCTGCCGCATGTAGCCTGCAATGCGTCGTCGTTTATGAGAACTGCGCGCTGCTCCGCCAAAGTGGGGGTCCGGGTTCGAATCACAGCTCTAGATGGCATTTTTTTATTGGTATCGCTTTTTATAGCTGTACTCGTTTTCCTTTGCTTTTTAAAACTGGCTTCAGTTGCTACGCATTGCTACAAAAGTGACTTGAAATGAGAAGTGAAATAAAAGAAACATGTCGTGATCATGATAATTTACAGCACACCCATACGGCATTCATGCCTCTCTGAACTCGCTGTGTTTTCGAGTGAGTTTTCATGATTCATTATGCTGTGCTCTTGTTTATTCCAGATGCCAGCCCTGCTACTCCTCCAGAAGAACTCAAGCAGGGCACACTGACCTCACCGGAAGCACATAGTGACTTGGTCGGAAAATATTTTCGCATTAGGAGAAAGGGATTTCTTCAGTGTGAAGTGACCTTAGAATCTGTTCATCTTTTATAAACATAAAATAGCCCTGACAAAAACAAACCAACAAAAAGCTGACGACTATATAAGTTCGTTTAAGGGGAAGGAGACGCCATATAACAAGAGCTTCAACATGAAAAGTGGAGAGTGGCGATAAGCAGTTATACTTACACTGACGTAATGCAAGTCAATCGTCTTAGGTGGTCCAATAACTTATCTTAAGGCACAGCGGTTAGGAATGAATACCATGCGCAGATTTTGGCAATCATTTTTTAAAGACGATAGTCTTTCTTGGGGACCTTCGACGCAAAAATTTGGGTCTCTCTGTCTGTACATTTGTCTGTTTGTCCACCCTTAACGGTACCGGGTACTCTAAACGGCACCAGCCGATACCCCAAACGGCCGACCCCATCAGCAGCACCCACCAATGTTGCTCAAAATTCACCGTTCATACTTGTGCGATTATCGATTAAAAAGCAATTATCGCGCATATCTGAGGCACCATAACAAGTATATGATCTGCATGTGCGTCTTTTACTACAAAAGGCATACATAAGTAATTATAAGGACCGTAGCGTTTATCACGCTGGGCTGACCATGCAACGCTTGCACGAAAAGGGAAGTGTTTCCAACGCTTTGCTAAGACGACACGGTGGTGGCACCTACCCATCGCCTTGCGTTCTACACCTTATCCCCTCTGAGACGCCCGTCTCGAACGCGCAACGTTTTCCACGAAAGCTGCCAGATGGCACTCATGTCTCACGTGTGACGTGACTTGATGCGTTCATTCGCCTCCGCTTCACGCTAGAGGCACTCTAACGCGGTGCCTCCGGAATACCATTTCTGGCTCAGAACATCAAATAAATGTTTTGTTCACTCTCTCTACATGCAAGACTGTCGTCTTTCGACGACGATGGCAGATTAACAAGCAGATACGGGGCCAAATTTTTTCTCGTTTCTTCAGCACATTTTTTTGCTCTAGCTGGATGCGGATCTTATTGCCCGCACAGGAATCGCACCGCCAGACAGACGCAAAATGAAGTGAACATAACGAGCACTACTACATTCGTAATGTCTACGATAACGCGCAATGGAAACATTCTACACGTGAGATACTCACAAGTACACTTGAGAATACTTATGCGCGCCCACGAGTCAGTATTTTTTTAATTGAACATGGCGAACTGTTTTGTCATATGTGATAGAAGCCTTAAGTACGTATTTTACGCCGCGGCCTTATTCCATGTAATTTTTAATAATAAAAGAAGGTCGTGATTATGTTTACGACTTCCGTCACACAAATGTTGCGCACTATGGATCGTCGCCAAGACAACAATCTGCTTATTGTGTCGGCCAATGAAAGGTTTCGAAATGTTCATCAATAAACAAAAAAAAAACAACTGAAGAACCTTTTCAATGAACGAATCTACGATTCATCTTTTCACACTGGGATTGCTATGGACATTAAAAGGGCCACTCACCAGGCTCCTTATGAAATTTTAATTAGACCATAGAATTTTTGGGTACCTGATGAGGAGCATGTTGCCACAAAAATTTTTTGAATCGGTTCATCACAAACTAAGAAAACTGTTCCTTTCTTTTTTCTTTTTTTGAAGCGGTGCGAAACGAGGATGAAATGAGCAACGCCGATGAAGTACAGTCGGCGTTGAGGTGAGGCGAGCTCGGAACCCTTGCCGCTCCTCCGCCTAGCCTTCACAAGCCAAACCTCTTCTCTTCCCTCTCCGGCATCCGGCCAAGAGGTCACGTGCGCATGATGTACCAACACCGCCTAGACTATTGTCAATAGCCTAGGTGGTGTTGGATGTACCCGAACAAGGTGGTGTTGAACAAGCCCAACCCCTGTGCACGCAAGTGGCTTTTTTTTTTTTTTTTTTGACCAGCGTTGTTTTTAGGTTTACTGCTTGTTTCTGCGGGATGGTTTGCAAACGCTGGCTTAGACGCGGTAGAATAGTTGATCACAATGAGTGCGCGAACGCGTAGAAGCGTTCCACGGCTGCCGCCTGCTCGATGCGCTGACCGCGGAATCGCGGTGACACAAACGCATGCGAAACGCCGGCACATTAGCCCCGCATCTTGTTGCGATTCACGGGGAAAAATGAAAAAAAAAGAACGCTCACATTCCCTTATTGCATCTCATTATTTATCTAAAAAGTTATTAATCGCTTCAAGCAACAAATGCATAAACTACGCATGTTGTGTTAAATCATTTTCATCATGTCACGTGCCACTGTTGGCAACGTCGGGGCATCGTCGCCTACATAGACGACCAACGTCACTGCATTGCCGTGTACGTAAGGCCATTCATACGCGCACGTCATGCCCCCACTCTCTGGGCGCGCGCCCGCGAGAGGAAGGGGGAGCAGCGTTCATCTTGAAATTTGACCCCTTTTCGCGGCGCGGAGCGTTGCGAATTTTGGCAGACGTGATCATAAGCACATCATCTACGCATTGCGTTTGCTAGAGCAAAATTGTCAAACCTGGTGAGTGGCCCTTTAAGGCCGATAGGCAACCGACAAGCAGCAACTGCCACCGATATTGCCAGAGGAAGCTACGTGGTTGCTGCTGCAGTTTATTAGTGCAGAGGCGCTCAACTACTTTTTCGGCGCCGGCTATTTCTTTATTTCCTAATCATCTCGCTACACTCGAAAAATACTGACCTGTTCAAATAATGGTTTTAAGTGAGGTATTTGTCATCGTAAAAATATTGACGACATAGTTCAGAGACGCAGGGAAAGAGATGAAAAGGAAGGCCGGAAGGTAAGATATTATCATCCTGTTTGCTACATTGCACTGGGGTGGGGAAATTGTGTTCAGAAAAAGTGTGTACAAAGAGCGAGAGAACAAAATAAGGCACAACTGCACAGGGAAAAACAGTACACACGCAAGAAGGGTGTTTTGATTATCATATAGGCATGCTCAAGGGGTAGTGCGTGTGCGGTGAAGGCAGTCACCCCCACACCTTCAGTCACCTAAGAGGGGCGAAGGGCAATATCTGCCCCACAATTTGATTTTGTACGGGCGAGCGTTACGACAAACCTCCCCCCCCCCCCCCTTTCGATGGGAAACTTTGAGCACGCCTGTACTGATTACAAGACATTCAGAAAGGCCTGTTCATTGCAAGAAACGCAGTAGTGCTTGCAGAGCCGTCTTATACACGGCATTGTGTCGTGTCGTAGCGTAGAATTTACTTTTGCAACGAGGCGACAAAGAAACATTTGATTTTTTTTTTTTGCGGCTGCTCACAGTACAGTGCTGAACGATTATGTCCGTGCAATGCGCCCAACAAATTTGATGACAGTTAAAATTTGCGATGATGTTCACTCCTAATGAGCGAAAAAAAAAATGAGCGCCAAGAGCACAGTCTGCAGATACGCAGATATGCTTTCTCTACCTTTTAGTACGACGACAAATTGCGAAAACTGTTGGTTTGGCTTCCAGAGGTTGTTAAATTTATTTTTTGCTTACTTCCCCTGCTTTGGTAGACAACATTAGGCAAATTCAATGCTATAAATTATCTCGAAAGAGCCGGCATATGAACTTCACTGCTCAGCGTAAGGTAATTAAGGAAAGTCTTACCTGTCGAACCACGTGGTAGTAAAATAAAACGTCGGTGTTCTGAGACGCACTATCGAGGAGACACTGCGCCTATGGTGGATCATGAAGCAGTTGCAGGCGCTCCGAACTGGTTCTCGAATCAGCGCATTATAACGCGGAGTCACGGTTTAAGATGTACACACCTTATGTCGGGGAGCTTCTCGGCTCGACTGCGCGATCTAGAAGCATCGGTACGGTAGCGGTGGCGATTATCTATTGGTGATACGACGAAACTTCGAGACAGAAAAAGTTGTATCTCCAGTTGCTATGGCAGCCAGCGCTTCGCGGGTAACCAGAAATTATTGAGCCACGCGGTGTCAGCAGGTCAGTGACGTACAGTTCAAGGCCCCTGTATCATGCGCGTCCGACAGCAAGTCAGACCAGACAAATCACGTGCATCGATGGGGTTGTCATAGTGACGCGAGATAAGATCGTTTCCGTGTTTCGTTGTGTCTCCAACAGATGGACGCTGCCGTCAACGTATCGATGGTTTCTCACCGTTGTTACGCTATCTAGCCCACCGCATCTATTCTCACCTGAAGGCAGGATATTTTAAACCATGAAAGGAAGGTACGAAATAAAGAGTACCACATCGTATGCCCCAATTATCAACATGTTACTTCTCCTGCAGCCTCAGCGTTTTTTTTTTATTTTTAACTGTTCATGTTAACGAAGGAAAAGAGCCCCGCCGCGATGGTCTAGTGGCTAGGGTACTCGGCTGCTGACCAGCAGGTCACGAGATCGAATCCCGGCTGCGGCGGCTGCATTTCCGATGGAGGCGGAAATGTTGTAGGCCCGTGTGCTCAGATTTGGTGCACGTTAAGGAACCCCAGGTGGTCGAAATTTCCGGCGTCTCACATAATCATATAGTGGTTTTGGGACGTTAAACTTCACATATCAATTAATCAACGATGGAAAAAAATGCCGCCATATCCACGAAGTGAATGATGATGAGTGGGCGAAGCTCCGGAGGTAAACCTGGTAAACCATGAATCCTCCGTACATTTTGCCCACTCGATTTTATTGCAACGCTCCCCCTAGCGTACGTCGCCGCACTATATCGAACGATGACACGCGCCATACGTGGCATCATTCCTATTTTATAACACCTCGCATCTTTCATAATCAACTACACGTACCGCCGTCTAGTTTATAACATCTTGCATCTTTTGGACGGACGGACGGACGGACGGACGGACGGACGGATGGACGGATGGATATGGCTGTACCCTTTAGATCGGGCGGTGGCTAGCGTAATACTTAGAACTGAACGAGAGGTAGCTACATACAGGGGACGCACAGCCCACGACTTAAGGAGCTTCGCTCCTAAAAAAAAAGCTGCATCCACTAAACGCGAGTTTTCTATAGGTGACGAGCATGCGTTTGCTACTGATCTGCTGTCGTTTTGTTGCGTACGATTCTTTCATATTTTTTACAGCGAGTAATGCGTCCAAGAAAGAGGTACAACATTTATCGCGTTCAGATGAAGTCCTTCGCGATCACACATGCTCACGATTTCAATCGCAGCCAAATACGCGCAAACGGCGCTCATTCGTGACAAGCACTCGCTGATTTAGGCCCGTATTTTGCAACTTAAGTTTACGATTTTTATTGCTCTTTTCTTATCACCCCGTGCACCGACATACCACTCCCAGTGGTCTCGGCTGATGGAAGCGGCCGCCGAAATGCGAACTGTCCACGTCTAACGTCCAAAAACCAAGATATAACTAAGAATGACGCAGTAGCGAATCGCCTCGCGAATTTCGACCACCTGGGACTTTTTAGCGTGCACTTTAATCTTGGCACGCGGGTTTCAAAAGTGTTTCACCTCCATCGAAAAGGAACGTGGGAATAAGCGCTATCTGAAGCACTTTTCAGTCCGCAACAAGCTGAAATATACCTCAAGAGGACCAGTGCGCATCCGCAGGAGAGCAAGAACTCGTGTAGCCATGTTTTGGCTGGCTCGCTTTCCACCCAGAAAGTTGTTTCCTCAGCCGGCACTGAAGTTGAAACTCAATACGAGCCTGTTCGGAATTGAAACCTCAGCCGCGCCACACACGTTCCCACGAGTCCGACTGCAAACTCGGGTTACCTTCCCTTCTCTGTTCGAGCGCATGCAGCGCCGTACACCGTGACGCGAGCAGTTTAGCGCGTCTTATATCAGCCGCTAAACGCCGCGAGACACGACACCAACGCTTTGTCTCATCTGTTCCATGCAGTCCGGCTGCCCCTTGGAATAGGTGTGCAACAAAAAACAAAGAAAACCACCAAGATTCGTGATTTACGTATACTTAGAAGTGTCGCAGCTTGGGCTAGTTGGTATGGCATGACGATAGTTATAGCGCGAGAACAGAACGCCGACGCAGAAACAAGAAGGACACGAGTGCTCGTGTCCTTCGTGTCTTTCTTGTCTACGCGTCGTCGTTCTGTTCTCGAGCTCTAACTATCGTTACGTATACTGTTACTGCTGAGAGTGCTTGACTGGGATCAACTACATAACTGAATGCGTTACTCGCGTAGGCGTGCGTAAGCTTCCCCTTCAGGTGGGGATAAGGCTCGTCGCAGTGCCACTCGCCCCCTATTAAGACAATGCATGGGGCAGACTAGGAGAAGGGGGAAGGGGGGTATGGCCGTCCTCCGACCTCCCCCCTGCGATACTCGCAACCAGAGGTCTCTGGTTGGGTGTGAACTATAGCTTGTAAATGACGCTTCCAACGCGAGCTTTCACAGTGCTGCACAGATTTAGTAGGGCGTTAGTACAGACGTGGTCGAAGTTCGTTCTTGCGTTGTGATAGCATCACGGACTTGGGCAGATACGTCCCGCAGCAGGTGCCATTCGCAGCCCGCGTAAGGTACGGATGTTTGTATCGCTGCCTGCTTGTGTCGAACCACCGCAGTGGGAGCATGCGCATCTTTTTTCCGACTTGGACGCGTGAATTTCGTTTAGAAGAGGAGCGTTGCTGCAACTTGTGGATGTTTCTAGGAGCACCAACTCTGGCCGTGATACCTCAACTGGAACTATGGGAGGCAAGTACCTAATACACGAGCATTCGTTTAATTATGGCGGTGATACGGGGTTATGTCGGTAAAGAGAATAATTTTGCTGGCGATGGCCCCAGCTGAGCACGCTTTGTGGTCATGCGTTTATCCTCGCCCTCTTTGCAACTTCGCACCGTCATATGGGGTTGACGCACAGAAAAAAGACCGCTAACCCACGCTAGTGAAAGACGGGGGCGGCAATACGTAGTGCAGCATGAACGGCGCAGTGTTCACCAACTGCAAAATATTGCGCAGCGATGGGCGTGGTAAAAGCGGGTGATATACAGCAACAACAGTGAACTTAACGGTATCCCATGAACAACTTGTAAAAATAATATTTTTTTTTATCTTACACCAAATGGTGACTGAATTCATTCCTGATAGCCCACACACACTGCATTTTATGAACTGGTGAATAAGCTACGCATCTTTTAATGCACCGTTACAGTCACTACTTGCTCGTAAATCCCCACGTCCATCGGAAGTCGATTCAAAATCACACGGATATAGATAGTGCTGATAAGTGAGCATAGTCCGAGTGCAGGGCATAGTTAGAGTATACGTTGGTATTGAAGTTCACCAGGGCGCACTGAAAAAAGAGCTTACGAATGCAATGAGCCGGCATGGCCCGTCACCCAACGGCGCCGATGTGTGCTAAGCACAAAGACATTCTTAGGATGAAGCAACAGGGGGATGACGATACAGCGCTACAGGTGTACCTAAAGCCTTATAGATTCGTGCCAGCGATTGGTCTGCCTGAGTGTCCATTTTCATTGTATGGGTCTTAGCATGAAACTTTTGAAGACAGCTGGTCTGAATAGGAAAAGTAAAGAAGCATATGGAATTTTGCCTGCATGTTAAAGAACTTGATAGCGATAAGACTCCGGAAGTCTCATTTGTTCTTACCCATCGTCTCCGCCGTGGTGTAGCGGTGCCTGACCCGAAGGTCGCGGGTTTGATACCAGCCACGGCAGTCGCATTTCGATAGAGGCGAAAGCGTGCCGCTTATTACACCCCGTTAGGGCACGCTAATGAACACCAGCCGGTCAACATTTCCGGAGCCCTCGCTTACGTCGTCTCATACTATGATATCGTGGGTCTGTCAAGTTGAAAAACAACACCTTATCTTTGAAAAAATATGTTTTTTTGGTTGTCAGGGAACATTTCAGAAAGAAGACGGATAGGACAGAGTGCAGGTATATTTCTTTCAAATATACAATACCAATCATCCCAAGTAGCTACTCTTTTACGTTATTATTGCCTCATGTATGTGTAACGTTATGATTAGAAATGTTTCAGTAAAAACTTCTTCACACCTACGAAGGACATCACTGTGAAGACTATTCGCGAGTGGCGACCAAAAAGCGACTCAAGGCTTGTCGTGTTCACACTCTCGTAGGACTGAGGCCCTTCGCCACACAAAATTAACGTCTCCTCGCATATCGCTCGCATTGCTATCGCCCCGTAAAATAGGCTAACGTCCTGTTCCTGCGCATTCTATTGGTTCAGGGATTTGCGAGTGCAATTACACGACCGAAAAAATTGGTAGATCCCACGTACAGTGGGAGTCAATGAAATATCCGACGCGAATGGGGAAGATTAAATTGTCACATTAAAATCAGTACAATGTTACGAAGCGGACGTAAATTATTCGCTACATGAATTCTGTGTCATGATTATCATGTTTGGACGTGTCATTTACCTTCGTCGTCTATTGATGTCACGTGATACCAAATTTGGAATATGGGGACCTAGCCAAACGTCCGCGAGCACGCTATGAGCGTAGCATGTAGTCATCATTTACATGACACGCATGTTATGATTATAATTTTTGGCCGCACCATTTATCTTCGTCGTCCATTCGCGTCACGTAGTGCAAAACTTAGTATATGTGAAAATAGCGAAACGGCCGCGAGCGCATCATGAGCGTGGTATGCAGTCATGTTCTTACATGACACGAATATAATGATTATCATGTTTATACACCTTCGATATCCACTCCCATCACGTAACGCCAAATTTGGTATATGTGAAGCAAGCGAAATGGCCTCGAACGAACTATGAGCGTATCATGTAGTCATGTTTTACATGACGCACATGTCATGATTATCATGTTTGAGCGTGTCATTGATCTTCGTCGTCCATTCACGTCCCGTAGTACCAAATTTGGTATATGTGAAACAAGCGAAATGGCCGCGAGTAAACTATGAGCGTAGTATGTATTCATGTTTTACATGACACGCATATCACGGTTATCGTGTTTGGGCGTGTCATTTGTCTTCGCCGTCCGTTCGCGTCATTTGGAGAGAAGAATAATTAAAAGGAAGAGACAGGGAGGTTAACCTACAAAAACTGGTCATTTATTACCAAACTTGGTATATGTGAAGCTCGCAAAACGGCCGTTAGCGCATCATGAGCGTGGTATGTATTCATGTTCTTACATAACACGCATGTCATGATTTCCACGCGAGGGCCTGTCACTTATGTTCGCCATGCAGCGATGTCTTACCATACCAGTTTTGCGATATGTCATGTGAACGAAACCACCACAGGAGTAGCAAGATCATGACATTGATTGATATGTGGAGTTTAACGTCCCAAAACCACCATATGATTATGAGAGACGCCGTAGTGGAGGGCTCCGGAATATAAGATAAATAGAGAGGAAAGGTAGGGAGGTTAACCAAGCTTGGCTCGGTTGGCTACCCTACACTTGGGGTGGGGGAAAAGGAGAATAATAGAACGAAAAGAGACAGAAAAGAAGAGGAGTAAGAAAGAGAAGCATAAATAGTCCACGGCCAGAAGAGCTAAAAGTCGTAGGCGGATAGATAGATAGATAGATAGATAGATAGATAGATAGATAGATAGATAGATAGATAGATAGATAGATAGATAGATAGATAGATAGATAGATAGATAGATAGATAGATAGATAGATAGATAGATAGATAGATAGATAGATAGATAGATAGATAGATAGATAGATAGATAGATAGATAGATAGATAGATAGATAGATAGATAGATAGATAGATAGATAGATAGATAGATAGATAGATAGATAGATAGATAGATAGATAGATAGATAGATAGATAGATAGATAGATAGATAGATAGATAGATAGATAGATAGATAGATAGATAGATAGATAGATAGATAGATAGATAGATAGATAGATAGATAGATAGATAGATAGATAGATAGATAGATAGATAGATAGATAGATAGATAGATAGATAGATAGATAGATAGATAGATAGATAGATAGATAGATAGATAGATACGCTCGAAGTCTTTAAAATTGAGCAGCGAGCCTGCGTGTCAAAGCCGCCACTTTGCGACCAAATTGACCATTTTTGAACAGTCGCTTTCCGGCGAACTTAGTCGCACGACAAGTGTTTGTCGCGTTCGAGAACACGTTTGAAAGGGCATCTACTTATTCTTAAGTTCGACACAAGATTGGATCACTGAGCTGTGCTCGTTCGTTGATCAAAGTTCGAAATCCCGCTGTTTCGCTGATGCAATTTTCTGGAAATTCCGACAACCCAGTACACTTACGGTATACCTCTATCGCTGTGTTATACTATCGCAGTATATTTGCGCACCTTCAATGTCGCCGCTGCTTTGATACACGAGTGTCATCCACTTTTACGATTATTTCACAAATAACAGTCAAAATTCATTCGCCGTGTTAAGCCGCGCCACGGTGGTCTAGTGGCTAAGGTACTCGGCTGCTGACCCGCAGGTCGTGGGATCAAATCCCGGCTGTGGCGGCTGCAATTCCGATGGAGGCGGAAATGTTGTACGCCCGTGTACTCAGATTTGGGTGCACGTTAAAGAACCCCAGGTGGTCGAAATTTCCGGAGCCCTCCACTACAGCGTCTCTCATAATGAAATGGTGGTTTTGGGACGTTAAACCCTACAAATCAATCAATTCGCCGTGTTAAAAAAACAAATTGCCATGCTCAACCAGTCACGTGACCTACGTGTAGCTGCAAATTTTACTGCAAGATATAGACTCGCTAAGTCACGCTGCCCTTGTAAACTTTGCAAACAATACTACTTTGTCTGGCAACATTGTGCACAAAAAAACGAACGGAAATTTGTTTAGAAGTGTGGCAGTTTGGGCTAGTTGATATGACATTACGATAGTTATAGCGTGAGAACGCAACGACGTTGTCTCCGTTTTGTTCTCGCGCTATAACTATCGTCAGGAAATTTGCTATTTACGTACCCACCGAGCCCTTTGTGAATCTCTCGCCCAGTCGGCTCGAAGAAGGCAACACCATGGTGGTTTTACTGCCACGAGACGAAGGGAGATTAAGGGTCATAAACACAGAAGAAGCGCGATAACGCAAACCAGGCAATCGAAGAAACGAAGTAAGCCTGCTGTGAGCATGCCAACACGGGCACAGATGGCAATCTCCAAAACCGAGGGAGTTGTCGACGCGGCTGGGCTCGCGGTTACTTCTTTCATTTGGAAAGCGCTGGCATTGTAGTTCGCGTGCTTGATGAGACTCGTGCAGATACGCGCTGAAACATACAAGCAGTGATCATTCTATTAGAGACTCATCGTCAACCCTGATAGCTGTTCGGCGAGGAGTGGCGCATTACAGATCGAACCGAAAAACACTTAAAGAAACAATGTTCAAGCAACGACGTTTTCCTTCAACGTGCGCGAAAGCTACGGTATAACCGCGATTTTATCGAAATGCTCTCATCGGAGTGTGGAAGCCCTTGGAGTGCTGAATGATGACGTCGGCAGCTGTCGGTATTACGGAGAAAGGTGAGAATAGGTGGTGTTTCCTACCCTGCGCTTGATATTATACTTTAACTCTATACAGCTGGAACCTTATTAGCCGAATAGAAACACATAACGTTGCAACCCATCGATTGCTGTCACGCTCCATTCCTATATGTGCATATACAGTAGCTAGGTTGTACACCTCTGACTATGCGATTGTTAGCAACCACTATATAGCAACGAGAAGTCTCATCAGGGAAATTCCCGCTGCGAGCTCTCTTTGTCACTAGAGAGATGCTTCTTGTAATTTCCGCACTGTTAAAATCAAAAGCGTAGTCAGTTGTTTTTGTTGACCCGTCATTATGTTAGTAAAACTCACTGTTGGGCCAGTTGATGCATGTCTGAGTTCGATAGTAAATTTCGCGCCAAAATCACGACCACACGAACTATCGAAAAAACAAATGAAGAGACGGGCGCTCACTTAACTGTTTGTCGCTTGAGGAAACAGGCCAATATAAACGCTCTTCTCGTCAACGCATGCGCAACGTGCTCGAACCATCGTTGCCCTAATCAGGCTATAGGGACATGTATTCTAGATACCATGCTTCCGACTCGTACAGGATGAGTGAAGTTTATTTGATGCGTGGGGTTTCACGTCCCAAAACCACCATATGATTATAAGAGACGCCGTAATAGAGGACTCCGGAAATTTCGACCACCTGCGGTTCTTTAACATGCACACAAATCTGAGCACACAGGCCTACAGCATTTAGCCTCCATCGAAAATGTAGCCGCCGCCACCGGGATACGATCCCGCGACCAGCGGGTTGCTCACTCATACTACCCACCACGGTAGGCAGTATGAGTGAAGTTTGGCTAACACTATCGATACCCCATTTTTTTATGTATAAAGCCTCCGAATTTATCGTGGTACCTTGCTTTAAATTTTACCCAACATCGTAATTGGCGTGAAGCGTGGCGTGCATCCACTTAAAATCACATCTGGGCTTAAATGCGCAACGTTCTTATTTTTTACCATGTTCCCTCGCTCGATCATTAACGCAGCGCCCCGTATGGCCAACATAGCTCTTTCCGCACGATAGCGATATTTTGTAAATCACTTCAGTGGCACACTTTGTGAACGGCCAAGCATGCTTCTTTTTTGAGCCTTTGAGCTGTTGACCGTGACTTTTATTGATGCGAGGGCACAATTTCGCTAGCATGGTTTCCTGAAAGGGCGAAGCTACCAAGTCGAAATCAGCCAAGACACCAGTACCGTACGAACCAACCATGTAGGCGTTCACCAGGGCTCGGTGATTTCGCCCACTTTCTTTACCATAGCCATGCACCAGCTACCAAGACGCCTTGCGGAGGTGCCGGGCCTGAATCACGCTGTGTGCGCCGACGATGTAACCATGCGAACGCATCAAGGATACGTCAGTGAGCAGAAGGATGTCTTACAAAAAGCCCTCAACATTATTCACGACTGCGCAATGAAAGCAGGTTTACACACTGCTTCGGGCAAAACAGAGTTTGTCGTCATTCATACGATATGATGACCGAACCACGTTTGTCAAGCAGGAAGAAAAGCCGTGTTTTGAACTTCACTTAGGCAATCAGCCTGTAATAATAAAATCCTCTATCCGAACACTAGGTATGCACCTAGATTAGAATTGCACAGCGAGCGCGTGACTCCAACGCGTTACAAATACTAGCAAATAAATCCTTCGTGCTTTACGCAGAGTCTCTAATCACACTCGCGGAGTAAACGTACGTGAAATGTGGCAGTTTTTTCAGGCTTTTCTCGTCTCACATATCATTTATGGACTGATCACACAGTCATCCGTTCGCAGATATTCAAGCTCGACCGGCTCCTCAACGAGGCCAAACGCATGGTCACCGGACTTCCAAGGTACACACGCCTGGATGCGCTCAAGAGCTGCGACAAGTTCAATAACCTGGCCGAGCTCGTCGACATGCACATCCACACATAGTATACGAGGCTTCGCGCTACGAATGCTGGGCGATACACGCTCATGCTTCTCGGGTATGACATCGACACACTGCCCATGCTGCCCAACAAAACACTGCCTTGGAAAATCATCACCGATGGCAAGCCACTTCCGTTGAATATATATGTACCCTAATGAGCCAGTTAACTACGCCAAAAGACATGGTAGGGCTACGATTTCCCTGACCATGACTGAACGCGTCATGCACGCTGACGCTGCACTTACTGCAGACGGTACCAGTAACACTTGTTATACCACTGCGTGGTATGACCAGATAAATGAAAATCGGAGCCGACGTTATCATGTATGAGCAAAAGCGATGTATAGCACGAGAAGAGCTAGTGGCTGTCTTAGATTATTTGGAGTGGGCCCTCGAAATGCCCCCTGAAACTGATTCAATTCACCATCGTGTGTACACTGATTCCCAGGCTACCCATCTGGCATGAGCTAATGTTCTTCACACGTATACCCTGAACTACAGAAGATCAGACACAAGGATGTCCTCATGACGTTACTATCCACTGGGTCCCCTAGCCTTGCGGTATCCCTAAAATCTACAAGGCTCATAGACTAGCGCACCCTCATCTCTTCACCTCTATAGCTAGAGCGTCCGATGCTCCTTTCTCTTTTCTAGCTACTCCGCCGGAGCCAGCAGGTCTGATAGCAAATAATCACATTACCAAACAAAGTCGTGCTGCCTACCTCACAGCAGTGGGAAATCCAGTCTCAATACCATCGCTTCCTTTGAAGGTATTCAGACAGCGAGAGTCTGTTCTGCTTCGGATAATTCAGGCAGGAACACACCTTACTCCTTTTTTGCTGAACCGTTTTCACGGGGGTGACACGTCACCTTCTATGACCGGTTTCTGCTCCACGTGCAACTACCTGGATTGATCTGAACCTTTTGTGTTGGGAGCGCAGTGTCCTGTGTACAACCCACCAAGGCTTCGTGCCCTGGCTACCATAAAACGGGGACCTTGGCCTACTCGTCTTCCGACATGGGCCTGCCCGGAGCCTTGCCCAAGATCCCGCCATCGAGTTCTGGCAAGCACTCAGCTTGTTCCTCCAGGACCGGGCCGCGCCACCGGTCGGCGACAGCCACAATATTCCCGCCATTCAAGCAACCCCCCACGTAACTGCATCTAGACGTCCGTTAATAAAACGGAGGCAGCTCTACCCCCTCCATCTGCTGTAATGCCCTGTCCACCGCAGCGGCCTCGGCGCGAACGAAGTGGAATAAACGTGGTTGCATTCATTCAATGATCGAGTCAGGAAACACGTTCTCATGGTAAAAAATAAGGACGGTGCACATTTAAGCGCACACGTAATCCCATGTGGACGCATGGCACGCTTCACGCCGATAAGGATTTCGGGTAAAAGCAAAATCAAGGTAGCATGTACGATAAATTTTGGAGGCCCTACATAAAGAAACGAGGTATCGATCTTGTTAACAAAACTTCACTCATTCTGTACGAGTCGGAAGCACGGTATCTACAATGCATGTTCCTATAGCGTGATTAGGCCAACGACGGCTCGACTACGTAGCGCACGCCTTGACGAAAAGTTGGTTTATATTATACCATGTTTTCTCAAGTAATAAACAGTTGCAAGTGAGCGCCCACCCTGTCTGTGTTTTCTTTCTTTGTGTGGTCGTGATTTTGGCGCGAACTTGACTACTGAATGCACCTTTAAGTATGGTCACGAGACTTCAGATGTACTGGGCCCTTTTATTGAAACGAGTTGGCTCTTGAAAAATGCAATGATGATGGCGATGATGATGCTCCTTGAAAGATTGGCATCTGCCTACTTAGGGGGAAGGGCCAAGATCATCGCGGCTGACTCTCGAGCGGAAAAGCACGCGGTCTTCTTTTTTCTAGGACGGGAGCCATTATTGCTTGCCGTCAACCCATTAAGTGCACGTGGTACTATGTTCGTGCGTCTGTTTGTTCCTATATGTGCGCGTATAGACGCACAACACAATGCGAAACTTAGGAAGTATGCATGGGTTAGAACCCCACCAACCATCCGCCCGGATACGGCAATAGTAAGAATATATTCTGTGTAAATAATTATGACCAGTTTCTTTTCTTTTTAAGTTGTGAGCGAGAACTATGATTTTACCATGAGGCAACCTACCCTGAGTCATTCCGGATGAATTTTGAGTATACATAAGCTTCTTTAAGACGCATCGAAATTAAAATATAACTCAGCGTTCCTTTTTTTTTTGCTTTTCTTCGTTTCTTCTGCGGTGATATCTGATCACCGAAAACGAAAATTGGTTGTTCGAACAAATCAAAGTCACCAGACCGATTACGCATGAAGTCATACTATGTCGACAAGCAACGCATTAAAGTATCACATATTTATAATGATGATTTATTGGGTTTAAAGTCCCCAAAACACGATATGATTATGAGAGACACCGTCCGGAAATTTCGACAACTAGGTGTTGTTTAACGTGCACTTAAATTTAACTACACGGGCCTCGAGCATATTCGCCTCCATCGAAAATGCGGCCGCCATGGCCGGGATTTTACGCCATGACCTTCGGTTCAGTAATAGACAACCATAATCACTACATAACCACGGTTTTTGATCGGGTATCGATGTATTGTGATAACAAATACGATACCTACCAATCATTAAGGGCATGTTCTTCCAGATGTTAACTGTATTTTTTTAAGCTTGTAGGCATTGGTACATGAACTCATTCGGGCTAGTCCTCTTCCCGCGAGAACGAAACCTAAAAGCACAAAAGGATACAAAACACGGAAAGGCAAAAATAAAAGTCTTTAGCACATTTGATAGCTGCGAAACATGCGCTAAGAAATCTACCGATTGGGCTCGTTCAGTTACTAAACAAAGTAAATCACACGAAAGAGATCGTAAACGCGCATGCAAATTCTGCGCATATTTATATAAAAAAGTAAAGCATAACGCAGTCATTCATGACAATTTCAAATGTAGATTATACACGGCACGAAACAATTGTAATATCGTTCCGGGAAGTGCTTAGTGTGCGTCTACCGTTTCCGTGCCACCAGCAGAAATTCTAAACACCATAATTTATCTCTTTTGTAGCTACCATGCCGTTCATATTTAAAGCAATTTCTTTCCACCAAGGCTTCGGTGGTGTAATGACATTACAATTGCCTATATTTCGATCCCATTTGAATAGTGTCCGCTAAGATCTTGTATTATGTATTAAGTCTCAACGTTTACTATTGTAATGATGAGCCTGTCTATATATTTACTGAGTATCTCATGCCTCTGAGAACTGCTTTACATACCACTGTTTTAGCAGCCGTTCTCAGTTCAATTGAATTTCAGAGAATGACAAGGAGCTGTCGCCGTTGCTGGCTGACCAGTCGATGTGCTCCGGGCGGGCTGCTGCCTACGGCTCGCGACAGGAGCGACACAGTGACGACTCCGACGACGCCATTCGCTACTTCGTCAGACTCGACGAAAGCCGCCTGGGATCTCGGTTGAAGAGAACTCTGGTGCAGATTAAAAGACAGTCGTGGTGCGTCCCGTACTTGATCGGGACGTTTTGGTTTTCGGCGCTCTTAGCTGTGCCGATCACGTTCTTCCCTAAAGTGGTGAGTGCTTCCCATTATTTTCTACGTGCTTCCTCGCACAACGCCACCTCTTCATTTTTTTTTCTGTCGTGTTTGAGAATTGATTTTTTTTTTCTGCAAGGACGATTTGCTAGAAACTCTTTCGATGATGGTGAATATGAGACATATTCACAAAGCAGTACATGCGCTCAATCAATCAGGCAAGCAATTAGTTGAATAATTACTAGCAATTTATCATATAACTATTTCATTATTTAGAGTTCTGTCCATTGGAGGGTTTATTTTTCACTAACCAAATACAATAGGGAAATGATATAGAAAAAATAGGGAGACGGCAAAAAAAAATGCAGCTGTTGCAGCATTGCTAAGCCCTGCCACCCTGTAACAGCAATGACAATGCAAAAGCAATATACAGAGATATAGCAAAGGCAAGTGATAACGCAAGCTAAAAGCAAATTATGGAACTATGTAAATGCACAAGCAAAGAAACCAATTACTGATAGACACATGTGTATAATAAATCCTAGTGTACATAGATTCTCGTTTAACAGCGAAAGCTGTCATGAGATCAAAACACGGGTCACGCGCAGCGCCGTAGTTGTCCGCCGCCGCCGCCGGTGTCCGTAAGCACTGTCGCACGAAATAAGAGAAAAAAAACTTCAGTGAATAAACACCCCGAGGACACCGTGGGGTTCGAACCCAGGTCCACTGCGTGTGAGCTCTGTATTCTACCACTGAGGCACGCCGGTTTTTTCCTTATTGGAGCCACGCCGGTGCTTGAGAGTTGTTCGCAAACTTGCCTTAAGCAGGCTTTATGACGGGTAAGAAATCGCGTTCATATGAGTACAAACAGTTTTAGAACAGCAAAGGAACAACCACGCACCACAAAATGCAAACAGCGTAACAAGTGGGTCGTTCAATGCTCCAACCCGTTACAACAGCTTGTTCTTGATCACCTATTAACTGTGGCACATACCCACATCAGGCATAGTTCCTCATCGCCGTCAGCCACTGCGTGAACAATTGGCACGAAATTGCTCGCAAAAGTTTCGCGGATACCACACAGCGACACTCGAACACATGCTTTGGGAGTGTAGAACAACTCCTCCCGACTCTACCTCAAGCAAGTGGGAGAGGTACCTCAGGAGCTCACTTCTCGCCGACCAGCAATGGGCCGTCCAGCAGGCCCACGAAGCGGCCGCCAGGTACTCCCTGTCGGTCCCTATACGTGGGAGACGCCCGTTACGCGCTAAGCGCGTCCTGCAGGACTGAAATAAAGTTTTTTTTCATTACATTCCACACCACACTTCTCTGAAGAATGACGAAGGATAGTATATAGTGAGTGCCGGCCTACTACCCATAAATCATGATTATCAATGGCATAGTGGGTACCCAGCAAGTGTGCTTGCAGCAGTTACCCCAACAGTGTTTAGAAAAGCTCTGAAATACCGCTCTTTTTGTTTTCACTGTGACTGTGCTGCGCGTTCCGCACAGGCATGGCGTTTTTTTACATAAGAAAAATAATGCCATTGTACTTCTAGATTGAGCGAAAACAATGACACAAAGCAAGACAATTTCAACAGTGTAAACAATACACACTTACAAAAAGAGATTGAATTTCATTTACATTTACTTAATGCGTTAGTAGAAGGTTCCTAAGCTAATTCGAGGAAGTCCTGTGACCGCACAAATTTTTCTGAGAAATCTGAATCGGCAACGTAATGATACCACTAAGCTTTCTTTTTTGTTTCCCTCGCTTCCATAAACAACGCCCCATTTAAATAATAACCAAGATTGGTCATTCATGAGCAGTGGTTGACAATAAAAAAGAAGAAAAAATACTGTGCGAATGCATTTGTACCAAATGATCGACACATACGTTCCTTCCAGGCATCCGAGAAAGGACTACCACCGTGGGAGTTTGGACTTGCGTTTTCAGTACGCAAAGTATTTGGTATGCTCGCACCGGCTGCATCATTAGCTATGGTATGCTCGAACATTAAACACATCATTATTTATTTATTTATTTATTTATTTATTTATTTATTTATTTATTTATTTATTTATTTATTAACAGTATATCCAACATCTTGTGCAGATATCCTATCTGTCCCCAAAATGGGGCATTGTGATAAGCCAGACAGTGTTTGGAATCCAAGGAATCTTATTTGGGTATGTTTTGTTCATCCTTCACAATATATTTTATAAGGAAGAGGACATTATTTGTTTGATTGGAGAAAACGCAGTCTCAGTTATTAAACACATCATGAATCTATCTTTCGCTATTCTTCAGCACGTCGTTAAAGAGCTAATGTTACAGAAACGTTGACGTCGGCGGCGTTGTCCGTGGACAAAAAAAAAAAAACTCTACGAATGCAAGAATAAAAGCGGGGATGCGAGCCAGCACCGAACACTGGCATTCTGTGAGGCATTTCAACATTTGGCCTCGAGAGTCTCGCGAATGTTCGGAACTGCTTCGACGAAAAACCGTGTACAGGTGTTAAGGGGCAATATTCTTGTTACCAAACGCTATATTGCACGGTAGAAGTTTGGAATCGCACCAGCAGTCACACCGTGAGAAAGTTCAGAGAAAGCGGTTTATGTTAATACTTTTTTCAATCTTGCTATAAGTTGTCCTTTTAAATTGGTTCCTTTTAGTAACTCTAGGGTTTCTTTAAATCCTCTTCTTTGGTACACATGTGTGGAACTTGTGCCAGGTTCTCAACCAGACTCGCTCCCTTGTTCCCACAGGTTATCCTGCTTGCTGATCGACAAGGTAGTCTACCTAGGAGTCTCGTTTGTCGGTTTTATCATCATGGAGTTCTTCATGATCTGCATGAGCATATGCATGGAGACAATCCTTGCCTCCACTCTAGAACAAGACGGAAACCTCTTCTTGGTAAGTGTTTTCAATCACAGCAGTTTCAATCGGAGACTGTTCTTGAAGCATGATAAGCTATATAAAGCAAATTAAATGCATTTCTGCATACTTTTTTACACTAAAAGAATATTCAAAAGAAAAAAAATGCACCATCTGCCGCTAGAAGGAACCACGTGTAGATTTCAAGCAGCGCGCTCTAACATTTGCATTGGCGGCAGCGTTCGCTGACGCTTATCGCGGCGTTGCGCAGGAGAGAAACCGAAAGTGGGGGAGGGTCACAAATTACGCAGTGATGGACCACTGTTTCCTACTAGAACATGCCAATCGCTAATGGGCAATAAGAGACAGAAGCCCCGCCGCGGTGGTCTAGTGGCTAAGGTACTCGGCTGCTGACCCGCAGGTCGCGGGTTCAAATCCCGGCTGCGGCGGCTGCATTTCTGGTGGAGGCGGAAATGTCGTAGGCCTGTGTGCTCAGATTTGGGTGCACGTTAAAGAACCCCAGGTGGTCAAAATTTCCGGAGCCCTCCACTACGGCGTCTCTAATAATCATATGGTGGTTTTGGGACGTTAAACCCCACAAATCAATCAATGAGAGACAGAAGACTCCGATTGGACAGAGAGGCCCACAGACCGCTTCTGTGCAGAAGGACTGAAAGCTGAGCTGGTTAACTGGTTACAGTACTCGAACATATTTTTACATAACACACGACTACGCGGACACAACATTAGAAGGAACAAAACGCAGTGCTGACTCGTAACTGATTTTTGATTGAAATAAAAACGAAAAAAAAAAGAATGCATTAACGTTCCCAACCATGTGACCATGCTAGAGCAAGAAAATGGTTGGTCAGCTGACATCTTGAAGAAAAAAAAAAACTCGATATACTGCACGTGTACTCTCCAACAGCACAAAAGTTAAGATATCGCGCTGTCTAAGAGCTTAACTTCGCTATCAATTAGGGCTATAAAAGGCATGCTGTTCACCCCTCTTTTTATATCATATGCTTGCTGCGCACTGCCATAGCGCTCCTATCTTTCATGAAGCCAAAGTTCTACCGACACACAGATATCAAACCAGACGAGAAATTGTGAAAGCATATAATATGAAAAAGAGAAGTCAACGATGCCTACGAGTGCCATTTATAGCCCTACATGATAGCAAAGTTAGGTATCAGGGTTTTTTTTTTTCATTATTCAAGATATCAGCTGAGCTGCCGTTTTCTTGTTTAGAGTGGTAACATGGATGTGAAGGTTGAAGTGTACCTTTTTGGTTCATGCTTTCCAATAAATGTTGAGTTGTGAGTGAGCGCTGCGGTTTGCCCCTTCTTCTGTTGTGGCCGCGTAGTCATGCGCTGTGTTAAAATATGTTCAAGTCTAAGGAACGGTCGCGCAGCGCGAGCAGTCAGTTTTTTTTTTTTTCAATAAAAAAAATTGCCAGCAGATGCTGCCTGCGTCGGCGCTGCAACGTGAGAGAGGGGGTGGGGGCATAGGAGAGGAGAGAGGGGGAGGGGATGCACATGCGCAGTGGAGCACGGAAGCCCCTGGATTATGCTCTCATAAGATGCTTAGCATAAAAAAAATAATAATAAGGCTCTCTTCTCAAGTCGGACAAATGGAAGCAAGAGAATGTGGGCGAAGACGTGCCTGATCTAACGCATTTCTTTCTTCCTTCCTTCCTTTCTTTTATTTATTTCTCTAGCACTGAGAAATTCTCCCTTTTAACGTAAGTGTCGTATTCTATTAGCGGAAGCGGCCATCTCAACGCCATTTCCAGCTGAATCGGCATGGCGTCTTTCATGTCCTTTCTGGCGTGCGTCAGCCACGGCTGTGGCCTCAGCCCAACGAAAGGTCCATGATGCTGGTTAGGAGTTCAGTTTTCTCATCGCCAGAATTTTTGCGTGAACGCTGCAATATGAGGGGCGAAGCTTCTAAAGCCGTGGGTCTGACCCTCCTAGCTCGTACGTGACCGCCTACTTCGATGAGTCACTCAGCAGGTGCGGACGAACGAATAGACAGACTGACGGATGGACGAACGATTCACGGTTTACCAATAAAACCCTCCGAAGCTTCGCTCGACTCATCATTATTCACTCCATGGATATGCTGTGATTTTTTTTATGTTGATTTCTCGCGTTGTGTCCAGCCGACCACTTTTAGTGTGCCGAAGCGAAATATTTCAATGAAGCGCCCGGGCAAAGTGTATTGTCCCGGATGGGGGGGGGGGGGGGGAAGCCATAGAAAGAAATACTATTCAGTTTTACATATTATTTCTTTGGTGTGCGCCAGCTGGGGTAAGGGGTTCCTTGGTTTGGAGACACCAGCTTTACGGGTAAGTCAATACAAGCATTGCTTGAAGAGCTCAGAAGGTCAAGCCCATCATCAGGCAAATATTTGCGAACGCAGGGTGCTGAGCGAAGCCTCTCGGAATTAGGAATGATGCTGGGATCAGTTGGAGCCGGAGCCCTTGTAGACGTAAGTATTGCAGCGCTCTTGAATATCAGAAGCAATTAGTGATTAAGCGCAACGTAATTATTGCAATACCTTGACTATTATTCCTGGCAACCGCAGCAAACCCCTATATATGTGCTATATTTCACAATACATTGACAGAGAGTGGTGTTGGGCACTTTAAATTTACCTAAAAGAACATAAAGTGTTAAGCCCTGCCTGCTGCACCGAAGTATCGCAGGCTACAATACATTGACAGATAAATAAAGGTTTATTTATTTATATTTATTAGAATACCCTCAGGGCCCGTAGGGCATTACAGAGGGGGTGGGTACAACATATATAACACACAAGAAAAAAGACAAAATAAAGAAACAAGTATCAGAAACAAGGTTAAAGCGCGTACCTGAGAATCGGGAGCATAATCGTGCGAAAGTGCTGCACTTTTTAAAGGTTGGTATTCGCCACTCCAGAAAACACTTCGTGCGCTGGTAACAAAGGTTGAAAAACAAAGATGGCCGCGTTGAGTGGGATCAACGAGGCACTTTCGCTTGGCACTGTGCTGAAGCTTCTTGAATTGTCGTTGGATCGCGTTGCTTCGTCGAAGGCGAGAGGTAGCTGGCCACCTCATTCTCATGATTTCACTCGCCAAGCAGAGAAAATAGTAGCGCTGGGTGCGCAAACATCGCGCCCCTTCTGCGAACCGCATCAGATTTACTCCAAGTTGAAGAACCTGTCTAGCGAGACCGAGGTTGAAAAAGGCAACTGCTCATGTGTAGCGGGCCTCTCCGAAACGCGCTAGCACTTTTGCACTGCGTTGCTACACTGCTACAGGCAAGGCTTTAACAGTTTTCGAGGCAACTACGCTGCGACTCGTGCTGCCGATTGCATGTATCCTAATGAGTTCCGTTGTACCGTCAAAACCTGAATACCCATGCTTCCCTTGATTAAAGAACAGAGCTACGCCTGGGGCTGTGTATCTTGAGCTTAGGAAAATCGTAGTTTCGATTCTAATAGAAGTGCTCATTTCGTTCTTTCGCCTATTTATGTTATTAGGTTTCTAATTAATAAGGTCGTGTGCTTCCGAACACTCGCCTGTTCATGTTGGCAGCAGTTGATATTCGAAGCAGATATATGCACGCGTACTATGCACGCTACGAATGCACGGAGGTGATGTATATGTACAGGATATACACGCACGATACGCTCGCGCGCGCGTTTGTGTGCGTGTACATACACACATACGAAATAAAAAAAAACGTTCGTGGGGAAGTGTTGCGGCAGCTCAGTTTGAAAATGGGTATCACTACGACGTGAACAGAAAACAAGCTTATGCGAAAAATACAGTCAGACACTTAACGCAGCAAATTTACTAAAGCGCTTGCTCTTATAAACAACACTATACTATGTGCTTAGAAAGGCCCGAATGTTGATAGGAATGCACACACGCTAAATAAAGCTGTACTCACCGAGGAGAAATAAGCCTTCATGAGCGAATGAACTTGAACAAACAACAAACTACAAATTTGAACAAAAAAGTGTCTGTCACCTCCTTTCCAATGCGCAAGTTTCTGATTTGCGCCGTTTTCCGTCACGCATCGTCTGCATGCATTCTTCGGAAAGTGATAGAACGATATGACGCACTGCGGCACACTTTATTGGTTTTTGGACATCTATCTCTCTCTCTTTTTTTAATGGACTCGCGCGCGGGGCATGGCGAAAATAAAAGAACGAAGCAGCCGCTTCTGAACGCTCACAACGTGGTAACATAAGTTCTTTCAGAGTTCACCCTGTTAGCGCCGTTTGAAGGCGCGGCCGCTAGGTGGCAAGCGCTTAGTTGGAGACGCGAATAGCTGGATGACTCCATACAAGTTTTCGATGGTTTCATGAAAAGAACAGTTAGAAGCTTAGCGTCACCTCTATCTTCAGAGGTTTTCATTAACTTCTTGGTCTCTTTTTTTTAATTTTGTTATAATATAAGTGCTGAAGAATAAACAATTCATCCTAAGCGCTAAGGAATGAGGAATCGAAGAATACCTCGTTGTTGATGCATTTTGAGACACATTAAAAAGCAACCGCGAACGCCAATTAGAAACTTCTAGGACGAATAATGTTCTGTGCTATCGAAAATGTGATATATAGCATACACGCTTGAACACCGTGTCGAGGCAAGTATGGGTAAATGTTTCAGGTTTAATTTGTAACGACGAAAACCAGCCGACACCCATCCTTGATGGTTGGCTGTCATCCTTCTTCCGAACTGTATGTACAAACAGGTTCACGAGCGAACTTCTCTGCAGGTTTGACAAGCGTACGTTCCCGGACAAAGAACAGTTTTATATTCTTACTAACGCGAATAAATAAAACACCGTACCTTTATACTCACTGGTTACTCTGTATAGTTCAGCACGCAAAACATTGTGGAAAAAAATATTAGTGCACTCTTTGTTTAAGGCGTTCTACTTTGCCGTCAGAGATAAGTCAACAAAAGCTCCTTCGCAATTGCCAAATAACCACGTCATATTTCCTGGGCGCTTTCGTACCACAGGTGTCGGGAGACTCGGTGCCTTACTACGTCTTCAGTGGCGCATTGCTGGCCGTCACGCTTCTTGTCGTCAGGAGCCGTCACGAAACAAGAGGTATGCGATTTCTTTCAATGAGTAGCATTATTTGGTGAGTACACCCGAAAGTACCATCCGTCGTCCATCCACCCTATCTTCACCGCCACCTCCCCAACGTCATGAGAACATAAAATGCAGGCCTATGCACTTTGAGCTTTGCTTTATAATCTATACAAGGTACAGATAGGAAGAGTGCTGACAGAAATCTACATATCGGCTTGACTAGGTCCGTGTCCCTTCTGACAACAGACAGCAGACGTGCAAAAGGAAAAATACAATGCATGAACAGGTTCATGCACAAAAAAAAAACATGTGCCTTTAATGGCAAGGGCAATAATAATTTAAAAGGGCCCTAAAGCACTTTTTTAACATGCTCAAAAATCGCTGATGATTGGTAGGGGGGGCTAACACGCGAGCTAATTATTGTACACAGCACGTGGCCTAAAATTCACAATAAACTATCAAAATCCTCTAAAATTGCTTTCTTTTCTCTCTACAAATGACTGAAGACGCTCAAAAATCACTCGTAGAAGGCCAATTATCAGAGATTGGCTGATTTGAACTCGGCGCGTTTGGTCGTAATAGGCATCGCGGTGGGAAGCCCGACTTGTCCACGCGTACGCGCTCGATCACACTGAAAAAGTAGCGTATTCGAATAAAAAAAAAACAGTGCTCAAGGTCATGAGGCGCACGTGACGTCTTTTATTTGCCCCTGCCGTTCCTCCCTGCTTAGCGTCCAGTGCTTTCGTCCGGATGAGATAAAAGAAAATGCGATTGCAGCTTGCGACAAATCATAACTCCACTCGTACTGGACAGATACTTCAAAACTTTTGTGTCATTCAATTCGTGAGGCAATAAGCTTTTTTAGTAAATCCATTCTATGGCTGGATTAAAAAGTGTTTCAGGGTCGTTTTAAGCGAAACCTAACGTGTAACATGCAGCTTTCAGGAAATATAACCAGTGAAACGTTTCTCGTAAAAGCACTTTTATTTTAAACATCCCCATTATGAAGATAAAAAGTTTGAAACCCATTCACAAGCATTTCCGAATTAAAATACATGCTCATCAGAAACACAAGTAAAGCGCATAAGAGAATGAATGACTAAATGATACACACACACATTTTTAAAGAGAGTAAATATGACAATAATTAAAAAGAAAGGCATGACGCAACATTTTATTTCCATAACTTGGTCTGGAATAGTGAGTAATGTACCAGGTTTCTCTGTGATGTGTAGGATAGGGTAAGGTAAAATGAGACAAAACTTTGAAAACATCGAATATTCAATTTTATTCCATTTGTTATGATTAAACATCAATGCAGAAACTTTCCCTTGTTTATAAGTATACGGTGAACTAGAGTATTCTAGTTCGATATATTTATTATAAAGTATGTTCTGCGTAAATATTACTATGTTGCCATAGTTCGAAAGTTTATTATAAAAAGTAATAAAAGGATGCCCCAGGTGTCTCATTTCGCCCCACCTGTGGGGCAAAACGAGACAGCAGGAAAAAATTCACGTTTTCAGTTGTTCCCATGTAAGCACTTGAAATTCACCCCATGGGTCCTCAAGCTGTCCTCATAAACCCATTTCTTGCACTCCGCACCATTGAATTCAGACAAACCCAGCTCTCCATTTCTCCGAACTCCTTGCTGATCGAACACCGTCAGTCTTCCTATATGCTAGAGCTGTATCTTCTAAACGCTTGCACTTAATCGAATTATTTACCGAATTAAATATTATGTTCCAGAACTGCAGAACTGGGCGGGAATTTTGTGGTTTTCAACTTCGTGAGCTGAGCTTTGCGAGGCGATGATTTTCCAATTTTTTATCACTTGTTATTTTTTAAAATTTGGTACGAAAAAAAAATCTCGATGAAACCCGATTCGTAAACGTGTTTGTAAGCGGCTAGAGTCGGAGATTAGTTCCAATTTTTCATGCGCCTCTTGGAAGGCGTAACAACCCCGATGCAGCGCGAATAAGTGATTCCTGTCCTTATCAGCAATCAGAGCTCTTTAATGTCGTTTTCCTGCCAGGAAGCTCTATATCATATTCTCTTGCACTTACAAACAAATAATTGAAATATATATTGAGTGTAAGTAACTAGTTCACTTAATAAGACATTCTTTATGAGAACTTGATACCCTTTTGTCACATTTTGCTCCTCTGGTACGCTCGAATTAAAAAAAAATCAACTTAGGTCCCGGGCACCAAATGAACTAAACTTCCGGTGGTAAGTTGCTAGAAGTAAAAAGCAGCAAAATAAATACTTACCACGCTGTACTGACGCCGGAGTAGCTTCATGCATGGATCCAAAAGTGTGATTGAGCAAAATTTCACCCCTTTTTCGCGGGTCACCAACACACCGACATTAGCCACGTAAATTTTCCCACACGAACGATGTGATCAAGCATGAACTTTTACACTCGGAAAGGTATACACGTAGAAGAACTTATCACTTGAAAAGAGAAATTAAAAAAAGTACTTTTTGCATTACCTATAGAAGACGCCAAAATCAAAATGCACGTTTTACCCCGTGTCTCATATTACCTACACATTACCCTACTGAAAGTGCTTGAATGTAATGCTAGCATTGGCAGGTGTTCTAGAAAACCCATGCTATTTTTAGGGGTTAAGTCTATTCACGTTTGCAGTGTTCGTCATAGGGAGATGCGTGGATGTGAATTAAAAAAAGGTTTACAGCAGACAAACACAATCATAACTCTGAAGAAACAATCTAAAATACCTTCAAGCACAAACCCTTTATACCATAGTCGGCGACTTGGATCGTAGACCTTATGGCCATTTATGTCACTTCATGTCATGCAATGTTCATTACATAGAGCTACGCTCAGGCAACGTATGTTATTCATATGATACCAAGAGCTGCGCTCACTCGCCAAGATTGACTTCGTCTCTCTTTTTCTGTTAAAATACATTCTAGCACAATATACCCTTTTCAGAATTGTAAAGTTAGCTTCCTTGTTTTGCAGTTTGAACAACTAAAGCCGGCTTGTCATTCAGTGCAGCCTGTTAAAGCACGAATTTGCTTTCGTAATGACGTAGCCCGTTAAGTAGGACCGCATCTCCGCTTGAAGCACAACAGGTGCTGCCATTGCTTGTTTAAATATGCAGTGCAGAGAAGCGTACTTGCGAATGATGAAAAGGCTCCAATTCTGTATTGGCATAATATCTACCTGGGCGAAAATGGGATCAGTATGTGCATCGAGTGCAGCACTTGAAATCGTATGTCCATGAAATACAGGACAGATCCACGGCCAGGTATAGATAAATTACAAACACACAATTTAAGCGCTTCGAACGCGCTTGACAGCAGCTGCCAGCATTGACGCGATAACCAAGCATAAGCGTGTGTCATAATTTGCATAATGGTCAATATAGTGGAATCAAATACCTCCAAGAGAAAACACGAATGATATGAGTATGTCTTCAGTGACGCCGCATGAGTCTTTGGGGCAAGGGGCGAGGTATGGGGAGGTTCGCTTTGATCTATAACTCGCTGTATCACTGTTCAACTGTATTTTCAAATACTTGACCACTATGTTCCCTCAGACAGCAGCAATACTCAATTGTCGATAAGCGATGCTGACGGGAACCCCGATCCGAACGAACAAAATCCAGCCCGAAAGACCCTCTGGGCTCTACTGCTGAACCCTTGCTTCATGGTGGACGTCTTCAGTCGAGCCCTGTGTTGGGTTACTGCGGCTTTCAATTATGCCACTCTCGAGCCACACATAGCACAGGTGAGTACACATTTCGTTTCATGAAAGTCACTGCACGCGTGTTGCGGCTCATATCAGCGCTTCAATATTATAAGCTATAATGTATAGCGCTGATGTTGTTCTTGTGTTGCTCTTGGTGTAGTTCTTAACTCTGCGCTTAATATAGCTCCACTACTGTGAAACCTGCAGCAAATGCGCACCAATTCCCTTGGCAATCGCGCGTTTGTTTCCTCGAGCGATGGGTGTATCAGCCGGATGCTTAATAAGCATTTTTCACAAGTTTAGGTTAGTTACTACAATTAAAATTTACTCTTTTCTGTAGGTTATTATACTATTTCAGACTTGTTCATTTATTCTGAACTTGTTTTGAGCTTGTATTGACCACTGCGACTATGCGGCATGAGACATTGCATGGGTTGGCGGGCAGAAAGCCGGGTCCTTAAAGTGCTACGCACTGAAAAGGTTGTATGGGTGTTAGAAATTGCGGCCTTTATCTACACTAACACGACTCATAAATGTTTTATACCATGCGATGAAAATACAGGGTATTTGAAGGAATGAGTTCGAAATCTTCAAAAATAAAAGAAATATATTTTCACACTGCCTTCATAACTACTTCTTTAGTGGCGGCAGGCATCTTAATATGAGCACAGACGTCAATGATGACTGTAATCAAAAACACATGTTAATTATCTTTTTAATCAGTGCACACAGGCAGTAGGGAAAATGAGAAAATTGCTTCCCTTTCTGCGAAAAGTCCTTTGCCACTTTCACGTTTCGCAAAAGTAGCTGCTGAAAATATGAGCGTATAATAAAATCCGATCAATTTCGCCGACGAAACCAAAACCGAAATTCAGAAGACCGGGAATAACACGCTTTTCTGAGACGTGTAGAATGAACTAACATCGTTTTACCAATCGTAATAAATAATAATAACTGTTGAGGTTTGACGCCCCAAAACTACCATGTGATTATGCGAGACGCCGTAGTGGAAAGTTCCGAAACTTTCGACCACCTGGGCTCCTAAACGTACAGGTACACGGGCTTCGAGCATTTTCGCCTCTATCAAGAATGCTGCCGCTGCGGCCGGAATTCACCCAAGACCTGCGGGTCGAGCACCGTAATCTTTGTGGGACATTTCCGATGGAGGCAGCAATGTTGTAGGCCCGTGTACTCAGATTTGTGTGCACGTTAAAGAACCCCAGGTGCTCAAAATTTCCGGAGCCCTCCACTACGGCGTCTCTCATAATCAAATGGTGGTTTTGGGACGTTAAACCACACAAATCAATTAATCTTTGTGGGAATCACTGATTGACTTCGCTTCGTGGTTGTACGACTTTCGATTGGAGCACGTAACTTGGCAGTTAACAAGTGCACAAGAACAAACGCCGCTGCAATCCCCGTCGTGTGGTGTTATTCTGGTCGACTGTCAGTTGCACGCATCAAAGCTTCGGTTCCAACGGCAAGTTTGGTTTAATTTCATTGCGGCACAGTAATTACCATATGCATATTTTTCAAGAGCTCGAGGCGGCAGCGACATCTTTGCAGGAAGAACAAAAGTTCTCCCATTTGACCCGACTGCCTGTACCTACTAATTATTTATTTAAAAATACCGCAATTATTGCTCTGCCTATGTCCCGCATCACAGAAAAAAAGTTCATATCATAAGAGCGAACAAATATTCAGTTTCTTTTTTTTTTCTGGTGACTTTCGGACATATTTATTGAAACGACTTGTATATGAGAGTTAGTATACGTCGCCATTATATACTATACTCAGCCTGTAGGGGTTCTTAAATACTACAATTCATGTGTCGACGGCTTAGCAAACATCACCACCACAATTGGTCATCGCTTGTTACATACTGCCATTTAAAGTCTATGGAGAATTTTGATAAAACACAATTGTTCATGATCATGTAAGAAATGACAGTTTAGTGAAAGTAGTAGGGTAAAAGCATCTGGCTACAAAACATATATTATTCGTCTACTCAACGGTGCAACTTGTGCTACATCAATGAAGGGTCTCAATTTCGCGATACCTCGCCTTAAAGGAGATTTTCTTATATATATATATATATATATATATATATATATATATATATATATATATATATATATATATATATATATATATATATATATATATATATATTAGAGAAGCGGAAACGTGTGGTAGTTTTAAGTATCAGCTTCATCGGTAATAGGCTACTCGGCAACGCTGTGGTTCTGTTCTCGGTAGGGTGGATTTCGATAGGGTGGAAAACACTTCACTTTTGCTTAGGTGCTCGTTTAAAGAATTCGATTTCGTCAAGAATATTGAGTAGTTTCTCTCATGATTCGTGAAACCCAGTCGCATCATTTTCTTTAAAGGGGCGATAAAGGCAAATCAATATTCATTGCTGAAAAAGCGGTCCAAAAACCTCGTAGTGCTACTTCTTTGTCAAAGAAGTGCTTATTTTGAAATAAAATCATGGTTCAGTGGTCCGCATCGCGTTAGCACGCTTTAAATTACCAGCCTCAAGTGGAAATGTTTACGCCACTGTAGCTGCGTAAACGTTGCCCGGAATTACTGCGTGGCCACCGACACTACCAGCAGCAACAACCGCGATTGAACAAGTTCTTGCCATAATCTACAAGATGACAGGCATGCTTGGTTCAGCTGGGCCCCACTATAGGACACGACCTGTCCACTTTATAAAGGCGATAATGGAACTTTTGAACCACTCGCACCATTCGTCCGGAGGATCTTTTCACCACGAATTGAATAGAAACGAACAAGCATAATTTTATTACGTCTTGGTTGCGCGGTAGGTTCTTTATTTAATGCAGCTAGTTCCATTATAGTGATTAATTCTAGTGGGCAACTCTGACGTCATAGGGATGATTTTGCAAATGTCCTACTGTGGTGCATGTGTACTCGTGCATTTACCTTAATTTCTCAATCAGCAGGGCACTGCAGTTCATAATATTCTCATTTCAGACATTGTCATACACTGAGTTTTCACTCTGTCAAATTGTTATTAGATGCGGAGCATCTTATACTCGCGCCTTGTAGTGTGCCGTCCGCGTCGTCCGCGCCGTCCACACCGCTTCTCGAACATTCGACAGCTGACGCGCGCGCATGCGCCGTCGCCCACTCTTCCACCATCTGTGCATCCCTTCCTCCTCTACACACCGCGCGCGCTTCACTCCTCCACCATCTGTGCACCCTTCCTCCTCTACACACCGCGTTCGACATCTACAATTCTCCTGATTCTCCAGTGGACGCGCATGTGGCGTCGCGGTTCGAGAACATTCAACAGCTGACAGTGCATGCGCCGTCGTGCTGTATATATACTCAAGGTCGGCGCTCGCTCACTCAGTGGCCGCTCGTCGGTTGGTTTGTACGGCGCGTCGACGTCCAAGGGCGCGGTGAAATGAATTCCAACGAATCCACAAACACAATGATCGACGTCCCTTCGACCAGCGCCGCCCTTTCGCATACGTGTGTACGTGTTCACTCATTTAACACCCCCTCCTACAACCACGTTAACCAATTTAGCCATCGACCCAAGTAAGTCGCAATTTAACACCCCATTTCACAACCACGTTAACCAATTTAGCCATCGACCCAAGTAAGTCGCACTTTAACACCCCGTTAACCAATTATATGGTCCGCATCCTCCTCAGTGTTCCCCCGAGGGAAGCTGCGGGCAGTTTTTTACCCTAGGGTTCATTTAATTAAGAGTGACATATCTATTTATTGTACTATTCGCAAATGTCAATATAGTTACTTCGTGAGTCACGCCTGTATTTACACAAAGGAACTTCAATAAAACCCCACAGTATGTGCTGCCTCTGTTTGTTTGCCCTGTATTTCAGTTGCAGGAATCGAATGCGTCGATCGGTGTCGCTTTCATGGTGAACTACTTCGCTTCCGTCATCGCATACGCTACCATGTGCTCCTCATATTCACGGAAGGCAAGTACGCTTCTGTGTGCGCGGCATTCGTTGATGTTATTTAATTATGTCACATTCCATGGCTCCTCTCACAAGATATATGACAAACCAAATTTTCATGCCACAGCCATAATTATGACAACAGATAAAGCGATTTTGGGTTTGTACCCGTCCTTCAAAGCCCAGCAGCTTTTTGTCCACACGTCCTTACTCTGTTTCCACTCGGCACTTCAGCAGCGCAGTCAGCGAAAACCAGCACATTAAGTTGTGAATGCATACACGTCTCCAGAAACACTGAAACTATTTATTTCGCATAGCTAAAAACAGCTAACACAAACAACAAAAATTGGCGGATTCTTTCCACTCATATAAAATGGGTGGAAAGGTTTTAATATTTTATGTGACATGCTCGTTTGGTTGACGTTTGTCTTTTTTTTTCTGACTCTGATTTCATTGATTTTTATTATGCTACCGTATTTACTTTTCTAACTGGCTGTACTGTCATTTCCGGTTCATGCATTATTGCTAGTGCTAGTCTTTTACGTGGAAGTACTTTTACAAGTGATTATTAGTGCATCTTAAGGCTTTGTAAATGAAGAATAATGATTGCAATTGCATGCAAGTCTATCTCCATGATCACATTTAGTTCGTCTAACAAAGACATCAGTAACGTTCAAACCTTTGTTGCGTACACGCATAGTCTTTGTTGTTGACTAAACTAAATGTTCCCCCTTCCCTTACAAGCCTTTATTAACCGTCATGTAAAATAAAAAGTACAAAATAAACTCTACAGCACCTATAGTTCTCGCCATAAGAAAGGACTTGACTGTGACTAATCGTTCTCATTAGCAATGTAACTCATCGTTTGTGTAAATAAGCCAGGTGAGAAGTTCCTTGCCAAAATCATGATCAAAAGATTAGTTTTAAGCACAAAATTTCCATATTGTGAATTTTCTTGATGGAATTATGCAACACACTTCTGCATGATGAGGCCCAAACGATCTAACATTGGCATGCGGCAGACTCGCAGGCTTCCATTTTGTTTAGGCCTGCAACGCCTGAAAGGCCTCCAAGTGGTACATATCAAATTTATTTGCAGGCCGGTCGACCCATGCGGGGTCGCACGTGTAGTGATGTTTGAGTCTGACTGACGCACTCATTGAGCAGACACGAAAATTACATTAGGAACAAACAAGCATTTAATAAAAACAAGAGCAAGGCAAGAGCTTACAGAAGTAACTAAGAGGAGAAAAAAATATGGGACGAAAACAACTGCTACAAACCGAACAATGCTCTAAAAGAATAAATACAACAGGTACAAGCGTACAACGCTGTACGTTAATAATATACCATGATGTAAACCAAGGAGATTCGAAGAACAATTGCAAAAAGATCATGCGCATGCTCCTGAGTTGCAACGTGTGACGCAGCGCATACTAAGACAATAATTCAAAGATGGGGGGGGGGGGGGTAATAAAATAACGGTTAGAAAAAATCGCTATAAAAAAGTTCTATATGCATCAGTCCAGCCCAAGGCTTATGTAAGGTAGTTAACGGGGTGCCGCTGAAGGTCTCGCCAGCTTTGTACACGACGAGGGTACCCAGTGTTGTAGCCGTTTTAATACGTTTTGCGGAACATTCCATGCTCGCTGAGACTCGCGACACCGACAACCGCGCTTCTCGCTCATTGAACGTCAACTGCCGAAGTAGCTAAATTCTCTTCGGGGTGTATGCATCTCCCTTTCCTCAAACACATACGTGCCCCGTTCCTGTATACAGTTGCAGGGAAGACGCGCCGGCGCCGTTGCCGAAAGGTTAGTGCCCGGAAGTCTCTTCACAATACAAAAGCCTCCTCCCCTCGACAAAGGGGCGCGCTGGCAAGGATTCCAGAAGTTTGTGGCACTCTGATTTGGACCTGATAACCTGTCTGAGATTAGACCAAGAAAAGCATTTTGTGGCCCATACATGTGGAAACAACGATGTGATTATGAGGCGCATCATAGTAAGAGATTATGGATTATTTCGAGAAATTCTGTAACGCCCTTTAAATTAAACCACACATGTATTTTTGCACTTTTATAACACCTGAATGCGCCAACTTCTGCCAGGAATCAATACTGCGTCCTTGTGCTTGGCAAAACGTGCTTGAGCATACAAACTATCCTGGATGGTCAGAAAAAAAATTCGGAAATCGAAACTTTCGTCACGCCTACATTAAAAAGCTATAGCTGGAAATTAAGTGACTGCCGAAATAAGAACAGCGAGTTTTGTACTGGTCGGTGGCAGCAAAAAAAAAAAAAAGTGATTACGTGTCTCAGTTTTAGAAACAGCCGAGTACAGCTGTTCTTTGGGTTTGCGGTTATTTTTGACCTGGCAGCTTTCTCTAGTATCATTTTGGAAGCAGTGTCTGTTAATATGACACACAGGGCAATGTTTTGCCTGTTCGATGTGGTGCATGTTTGATAGAGTTTTTCGATTTATTTGATAACGTGGCCGGTAAGTTTTTTTCGCTAGTTCATTATGTTGACAAGGCTTGTTACAGGCGCAACAAAAATATGTCTGATGAAACTGACTTTTAAATTTTTTCATTTCAGTTTGAAAATTTCTTGATTTTCGTTGGGTCTGTACTCATGGCAACCTCTTATCTCATTATCGGACCAGCACCCTTCATACCAGTGGAAACGTAAGCAAGCAAGCTTGAACCGATTGTATCTCCGTATCTTTCTTACTAATGATTATTTAGTTAATTTTCAACTAGTAAACAATTCATTAATAGAAATTAACAGACGTGATGTTTGTTATGCTTGCTTCTAAAGAATTCTAGCACGTGAAGGCAATTTTCGTTTGATATGTGATTGTCACGGAACATATTCAGAAGTTGTGACCGCTGATGTGGAAGAAAACAAGTTTAAAATACGCGATGACGCTTCCAAATCAGTGATAACTTGTTGTACTGACTCTCTTCCTCCCCCGTCCCTTATTTTATTCATTTGAGCGTGGAATAAAAAAAAACTTGGGGGTTCTCAATATTATGCAGATTTTTACAAAGCAATTGCGAACGCCAACATGAAAACAGCTTTACTAAGATACCTTGTGCAATTCATGAGTGGTTTCAGACGATGCAAAAAAGAAAAAAGAACACACAAAAATGTGTGACCTTGTTTGTTTCGGCAATAAGAAAGTTTCAATCATATTCGGTGAAAACAGATATCAGCGTTAGCTATGTAACCATAAAAAATGAAAATCAGAAACGTTCTTTTTCTTTCCTTTCCCGACCTTCTCCGCTGTTTCACAGGAGCTTCGCTCTCATATGCGTGTCACAAGCTCTGCGAGGATTTGGCGCTGGCTTCATCATCATCTGCGCCTACAGCAATGCCATGCGTGTCGCTGTGTAAGTACAAATGCACGCAGTGCAGTTGGCAGTGTAGTCTTTCCCTGTGCTCCCTCACCATCGCATTGACGTGGCAGAGAAAACGACACCTGACAATGTTTATATGTTGATACTTCTTCCTTGCGTTTTACCCATGAAATACTGGAGCTCTGGGCATAAAAAGGGCATACTAAGTCTGAATGCTAGCTAAGAAAAAACACCGCGATAACAAGCCTAAGTCAAGTGTACAAAATGCTAACAAAGTAATCCCCTTTCCAACAAATCGGAGCATATCCACGCACTGAATGATGATAGGTAGGACGAAGCCTCCAACCATCTATGCGTCCGTACAAGCGCACGGACGGACAGAGGCACGGACGGACAGACGTACGGACAAAAAGTACGGACACATGGACGAACGGACGGAAGCACGAACAGATGCGCGGACGGACGAACGGGCGAACGGACGAATGGATGGACACATGGACGAACGCTTCGCCCCACTCATCATATTGCACTACGTAAATATGCTGTGAAAACCACCAACGCCATCTAGTTGCAATATTCCCAAAGAAATATGCACACAATGCCATCTATTGCGCAACTCATGAACTACCGATGGCTACATGCTACTACTACTACTACTACTGCTACTACTACTACTACTACTACTACTACTACTACTACCACCACTACATAGGATGGAACGATCCACGGCCTACGGAGCTTCGCCCCTAAAAAATCACAGCATATCGACGGAGTGCATGATGATGAGTAGGGCGAAAAGTGCATCCATACGCTCGTTCTTGCGTCCGTCTGTACGTCCATACATTCGTCCATGCGTCCGTTCGTCCATGCGTCCATCCGCGTGTCAGTCCCAGTGTTCGTCCGTGCGTCCAACCGTGCATCCGCCCATCCATGCGTCCGTCCATCCTTCCGTCCATGTGTCTGTCCATCCGTCCGTCCATCTAGTGAACACTCCAAGTACCCTGTTGTTATCGAAGCAGCAATTGTTTTTTGTAAAAAAGCGGTATTAAAAATATATGCGATGCATTCACAGACACCACAGCACTGTCTTTGGGGTTCTCGAAACCAGTGTTTTTTTTTGTTTTGACAAACGAGCTTAAGATAATTGAAATTAATGTCAGTGCTCCTATGATGCATTACCAAGTGTGTGGTGAGCTTCCACCTCCAACTGCAGCACAGAATGCAACACTGTACTGATTCATTTTTATTTCAGCGAGGATGACAAACATCCCGATGACGTCCGAACAAGGAGCTTCGTCTGCAGCACGTTTTCGTTCTTCGCCAGCATCATGTGCGTAACAACGCATTCAATCGTTTCAACATTTTACGTGACAGTACAATGTGCGTAGAATCGTACTGAATATTAACATTACAAAGATGTATGGTGCTCTATGACCGGACTGGAGAAGCACGAGAGCGTGAATCAACGCCTGAGAGAATTTTCTATTCACCCAGGAATATGTACTTGAATACAAAGTGTTCAACCATGCCTGTTATGCGCCTTGATAATCACGCGCACAGTTTATGATTACCCACGACCACCATGTATATGAAAAGATGGATTACCATAAAATGAGCGTCAGAAAAGAGCGATCCTCTAACGCACATGGAACACTGGTATAAAAAATCCGGGGTGCTTTTAGTTTAAGAGTTGAACGCGACAGCGACATCCACACGCACACACTCGCATATAAGCGGCAAGCGAGAACTCGTCGAAAAAATAATAATAATTACGAGTAACCATTTCTTTCTATTTAAAAGCCTGCCTGATGTGTGTATTAGTTTGTCCAGTTGTTCTGATTTGTGGAAGAGGGAAAAGAGGAGAAGCATGGTGAAGGTGGTAGAGGAAAAATAGAAAACTCCCCCTATGTTTTTTTTTTGTTTTTTAATGAAAACTATAACTGGATGAACTCTCTTAGCACTATACAATACCATGTGACAGCCTATCAGCTCTCGAATTCACATTACTCGTAGCTCGTCTGGCCTTTTCCTAACTGTTTGAAAATCCATATTTCTATTTTAAAAAAAAGACGGCTAGGTTTTGAACGTCTTACCTTAAGAGCTTAGGCCGGCTTACCTACTTCTCCCGCGTTTTCTTCTTTCCTAACTCCTTCCTGTCTCGCTCAATTTTGACATCGTTGGCTTCAAAGTGTCCGCAATGTCGGGTGGCAGCACGCCTACTTGGACGTTTCCTGTCAACTGACGAGTTGCGCGCTCCTATTTTGCGAACTAATCGGCTACTTCTATGTGATTGTTACGTTGACCGTATACGTCGAGCACGGACGGTTGGAGTGCATGAAAAGTAAACGCGAAAAGTTTGTAACTGCTAAAGAATAGACTGGCTGTGCCTTTCAGGCCATGTCCTATATTCTTGGCGTTTTGGAGTAGTAATTAAAACTATGGTAAAAAGACACTGTAGTGGTCCTCAGTCAGGAGTCAGATACGTGCTAGTAATTACATCTACAGTTAGCCTAAGAAAGTATAATAGCGAATGAAAGGGTAAGGAGCGAATTATTTTTGATTTTACAGAGCGGCAAAATGTAAGAAACTTCATACGAAAGTAATGACATGTCTGCATCACTCACCGCATAGCGTCAGCTTGAATTGATACGACCAGACGACTCTCAGCACCACACAAGGATAAGTGCACGCGATAAGTTCAAGAAAGTGCAACAGAACCCCCTGGACACAGCGCAGTAGCCTCACATGCAATGGCCATTTTAGGTTCGAATTCAGATGCCAAACCGTTCCCGATTGTATACTGACTTAAACTCGTAATAAAAAAACGTTAAAAAAAAGGTCTGCGATGCGGCCTCACTGGCGACCACTTGCCGGTAATGCACTTTTTTCGCCAGAGCAGGATTGGCCACCTTGTGCAGTACGTGGCCCCTAGCTCCCTTATGAAAGTACATATTAACCCTTTGCCCTAATTCCCCAGCGGCTGCAAGGCAACTGTCCAAGGCGGTGGTAAGACCTGCGCCACAGCGGAAAATGCTAAGACTCTCTAGGTCCGCACAGGTTACCAATAGAATGTGAACTTGGCTACGTTCAACGCTAGAACGTTATCTAGTGAGGCAAATCCGGCTGTACTATTCGACGACTTACATGATGTTAAATGGAATGCAAATTTCATGCAATTGGGCTCAGTGAAGTTAGGAGGACAAGTGAAGCTCATACAGTGCTGAAGAACCGACACGTCCTACGCTATAGATTGGTTAGCAGAAAAAAACTAGGGGTGGGGCTTCTTATACACAAGAATATCGCTAGCAAAGTATAGGAATAAACACTATAGAATTAGTGAAAATTGCCAGCATCATAACTAAGTTTAACAAAAGCTACAAAATGAAGGTGGTACAGGCTTATGCGTCTCCATCAAGCAATGATGACCATTTGGTTGAACCGTGCTATGAAGACGTATAGAGTCCGACTTTTCTAATGTAAAGTCACAGTATGCCATTCTGATAGTCAGCTTTAATGCAAAAGTAAACAAGAAACAGGCCGGAGATCATGCCATGGGAAAATATGGCATCGGCTCTATAAATACCAGAGGGGAGTTATTAGTAGAGTTCGCAGAACGTAAGAGTTTGCGGATCCTGAATACCTTCTTCAAGAAACGGGCGTACCGTAAGTAGATGTGGCGATGTCCTAATGGAGAAACTAACAATGAAATAGACTTCATCCTGTGTGCGCACTGAGGCATTGTACAGAATGTAAAAGTAGTTGGCAAAATCCGATGCAGTGACTATAGTATGGTAAGAGCTCGCATTACCCTAGATTTAATGAAAAACAAAGACAAAAACTGATACGCAAGAAGCCATTTATAACTAGCGGTGAGAGGTGAAATACGGGGTTTCAGAGTTTCGCTTCAGAATAGATTCGAGGCGTCAAACAAGGTAACCGACGTTAGCATTGACACAACGAACGATAAACTTACTACCATCATCAAAGAGTTTGCAATGGAAGTCGGAGGTACAATCACTACACAGGACGCTGGTAAACTATCTCAGGAGACGAAAAATCTCATTAAGAGACGACAAACTATGAAAGCCTCCGATGCCACTGACAAAACAGGGCTAGTGGAGCTTTCGAAGTTAATCAATAGGAGCAAGGTATATAGCCGTCATTACAAGGTATAACATGGAGAGAATTGAGCAAGTCCTAAAAAGCGGCAGAAGCCTAAAAGCTGCAAAGGCAAACTTTTGCATAGGCAAAAATTAGATGTATGCATTAAGGAACATCGAAGGTAATGTCATAACCAATATGAATAGGATAGTCGACGTGGTAGAGGAGTTCTACAGAGAGCTAAACAGAAGCTGAAACAACCAGGATCATGTATACGGAGTAATAATAGCCCAGAAAAATTCGACATCCTACCAGTAACGACAGGGTAAGTGAACAAAGCCCTAGAAGGAATGCAAAGAAGCAAAGCCACTGGTGATGATAAGGTAACAAACGATCTCCTGAAAGATGGCGGAGAAATTGTCTTAGAAAAACTGGCCACCTTATACGAAGTGTATTTTGACGGTGAGGGTACCAGAATTGCGAATATCATTATGGAAGAATGCGAACGTCATTTTATACCATTAGGAAGGAAACGTCAAGGACTCAAAAAATTACAGGCCGCTAGGCTTACTGCCCGTTCTCTACAAGCTATTTACAAAAATAATAGCTAATATAATTAAGGCGACATTAGAGTTCAACCAACCAAAGGACCAAGCAGGATTTTGTATGGGCTACTCCACAATATACCATGTTCATCTCGTAATCACGTAATAGAGAAATGCGCGGAATACAACCAACACCTATACATAGCTTTCATATATTACGAAAAGGCATTTGACTCAGTCGATAATCAGCAGTAATGCATGCACTGTGGAATCAGGGCATCAACTAGCACTACATAAACATCCACAGCCACCATAGTTTTTCATAAGGAAAGCCACAAAATACCATTAGAGGAGGGTGTAAGGCAGAGACTCACGATCGCTCCTTTTCTATTCACTGCGTGTTTACAAAAGATTTTCAGGGCCCTAGATTGGAAAACGTTAAGGATAAGAGTTAATGGAGAGCATCTCAGTAACCTGTGATTCGCTGATGACATTGTTTTGATCAGTTACTTAGGGGAGTAATTACAGCTCATGACTACTGAAGTGGACACGAAAAGCAGAGGAGTAGGTCTGAAAATTAATATACACAAAATTGAAGTAATGTGCCACAGTCTCGGCAGAAAACAGCACTTTGCGATAGGTGGAAAGAGGTTGGAAGTTGTAAAGGAATATGCCTACTTAGGACAGGTAGTAACCGCAGAGCCGAACAATGAGAGCGAAATAACTAGAAGATAGAGGATGGGGTGGATCACGTTCAGCAAGCATGCATTCTCAAATCATGAATGGTAATCTGCCACTAACCCTCAAGAGGAAGGTATACAACAGCTGTATCTTGCCGGTACTTACCAACAGAGCAGGAACCTGGAGGCTTAAAAGGAGGGTTCAGCTTACATTTATAGAAACGAGCAATGGATAGGAAAACAATAGGTGTTACCTTAATGGTCGAAAAGCGAGCATAGTGGTTCAGGAAACGAATCGGGGTTAAGTATATCATAAATGAAATCAAAAAGAAATTGGCATGGGCCGGGCACGTAGCATGTAGGCGGAATAACCGCTGGTCATTAAGGGTGACTGACTATTTTTCAGAAAAGGCAAACGCACGAAGGGCAGACAGAAAGTTAGGTGGGCCGATGAGGTTGAAAATTTCGCAGGTATAACAGGGCAACAGAAAGCACGAGACTAAGTCGATTGGCGAATCATGGGAGAGGCATTTACCCTGCAATGGGCGTAGTCAGGCTGATGATAACCGAATGAACTGAGCATTGGAATTTGAAATGCGTGGAGATATGAAAACAGTGATAAAAAGTCAGCCAGCTCCGCTTTGCGGACACTGATGAACCAGCGAAGCTGCTGGTGTGCGATGGAGTTGAAATCAATAGGCTAAATTAAGTGAAAACGAAGTGGGCGAATAAAGAGGGCGAACTGGTGGGAGCAGTGGTGGCCGCACTGGTGAGTTTGTGAAGAAGTGATTAGTGGGCGTGGTCGTATCAGGCGGCATATATTCATAGTGGTATTTAGGCACTTTCTGCGGCTAAATTCCACTGCGATCTACGACGGCCCCTGGACATGAAAGTCTCGGCTGGGAACAGCTTCACTGTAAAAAAAAAAAAATGTAAACTATACACAAGTATCCCTATAGGAATACTGCAGTGGTCCTTCGCCACGAATACGTATACGTCACGGTAATCGCCAATCTTGAGCACCTCATAACTATGCCGTTGTTTGCCACGCAAAACACTAAAATATTTTTTTTCCTTAATGCAACATTGACACACGTTTTCCTCTTCGAACCTATTCGATGAATCTTTGGATTTTGGCGCGAACATCTTTGGTCTGTTGTCATAATGTTACCATTTTCTTTCTTGGGCCTAAAGGACGTCTCACATGACACAAAACACATCATTTTAAGGATGCGAATTCACTCGCAGCACCAAAAAAAAAAAAAAGGTGGAGAGGGGGAGTGAATTGAGGCGCGTTAGCTCTCGCCGCTGCTATCAGCGGCGAGCGACCAACATGTTGGAAGGTTCTCGCTCTGTTCGCTGGGGCGAAGCAATTTTTCGGTCAGAATCTGTCGAAGTAATGTCGGGCCAGGCGAGAAAATTGCGTTGACGTTTTTGTTTAGTGATGGCCATTGTTCCGCACTTTAAAATTGATTAAGATTTGAACGTGTTATTGCATAAAGAGACACGCGTGCTCTTGGTCACCACTCGTGGGAGCTTATATACACAACGCAGAGCTTTTACATTACATTTTTAATATTTCTGCAGTGTCTGCCACAAAGGACGGCAGCAAGAAACCTTTTTCGCCGCGCCAGTCGCAGAACAAAAAAAAAAAAGAAAAAAGCGGAGACCATTTGGAGCAAGTGTTTTCACTGCAATAACGGCATGTGAAAAAACCTCAAGAACGAATGCTCGACACGTTTATTCCGTAATTACGTTCCTAGAGGACTCGGGAGACTCAGTGTGGCGGTGCGCAATAAGCGCGTGTTGTCCCTTCACAATTGTCTCTGATTTCCGCTATCTCGCATCGGGCGCTGCATTGCACAAGTAACCTATTCCTCGAATTTTATCGCGTATAACCATCATACCGGCAGTGTGGGCAACTTCGGCGAAAGTGGTCCCATTCATTCCTACGAAACAGTTATCAGCGCAAAAAGAACTCAAGATGAAATCACCTGTTACGTAGTGCTAGCCAGGGTCACCACCGATCAGCTGAGAAGAAATTATATTCGAGGCGACGATGACAAACAACAACAAAATAATAATAATAATAATAATAATAATAATAATAATAATAATAATAATAATAATAATAATAATAATAATAATAATAACCGCGTGGTCTTACGCCCCATTAACACGATATGATCAAGAGAGACTGCAGTTGAGGGTTCCGGAAATTTCTACCACCTGAGGTTGTTGCACCTAAATCTAATACGGGCCTCAAGCCTTCTCACCTCCATCGAAAATGTGGACGCGGCAGCTGGGATTCGATGCCGCGAACCCCTGCAGACCCGTGTGCTAGAGGTACGTGGTTTAGGTGCACGTTGATGTGTGAGGTTTAGCGTCCCAAAACCACCGTATGATTATGAGAGACGCAAGTAGTAGTAGCAGTGCTAGAACCTGTGCGGAATACAAAATACTATATAGTCGCTGTTCTGAAAAAATAATTTAAAGTCGCGTGACTTGTGACTTTTAACGGGATAAAACAGAATCCACGGAGAGAGGCTGAATCACGTATGCTCAGCTCCGAAAACTACGAACTCGTCAGGTAGGATCATTCTCTCCCTGTAGGGTATACTGAAGGGGCTCTAATACCCCACAAGGTCGACAACTGGACCAGCTCGTAAGCGTACATTGAGAATATCAGCGCAAAGAAACACGAACGAAGAAGCAGACACAATGAATGCTTAAACGCTTGTTGTGTCTATTTCTTCATCTGTGTTTTTGCGCTGATAAAACCTCAATGGAATCCAATACTCTAATATGCTGTAGCAGTTTCCACACTGAAGTTCCATATGAAGTAGTTGGTTATTAAGGCGAAATCCTTTAACGTCTCATACTGGTGTCCACTGGTTCGTGCCCTGGAACGGTGCCAGATGTTGACTCTCCTCCGCATACTTTCTCAGCAATCACGTGATAGCACAGCGGCGCAAAGCTTCATATTGCCGTAGCATCTCTCTTTTACACTCACTTCAGTCGCGTTGTTGCTGAGAAAAAGGTAGAAAAAGAAAATAACAACAAAAAGAAAACAAACGAAAACGCAAGAATGAAGAAAAACAAACTAAAAAAAAAGGACATGGCACAGTCAGACGAACGGCTCTAGGCTTGCGCCGAACACACTTTGGAATAGTGGCGGGCCAGCGCAAGCTGTAGCTCAGGCTGACCCCTAATAATAACTTTTAAAAATAACCTTTAAACTTGCAAAGTGTCGTTTTTTTTGTTTTTGTGGCGTAGGAACGGCGCTGAAATCATACGAATATCATAAGGGGCATCAAGAGCGCACAAATAAACACGAAGCATGTTCGTAATCTGGAATAATTGTGGCATTTTAGTGAAGACATAGGTATAAGTGGTGAATATTTAATAGACATTCAGTTGGCTGTACTGCGCTGGTCCTGCTTTGCGTGTTTCTTTTTCGCGCTGCTTCCATTTATTCGCGACGAACACGCTATTTAATACTGCACGAACAAGAACGTGCGAGAAAAATGAGAAGAAAATTGCATTATCATTTCCAGCAAACATTTAACGTTCGTTTCTTCCGTTTGTTTTTGAAGATATGTCACACAGGTAAAGAAAATTCTTATTAACATGTTCACTATATGCTCTCAATTGAATAACCACATGACCTATTATCATGGCAGTTTTAGCGAGCATGGTCATGCAATTTTTCTTAGGAACTAGAAATTAGCCGTTGACGACGACTAATGAGTATCAATACACGAAACAGTTTCAATAATCCACCACAGACTCTCCTGACCTATTAATGGTCACTGACTTGCTGCTGTAAATTATTATAAAAACCTAAGAGTAATAATGCCTCCGATGACGAAGACACCACTTTATTGAAGAGAAAAAATGCCACGTGAAAGCTAGAATTTATTAGTGTATCCTTACGTCAGTCAATGTACGAAATCAAATTAGTGCCTCATAAAACTTATATTCTTTCGCCTTATTGATATATCTCTCTCGTTTTTAGATAAAGAAATATTGATAAGCCAGAAAACTTGCAGAAAGATATAGCTGCTTTTATCTCTCGTTTGTACAATCGTCTTACGTCAATGTTCTGCTTCAGACAGCGAGCCCTTTCAAGTGGAACGTTATCGCGAAAGCTCAAAACACTGCAGTTGCTCTGTAACCGAAAGCCTGCTCGAGTGCGTACATATAAAAATTCACGCGATGACCATGGTGATATGTCCTTCAGAAAAAAAAAAAGGTCGGCATTGCTTGCATTAGTGGCGCAAGGATGAAGACATAGATGAGGTGATCGAATGGCATGACCGAGCGAGTTCCGGTCAGGTGAAGGACAGCAGCGCCATGATAACGTCCCGGTGCATACAGAGTAGGACGCAGCTGCCGTTTGTGGAGCCGTTTGTGGAGTGCGTGAGAAGATGCACGCCCCTGCGTGCATCTTCTCACGCCAGACAACGCGTTACCAGACAACGCGAGGTGGTGTGGCGCTTTGTTGGTCGCGTACAACAACTTAGGGTCAGCTGAAACAGCTCCAAAGTTTTCAGAAAAAAAATAAGTGGTAGTTTAGCTCTGCTATGCCAGCATACACTTGAAGCGAGCCGCGTACGCACGGACGGACGGAAGGTTTAGTGAGTGAGCTCACTCGAGTGAAGTGTCAGCCCACTCATCACTCCAGAAGCTTCCAGGCCATCTACGGCACGCCAGCTTCTCACCGTGTGCCGTCACTACTCCTAGGGCATGCATGCGCAGCACTGCTCTCAATAGCCACGTGAAACTGCTCAACCTCGGTCAGTGTAGTTTACGCTACAAAAAAAAAACAGTTTGCTTGCAGTACTAGCACTCACACGTTGTCTTTTAGATGCGAAGTAGCTTTTACTAGCCTGTGTAACGCTGGTACATAGAAATGTACCACGTGCTGCAGGTATTGGCGCGGTGCCAAATAGGTCATGCGGCTGCTTCGTTTTGACGTCACGCTCCTCTCGCAGTCCACGTTGACGTCACTTTCTCCCTCTCATGTTGCGCGTTCACCGCGGTGTCCGCAGCTGCCGCCTCATCCGTTCGTTCGCAACACCTGCCACGATCACCGCTCGTTACAGCGCCGACTCGTCAATTCACGCGCAATAAAGCTGACGCGTGCCTAACGTACGCGTTGGAACATGTCTGTACAATGTCAGTTTTTATGAAAGGGAACACGGCGACGCGTGGCCTGCGCGCTCCGGCGGCTGCTGGCAGCGCGTTCAAGCGGGAGCGAGTGCAACCACAGTCTGTTTTCGCATCATCTCGTGGTGACCAAAACAACCGTTTGTTGCTGATATAGAAGGGCGAGATTGCAACCCCTCCCCCTTCAAGGCGATTCCCGTCTCTCGCGTAATCGCCTTGAAGGGGAAGGGGGTCGCAATCTTGCCGCTGCTTCTAGATCAGCAACGAATGGTTGCTTTGCTCACCGCGAGATGACGCGAAAAGAGACTGTGGTTGCTCTCCCTCCCACTTGAACGCGCTGCCAGCAGCCGCCGCAGCGCGCAGGCCACGCGCTCCCTTGTTCCCTTTCATAAAAATTGATACTGTACGTGTCATCTACAAGACATACGCCAGCCATCGTTTCAAAAAAATCTTCCAGCGCTCACCACAGCACCCGCGTTAGCGCCGTTCAACGCCGCCACCCGTGCGCAACACTGCTGATTCGCATCCCATCAAGGTTCCCTTCGAGGAGCTGGTCCAAGATTTTTTTTTTTCCGGCGCATTGCACGCTATAGCGGGAACCACCTCTCGAGTGAAATAATGGATGCAGTGGCAGTGACCTCTTTTTTAGCGGAGCTGAACAAGCTTGTGGCATACATTGCTGACATATATCTGAATTGTCTGTTCTTTTTACAGCGGAATCTGTATATATCTAGAAGAAACGAAAAACTGTCCGGCAGCGGTGTCACGAGCGGTCTCCATTGGCCGTCCTATAGGCTATCAGTTACGTCATTCTCAGTGGTGGCGTACCCTAGCACGCGTGCCATTGGCTGCATTGTGAGTGACGTCATTCATCTCACCGCAGCGTCGTGCCGAGCACGCGCGTGCATCTGTTTTACTGGGAACTTCCACATGGGTAAGCCACGGACAACTCTTGAAGAGTGTTGACGGGAGAAACGAGAGAGCTCGCATTCGCCGGGCCGATGATGCAGTCCTGGCACAAAAACAGGCCCAGGATGCCGAGTGCCGGCAGCAACTGCGTACCGATGATCCAGCGGCCCTCCAAACCGCACTCAATCACGAACAGGGAAGGCAAGCGCTGGTGTGGGCGGATCCAGCAAAGTGTGGGATTTAACAACATGGGTCCAGCAAACCACACCGCGATTTAGCTCGTGATGTCGAACGCTTGCAACAAAGCCGCGCCGGACAATGATTACGTGGTTCGTGAACAAGGGAAAAGGGCACCTAATTTATTTCTGCCATAGGCGACACGGCGCAGTGCCTATATCGAACAAGTGGCGTTGCGCCGTCAACGTTATGATTGCGTGAGCGCATCCGCCGGAGCGAACGCCCGCTTTCGGCGGGAGTTTCTCCAGCGGCACTTTAGCTTCGACTGCAATGTCTATGACCAGCTGTGATTCAAGAACAACCACTACCATTAACGCATTGCGAAACGCATTCAAGCGATCATTACACTCTTCCATTTCTTAGATCATGCGAGGCACAACGTGCGGCATGTGAAATAAACACCGTGGTACCCAAGCCGAACGTGAGAATAACCTCATTGCAAAGAACAAACATGTAACTAATAACTGTAGAAGGCCTCAGTTCAGCGTCGGGTTGAACCTACTGCTAGACACCGGAGCCGCGCGTTTCAGCTTTCGTTGTTTAACCATTTGTACGGAGTGCTTGGGCGGTGATATTTTCCTTTGCTTCTCGTGTTGGTATGTCTGTTTTCTTGTTACTTGTGTGACAGTAGGAAAGAAGTGTACATTAATAATAATAATAATAATAATAATAATAATAATAATAATAATAATAATAATAATAATAATAATAATAATAATAATAATAATAATAATAATAATAACTGCTAGGGTTTCACATTCTGAAACCACGATGTTATTATGAGAGACGCTGAAGTGGAGATCTCCACAAATGTCGACCGTATCCGCGCCTGAATCTAGGTACACGGGCCCCAAGCATTTTCGCCTTCATCGAAAATGCGGCCGCCGCAACCAGGATTCAATCCCGTGACCTGTAACCACAAAACCAGCATGGCGGGGCAAGCAGTGTACATATTAGGGCTGTACTTTATTAAACATAATAATGAGAACTAACAGACAATTGAGTCAAGGAAAGTACAGGGAATGCTATTAGTAGTAATTACACTGTTGATGTGAAGAAAAAAAAGTGGACGAAAAGACAACTTTTCGCTGGCAGAGACCGAACCTGCCATTTTCGAATAAGAGAGAGAGAGAGAGAGAGAGATAAAGATGCAAGGAAAGGCAGGGAGGTTAACCAGACGCACATCCGGTTTGCTACCCTGCACTGGGGAAGGGATAAAGGGGAGAAAAGAGGTTGCAGAGAGGTGAGAAGGTACACACAATCACGAGCACACTCGGGGAGCACACACAGTCTACAGGCGGTCGCTCAGGTTTGTTGACTTGAGGTAAAGTAGCAGTGCTTTAGTTGCTTTCTGCGCAACTGAGGCAGATGCCCAAGGTCCTAGTATCTTCTGCACACAAAATGGTCCGGGGTCAAGTCGATTCAAAACCATCCGTAGCTGGCATCGCTGTGTGTCGTAGCAAGCGCAGCTGCACAGGACGTGTTCGATGTTCGAAATAACGCATCCGATGTTCTATACCAACTGAGCTACCATGGCAGCCATCCCCCGTTCACTTCTTAGGAAAATCCTGGGAGCGTTAGTCAGCGCCGCGAGTAGCCATTACGGCGAGTGTAAAACACTCTTCTGTCTGTCAGCGTTGCGTAGTAGGTCATATTGTGAGCTGGCAGTTGACCAGTAATCCTTCACACACAATCTTAGCTCATACAGCCTGCCTCAACGAGAACCTTGCTATGATGCACAACGCTCGTGTGGCACAGCTCTTGTAACATAGTTGCGAGAACAAAATATGATTTTGCCCTTTCCATCGTCCTTGTAGTCTTAGGTCTAACCGCGAATTTTCCTTGCAGAACTATTCCCCTGGCACCGCTTTCGGGCTTTCTTGTGTCCATATTTGGCTACAGGGCCGCCTCCATGTGGTTGTTCGGACTCCTCTCTGTATGGGTAAGACACTGCGAGAGACGCACTTATGAAGACATTTGTGTGTGTGTGTGTGTGTGTGTGTGTGTGTGTGTGTGTGTGTGTGTGTGTGTGTGTGTGTGTGTGTGTGTGTGTGTGTGTGTGTGTGTGTGTGTGTGTGTGTAGCAGCGCTGCATATTCACAGGCGTTGTTTATCAAGGCGCATCTTTTGCGGGTGTTAGCTGGACTGTTGCCTGATCTATTTTTTTTTCTCTGGAAATCTTATACATTTTGTATTCGAAACACACATTATTTCAAGTTCACAAAATAATTTTATTTATTTTTTCGCAGTAAGAGGTCAGACATTATAACATAATGAAGTTGTTTAGACTGTGTGAAAAATCTGAAGCGGAGCCTGTGTACTTTCACTCTCTGTATGCGAAGCTTATTACTCTACTGAAACTCTGTTACAGTATTACTCTGGAATGTTATGATTGCAATCTGATATGCAAATTCAAGTTGTGAACGTCGTATGGTGTAAATTTGTGGGTCTTCAGGCACTCAGAGAAGCTGCCAGTATCAGATTTCACGCCTGAAGAGCATCCCGATTTTTTTCGTGAAACGTTGATTGATTCATTGATTGATTGACAACAGTAAATTACATTAGCGCATTGTAGTCCTCGTCACGTTTGATAGTGAGGGAAAGGGTGACGTCTCTCGCTACGCAGCGCGCGCCGCTCCCTTCGCTATCACTGGCGCCGACTGCGCCTATGGTATCTCCCCTCGTAAGATGAAGCAATTTCTCTGGTGAGAACAAGATTTTGTAAGGCGTTTTGGCGACCGGCATTTGAGCCAACTACAAAGTATTGAAAGAGTAAAAAATGTAAATTAGACTCTAGAATATACTGTTTCGGCAGGCTATTTGATGAAATACTGTCTTGCACTTTACTTCAGGCTTTCCTAACTGGATCCATTTGGCTTGTGCGAGGATGGCAGAAAGACGGGAAGCTCATCCCGCCAACGGATGTGGACAGGCAGCCATATTACCAAGTGCACGGACGTTGTACCTACCCAATCATCGACTCATCTCAACCACTAATTTAAAAACGTGGTAGAACCCTATGCAAATTTAAAGACACGAAGACCGTGTCCTGTGTTATGTAAAAGCATGCTGCGAATAAATAGAAATGCCTGTTGAGAAATTGTAGACTGTTAAGGCTTAATGTTAAGGTCGATGAAGCAAATCTCTCCAATCGATTATTAATCAAAGTAATTGAACACATTTTTAAATCTCCAATTAGCATGTGTAGCATTTTTATTTGTTATTAGAATTATTAAGCAAAATCACTTTATTAGGCAAAGCCTTATTAAGAAGCCGTGAAATGTGGCAAATGCCAAACTACACGATAATATAAGGCAAGCAACAAAGGAATATATTCTGTTACGTAATTTCACATAAAAAATAGTGATATATGTATTTCAGCTCTAGAAAATATAACATAGCATACATCGAAGACTGTTAGAAAATAGCTGACGGGCACGTTAGCGCAGCGTTTGCCTGTCCGTGAGTTACGATAAAACAAAGCCATTTGACTACATAAATAAAGACGATACAAAATGCTGTTGTGGTGCTTTCTGTCGGCGTGCATGTGCGTGTGCTACTTTTACCATGAAGCTTTTCACCATGAATGAACACAGACAAGAAATTAAACAAAATCGCCATGGTCGTGCAATAAATTTATTATAAGGTGTGCTTGTTGTTGTTGTTGTTGTTGTTGTTGTTGTTGTTGTTGTTGTTGTTGTTGTTGTTGTTGTTGTTGTTGTTGTTGTCGTCGTCGTCGTTGTTGTCATCGTTGTTGTTTACAGCAATGATAATGCCGTTCGAGAAAAACGAATTGTTGCATTAATAATGCCAACATTGACGGAGTTTGGAGTTTCAGCCGCCTCTGTATGCCTACTGTCAGGTGCTAACCTTCCACTACATACCATGAAACCACAGCGTGGTCGAAGATACTGAAAAGGAGTTTGGAAACAAAATGTACCGAAGTAATCACCGCATGCAAGTCACTCTTCACTAACGAAAGCCTTTATTATGGCCAAACCCTCATATTTCCCCCGCGAACGTAGCAATGGTCGAAAACGTCAGCTGTGACACAAAATCGTTCATAAAATATCATGTGACCCCTCAGGTTAATGAAGGCAGCGCGATGCGTACCATTATATAGATAATCGTATACATAATCAGTCATTAGTAATATGGGGAATTACTTGCAATTGTGCTCTTGTTTATTAGATAATTAGTACAAATAATAAAGCCTAATTAAACATCAGCTTTGGGATGCTCCTTAAAGCCGCACTTTGTGTACTACGCCTTTAGTGCAAAACAAAGGAGCTAAGGCTTTCCCATTCGTGTCATCTTATCGAACGCATAAGACAGATCTTGATTTACTTTTGTTTTAATTACTTAGCGCTTGTATTCTCTCGCAAGACTGCCCCACAATCGACGAAAACGCAAACTTTCAGAAACCCATCTGATGTTACTTATTTGGTTTATTTACACAACTAGGAAATAATAAAAGTGAGAATTCTTATTTTTCAACGTATCGTGACAAAAGTGGACTGATTTTTGGGGGGTACCTCAAATGACGTAAAATTTACAAGATTTTTAAAATAATGTGTGCGTCATATATTGTGACATGTTTCAAGTTCAAGTGTCCTATATATATAGTTAATAATTAAAGAAAAAGTCAATTCACGAGAGTTCGTTCATTATTGCTATGGAACTGTAGGTGCGGTAAGGTATTTCCGGCTCGACGTAATGTCCGAATCACATCACTTCTATTTAAAAGGTCTGTATTATCCAAGGAAAAACACCTAGACTGATTGATTTGTGGGGTTTAACGCCCAAAACCACCATTTGATTATGAGAGACGCCGTAGTGGAGGGCTCCAGAAATTTTGACCACCTGGGGTTATTTAACGTGCACCCAAATCTGAGTACACGGGCCTACAACATTTCCGCCTCCATCGGAAATGCAGCCGCCGCAGCCGGGAATCGAACCCGCGACCTGCGGGTCAGCAGCCGAGTACCTTAGCCACTAGACCACCGCGGCGGGGCAAGGAGAAAAAAAAAACACCTACTCTACATGCGTACCTTCAGTGCTTCTTTTATTCGAGAGTACGTAAATTAGCTTCACCTACCACTACGGCTTGCTTTTTAACTCTCCCTTTCTCTTGCAACCCACTATTCCCCAACCCCCAGTGTAGGGTAGCATACCGGATACTAGCATCTGGTTAACCTCTCTGCCTTCCTTTTTTCTCGTCTCTCTCTCTCTCTCTCTCTCTCTACCACTACGGCTTGTTGCAAACCTTTCTCGCCACGAACGAACTCGCTTTCAACTCGGAAGACGCCATGCATAATACCGGAAGCTCGTGGCGACGCATGTGACACTGCCGCAACATCTTGGCTGCCGCCACGCGAAGCGTAAAAAAAAAAAAGATGTTTAATACGCAACACGCAGCGAGCCTTCAGCGATAGCAACAGCGAGCAGCTGACGTATTATTCCTTCCTCCACGAGCTGACGTGACGAGCGGACGGGAAAGGGAGACAGCGACGGAGGCCCTTTAGCCGGAGACAGTGATACAAAGCCACACACGCGCGGTTTTGATAACGGCGAAGTGCGCCGAGGAGCTGTTGGCTTTTACAGCAGCTACGCCATTGCTACGCGGCTTCGCTCAAGCCAGTCGGTACGGATTGGCATGTGTAGCGTGCAGGCGGACATAAGCGCGTGTGCGCTCTGTGCGGACTCGAAAGCGGCGCCCGACATCTGCGACGCCCTCGCGCACCAGGACGGAAAGGCAGAATGTACGTACAACGTGCTTGTATCGTACCTAAACGAATGACATGCGGAGGGTCTAATGATGCTGGCAAATGTGCGCGGTGGCTCGCGTCTAGACTGCAGCACTGGCTGCGACCTTGGCAGGTTTGTTGACACAGAAGGCAGCGGCGAGGCCCTTCGCGTCGCGACGGTTGGAGGAAATGTGTCGCTTGCGCAACGTCGGCTGGGCGTTCCCGCGTCACGTGTAGCAACAATTGCGCGCGTGAGCGGGCTTGGATGGCTCAGAACATGGCTGCCAACAGCTGTTTTTATTTATATTGGTGCGTAGTCAGCCTGAAACTTCCTTGTTCCGAGTTGAACGAAGCGATCACGAGATGCACTGCAGCTGCAGCTGGCGGCCACATTCGAATGAATCGCAGTTTTGCTCGAATGAATGGCACGTAGACGCTAGAAGGTATATGGGAACTGGTAGCGTAACTTTGAAAGAAGCCCATGGATTTTGTAGTCGGCGGCTCGTTACCCTCGTCGCCATGTACGTGAGGAGAGGACTACAGTAAACAAAAAATAAAAAATAAAATATGACGTCACAACCAGAAGCGGTCGCGACGTCGCGTATTTGTCCTACATGGCGCGAAATCGATTTTTTTTTTAATTGCTGACCTTTTATGTGCCATTATTAAGAGGCGATTTTATTGCACCTTGCGCGTCGCGAATTGCATACGGGAGAGATTTAAAAGAAAAAAACACAGCATATCCACAAAGTGAATGATGAAGAGTGGGGCGAAGCATGCGTCAGTCTGTCCCCACTTCCGTCCGTCCGTTCGTTCTTGCTTCCGTCCGTGCTTCCATTCGTTCGTGCGTCCATCCGTGCATCAATCCGTTCGTTCATCCATGCGTCTGTCCGTCTGTACATCTTTCTGTCTTACCATCCGTGCGTCTGTCCATCCGTCCGTCCATCTAGCAAACATTCTTAAGTACCGTCATCTCGCATCTTTTCATCATATATTCATTATATATAAAAGTACCGCCATGCAGCGGGCATTCGAAGGACTAAACGAGAGGTAACACGGCCGGACTAGAGGAGCGGCACGCGCGCACTTTCTTACGGCTTGTGCTTCGTGTCTGGTTCCCACCTTTCACCGCCGCTAGTTCATGGCACTGCGGACCGACCCGGTCGCTAAACCTTGCCAAAACCAAGGAGGTTACGCCCAGCGAGTTTAACGTGGCAACCCTTTCTCGTCAGGCAGTGCTCACAGTGCGTCCTTCTGATACTAGTTTTGTTTGGTAAGCACCAAAATCAAGGCAAATTTTATTGGAGATTAAGTCACCAATACTCGTCTCTGTAATTTATTTTATCAGAAACGACTATTATTTTACTTATGATTAATGTGCGCGGGTTTCCTCCTCAATTCGAATAAGTTTAGCCCGTGCTGCTCCTCTAGTCCGGACGTGGTGAACGCACTACTACCACTACTATACATACGTCGCGCACGTACGACCTATGACTTAAAGAGCTCGCTCCTAAATGAAACAAAGATTGTAAAGCAAATTTGTTTTACTAGCAAAATTACGTACTTGCAATATGCACAAGAAACTTTTCAGGGGCAATTGTGAGACAACTGTTCCCGAGCACGATAGCGTAATATTTCAAAAAACTCACGTAGCCCAATCGTCGAAAACAACGGCAGCGGGACACCAGTTTTGAAAATACAGCTTTGGCTGCCGTAGAGTACAGCGTAGCGTATCGTTGCTTAGCGTGTCGCGTTCACCGTCACCAAAGGCGAGGGCACGCCGGCCGTACGCCAGCGAAAGCAGTCGGCAGTCGCAGGAGCGGCTATCTACACATTCTGTGACCTAGTTGAGCTCCGAAACGTCCCACCAGTAAACAGCACATACAAAAATAAGTGGACTACTAAAGGTACGCACGATACCACCTCGGAAAAGTGAGCGATGCTTCGTTGACCGAGCCAACACAGCTGGCAATGCGCCGAACCAAAAAAAAAAAAAAAAAACACGCCGAACACAAGCTCTGATAGCAGATAGCCTGGATACGCCCCCGCCCCATTTATGGCACTCGACGAAAATTTGAGGCAATCAACCAGTTAGCCAGGTCTGAGATACACCGTATAGTAAGCTTACAGTTAACTTTGATATATCTAAAATTACGGATATTTGAAGAAGGAATCATAATGAGTTTTTAGCTTTTGTTGTTTGTCCCCTTCTCACCTAGTCGCGCTTCAATCGCCGGCGGGAGTTGACACTTGTGACAATAGGTTTCCGACCCTTTTCGTTCCAAGTTTTGCGATCCATGTAATTTGACTACGGACACTATTCTCCGTGACAGCGTGTTCTACACAAATATTGCAAACCCGCCTAGGTTCACTCTATTCGAAACAAAACATTCATAGGCGGTCATTTTATCACGCAGGTTTATGTTTAGTTACTTTTTCAATGTCTAAACAATTCCTAAAATTTTTAGCGCAAAAAAAAAGTTATTTGTTCCAACGCATCGTTGAAATCGATGCCATGCGATGCATTCAGCGAGTAGCCGCCTGTGACCCAGTGTATGACTTTTAATCGAGCTTTCCGATGCGGGTGAACGTGCTCCTTTAAGTTTGATAATTCTTTGATAACGTGGATTTGCCACTATATGCTGAGTGACGCAAAATGTCATCACGTCATTACGTCACCATTACACGTCACAAATCGCCTAAATTTATGACGTAACATGACGTACTTAAGAGGAGTAGAAGTTCGGGCCGGTTGGTGAGTGCGTACTTGGTGGTGAAGTGAAGCGCAATGAACGGGACAACAAACCGAGAGACAGACAGGACGAAGCGCGTCCTGTCTGTCCCACCGTTTGCTGTCCCGTTTATTGCGCTCCATTCTACCAAGTCACATGATGACGCATCACATGATGTCGTCGCTTGGATAAAGGTGCGCCGATCACGGAGTCAGTGCAAAGGACTTTAAGTTTGCCGAAGGGAATGAGATCGTACCAATACATCGACTGAGAAGAAGGAAAAAAGATTACTTTCGCCTTCGAGTCATCATAGACGGTTGCATAAAAGAACCGGTGAGCCATGTATACGCGCTGTTCGGTCTCGAGAGCAGCATTTCAAGTCATCAGCAACTGCACACTACTAGAGCCACGTCTTGATTGCTGTAGTACAACTCTCAATGGAGTGCAACGGCCTTAAGGCCCGACCACACGCATTCGTTGCAGCACAGCAGATGAGTGGTTATGCGTCAGATCGAACAAAGCATGGATGTTCAACCACTTAGATTTCTTTCAAAATTTTATATATTGTTGTCTGATGAGTGGAAAGAAGAGATCCGCTATTAAGTTTGTTGTAAAACATTTTTTGGAAGCACAGTAAATAAATAATTACGAAGAGGTAGTGTGCCGCGCTTACCTGCTCGACTGTTTTTTGTTGTTGTTGTTGTTGTTGTTGTTGTTGTTGATGATGATGATGATGATGATTTGACGATGAATTACACAAGATATATTAGAGCTACGTACCTCAAATTGCTGTAGCTGAATATAGACGTACTTGCGCTTACGTTCAGTTATACTTCGAATCTCTGCGTAGTGCAGATTTTTCTACAAAAATTCTCAAATTTCACCTGAAAGAGATATTTTGCCTAAATTACAGGCCTTTACTTCAAAAACGGCCTATGACAAGGCGGTAGAAATTCCTAATTACTTTCTCAGCGTGCTTATTTATAAACTGCCATAGCTTATAATATTGGCACTTTTCAATCAAAAAATATATTCGCGTTAATTTTAAGAAATTAGCATGCGAAAGAAACTTCTGACGACGATTAAAAATATTTTTGATATTTTTATACTTCTCTCAGTTATTCTCCTGAACATCAGCTCTCACAATCAATAAGGACATGTTGCATTATATGGTTTCACTTGCAGTTACGGTCCATCAAAAAATGCCCTTGCGGAAGGATAGGCAGCGGTAGATCAAACTTCCTGCCCGCTAAGTATGGAATGCAGGCTTGTGCTTCAGTTTCTTAAAAGGAAATTATGCAGCACTTATATAGCTGTCGACTGCACTGAGGATGCCAATTTCGAAATCATTTGGTCACGGGAGTGCGGGACTGCTGAGCAAGCAAGCAGGCACAGTCCATGTTCTGGTGTGAAGAGGGCCGTCGACTAAGATATATCTATATAAGCCTTTGTGCAAGAGTGAAGACTGAGGCCAAAATGCGGGTCTGAAGATTGCATGAAATTGGCGATCGCATACGGCTTTTTAATTTGGCGTGATATCGTGTTGAGTAAGTATGTCTTGCCGCTGCAAATTAGCAGTGATAAACACGGCAGTGAATGATTAGAAAATAGTGTTGTACCCGTGGGGTTCATTCAGGCACAGCGGCATCAAGCGGTGATGTATAAGTCGGCACCTCTTCGAAAGTTTCCTGTCTTTGAAATGAACTTCTCGTGCTTCGCATGGAAGTCTGCGCAATCATTTTGCTAAGAGCTATACTTTGCCGCCATGAAACGCACAACATCATAACAAAGAGCGAGACTTTGCCGCCATGAAACGCACAACATCATAACAAAGCGCGAGCACTATCCGAGTCAAACGAAGGAAGTGGGAGCAGCGGACTGTGCGCACGCGTCCGGTACAAGTCGTCTGCCGCCGCCCCCTGAGATGGGCAAGCGCACCCGGTTGTCTATATTTTGGAATTTGTTTCCTTTTTATTTGGCTCCTGGAGAACCACCTTTATGGTTTTCACTGAGATCAATCGATTTGTGCAGCGCAGATTATCTAGCTAAAGCGGCTATAGCCCGCGTGCGCGAAGCGAGAGCTGGCAGCTAACTGACAAGAGTTTGCAGGTGCTTCCCACCGAGGTAACGCAGTCAAACTTCAACTTTCACTAAGTGTTCCTTGTGCGGGCGCCGAATGCGGTCGGGGACAGCGAATCTGTGACCTTAGTCAATTGTCCCTGTTCATGCGCCAAAGATGAGGCGCTGACCAAGCCCGTGTGTTGGGATCCTGCCGTGCCCAAGTTATATCAGTCACCTTGGAACGCCTTTTGTTTAAATATACGACTCTTTTGTTCGCATTTACTTTGGAGACACAAAAAGTGCAAACAATGTCTGCTACATCTGCAATGTTAACAGCACGTGGCTGCTATGCGAGCGAAAGACGGATAAAATAGATATGCTCCGATTCCCATGCGTGGAAGTTATCCCCGGCTATATCTCAACCCAACCGTCTGAGGACACGAAAAGAAGCTCTCTTTGCCTCGGAACTCGCCGGACTCGTTTGCTTGCTCGTTAATCCCGCACTCAAGGTTGCTCCCGTTACCAAACAATTTCGAAATTGGCGTCCTCAGTGCAATCGACAGCTATTTCAATGCTGCTTGCCTTTTAAGAAACTGAAGTGTAGGCCTGCATTCCATACTTAGCGGGCAGGAATTTTGAAAGAAATTTAAGAGGTCGCCTAGCCATGCTTTGTTCGATATTACGTGGAATCACCCAGATTCACTTGGCAAAACTGCGGTGTCTGTTTTTTATTGGGCAGTGAAGCTGTTTAGGCTTGAATTCCGTCCATGCCGGGCAACCACTCAAACCTATCATCATCATGAAATTAGGGACAGGGTAAAGCATAGCAAAACCATACATGCGATAGTATTGCAAGAGAGTGGAAAAGCAAAGTGAGGGTGAGGAGAGATGAACTGAGAGAAGGGTGAAGCGTATAGTACACCGGGGAGTCGTAAGGAAAGTGCGGGTGAGAAGTGATGCGAGAATAACTAAGGTGGAAAGGAGGAGTTCAATAGAGTAAAACGTAGAGTGTGGTGATGCGCGAGGATGGAAAGGAGTAAAAATTATAGCATGGCCATGTATAGCGTATAGTGCAGCGGGGGTTGGGATACGGAATTGAGGGTGAGCAGGAAGAATACAGCAGTACGAATGATGTAACACAGTGGAAATGAAAGTTAAAATGCATCACCAACAAGCCCACATTGCAACTCTCTGGACGAAATAGCTTGCCCCCGGTAGGAACCGAACCCACAAGTTTGGCATCGTCGCGTTAATCATTTATGCCTTATCTGCAATCGACGAGGCCTTATTATCCAGACTCACGTGGTTGTTCGTTACACAAACTGACCGTCTTAATAATACTCACAGAGATTAATCGGAGCGTACACATTCAGAGCTGAAAATGTGTCCCATGCATGTCCGTTTCCACCCGCCACCAAATGCTGAGAACGAAATTTGAGCCCCTTCGTGCTGAAACTCAGTCACTGAGACAATGAATGCAAAGAAACATTGGAGGTCGCGTAGCAAAACGTGAAATGAAAGCAGGTTTTCAGCTTGTCATGCAGAAGCAACGCATATCTGTCGGGTGAGGAAAGCTCCACAAAGGGATGTAAACTCTTTTGCCAAGGCCGACACGGTTGACTTCGAAACGACGAAATGCCACGACGTCCTAACAGAAATTTGTTGAAGGCACTACTGCTGTGTCACGGTATAGATTCGACTCTCCCATCGTCTTATCAGATATATTCTTATCTGTAACAAGGACACTGAAAACAAGAGCAGTGGAACCCTGGCCCACTGAGGCAAGCAATCTGCATTTATGGTCGTCGGCAGATAAATACAACGCACCTCCGACTCCACGGACAAAGCCTTGTACATAATCCTGCAGTGTTTCACCCTAGGAATATAATGATACAGATGGAATCACACTTGTCTATACAGTGCTCAGCCGGCCTCTTTAGATGCCGTGTTCTGCAAAAAAAAAAAATGCAAAAACCATCGCCGCAATGATATCTGACATACTGAATCTCTCCATTTTTCATCTCCCCATCCCCCTCCCATGCGCAGGGCTGCAAACCAGCTGCCTATAGGCTGGTTAACCTCCCTGCCGTTCTTTTCCTCCTATCCCCGCCCCCTGCATGCTATAGGCTCTCGTGCAATGATTCAATCATGAACGGAAGCTTGTATAGCGAACGTGAGGAAGCAACTGCTGACCACAACAGCCTATACACATCTATACGCGCTGCATCGATATAAACAAGTGTGATTTTTGCATGGGGGAGCGCGGATTCTGTTAGGAAGAAAGGACGCACGACAGAAAACACGCTCTTCGGTCGTGTTTTCTTTCTACCTAACCAAATACGCGGCCCCATATTCAAGATGTCGCTCCAACTACCCAACAACAATAACTTGTCACATTGAAGTGTGATTCCGTCTGTACGAACCTTAGAGCGATGAACTGTGGACGACGATGATCTGCGCTGTTTGTGGAGGCAAGCTGATTGCAAGAAAGGCCGTTGACGAAAAGGAAATTGTTGAAATTAACAAAATTTATTGATGAACTAATAATCAGTACACGCCTTTCATAAATACGCTACCTGACAGCGGTTTTTCGTCGCTTTCGATGTTGAAAAGAATTCTGGGACAAAAGCCACCATGTTTAGCGCAGGTGGTACGTCTTCGTGCATGCGCCTGTCTTGTGTGTCCGTCCGTGGTGCCAGCCGGCTGAATCTTGGTGTCTCCAAAACTCCTCCACTGAATACACTCGTGCCTTGCTTTGCAAAGACAGTGTAACTGACTTTAATAGACCGGCGATAGATAGACCATACATATAGGTATACTTTTATAATAGCATACGCAAAGTCGTGCGTAAGCATTTTTTCGCCACTGCGCTTGCGTCGTACGTTATCCTCTTGCAGGCCCTCGTCAAGTGACGGAAAAATAGCATGCGACCGCAACGAACACCATTCTAATTAATGATCGACCCGTACTACGAATGGACGAACAATTCGCCTAATTCGAAGTGCGACCTGTATTATATCTCTTTTGCCCTGCTCGCGGTTAGTGATCTCTCACACTACGAGCCTCGGTTAGCAAAGCCAAAATATATTCTCGCTCGCCCACTGGGCACACAACAAACATATGGCGCTCCTCACAAAGTCTTAAGGCCTGACCCCACGTACCCGTTTCAGTGCGTCAGTGCGTGACTTTTTGACGCGGCGTCGCGTGAAAAAACGACGTGCTGACGCGCTGCAACGGGTACGTGGGGTTAGGCCTTTACGGCGAGCATGCCACGGACGTTATGAAGATCGAAGTCAGCGTACATACAAGTTCATCTAGACTGCACAAACTCTATCCTACGCTGTGTAAGGACGTCTCTCCGTGACGGCAAGCAAACGCTCTTCCACGTCTCATGGGGGTGTGAACAAAAATCAGCAGGTTTAGATAAATTTCTAAACCAAATGGCCTCGACTTCAAAAATGAGAGGCTCATCTCGCCAGCTTGAACCTGTACACGCAATTCGCACTCGTATATTAGGTCCATCGGTCGGCGCGAAAGCCATTGGAACCCTGGAACCAGGACACCAGCCAGTTAGCTCCTGAGTTGATAATGATCCCTTCTCTTAAATGAGGTTTTTTTTTTACTTCTATATCTCCCTTGGCAGGGGGTGTTTGGTTGTATCGTCTGGGCACATGGCCTACATTCAGCGTACCCGCAGGCATATCACACCATCCCTTGGCGGCGCGCGAGAACTGTACAGCTCACGATGCTCGAATCAGTCAATGGCCGTTGTTGTGATCGGCCTTCTCATGTCTTGGCGCCGCTCGGACGCGTGGAATAGTTTCGGCTGAATCTACCCTGTTCAGGCTTTGCAACGCTCCCACGGGTGTCCAGAAGCGGCGACAACAAGCAAACCGTACTGCGAATTCTTCAGAGCCTGCGGCTCCCCTCGGCAAAGCCTCTTTGGAAATGTCCGACCGCCTGATGGCTTAGGAAAGGCTATTTGCTGGAAGAGCTGCTTAGAAAATGTGGTCACCTCTGCGCTGCTTCGTTCATCAGGGTACACCGGACAATGAGCCGAGCGTCACGGATCTGTCTTCTGGAACGTTTCCCACGTTCCTTGGCGCCTTCATGTCTTCGCGGCCTGCCAGGGAGCTAGCCGCTATTGATGACTCAACCCTGCACCTGGCTAAACAGTTTGTCTGCGCGGCGTCTTTGCACTGTGCTACTTGTGCCATGTTGTCGCATTGTGTAATGTGTGTACTTCTTCCTCGCCGTGCGGCGAACTGGCGGACGTGCCTTTTCCTTCTTTCCTGGGTTGGTAAAGAGCATGTGTGTGACCTTCCCATTTTGGGGACTGAGTTGAAAACTACTTCTTCATTGGGGTGTCTTGGGTACAATTGTTTTCCTCTGCAGGTTATCTTGGGAAGACACAGGCTTTAAGACGCGAGCGCCGAGACGCTCTAAGGAGGCTTCCATTATCCATGTAGTATCACGCTACCTTTAACATGTATCATACTGTAAACAAACGTTCCTGTTACCAGCTCCGGCTTCTCTGCTCGTCTTCGCCTTGAGACTTGATGGCTCCGGTCCTGGAAAAATTCCCTCACTTGTAATACTGTGAATTTCGGGTTTAAGATGTGGTCATATGGATTTATGGCATCATTTATAAAGAAATGAGGGAACGATTTCTAGGTGACCGAGAATTATTTGAGCATTCCAGGCCGCATGCTGCGTTATATTGTTCGGCTTGTGTGTACTTGGGAAACTCAACTGCCAATCGGCAGCGTTTTCTCACCGCACCTTAAGTGTTGCAAGGACCCTGTAACGTTTCATTGTTTTGGTTCCCTGGTATTTTATTTGTAGCCGTAGGCAGTGCAGTGGCGTAAATGCTATGCCTCATCGCATGTAATGTCCGGGTGGCCTGAGCAAGGGCTGGAAACTTTGCACGGGCTTTATTGAACACTGTCTTTTCTGCCCATCGATCATTTGTAGTCAGACGCGACGCTTCATGCGCAGTCTCGCGCTTGGCTCGCACAAGCATTCGCAACCGCGAAAGAAAGCGCGCGGGGTTGTACATTTCGCCGACCGAATTTGTTGGATTGCTTCAACTGCGTTACATCTGGTGTGCGAAACAGAGAGTAACGAGGTCCGCCGATGAACCACAACCACTTGAATGTCAGCCGCACCCTTCTGCTGGGTAGAATAGATATTTATTATTGTGGCTTGGCGTCATAATTCCTTCCAAATGATCACCATGTCCTGCCAACTACATGAACAGACTACGAGCTTCACTCCGCACACTTCGCGCCCTAGAACATCTCTGCCAGCAACATATTCCTTGATATTCCTACAGAGCTGGCGGCGTCATATACTATTACGTCGCTCGCACCGACCATACGGAAGCCACTGAAACCCGCTCACAATACTCCATACCACCTCATCGGTCGCGCAAACTAGCATTTTACATACAGATCCGCAGCATACCTACGTGCCCTTGCATTTCCCCGAATATATTAACATTGGCATTGTCCCTGCAGGTGAGACACGTGTGTTCGTTTGCACCAGTAATTTTCAAATGTCTGTGATCTTCATTCTCGTCGCGCCTCGTTGGTGACGCAGAGGGACACAGGATCTTCTAACAATATTTACAAACACGTTTCTTGCACAGTTTAGAAGTTGTTTGTTGCGCTAACGAAACATCGCGCACCGCAGTTGCAGACAGTATTACCAGCTGCAGCGATCCAAGTATGGCGGCTGGTAGTATTTCGTGGATGAAGGGCGCTCGGGCAGCCCTTTTACAAAGAGGGTCCATTAGTTCTCACCACACTCGCTGGCGAAAACTGCGAACGAGGTGTTGCACGGAAGCCGAGCCACAGCGCAAGTTTGTAACGGTAAAGTATCAACACACCAACAGTCTCATTCACAAGCGCAGACATGAAAAAAGAAATAAAAGCTCGAAGAAGATGAAAGTTAACTTAGTGAAAACAGCTTTGTCCTAAAACAGAAAAAAAAACAGACACGACGACGTTTGAAGAGACACGTAGCCCAGATACATTCTATTTGCCAACGATGAATGCTGCCATATACCGACCCACCGTTCTTACTATGTACACCTGCTTGCCATGCGGAAGAACTCTGTTCGATTTTTGCACAGACCTAGTGGCGTATCACAGCGGGCCCGTGCACCTACCCTGATGTTTTCCTTGTTGTTGCTGTTGCCATGGCATATAGAGCATAATATAGCATTACGCAGCATCTGCGTGCCCAGCCTCCACTCCAAATAAAAGGTGCCCCCCTCCCCCTTTCGAAAAATATTTCTGCCTATATAGGCCTTTGCACGGACCCACAATTTTTATCACTTGCACAATCGTGATTTGTCTCTCGTGAACAGCGCTAATTTTTCACTCACAACGATAACAGCGGCGGAATATCTGGGAAGCGGGCTGTGTAACGCTATCGCTGTAAAAAATGGGTGGCAGATTAGCAGAATCGCACGAGGCGTCACACCGTGTGAATTGCGTAGCGGGGGGGGGGGGGGGGGTTGGCTAAAAGCTTCCGATTCGTCACAAAAAGCTTAGCAAAGGCTTAGTTCTCACCCGCATTATCATCCATCAAAATAACAAAACAAAAAGTGTGCAGCTTCGCAGGTCGGCACATCGTCTCAGAAACGCGGTGTGGGGCTTCGCAACTTCATTGAATTCAGACGACTTATTGTGCAGTGAGTACCTCACGATTGTGCCTGCACGTGGCCCAAGACATAGTTAACAGCGGCTCTTTAAAGGCCGTACGATCTGCCAACTTACGCTGCGACTGAGCTGCATGTTCCGCTTATACGCCTGGTGTTTTATTGTCTACGAAATGCGTCGTTGGAGGCAGCTGCGCCGTATTTTCGCCGTTCTATTGTGTAGTTCTTACGCACAAGCGAGAGTTGCTTCAACAGCTGCCACTCGGCATAATGTCGATGCAGTTTATGTACCTCGCTTAGAAAATCAACATAAGAACATCCCTGGTGGTATGAAGCGACTGCGGTTGAACTTACTTTGCCTGTATGCAGTATTCTATCCAGCAATTCTGAGCACGTGTTGAGATTCCTGGAGTTTATTCGCTGGAGCAGAATATTTCTCGAACAATTCCTGATGTCCGTGGCGAATTTTCTTGCACCTACAACCTATTATTAGAACATCATTGAGAAGACACGCGTTTTAAGCTGAGTTGACAACTGCATGCCCAATAATTGTTGTAGCCTATATATTTAAGAAGTAGGGCGAACGAAGACTAGTGGTATCACCCCACACATTTCTATGAATGGGGAAACTTTGTTTCGTCTCGGTTCAGTGGAACTGCTGCCGTCTTTGTCTCGCGTTACAGACGGCGTCAAACATTGTTGCGTTCCCAAAGTTTGGGCACATTTCCCGCAGCCGTGCTCTGCCGCAGTTCTGCTCTGGTCAGCCTCTTCGATTTATTTAACATCGAAGACCGACGAGCTACCACAGACGATCCAGCGCTTCGAACGTAAAGCATTTGTTTCCTTCCGAATCCGAGCGCCCGCTTGCACTCGCTATCTGTAAATGACCGCACTCCGACAAACACGTCATCCAGCCCGCGCGTTAGGCTCTCATCGTCAGCTATCTGTTGTTGTCGCAACTGCATGTTATCTGTTAGCTATAATCCCCAAACCTGCCTGACCAGGCCAATTGTGCTCTTTCTACGCCGGCGAATCGCGTTAAACTCCTCGTATTTCGCTAAACAGGCCGCAGTCGCACCGAGGTCCGAGCAGTGAAATTCGACAGAGGGAGGACCAAATCTTATACGCCTGGCTTCCGACGGCACACGTTCGTGGTACAGCTTCTGTACTATTATACGTCGTAAAACTAAACGCGAACGGTGGAGCGCGTGGATCAAGCATCAGCGAAGGTTTACAATGAGAGCAGCCCATGCAGTCTTCGCTTGACCTGAGGCGCGCGCATCCGGTTTTGCAGCAGTGCGCGAATGATGGCCGGTGTTGGCATTCCCAACGCTTTATCCGTTTAACTTTTAGTTTCCTGTAATTATTTAGTTCTAGTTCATTTGTATGTATACAGGGATCGAGCAGTGCTGCGAATCCGGATGTGTGCACCTGTCAGTGGTGACGACTGGACTGCGCTCACTGCACATTTGCTAATGCTTGATCCACGCACTCCGTAGTTTGCGTTTTATTTGACGCCGATAGTATGCACACTGGTAGATTCGGCCATCTTTTCTTCCCTCCTTTCGATCTTCAGTTTCTGCTTCTTTTCTGTCCACCCGAAACAAAATCTTCGCGTTGAGCTCATTTCGTTTGCAGCTGTTAGATCTCCATTTCCTTCTTTGACCTTTGCATATGTTCGTTCCCGCGTCACATGTATTGTACCCCCGCAGAACACCTGTTGTCGCCGCATCAGGCGCATCGAGGTGCCGCTGGACACCCGCTTGCGGCCATGTCCGTCGAGCAAGGAGTCCGCGGCGGGTCAATCAACAGCGACCTCCGGTGGGACTACGAGAGCGGAGACGCCGATGAACCGCTCATTCGAGGCAGCGAAAGCGGCGACGCTATGCGTCTTTCGCCGTGGGCGCACATCAGGAAGCACGCCTGGATCGTGCCGGTGATTTACACGCACCTCTGGGCGGCCGCCGTCATCTCGCTCGTGGCGCCTTTCTTTCCGCCACTCGTAAGTGTACTTCTTTCATTTTATATTCACACTTCACCTACATCGCCATAAGGCCCTGTATAGGGGGAGGCGGAAATTCGGTCATAACATGACACAGTTAGCAACAGATACAATAGGTACAACAATGCATACGCACCGTGGTGGTCTATTGGTGCTCGGCTGCTGACCCGCAGGTCACGGGATCGAATCCCGGCCGCGATGGAGGTGAAAGTGCTCGAGGCCCGTATGCTTATATTTAGGTGCACGTTAAAAAACACCAAGTGGTAGAAATTTTCAGAGTTAACCACTGCGGCGTCTCGCATAATCATATCTTGGTTTTGATATGTTAAACCCAAATAATTATATAAACAACAGTACACTCGAATTAGATTGAATTACACAAATTATATACACAACGATACCTATTAAACTTCCCAATGTGTCTAGGTAAACCGTTCTTATTGACATTAGTATTGTAGGTACTGTTACACAGAAAATTTTCACTGTCAGTTTCACTGACGATATCATCAGACGTTTCATTCTTGTATTGTTTTTACAAAAAAAAAGGAACTGTCAGAAGCGTGTGTTTTGTAGGAGTATTCTAATATTTTTTGTCAATTATCTCGTCGAATTCAGACATAGGTTGGTCTTAAGAGATAATCAAAGTTGTATGACCATCGCGAGAAAATTTCCATTCTGGCCTACTGCTACCAATTAAAGGAAAATGACATATCAGTCTCGGGGGATTTCTCGGTCGCCACTAGAGAAGTTCGAAGGTGTCTCTGTCTAAGATAGCACGGATGATATCAGGCGAGGTTGGACAAAAGTAAAAAAAAAGTCTATGATAAAATAAAAATCGGTGGTGAACTGTACGATTGGGATCAAACTAAAAGTACACAAGTACCGAGTAATCGACGCCGCGAAAACAGGCGGACAACGGGCCGTCAGCTTTGAGCAGGCGCGAGAACCACGGATTGTAATAAAGACCTCAAAAATAATGTCTGATGTTTTAGCGTAAATTCTCGAAGTATGATGAAGAAAACAGCTGACCTAGACAGCAAAGTTACCGCTCACAGCCGCCATGTAACATTTATTACTTAAACGTGGCTGCATGGTGACATAGGTGACTAGGAAGCACTACCGCTTGGATACCGCACCTATAACGCAAGGACCATGACTCCCGCGGTGGCGGCGTTGCTGTTTTGTGCATGAACTCGTTGCACGTTACAAGACTGCCATATTATTAGCAGCACTGAATGCGTATTGGTGAAAGTTCACTTCGTGGAATTCGATTTGGTGATTGACGGATTTCACCACCCCGCAAACAGTGACGGTGAATTTTTCGAGGCACTTAACGAGTTCGTGTGCAGGGATTGCGCTCCTAACTTTATAGTAACCGGGGATTTCAGCATTACACTAATTAATTTGGATGGTGATTTTCATGATGCACTCTTTGCTTCCACTGAGCCACTCACAGATATTGTTTCATTACATGGCCTATCGCAACTAGTAAAAGCGCCTGCAAGAATACGATGTGATAGTCAATCAATTTTGGATCTTTTTATTATTAGTGACAGTGTTTTTGATCGTGCCCCCAAAATGGACATACTGAAAGGTATCTCATACCGTAAGCTGCTGCGCCTAAAACTGGCAAAAAAAAGTGTGTATTGTTCACGTGCAAGTGATATTGATATAGTGGATGTTCTAGATTGTTCTTTTTATTTGTTTTCCTCGTTTTACGAATCAGATCATCTGAACTGTTGAGCGTATGTGGTGTTCTTTTTTTTTTTTTGAAAGCCTGGTCTTGACTTGTGTGGAAAAGGTTATCCCACATAAACGACACTGACAGCGTACACATAATTCATGGATGACGAAAAAGATTGCACTTCACAAACGCAATTTAAATAAAGCCGAAAGGCATACAGACGGTATCGATGCTTAAATGGTTCAGATAAGATGTCGAAGTTACGTGAACAACTAAAGACGGCATGAAAAAGGCCAAAGATTTTTACGAACAGGTTCATCTTAAAATTTCTTTAAAACATCGCGACAAACATATTGGCGGCACATTTCTTTAAAGAAAGACATGTCTACTCTATCAGTTGGTGTCGTCCCGGCAAGAGATAATGCAGTAATTGCCGAAGCTGTTAATGCTTATTTTGGTTCTGTGTTTCTCGTTGACGATGGCCGTGCACCATTATTTAGCAAATTTGATCACAGTGAACCTATTTAATTATAATGTGTTCATATCTGAAGAAGGCATACTAACAATACTGCTAAAATTAGATGATAAGGAATCACCAGGCATAGACGGTATACCAAATGCACTTTTAAAGCGCTACGTGGAATGGTGTTTGAAATATGTCTTTTTTTTTTTATTGAAATGCAAGATCAACGAAGGAGTTGTTGTCATCGTTACTTGGCGACGGCTACGCCTTTTCATTTTATTGTTAGAAATAATAAAATTAAAACCAAAATAGCTTATATACATATACAGGGTGTCCCAGCTATCTTTAGCCAGAATTAATATGCCGACGCACGCAATTACGACGTGACTAAGTGCATATTGCTGACAATAACCTGGAGTGAATCAGACTACTTTTTGTGTTCTGATCAATTGCTTATTTTGACCATTTTAACTAACTTCTGAAAGAATGAAAATGGGTCAAAAATTTCAGTTAGAAAGCTGCGGTTTGCAAGACGTCCCATTAGACAGTTTCGAACTGCATATCTGTTAATTATTAGTGTTTTTCCGCTAACTACAAATGTCCGCGAAATACATAAAATACCACGTGACAAACCCGCAGGCGGGCCTACGCGTGCCGTGATTCTGGTGCTTTCTAACGTTCTGCGTACGAACGGTACTCTTCCTTCGCACCGGTTCATGACAGTGGTAAGCAGTCACATCGGTCATCGCTTTTTTGGCCCACAGCGAAACGTGGTCATCGCAAAGCCACCACCATCGTTGCGGCACTGTCGAGACAGTACAATCAGGTAAATGCTAGATGTCGTTCGTATGCGGAACTTTAGGGAGCACTAGAATCATCATGCGCACTTGCACGCGAGCGGGCTTGTCACGTGGCATTTCAAATGCGAATGCTTTTTTTTTGGGTGGGGGGGGGCTGTGTCAGGCATCCGGCGTTGTCCGCGGGGCCGCTCTCACTCCCTCTCCCATAGCAACAGCTGCGGGCACGCGCGCTTTTCCTCGCCCCTAGCAACCGATTCATGTTGTGCAAGAGTGTAGGAAAGGGTAAGTGCACTGCTTCGCCGCTCGTTCTCCCACAGTTCGCTCTCTCTCCTCCCTCCGCCTCACTTTCCCGCCCCTGCAGCGAAGGGGGCACGTATGTGTTCGGGGAAGATGGCCTCAAAGGGGAGGCGTACTCCCCGAAGATAATTTCACTGCTTCGACACTTGACGTTATGGTGGCTAGAATACTTGACATTGCACAAGCGAAAAATGCTGTCATCGGTGCCGCGAGTCTCGCGTAGGCGGCGAGTAGGGAGTGTCCCGCGCAACGTATTGAGACAGCTGGAACACCGGGCACCCTCGTCGTCTGCCAAGCTGGCGAGACCTTCAGTGGCACTCCGTCGACTCCCCTACGTGAACCACGAGCTGGGCCTGGTCCGCGTGAAACTTTTTATCGTGCAATCGCAACTTTATCAACCCCAGTTTCAAAATATTGTTTGTATGCGAAGCTCCAAAAGAAAAAGCCCAGATTTGAGAGCACAATCTCTTTTTTTGTAATGTTTATTTTTTTTGTTTCCTTCGTGTCCTCATGTCCACTTATTTTATTGACATTCCGAGTTGTGTCTACTTGTACCTGTTGTACGTGTTCTTTTTGAGCATTATTTATTTTATAGCTGTTCTATCTTCTCTAGTGTATTTTTACTGCCTCCATCTAGTTGACTTTTTTGTTGGCTCCCGCCATTGTCTTGGTTTTAATTAAATTGTTGTTTGTTCTTAATGCAATTTGCGTATCTGCTTATGAGTACGTAGTCAGTCAGACTCGGACATCACTACACGTGCAACCCCACACGGGTCGACCGGCCAACCAAAAAAGTTTGAAATGTACCCCTTGGAGGCCTTTCAGTCGTCGCAGGCCTGAACGTAAAGAGGAAAACGGCGAGTCTGCCGCACGCCATTATTAGATAGGCGGGGCCTCACCCGAAGTGTGTTACATGCTGTTAGATATTAGGAATTTTCGTATAGATCAAGTATCGGTCGAATATCAAGAAATAGAATATACCACTGACCGGTTCATACCGCAGGCCGATTCCAGAGGCATACCAGCGTGGAAATATGGCTTTTTCTTCTCAACAATGAAACTCATGATGCTTCCAGGAGCTGTGATAGCCGAAAAGTTGGTATGTTCTTTTGTTCATTCATTCATTCATTCATTCATTATTTGATTTTATTTTGCTTTGGTTTTTAGTCACGCACTTCCATGTTCAGAAACGTGCACATGAGTGTCTTGCAACGTACTTGATAGTCACAAAGTGGAGTCATAGCGCCTCACTTTGAAAATGAATACACTTAGTGAATAAATATATAGACGTGAAAATTCCTTTGATGAAACAAGCTAGGAAAAAAAATAGGTGCTGCGATATTATTTTAAAATGACATCTAAGGGTGGCGCTCATGTTGGATTGGGAAGTAAATAAAGTTTGAACATTAATAAAATATACTGCCTAAGCAGTCAAGTGAATTAACTTTGTGTTTATCAGGCTGTAATTAAACTTTAGTATTACTTCGTTTTACGTGTATGTGAACGAAATTCTTGTAGGTTTCTTAAAATTTGATGGCACTTGTGTTAAAGTCTGCACCATCATACGATGCCATACGCATACAATGCGGTGACCTTCATTTTCTACAATAATCAAGATTCAAATTCGTCTTTGTTTGCCTTATTAAAGAGGAGGGGACAGGACTAAAAGTCGCACAAGTCGCTTAACAAGGGACCCGACTCCATGTCACATGGCAGTGCAGTGAAAATTCATAGATATAAATGTAATCAAAGACTTAAAATACTATATCTATAGTATAGGGACCCCAGTACACTTCCTTGCGGGACTCCTTTTTCAACAGGCTGCTCGGTAGACTGCACTTTTGATATCTACATACTGTACCCTGTGTGTAAGGTATGAATGAATAAGATCGTGGGCTGTTCAACGAACACCATACTTTTGGAGCTTTAGATGATTAATAGCATGATTAATGAGGTCAAATGCTTTCGAGAAGTTAATGTATACACCTATCATTAATTGCTTGTTATGTAATGATTTTATATTTTTGGGGGAGTATACTTAAAGCCGCGTCTGTTGAGCAATGTTTCCTGAACCCATGTTGAAGGTCATGAAGAAGGTTATGTTTGCTGAAATACGACGTCATACGAAAATGCATTACTTTTCTATAACTTTTGAGAATATTGGTAGAACAGATATGGCAGGGGAGTTGCTTAAGATATTCTTATCGCATTTTTTTATGTATTGGCACTACGCATGCAACTTTTATCAGTTTAGAAAAAAACACCATTGGACAAAATGATATTATAAATGTGAGTGACGACTGGGGTTATGATGTCAAGGACATATTTTACGGGAACAATTTGAATTTCTCCCGCATCTTTAGTTTTGATATTTTTCATTGAGTTCAGATAAGACTTCTTGACAACTAATTGGAGAAAAAAGGTTAATTATATAGGTTTTCATTCTGTGGAAATGTATCGCTGACATAAGAAGCCGCGGAGATGCGATTTACGCTATCTGTGGGAGCAAACACACAGTTAACGGCGCGTGCGGGTGCTTCCCCTGATAGCTCATTCTCTTCGCTTCAGTTGATAAGACTGAACTATCATGTGACTGAACCAGCAATGTACCACTAGTTCAGTCACTTTTACTTCAGATGAACGCTATCAGTGATGTATTTCCACTCGCTTTCAATGCGTGTGAAAAGCGAGTTGACACTCCAAACATAACGGTCGTTTTTTTTTTGTTTTTTTTTTTTTGCTCTTGTATCGTTTTCTTTTTTCCGCTGACTTCGCGCCTCAGCGCACACGGGCTGGCTTTATCTTTTTTATCTTCCTGCACCTCGATTGTTTGGACGCTCGGTGTATCCGATAACAAAGAGTCAGTTATCATTTTTAACGTAAGGACCACTTTCGGTGACGGTTGCGTAAAACACGCTTCGGTTGTTTTCATATATTTGTCCCCCGTTTAGCGTTCATTCTCTTTTATCCTACCAGCGTCTGTTAATTTTCGGGCCGTATGCAAAAACAGAGAGATAGCGCATAAAATCGCTGATAAAAACGTGTCGCATGCGCGTACCTTCGCTCATACCTTACATACTAGTTCATAGGCAAGCGCGGAGAAGGGGGGGGGGGGGGGAGGGGGCAGAAGGAGTCGCCCTCTATAGTCACGTAATAGGATAGGCCGCTAAGGCTGCCAATATATGAACTTATTAGGGAGAGGGAGGTGGTGGCAAGCGTTTGGCCCTTTCCCTCTAATCGGACTGTCATCATCATTCATTCAAACTAGCAACGATCGCACTGATGTTTGTTGGCGGAAACGCACATGTGCCCGACTTGTCGAATAAGCGAGGCTGCGGTTTTCGAACTTCTCGGTTTTGAACTAGCTGATATAGGTTGAAAAAAAAATTTTTGCGGGTCACTATTTAGAACATTCGGTAATGCGTAAATGGTGTTTCGAATCTATTCACCGTCGAAAGAACGCAAAGCGTATAGCTCTGTGAACGTTCACCGGGCCATCGTTATTGAAAGCCTTTGTTATTGGTGGGTTCAATTGTATTGAGACAACATTAACCTGCAGCTGGTAGTTCTCGTGGAGGGTGCTCAGCTGCTTTAAACACGCGTTTAATTAATGGCAGGGGCGTGATACTTGCCAGAACATAAGGAAGAATAAAGGAAATTTCAGAATGCCAAGTACATGATAATATAGGCGGACATTAGACAATGGAAGCAAAGCAAGTGAGAATGATGAAGAAAACGTTCATTGTAAAAAATAGCAAGACTGTTCTTTTGCTACCCAAAGTAGGTGGCCTTCGCATTCCAGAAAGATGCTGGCTATACCGCTGCTGTATGTGCTTGGTTCACCAGACTTCGTTGATATTCCAAGTACTGGGCCCTTCACAAGAAGTAACTTCGTAAACGGCATGAACGATCGTTTCTGTCATTAAACAGCAGCCCATAAAACAAAATTACAAGTATCGTATTTCTTTCTCGGAAACAGATCTCAGGTGTCTCCGCCAGGGCTGGCTACCTAGGTGGACAAGTAGCCACTGCACTATTCTCTGTCACATGCGGGTGAGATAACAACCACTGCATTTTACTTTGCCTCTATGATAGCACAGATATGATACATTCAATAATGCATGCGTAAAAGGCCCTGAAGCGTTTCAATAAAGGTAATGGTCCTGGTTTAAAGAATTTTGCTCCATTATGTAGGTACATAGTTGGACTTGATACCAGCTGGCATTTCCACGAGGCGCACAGTAGTGGCTTGTGAGACTGGTGACCGGATGAAAGCGCGTGGTTCTTGGCAATGAGAAAATAGCCGTATGATGTCTGATTGAAGTTCAATATGTACAAAGACTGGGCAAAGGATTAAGCGATGATTCGTTGAGGTAATAAGAACACCAATCCCTTTTACCATGATACAGATGTATCTGGCATATTAGAGTACAAGATCAGCCTAAAATGTCATGTAAGTATATATCGTGAACTGTAAAATGTTTACGTGAAGTAGTCAGTCAGCTATGTCGCTTGCGAGTACCGGGCCTTTTATGATTCAGTTTACCAATGTTTTTTTAGCTACTCTCATATGATCAAACAATGGCTTTATTGCACAGCATGATCAGCAAGTTTCAAGTGTGTTTTCACTTGTGCTAGTTTGTTTTGGCTTTGTGCTTTCATCATTGCGGGTAAAGGACACAAACCAGGACTGTAGGCATGCCCTCGTTGTCGTGCACAATGTTTTTTGGGACCCGTGTATCATGTCACATCGTTCTGGTAATGTTTAATTTGTGCTACAAGTTTGTGCTACACGTTCGTCCCTGTATTCCCTCTTAGTCTGTATCTTTTACGCGCAACAATGCCTGACTAAGTGCTCAGAAAGTTAGAGTACTATTCCCCGAACAATTCAGCTAGTTGTTGTGTACTCCATTTTTGCGAGTGCAGCTATTACAGCCGTACATAGCAGCTATAGTGACTTGCAACATTTAGGGACATTTTTTTTTATTCACGCAGCTTTCTCTACTGGATAAAGAGTGGAAACATACTTCTGGGCACATCGTTGCTCATGGCAGCGTTCGGCGGCTGCTGCAACACAGTCTACAGCGTTTGCCTGTACACTTTACTTACGTCAAGATTTAAAGACGACGGCGGTATGCTAATCGTGAGTGCACGTTTCTTTCATATCATGCGAAAATAATGGCATGACCGCGATTCTGTAGTTATCGATTCACTTACGTCAGCCAATTATACATATAGACAAAAGGTCTGTATCATTCATACGTTAACTTAGGGTGGCGCGAAAAATACAGCACACAAGAAAAAAGAGGACACAAAACGTGTGGTGCATTTTTCAAACCGTTCTAAGTAATTATGACCCAAAACCAACTTGCCCAACTTCTTACCTTACTGATTCAGATGGTAACTTCTGATATGTAATGCAAGAAGATGAGCGGCTGTAGCATCTTTCTTGCTACCGTATATACGGCTCAAGCGGCAACTTGAAAGTGACAGAACTAGCTCACAAGGAACACACATTCAAATATATTAAATAAACCACGACTATAATGCTGGCCAAGTGAGACAGAAGTTTATATTTCGACAGAAGCTTGCATATATAGTGTAGAACGAGGAATGTAGATCTATAACAGTGCAGCAAGTCTACGACAGTGAAGCAATGGTTGTTGTGTTACACAGCCAGTTCAGCTGTATTCAGTGACATTCTTTGTGCCATTGAATTCAGTAATTGGCAGTTGTTTCCCCCTAGCCACATTAGAGGGAAGGCACAAAGACAGCCCTACACATTGACATAATAGGAAGGGGGGTGCTGCAACTCGTAGGGGGTGCAAAGTCAGTCATATGCATTGACCAATAGAAAGGGGTGGTGTGAGGAACCTTCACCCCCCCCCCCCCCCCCCACTGAAGGGGAACTCTACCTATGCCTATGACAATGACAGCTTCTCTGACACCAATCTGTAATGAAACCTGGTTCAGCAATGAGCATACTGGCCCAACATGAAAATGACGTGGGCGTTTTCATCCCCCACGTTTCTACCAAGGCAGGGCACTGTTTCGTAAGGCCTCGTGAACGATTCAACAATGGGACAGTCACACTGGGCGCACAAGAGGCTGTAATGCAGGAAAGTGGTATAGCACGGGAAAGAGATGAAGACAAGAGAATGAGTTACCAACCGATTTATTTTCCAAAAAAATACTCAATATAAGTGACAGCCCATGTCCTTGTCCTTTGTTGTGCCAGATCCTCTATAATATCTATGCCCTAACTAGCCCAGCAACAAGTTTTATTAGGCGCTAGAGGTTCCTGAAGTAGAAGCATGATTTTCCCTTTCTCGCATACGCACCCCTCTTCTAGCTCGGTCAAAATGTGGTCCAGTTAATACAAGTTGTGCGGAAGACTGTCCTGAAGTTAAGGCTGTGCACCCCGTGACGGGGACACCACAGGAAACATAGCAGGACCACTAGCTCTACTGACGAGGAGATCGAAAGAGTGATTGTTGCTGGTAGATAAGCTGTCAGCAAGTTCTTCATTAGCATGCCTCACTAGGTGGCCACTGACAGAAACCTTTTCATCTTTTCAACACCGTCATTCATGCTATGGTGTCCTCCGTTTGTTCGGCTTCCTCCTGCACTTTCCAGAGTCACTATCGTTTGATCCTCCTCTTTCGGTTCTTTATACCACTTCAGAATGTTACCGCAATGATCCAATGGCTGTTCTCCTCTGGTACAATTAACAGTGGGTAACAGTTGCTCAGCAAGATTTTCCACGCATATCATCATCGCTTCATCACTGCCAAAAAATACCCTGCGCTGATGGTTACACAAGTCTGCACGCTGTCTTGACCGATGCTTGTTTATTTCAACTTTAATCGAAATGCTTTCACATTTTTCTTGATTCGGGAACAGTCAGTTTCCTGGTTAGAATATGACCCTTTTGAACATCTTGCGTCTTCTCCCATGCCTATCAAGAAGCTGTCACAGTCATCGCTATTCTACAGAAACCAGCTCGATAGTAGTCAATGCTGCTGTCATGTCTCATTTAAGCAAGAGGCGGATAGCACCTGTCACGTAGGTGACCAAACCATATTCGCGCATTCAGACAAGAAATACTGTCCACCAGCGATTGCATAAAGACCTTCTCATGGTAGCCTGCAGTCTCCTCGAGTTCCTCGTCAACTGCCTCGTATTCAGTAATATGGAGGATTTCTTAGTCCAAGCGGAGCAACTCAGCTTCCTTGCTCTTCAAGAAGTAGATGTGCTTCATGACATGGCTCTCTTCAGCATCAGGGTTCTGTAGCCATTCCGTCAGGGCCGTAATAATCTGACAGACCCTGACCCTGAGAGTTCCAAGAACCTTCCGAATACACTCAGCCGAGGTCATCGCTGTCCACGAACGACCACTCCCGGCTTTCACGAAACCAAACTATGTAATAAACGAGAACCCGTGGTCGGAGATCTGAAATACGTCTTTACTTCATCATGATGACAATGCTTCTAGTATGATTGGCACCTACCCACCCAGGGGGATCAGCCTAAAGTCGGGCAGATTATGTAGTCTGAATTTTTTTGTATGCTAATAGAAGCTACATAATAATTAGTATAAAAATCAATATTAACGAATCCAAATTTAAAGCTAGACCATGTTGCATAACCTCTCAAGAGCCACAGACCATTTTGCCAGGAAGACATAAAATTATTAGCGGTTGACTGTCGAAGTGATTAGTACGGCTTATTATGGGATTCTCTGCAGCACTCGCAAAACTCCGATGAATCCGATGATGATGATGATGATGATGATGATGATGATGATGATGATGATGATGATGATGATGATGATGATGATGATGATGATGATGGCCTATATCTATGGGTCACACCCACTCTGGGAAATTGGCCAAGAAACGAATAATTCGAACATGTATGTCCTCAAGAAAAGAATTGTATACAGATAAAAGTGATATCCCCGTCACTTCCTTTTCTTCTCTCGCACCTGCCCTTGCCCCACTCCATCATTTTTACCAGTGATCATGGATAGTCGTTAATTCACTGGGAATGCCTAAATGATCGGTCTCCAATAACTTTGATGGCATTCGCAACATTTCTTCAGCGTGTCATTATTTCAGGGCCTGATGGAGTGCCTCTGGGGAGCAGGCACGTTGATGGGATCATCCATAGGCGGGTCTCTCATTGACGTAAGTATTCCGTCAAAAGAAGCTACTAAGGGCGTGGCAGTTAGGTGGCAGTTAGTTAAAAAATATATGCAGCTAAGAAGCTGGCAGATTAATGGCAACATAGCACAACACAAAACACTGAACTAAAGACGATGCGCAGTCACATCAGCGGCAAAATTGCTATCCGTAGAATATATTTCTGTGGAGCCATCCATACATCTATAACTAGAGAATACAATGCGCTAATGTTTGGTAGCACGAGACCATATTATTTTACCTTTTTATAGGTTATACGGATCTTCTGGTTTTGTTCTCGCAAAGATGTCCATATGATCTCGTTTGAGTTGTTCAGATAATGACTCAGGCTTTTGACTCAAGATCACTTGAAGGCGACCGACAACTCTGTTGCTAAAAACATTCTATTCTTGAATAGTGGAAATGATATGACATGACATTCGCAATGATATTGTAAACCTGAGAGATAAAGGAATTTGGCCTTACTCTGACACTATGCCAGCTTATTTTAGCTCACCTTTTGCTGAGAACCAAAGGTTGAGGTGCTGAAGTAACACTGTTCTCAGTCTTATGCAATAATTCACTTAGCTCGCAAATACCCGGTACAAGTGATCTGCATATTACAAGGAGGAAGAAATAAATAGGCAGAAGGACAGGGAGGTTAGCCACTTCGTACATTATGAGCTTATCAACGGGACCACTGACCTTGATAGCAATTTCTACCGAAATGCCTTATGTGTCTATTTCGTGGGATTTTTATGTGTGTGTCGACATCGACAGCAGACATCCAGGAAAATCATCCTACCGGAGCTGGATTTGAAACCATACACCCACGATGTGCAAGCAAGTGTCTTGACACAGCATTGCCAGCAACACTTGCCAACTATTGCTATAGCAATTCTATATATAGAATTCATCACTGTAGAATTACATTCACATCCATAAAAGTCTCATAATCTTAAATGCTTGCAGAGAACAAATATATCTGAACGATGGCAATGAATTGCGTCCACAGGACAACAGTGTCAAATGAGAAGGTACAAGGCCCCCTGCAGTACAAGATACAAAAACCAACATGGGCAATCGTGCACATCAGGAAAACTAGGGCATTGCAAAAAACATGATGCCAAACATGCGTTTCGGCGGTGAAGGGACCGCTCAATAAGCTGACTAAAGGTACAGAAAAGAGCAAACACGCCACGCCGATATCGCGAAATACCGATCGAGCCTATAAATGAGTTCGTACCTTTGTGTAAAATTCCCTATAATAGCTCAGGCTAAACGACTCTGCTTATCATTCCCCTTTGCAGAGTGGAATTGCTCCTCAATTGTTTTATATAATTAGAAAGCCTTTCGAACATTGCTGATTCAGTCATTGCTCATCTATAAGTGTTATGACTGCTCGTAATATTCTTTCTTTTTTACTTGTGACAGCTTTGGGCATTTCCTCTACCTTTCTTCGTCATTGGCGGCGTCCTACTTCTGTCATTACCCTTCATGGCACTAATAAATCCTAGGAGTTCCAAGCATGGTGAGCTGATTCATGAAACTAGCAAGGATTCTCCCTCCCGGACTGACTTATTTTTGTACAGTTTATATGCAGTAGCTTAGTTTTTAACCTGATGACTGTGGTGACATCTCACTAAATCTCAGATATTTGTGTATGTATTGTTATGTATACCTGCGTTTTGGTATGGCATGCTTAACAGTCATTGCTATCTTTGTTCAGTGTGTTTAGATGGCATCGGCCACACATGCCTGGATGCAGTGCCGTGCCCTAAACTTAAATACGAGTAAGCTAGCCCTCCCCCCTTCTTTCTAATTCAAAAATTTGGCATATTGGGACAGGTGGCGCTCATGATGGCAGGTTTAAGAACTATGAAAAATTACGTGCTTGTTGACATGGTTTTACCACTTCCTTTGAAAGTGAGTGCAAATGTTGCCATCAATAATGTTCTGTTGCTATTGTATTTTACAGGAGGCTGTTATGAGTTCACAACTACAGCCGACTTTGGTGCTGTAGTTGCCCGCCGCCGCCAGCGTTCGTAACCGCTGTCGCGCAAAATGAGAAAACATGAAATGAGAAAAACATTTTTAGGGTAAAATGGGATATGAAATCCCGTGCTGCGAGTATTCGTTCGGCATGCTTGTCGAGTATTTTACTATAGAGCCACCCTGATGCTCAAAGCTTCTTCAAGAAAATGTCCTGTCGGACGCGAGGCTCGCCAGTGGAAGAACTGGCGCCACTGTCGACATGATGTGCTTAGCAAGATAGCAACAACGTCGTCTGCTACGAGAGCACTGGCATGCGCTGAAAACAACATTTTAGAATGACACCTACGCTTTATTTCTGATTAAATAGCAACGTTTCCCAGCTTCAGCTGTACGCTTGACAATACTTGAAAGCACTGCAATACGCAGTCACTGTCTTTGAAGACGTGTTGCGAGCACTTGCAAGAAGGTGTGCGCCATGAAGAAGGTGCACCCCAAGGAATTTTTTTTGTGTGCGCTCACTCTACCTATACCGTAAACATGTAGCACTGGTAAATGATTCTGAGCTTTATATTTATCCAATGCTGTTATTTTTAACCTAAATCTTCCCTTGTTTTAAAAATATTCACAGGTATGTCAGGTTGGCTTCCGTGTGGCCATAGGTGTCTGCAGGGTTGCCCTTCAGGGGGGGTGGGGGGGGGTGATGGTTCGTCGCAGCGCCCCCTTCCCATCTCAAGCTATTATGGCAATGTATGGTGCTGAACTTTATGCTCCCCTTTTGGGTGACCAGGTGGGGTGGCCTGCCCCTCTGCATTATCCGCTTGTGCACACGCCTATGCGTGTGGCGTTTTCATATGGGGGAGTGCGCTGGTGGAGCATATGGGGGAGCGTGCCGGCGCTATCCTACAAGCACGCAAGCGAGGCGCGTTTGCACTGTGTGACGCTGTGGAGATACGAAGTCGCCCTTTATTGGGCGATTCCGTATCTCCTCACCCCCAATACAGGCGTCATGTCGGGCAAGAAATCTTATTACCATGTGTAATATGGCAGGGTAGAAGATTGAAATGACACCAAGCATCACACAGTGCAAATTGCGCAACGAATCGGTCATTGACTACTCTCCACCCATAAACAAGGGCTCAGCCATTATTCTATGCCGTGATCTGCCACAGCACAAAATGCACATAATGACTTATTGACAAAATGCACATAATGACTTAAGGGATGTGCAAGTACATGCACAATACATTGTTTCTGCCTTTATTTTGCCCGCAAATACCGCAAAACCTATTGCAATGCCTCTAAATTAATTTAAAGCAGCGATGAAAATGATTCAAGTGATTGAGCACTGATGACGTCATTCGACAAGTCACTTCACATCTCTATAACTGCGGGAAAAAAAGAATACTTCAACGTGTTATAACATGACAAGAATGGGCATATGTATTTCTCGTTGTTAGTTCTACTGGAGTGACAGTTCGGAGCTTTTGGGTAATCATCCTTATTTAAGTTTACCAAGTTGCTTGAAAGGATAAACAAAAACTTCAGACTAGCTAATTGTCATCGGCTAGCAAGATAAAAAATACTCGAAGTGCAGGGACGTTTTTGCTTTGTATATGAAAGTGGCACTTGTGGTGAAAATTGTTCTCTCCTGTTGTGCAGAGTGCCCAACGAACGACATCGTGCCTCAACAAGAATGTGTGGAGAAGAAGTACTGGACCCTCATTTATGATCTCATATTTATAGTCAATCTTGGCACTGTTACAATAAGTTGGGCTATGACCAGCTTTAACGAACCAACATTGGAACCGTTCTTGCGTCAGGTAAGCATAGTGCAAACATTCTCATAATGAGTATAATTCTTCGCAGCGCAATAACTAAGAAGGGACAGAAGAAAGGAGACAGAGCGCTCACAACTTAAAACGCTTAAACTTATTCACACAACAGTCATGTGCGATCCACATTAACCGCAGTTCAATGTGTTATTAACCATAGTAAGTACAACTTCTCTTTATCTGTTGGAGAAACAGAAAGCATGCCGATACGTCCATCTTTAATCTCTCCCTCTCCCCCTCTTTCACTTCATTTTTTGAAAGATGGATGTGTCGGCACGCCTTCTATTTTTTTAATCCGTAAAAAGAAGTTATCACTATCAAATATTTGTCTTCGGGCGACTGATTTGTTTTTACTCTATTTTGGCGGATTTATGTATACCAAATACAAATGATTTTCTAAAAGATCTAGTGCAGGCAGTTCAAAGTGCCCACTGGACAATATTGAACAGGTTGCAGCGCGAAAGACTGCCCTCAGGTCTCAAGGATGAGCACTACAAAATAAATTAAAATCTCATCGCTTCTAAAACATTGCTGCGAGCGCATCAGTATGCGATTCTCATAGGAATCAAATACATCTCGAGAATATTAAATCAAATAAAAATGACAGCATGCACTCTGAATTATTAACTTGCAGACTTGGTTATGTGTTTTTCATATTTTTGTGTTTGTGCCTTTTTTTTTCTGTGAAAACTATAGTGCAGTAATTAGGAGATAATTTCCAAGTGTCTCCTGTGTGAACTTCTTGGTTAACTCTTGTGTTACACGGTAAAGTCTCGTTGCGTAAACATTTATATTGTAGTACCGAGCCAAGATATGTGAATGTCTATACATGTGGTTGTCTACATATGCGATTGTTTGAAATTATGCATTAGCAGCATAATGTGTAAGAGGGTATACCCTGTGCCAAACAGATGCCAGCCACTTCATAAATATGTTATTCAAACAGCAATAACTGGCGAATACACAGCTGTGTCTCAACATGGTAACATACGAGTTATACTCATTTACATGGAAGCTCAATTTTTCGTATAAATATGTAGATGTTGCGTAGATATCAGTTGTAACTCAAGTTGCCATTTAGTGCTCGAAACTGTAATATGTGAAATGCATATTTCAAATTGCAGTTTAACATGTCAAGCACACAAGTGGGAACGGTATTCACAGTTCAATTTGTTGGATATTCTATCGGCGCCTTACTTGGAGGCCTTTTTGCGAAGTTCAAGGTGAGAAAAAGATTGTTTTTTGAACGTCGTAATTCGCGTGCTCTGCTATCTTACTATGAAGATTCAATGCACTTATGCAAAGTGGTGTGACATATTACAAAGGCCAACATTTGCCCGGATGTGATTAAGACCTGTCATAACTAATAGCGAATGCTTCAACTTGAAACAATGATATTTCTGCAGTCACTATAAGTAATGAAAGCATTTCGCACCATTTAGTACAATTTATTTACATTCCCTTCTTATGTAACACCCCATAGAGGGGCATTTAAGGTTATGAAATGAAATAAAATGAACTCATTAATCCGGAGTGATCAGACGTCGCTAATAAACGGGAATGTCGATAGGTGCTTCATTAAGCGCATTTTTCATTCAGCCCTCTTTATTTGCGCATATGTGTTATTGTTACAGTTAATGTGTATTTTGCTTCACCGTGAGCATTGATAGTTGTTCAAGCAACAAAAAATAAATATTGTGTCTGTTAGATATAAAAGTACCACTAAAAGCAAATAACCGATTTGATATTAAGAAATAACCTATTTGATATTAAGAAGTTATAATTTAGTGCACACCATGATATGTTCCGACCTTGAATTTTATGTATAAGACTCATGCTAAGTGGGTTAAAATATTTGTAATACTATAAAATCTATGTCACTAATACTGCTATCGAGTCTCAATGTCCTAATAATTTGATCACAACCAGTGTATGTTTATTTGTTTGCTTGTTCGTTTCTTTGTTCACAATCACATATTGTGCATTTCTTTCTTACAATGTCGCTCAATTAACCATCTGGCATATGCGTCCCGTTCCAAATCCTTAGATTCTTTTCTCATGACAGTCAGTACTTGAAAATGAATATTGAAATAGGCATGCGACGTTACCAAAGCCTCATGTTTTGCTGCGCAGTGATATCAAGTATTAAGCATTTCGTTTTTCCAGCACTGTCGAGCACATCAATTTGAAACTTTGTCTTATTCTTGAACTCTGCTTAACAAGAATTCTGGCTGTTTTTCGGTACAGACGTTCTTGAACCCATGCACATGTTGGTTTGTGCATGCATGTGAGTGTATACGTGTGAAAGACTTCCATTATTACACTGTATGTCTTCATATTTCGACATTCTAGAAGGATCTTACTAAGATCTGTTTAATTAAGCAAATAGAGACCTAACCCTAAACACACACGCACATATATATATATATATATACTCTTTAATTTAACAGCCTTATGAAAGCCGACAGTTACGTGCACTCATGACACTGTGAATGCTACGCTATCTGGAAAGGATATTTCTGATCACTCCTGTGTTACTTTTGCAGTCTAGGTGCCTAGAGGCTGCATCGCACACGCACTGCATCTATGCTTGCGATTGAATGTGCATCACAAAATTATGTAGTGAAAAGTATATGCATTTACGGGCCCTTTTTTGTTTGATTGCTTCTCGACCTCACTTGTTCTAATGTTACTTTCTGCTTAACTTACGCACAACCTTTTTTTAAAATTCTTCTCCTTTTACAGATGGAACCATTCCTGAACTTTTTCGGAATGTTGCTGTCAACGATAGGGTACATTATACTTGGCCCGATACCTATCATACCAATTCTGCCGTAAGGAAAACTACCTCCGCACTTTATTCACCTCATGCATCTATAGAAGCTGCGAGGTGTCAGGGCCAAAGAGATGTGTTAACCTGATCCATCACGCTACACAAAACGTTAGTAGCCCTTACAGTTTGGAAAATCTTATAAATTGACTAGCAATAACTGTCTAGCTACGAGCAACACATTGTTGTTTTATAAGGAAGTCTGCTTTAAAGCAACATCTCTCTGAGAGGACAGCACTCGGCTTCTTAGAAAAGAAACAACCATGCAGAATTTCTTAAGGGAGTTGCCAAAGTGACACGTAAGCATAGAGCTTTACTGTAGATTGCCGCAATTCCGAGAACATTGTTTTCCACTGCACCAGCATGGCATCCTTCAGCTTTTTTCTAGCATAATTCAGCGTCTGAAATGGCAGGCGCATCCCGCGGCCACCAAAACGTGTCTTTCTCAATCTTTTGCATCAAATTTTCACAAGGTCAGAATTTCACTGATGTGTGCAATCTTCAATGTCAGCTTCGCATGTCTTTCATATCATAAAAAGAACCTTTATTCCATTATTTTCAAATTCAGTGAAGCTTTAATAGAAAGTCTTCTACGTTTAATATGCATGCAGGTATGATTGAAATGATGGTTCATATAAAAGATGAAATCCTTTGTTAGAGGAGCCACCATCTAAAACTAGATAATGTGCAACCACCTCATTAGTTCAGAAAGGGTCTATGTAGCTGCTGAAAGTATTATGAAAGTGTCACGGTGCTTACTTGCTGGATTCTGTGACACACATGACGTAAAAACACTGGTGCCCTATCTTCTTTTGAACTTGCTGTGTTTTTGTCTGAAATATTGGCTGTCGTACGAATGACCATTTCAAATATACTATCAGTTTGATCTGCTTCTCTGCTTTCTTCACATGTTTCAGGAACGTTTTCTTCGTATACGTCTCGCAGATATTCATCGGCCTCGGCATGGCAGTCACATACGTCAGCCCCTACATGCATGCTCTCAGACACACTGTGTAAGCCCATACTTATTACTGTTTCAGTAATCGAGTGAAAGAGAAATTTTATTCGATGCTATCGGTCATGGCATTGGGCTCGTGATTACCCATTCGTTTTGCAAACTTTGAAAGACACCACGTAATAATTCCAACAATCCCAGTGTTACTGCAATTAACTGATGGATTGGATAGAGCACTTAAAGCAGTCATTTCCAAATAACAACATATAATTTATTGTTGTCTCCAAAGCCGAAAGTGTACAGTGCTAGCATACAGAACGGAAACTCTAAGGTTCAAGAAGGAACACGAGAAGTTAAGAGCCACGTAACGTACAATTTAGCAAACAATATTTGGATGGCGTTAAGAGACAGGAAGATAACAGTGTATTAGAAAACAAACAGGGGTAACCGACATTCTGGGTGACATTAGGCACAAAAAATGAACCGGTGCACCATAGAGTTTCCTAAAGCTAACTTGAGGGGAAACTGGTACTCGTTCATTCATTGTGGGAATGACGCGTAGTACACAAATTTGCCTGGTCTTCGTACTTGCGCGCTTCGAACACACTTGTAACTTTGTTTATAGCTGTACTTTATTTTTGTTTCGAATAAAAAAACGGACTATAGTAAACTTTGTGAGTGGATTTGAATTCGTCAGCCTGAAAAGTTCAAGGTGATGAAGTGCAACTGCTAAACCTTTGCCGAACTTCGTATTTAGGCAAAGCAGATTCAGGCCACTCACCGCCAAAGGGAGGCAAAAGAATGAAGACTAGACGAAACTAGCCAAATTTGTGTACTGCCCATCATTCTCATGCTTGCTGAAGAAGCGCCATGCGTCTCCTTTCCCATAGAAACTAGCATCAGAGTTACCTCTAGCGTATCTATAGGAAACTCCATGCCGGGCATGTCACGTAATGCAAAGGACTGCCAACCAATGGTCAGAATAGCCAACATTGGTTAGTGCGACTTAATGTATATCAAGGGAGAGGAGACGTGACCGAAGGCGGCAGAGGGTCACTTATATCTGTGTTGGTTAGAGCAACGTAATGGATATCAAAGAAAAGAAGACGTAGCCGAGGATGGCAGAGGGTCACTCGGATCCATGCTGGTTAGAGCAACGTAATAGATATCAAGGGTGAGAAGGCGTAGCCGAGGACGGCTGAAGTATAAAACATAACCAGCTGTCATAGGATAGAATAATTTGGATACTATTGGGAGGGGCCTTCGTTCTGCAATGTATGTGAGATAGCCTGACATGTCATACTATTGGGAGGGGCCTTCGTTCTGCAATGTATGTGAGATAGCCTGACAATGAGGATGAATACTACTTCGCTAGCTTTAACAATGAGTTCGAGTGCTAGGCGAAGGGCTAGTTCGGTTGCTAATCAATCATAGTACTGTTTAACGGCTCTGTTATAACAAACTTCCATATCCTGAGAAAGTGTCATCATTGTACCCAATATACCTTACACAAGTATTCGTTAAGCATTGGTACTATCAGCACACTGGTAGAAGTGTTATATTTGTTTAATTTGGTGTAATTGATAAGTCTGTCTTCTTATGCCACAGTTTAACTGTTTTAGTTATTGCATTCTTGACTACATTTAAGTGGCACTAAGAGAAAGCAAGAGATTTGCTTAGACTGATGATTTATAATGTTCAAAAATACTACTGCCGGCATGACAGAAAAAAAAATTTGGTCGGTGGACTTTGATTAAATTTTTCACTGGATTCTCTGCGTGTGATGACAGCGTGACGTCGCAGATTTCAATTTTTTTAAGCAAGTGCATTTCTTAGTCGGGGCATGTCAGGCTTATGTCGGTGTCCGCGCGTCGGGAGGTGTTATCTCTCTGCTCTCACAAGCTCTCCCATAGCAACCGCTGTGGGCGCGCGCGCTTATCCTCGCCGCTATCAGCAGGTGGTGCGGGCGGAGTAGCGCAGAGTGAATGCACGCTGACGTGTGAGGTCGCTCGCGTCGCGGAAGCAAGGTGGAGCTCCTGCGTGTGTGGAGAGAGTGTAGGAAAGGGTAGGTGCAACGCTTCACCTCTACTTTTCTCCCCCTTTGCTCTCTCTCCTCCCTGCGCCCTGTGTACTCTCCCGTCGGCTCGCTCGTACGTATATGTAAATGAAGCGCGCGCCTCACTCTCGACCGTTCACAGGCTGATGAATGTGAAAATAAATAGTTACGGTACAAATCCTCGTCTCGTCATTTAAATTACTACGCCGTGTACTCTCAGCTCAACAAATGCATTCGCGTTTCCTTGATATTCCCTTCGGAGAGGTGGGGGCAATTTTTCAAAAAGTTTTGGCCACAGTGGCTAATCTGGAAGAGCACATTTGCGGCGTCTATTATGAAACTACCTCTTGAGGCTTAAAAATATGCAGTCTGATCTAATCCATTTTGCTTCACAGTGAGAACGCTGGTTACCCCGACACTGAGAAAACTCACGGTGTAGTGACAAGTGCGACTTACCAATTCATGGTTTTTGGGTAAGTAAGTAAAATATCTGGTGGTACCCACAACCCAAGTGCTCACTGACAACTTCAGTTTTGCTACATTTGCTGCAGTGCCGTGATAACATCTCCCGTAGCGGGATTTGTGACCCAGAAGCTTGGCTTTCCATTTTCCTCCATGATTTTCGCCGGTTTCCTGGCTTTTTGGGTAAGTTCAGTGATATTTTCACAGATAAAGCTTATTGAAAGCGAGGGGGGGGGGGGGGGCAGTCGTTTCTGTTTTGTTATTTAATCTTACGTATGCGTTTGCAGCATACAGAATCAACTTTGTATGGAAATGCACACGCGCATATAAATATACAGGCGTAAACATCTATTTGTATAATCGCGGTCCACTAGAGCACTATGATTACTAAATATTTGTTAAGGAACTAACCATTCGTGGTGGCACTATTTGCGTATACTAATCCGGCAGCATATTCCACTGAGCTACATTTCACTACGTTCACTTTCTAAGTGGTTTCTAAGTTTTGTGGCAAGTATATGGTTAGTAATACTAGCACCTCCAATACTTTTTCGTCATACTCTCCAAGCAGCCAGCTCTGCTCCAAGGACGCTTTTCATGACGTATACTGCATCTCCTTTATCTTCTGTATTACCTTGGTTTCACGCTTTCGCAAAGACGCAAGAGGTAGTAGCACCAACATCAATGTCTTTTATTATTTATCACGGGAACGCCGCAAATACCAAATGAACGGGCAGTTAGCACGCATGAAGCAACAAGGCACATGGTTGGTTTTTGTTATTCCAGGACTTTTTGCCTGCCAAACGTCAGCTTTTTGCCGCGTGACCATTCTCACGAGACATTGCACTATTTTGCCCTAATAACGTGCGGGACTGCGGGAAGCTGAATTACAATGCTTCTTCTTTTTTTTTTACAGACCATCGTGACGGGTGTTGTGTGGTTGCACCTAGATTACTCACTCTGCGGCAAGAAGCGACCACCGGAGTGTCCAAAGCCTTCTACGACAGACGAGGAGGACAATGTGCAGGCAGAACCCTGCTCTTCGTGACGCTGCAGAAAAGTGCATCTGACATTCACGCTTGGTCTACAAACAGCAGTGTTCGTGTTGTGTACATAAGAAAAACTGGACCCATGGAACGTCATGAGTGGTTTCAGGAAACAGCGACGACGTTGTGCGTAACATGTGCTGAAGGGAACGCGAATAAGCGTCAGCTATACATGCACATGTTTCATGTACTAGCAATTGAGTGAAATGTTTCAACGCGACGCTGTTTAAAAGCTAATTGAGCATATATTCTGCTATTGGCGTAGGCGTCACTGGTTGCGAGCGAAAAATTGCGGAGATTGCAAATAAGGTTCATCGGTTCGGGCCGGAACTGATTCAAGCATTTTGCGTGGCAAGCAGGTATTCGAACACAACGCCACGCCAGTGCTAAAAACTGTTTCGAAAAAAATAAATAAATAAACCTGCAAGAGGTTTTTTGTTTTTGAATCTGCCATTACAACCACATTGTCAATCATCATAAAACAAGGTAAAGGCATGCTAACACGAAAACAATAGGGAATAACAATATACGATCGCGCAGACAAAGAAACTAGACCCAAATTCATCTGTGCATGTGCAGCTTAGTGCCACCTTCTTAATCCGGCACACGTGAGGTATTTAACTCGTCAGGCATTTTATTTGTTCTTAAAGTACGTTAACGAAAGGCTGGCGGGTTTTTTTGATATTTTTTTAGATTACAGCCCCATTTGCAATCATCATAAGACAAGGCTTTCACATGAGCTTCCACTGCTTCAGATATGTCAAGCCTCAACTATTAAACGCGTTTTTTTAATTCTTCTGTTTGCATAAGACTGGGCATTCATTGAACTTTGGCGCGCATTTACACTTTGGGCAATGTATGAAAGGATTATGTGCTGAGTCTCGCTCCTTGTGCTTCATCAGTCTCTGATTAACACGGTAGGCCATTTTCCCACTGGCCGCAACTAAGAGGAACCTTCTTCAAGGTGTTTCATGCAACAGTAACTCAAAAATTTTATGAACAGCGTTTTGCCGCAACTGAACGAAATCAACAACGTATGACATTTCGTCACTTGTGCACGCATTAGGCTATTTTTCATATCGCGTTTAACTAGTTAGGTAGCCAAGATCAATTATGCAAAATTTGATGATTAGGGCCAAGTGCGTTTCTTCAGTAGTGGAGGTCATTCCAAAACGACCAGTCCATTTTTTATGGCAACGTACAAGCTGTGTGGTGGTTTTTCTGGCGTTCAAAGAGCCTGCGAAATATAAAATAAAATCAAGTGACTGTACGCGCCCATGCGCTGCCGAATCGCAGCGCTCTCAAGCATGTTTCGAGCGAAACAGATGTCTGCAAAACTGAAAAAAATACAAACAAAAAAGAAAGCAGAAGTGAAAAGAACCAGTTTGAATCTGCATATCCCCCAATCGCCCTTCCTTGTTTCAAAGAGCTAGCGAAAAAGCCACGTTATCAAGCATGTCAGGTCCACAATGACCAACTAAAATGACTTTTAAAATCTCAAGTTTAAATATATTGTCTCCACTGCCTACTACGTCTTCATTCATTAGCCGTGGGTTACCCATCTGCCCGGTCTGCCCCCAGTACACAACCGCAACATAGGATATTCAGTGCACTGGGCACGGTCATATTTGTATTTAGTACACGGTACAGCGTTTTCTTTGGTACGTGTCAAGCTGTGCATCGTGCAAAAGGTGGCCCGTACTTGGCTTGTGTTAATTTCACCTATCTTTTCGATGATTTCCACGAGCTTATGTCTTCTTCCTATGACAATATTGCGGAATCTCAGCTTGTGTATATACGCAAACTTCATATTTCGTGATTACATTCAATTAGACGAAAGATCCGACTGCAGTTATGTTGAATATCGACCACGATGGCCTGGAGCACTCGGTCGTGTGTGATCGTGTTGTTGCGCTATCCATCTGCTGCTATGCTATGACAAACACGCCCAGTCTTCAACTTTAGCGAGATTAAGCGAGGACAACGCGGACGCAGCATGCACGGGACCAAATTAACTGGAACAATTGGGAAGAGGTTTTTGCACTTCAGTAGGCGTAGCCAGGCAGACGATGATGATGACTGCCAACGTTCGCACATGGTCGCGCCAAGCCTTGTTGGGCCTAGCATGTCACGTTATGGCTCTCCATCGGCATTGCGAGTGACGTACCCCGGTGGTCTGTGGTTACTGTGCTAGACAGCTACAGCACCCCAAGGTCGCAGGATCGAAACCCAAGGCCACTGGGGGAGCTTATCGATGGAGGCGAAAAATGCCAGAGGTCGTGTATCAATAGAGCTAGGTTCACGTTAAAGGCTGTCGAGATTTCCGTAGCCCACCATCGCGGCGTCCCTCGTAATCGTATCGTGGTTTTGGGACGTGAAACCCCAACAATCGTGAGCGAGAAATGGGCGCCAGATGCCGCCTGAGCAGGCGCGAACGGCAGCTCCTTATCGCACCAGCCTGCGTCGGCCGTGCCCTTGCCACGTCTCGGTTATCGGCGCCGACGGCTGCACCCCGTCGTAAAGACGTCGCCGACTGTATACTTTGCCGAGCCTTCCTTGCAGTGGCCTTCCCCATCCGAACAGCCTTTCACGAGCTTGAGACGCCAGACGACTCCGCCGAAGGAAGAGAGGAAAAAACTTTATTTGACGAGCACCATCAGAAGCGGTGAGAATGCTACGCTGCGTTTTATTGTCTGCATTATTTGGGTAGCTTATAGTCGCTCTTCGATGCATCCGGTATGGCGGTCATCCGATAGCTGCTTAGTGGAAGTCGTGCACGCAATTTACCCGGGAATTAGAGAATTAGTTCACGCTTCTAAATTGGCTTTCTCCTAATTAAATCGGTGAAAACTAAGCCCGAATTAAAAGCTGGTGATCTGCCCCTTGCGTCCGTCAAAATATTACGGACTTGTACAGAAGGTCACTTCTTGATAAAGGAGCCGTCGACACAGACTACGTCGACCATTCATGTCCAGATTCTTCTATTTCAAAGCTTGAGCTGATCAATCGCATGTATGTAAATTCCGCTGTACAATTGTACTCAATTGTACTGTACGGTAATTTAGTTCAGCAGACGCCAAAACAACTGTGAGCTCTGCTGTAGATTTACGCACCTTGAAGGAACCTCAAGGGAGACATCAAATCGGTTTAGGTAGATAATGTACTCGTCCAGAACCTTGTTTCCATTAAATTCGCAATCATATTTCTTTTATTTATTATTTTGTTTACTAAAAAGGAAATGAAGGTCAACCTCACGTTCAAATTTCGCGCCCACACTTGAAGACGTGATCGCTAGAGTAACGTCCCGAACAATAGTTTTTTTTTTTTAACTTCCTATGCTTAGACCGTGTGTACGTTAGAACAGCCTGCTTGCATCTATAGCAGGGAATGATTACGTGCGCCCTGCCAGACATCCTCAAAATCTCCGACGACACGGCTTTTGGTGCGGGAACCTGAAGGCGTCGTCTAGAACCTGTTTTTTTTTTTTTAGTTTGGCGTGTTTTAACCTACAAAACGCCTTCTCCCGGTATGTATGACGCTTTTAGTATTGTAAAATTGTAATTTACTGATGAGAAACACATCATCGTTCCCTTTAGAACCCCTTTAAAAATAGCTTACTATTCCTTGAATGGCCACCTCTATGACTATTGTCCGCCACGGTGGATAAGTAGTTACGGTGCTCAGCTGCTGACCCCAATGTCGCGGGTTCGACTCCGGCCGCGGCGGTCGAGTTTCGGTTGTGGCGGAGGCGGAAATGTTGTAGGCCCGTGTGCTCAGATTTGGGTGCACGTTAAAGAACCCCAGGTGGTCTAAATTTCCGGAGCCCTCCACTACGGCGTCTCTCATAATCATATAGTGGTTTTGGGACGTTAAACCCCACATATCAATCAATTCGGTTGTGGCGAAACGATAGGAGGCCCGTGTAGTGTGAGATGGCAGTGCACGTTATAGAACACCAGAAGTCGAAATTGCCGGAGCCCTCCGTTGCGGCGTCTCTCATAATCTTATCGTGGTTTTGGGACTTAAAACCTCAGATATTATTATATTATTATTATTAGTAGTAGTAGTAGTAGTAGTAGTAGTAGTAGCAGTAGTAGTAGTAGTAGTAGTAGTAGTAGTAGTAGTAGTAGTAGTAGTAGTAGTAGTAGTACGGCTATTATTGTTTGATCTTCGAGGTGAACTAATGCAGGAAACAATGTTGCTGCCACCTTATCACCTTATGAACCAACTCGCCCAGCTACAAGTTTTATTTATCAACATCAGCAGTTAATAAAGTATCAGCCCATCAGCGCAATCTTAAAGCAATAGCGTTAAAGAGACCCTACGACAGAAAACGCGCTCTCGGCGTCGGCGGCGATGCCCGTCAGCGAAAAACCCTGATGGTGCGAGAAAAAAAAAAAAGAAGTCCGAGCTAGAGCCGATATTCATCCCAACGATGCCCCAGCGCAAGCGCGTTTCCCCTACGGCGGAAAAGACGCGACTGGTCACTTCATTTCGTAGGCTTCGCTACTGACAATGCCGATAGTCTCGGCACATGCCAAAATCCTAACGAAACGACAGAGGGCAGCACAGCAAAATGATAGAGGTGGTTTCTGCGTGGCAGTCGAGTATTCACCGAACATCTTCAAGCACAAGTTAAACGTTTCATGGTGGGGCACGGAGCTGCTTTGGAAAAAGGGCTATGATTTCGCCACGTCACCCGAGCAGTCGCGTTATCATGTGTAATATTGCTTGGAAGAAGCGTATACGATAGCACCGGGCGCCACTCCCGTGAATTGCGTAACGAACGAGTGGGTGGTTTTAAAGTTGGTGCACACGTTGCAGGAGTCTCAGCTATACAATTATCATGAGTCATTCCATCAACAATGTGTACCGCTACGTAACAATGTCGTTGGTGTTTAACGTCCCACAAACAGTATTTGATAATGAGAGATGCCGCAGTGGAGGGCTCCGGAAATTTCGACGAAAACCAAGTTAGGTACACGGGCCTCAAGCGATATCGCCTCCTTGGAAAATGCGGCCGCTGAGGCGAGAATGTGTACAGCTATGTAGGTGCGCATATTGCCTCACACACAATTAGTGGGTACTGAGGAGAATGTCGAGTATACGGCATAGAAGGCACTTCGCAACTGTACTTCCATGGTGCGCCTGAGGGGAGTTTACCACGACTAGTGTCACGCGCACAAGCGTTCCTTCCCTCACGGCACATAGTTGAGGCGTCCACCGAGACGATGATGATGATTTGTGGAGCCCCAAAACCACCATATGATTATGAGAGACGCCGTAGTGGAGGGCTCCGGAAATTCAGATTACCTGGGGTTGATTCTTTAACGTGCGCCCAGATCTGAGCACACGGGCCTACAACATTTCCGCCTCCATCGGAAATGCAGCCGACGCAGCCGGGATTTGAGCCCGCGACCTGCGGGTCGGCAGCCGAGTATACCTTAGCCACTAGACCACCACGGCGGGGCCCACCGAGAAGCGAAGTATATGGCAGGCGAATAAGAAAGGGACGCAAAGACAGCCCGATAACGTTATCACGTTACACTCTTAAAGGTGAAATAATCATCCTCCAACCGTCTTTATATTGATATAAGAAGCACTTTTGAGCATACGCTGCAGTGATACACTGCGTATCTGAAGGATATGCCAATTAGGAAAGCAGAGGTAACTCTTGAGATCTATATAGGCACCCGCTGCTGTTACAGAATAAGATAGTGTTGGATATGGTGTTATGCAGATGCCTGGTATATGAAATCAGGCACGTCTGACTATAAAGCTGCGCGCAGAATCGTAGGCAGAAATAAATCCGGGGAATGCGCCTCCCTGATCAGAAATGGGTCTGGGCCGGCATATGTGGTCGAGTGTGATTTCAAAACAGAAAAAAGTAAGAAAGAAAAAAATGCGTGGGGGGGGGGGGGGGTGCACGGGTCCAGCGTACCGCACTCTGGCTACGCCAGTTCTCGTGATCCCTTTCAAAGTTCGTCTTAGAACAAAAAGAAACATGGCGAAAATTGTACGTGCTCAGGCAGTGCTCACAAGCCTATTGTGGCTACATAATTTTTTTCAGACGGTACTGCAGTAAACATGAATCACTACGGAATACGACACTTGAGATGAGCTTATTGGCTTGCCCTCAAAGTGAAAATTTCTGGCATTCACAGGCTGCCGCATTCCATTGTACGTGGATTGTGTTACGGTCATTGAAGAATTCAATATGTTATTTTTTTACTTCTATCGTGACTGTATTTTTTCTCACACGAAGTAACTTGTTTTTTTTTTAATTTCTTTGCAAAAAATTCAAGTGATGAAAGCATTGGAAACACTTAAAAATATTGGAATCTTAAATTTGCAAGTAGCGGCTTTGCCTGTGGATATTTTATATCTTCCAAAACGAGATATTTTTTTGCTTTAAAAAAACCTTTCTGTAGGAATCGTACGCAGAAAAAGAGACACGCGCGGTAAGCTGCATTCTTGTGTCTCTCATTTTCCTGTTTGCTGTCGGTTCGTTGGTGCTTGCTCGAGGTTTTAAAGCGATAACTTTTGTCGCAGAAAATGCGGTATGGGAGTGAATGTTGTTATCCGCGAACTGAAAATCGGCGTTGTCCCCGTGATTTCCCTCCCTCTTTGCCGTATGTCATAACTAACGCCTTTGGCTCGTTCATTTCTTTCATTATTATTATTATTATTATTATTATTATTATACTATTGTTGTTGCTGCTGTTATTAGTTCAGTGATATATGTCTTCGATATCACTCTTCGCGCTTGTTGTTGGGTCTTCGGGCAAGAAGGGTGGTAAATGAAGGCCTCTTTAGCCGGCTTACTTATATATAGTCAAGGCTTTCCGTTTATCGAGCTCTTTGCAGTCACTTAGCGGACAAGTGGCAGCTTCTAAATTTTTTAAGATTGACCGATAAGCGTAATGACTTCCACAAGACGGAAGTACAGCGTTGCCTAAAACGCGCAAAACTGCGCGAAAGTTGAGCAACTCCCAAATGAGAAGTGCAACGATCTCATGAATAAGTTTGATTTCCAGCGTGACTCGCGCTGTTGTGTACGCCCAAATCAACGAACAGCGGATAACTCGAAACCAGATTAAAGCTGATTTGCGGTTGTCATTTGTATAAAATGTCTACCTTGATCATTTATCTCCTCACATTCATCTTAGAAATCAGGCCGAATAGAATACAGAAAGCATGCTTGCACTTGCTTTCTTTTTTTTTTTCCGACCCTACTCACAAACCGTATACTGAGTTACCGATGGCAGAGATACAGAGCCACGGCAGCGTTTTATTTACATTCAAACCAATAAGGACCGAATGCGAAAACGATGATTAATACGAATGATTATTGTTCGTGTTTGATGTCTCAGAAGCACCGTTTCGTATGAGAGACGGCTGTAGTGGAGGGCTCCGGAAATCGCAACTACCTGGGGTTCTTTAACGCGCAACTAAATCTGTACGCGGGCCACAAGCATTATCGCCTTCATCGGAAATGCGCCCGCCGTGGTCGGGATTCGATCCTGTGACCTCTTCGGGTCAGCAGTTCAGCACCTCAACGACTGCAGTGGTTCGATGAACACTGAAATGCATTGCAGGAATATACGGAGTTTATACAATACGCGGAAACAAATTAAAGCAAGCGCGGCATGGAGCTGATGGCTGATAAGGGCCTTCTTTACGAGAAAGTAAAACCGACGTCATTTTCGGCTCATACGAGACGCCTGCAGGTAAAAGGTATATAAACATGAGCCGTATTACAATTGTGAACTATGCGTATAGCTTCAGAAAAGCCTGTGTGAGGACTAGTTGGAACATACTGCACGTAAAAGCTGCACTGCAAATGTGGGGACGAAAAACCGGACTGACACAGCGACTCGAGCAGTTTTTCGTCCCCTATACTTTGCAGCACAGCCTTTATACCTAGCTTCGATGCTTCGTTTGCCCCCTTTTCATCATTGCATTGACTTATTCGATTAAGTGACTAAGAATCTGAAGTACTTGTTAGCCACACGCACTCACTATGTTGATATTTATTAATGATAAATCTTATTGCGCAAGCTCGCCTGCAGCATACAGACTTCAGATCATGGTTTTTCGTCTTCCAGATAAAATCAGCCGAAGACATGCTAATATACTGCACCGAATTCGCCTGGGCGTCGCCTTCACTCGCCACTACGCCCACCTAATCAGCCGTGCGGACAGCCCGAATTGTGAACGCTGACAAGTGCGCAAAGCAATAGCTCACATATTTTGTGACTGTGCATTATACGTGGCGCAAAGAAAAATGCTAACTGCAACGTTGGCAAGCCTCGGACGAACACCATTAAGTGAAAGCCACATATTGTCAGCAATAAACGACCAAACAGTGTCAAAAACTGCTACAAAGGCTGTTCTAGACTTTATAAAAAGCACTGGACTAGAAACTAGACTGTAGGGTACTATGCTAAGTGGCTACTGTACGTACGCACCATGGTGCACCTCTTCTTGTCCCCATCATCACCCTTCATCCCTCCTTCCTTCCCCCTTCCCTTATCCCCTGTGTAGAGTAGCAGGCTAGAGCGAACTAGCTCAGGCCGACCTCTCTGCCTTCTAATAAATTCTCACTCACTCACTCAGATCATGGTTTAATATTTGTTCACAAGCGCGGCGAAGCTGCCTTTGTACATTCTTCGCTACGCGTACGCGTTCGTGAAGCATACATGCGCAGCGTACGAGCACACTGCAGCTTTGGGCACTGTGAGAGAAAACACCGAAGCCGTGTCTAATCAACGATTACTTGTAATGTACTGATATGAAAGTGACGTATTGCATCGCTATGGAGATATATTTCTGCTTGACAGTTTAGTGCTGCTGTGAACAATTTTGTTTCTGTGAACTCCCGTTAATGGTTATACATTCTAAAAAAAAGATCTAGTAAAAAGGGTGTCTATTTGTCTTGCCAAAATAATTTTCAACCGCCTTGCTTGCGCTTCCGTTTTAAGAAAACTCAGTGCGGGTCACTTTGCTATCAAGAAAGCTATGTCCCGCTGATAACGCGCATGTCGTTCGTGACCTGAAAGTGCCTGGCGCGCGGCGCTAGTGCTAGGAAAAGAGCGCAATTAAAATAGTGATGATAATTGTTGTGAGAGAAAAAGAAGCTAATTTTACTCGATATTTTAGTGTACGCAATGAACCTTGAAAAGTCACTTAAATTGTCCCGTTCTTGTTTGCTTACGGTTGCACGTCTTTTGCCGATGGCTCTGCCAATTTGGTACACAGAAAAAATTGGCCATGCGCAGCTTGCTGAATGTTTCCACAATGCAGCGGTAACGCCCCCTTCCATTATTATTATTATTATTTTTTGTGGCGAAGCTCTTCAAGGTGTGGGTCAACAGTCACCTGTATGTATGCATGTATGTAGTAACCACCTCACAGCATATCCACGGAGTGAATGATGATGAGTGGGGCGAAGCTTAGGAGGGTTTTATCGGCAAACCGTGAATCATCCGCTGCCCGCGTCCGTCCGTCGTCTGTCTATTTGACGGACAGACATGGATGAACGGAAGCGCGGAAAGACAGACGGACTAACGGACGAACGCACGGACGAACGGAAGCGCGGACGGACTGGCGGACGCTTCGCCTCACTCATCATCACTCACTACGAAGATATGTTGTGATCTTTTTTTTTCCTTTTTTTTTGCCTGCCAAACTTTTTAGCGCATTTACGGCGAACAATACAGTGAATTGGACACAGACAGGCAGAAATCGCTCTACTATGCTCGCGTATTTCGCACTAGGTCCTATCACAATACTAACCTTGATCACTGGCGTTACTCAATTTGCCCGTTCGAAGTGTGGAAATCAGCCGTTTCTCGCCTCGCCTTCGATCAGTAGGCGTGTGATACGCCCTTGCGGAGCACTTGGCGAGGTGAGTGTACCGCCCCCAAGGACGCGCTGCATTTCTGGCGTCGCAGCCAGCCGGTTCTGAGACAACTTGTCGGCTCGCCACGTGCAGGCAGCCGGAAAGTGGCACTCGCCGCCGCGACAGCAACAAAAAGCAGGCACGCGCGCGTAGCGGTCTCGCCGCTTTTGCGCTTCCCCGGATATCGCCGACGAGCACACAGCTGCAGCGACGAATCCGGGATCCAGCTGGAGCACGACAGTCCCGCTCCCAAAAGAAACCTCCGTTGCGGCGACGCCGGGTCGGTGAGTGGCTTCGCATGCGACGCCCGTGCTGAGGAGGACGAAAGTATTCGTTTGTTTGACCGCGGCTCTCCGTTCGTCTGTGAAACAATCTCAGCTGTCTTATTGCGAACATGACATCGCACTATGTTAGGGAGCAATTTGAAGTTATTTCGTGGGTAGCTATGAAATGTGTGCAGGTTAAGCGCACCCGAGAGCAGCAGTTGGCTGGTAGCAGTTATTCTTGGTGGTCGTAAAAGAAAGTTTCATCATAAGGAAAACGCAGGCGTGAAAAAGCGGACAGGAGAGATCAAGACGGCACTAACGCCGAGGAGATAGTCGGTGTTTGTGTTGTTTTGATATCTTAATTGTACTTGTATTCCCCCGAATGCGCTATTTGATCTGCGTGCAAAGCGATACCTTAGAAATGAACCATATGAAAATACATGTAATGTGTTCAATATTGTTTATTTCTATCCCGTGCGATGTGTGATGTCATGTTGCGTTTAAGTTCATACAGTGTGCACTGCACACGCCAATGCAGGTCATTGTATGTTAAGTAGGCGTAGACGGGACGATGTTGTCATGACCAAAATGTTATGGTAGAGCACACATTGCTGTTGTATATATATAAAGAACTAGTGGCGCTCTTCCGCGCTATATGTGGCCAGTGTTGGCAGTAACGCCGTTACCGGTAACGCGTTACTTCTTTCGGTAACATAGTAACGTACTCATTACTATTTCGTAACTGTAACGGGTAATGTACTTACATTACAATTTTTCGGTAAACGGCGGTGCCACGTTGCTCATTACTTTTTCATCTTGTAAGTGCCATTTTCCCAGAGCTAACCCCAATCAATTATGCTGTCGCGACGTCAGACGGCTGTCCGCCTTCAGGCTTTGACAAAAAAAAAACGAGGGTGGAATCGCTTTTTTCTTAATGCGAATGTATTTTTTAGTAGGGCTATGTCAGGCGTCTGTCGGTGTCTGCGCGCCGGCAGGTGTTATGGCTCCGGTCTCACTGCATCTCCCATAGCAACAGCTGTGGGTGCACACGCTTATCCACGCCCCTAGCAACCGGAGCAGGTGGTGCGGGCGGAATAGCGGAGAGGGAGTGGAGAGGAGGAGCGTGATTGGCGTGTGAAGGCGCTCGCATCGCGGGAGCTCCGTGTGTGAGGGCAGTGTAGGAGAGGGTAGGTACAGTGCTTCGCCACTCTTTCTATCGTCGTTTGCTCTCTCTCCTTACCGATCGTCAACCATAAGCCGGAACTTATCGAGTAGGAAGCCGGTAAGGCATTTCTGCGAAGTGCTACGTTCTGACACGATTACTCTGAGGGGGCAACTCTCCTTGTGAGTCTTTGCACTAAAGAAGACCTCAAGAGTTCCAGATTTGCTGTTCGTGATGTCCCTCGCCAACTTTTATAGGCTCTTACTCTAGCCTAGCTTCTTAGCCTCACTTTTTTGATTTTTGATCTGGACGCTTTCGCTGCTTTGGAAGACAGAGCTCAACGCTTGAAGCGCTTTCACCCTATAAAGGTTCCGAGCAAAGACGGCGAATTCACCTTCCTTGTCCAATGGGAGAACGCATTGCGAGTTCGTTTTCAGGTATACGACGCAAAACGACGAACAATCGGACACCCTTGTTCGCATAAAGGTACATATAAACCACTAGACACACACCTATCTGCGCTTTCGCCCACCCAGCAAAGGAACGCTTCGCGTTAACCACCAAGGGGCCAATACATCGACTGCGATCGTAGAACTATAGCTTTTAGCCACGCCGTCTTTTCTACACCATTTGCTAAACACCTTTTTCGTAAGTACAATATGTGCAAATATATGATGACAGCGAGCTTTGTGGTCAAGCGAAATGGAGCCGGCTTCGGCGTTGAATGACTGACGCGTATTTGAGACACCCCTTTTGTTTTCTATTGCAGCAGTACGGGCAGCATGAAGAACACGCCGCGACAAGAATTGCTGTCTTTAGCCAAACAATGGGAGTTGAAGCCCAACACCATCGAGTTTGCACGGCGCCTCGACAGCGAGGACCCACTGCGTTTATTCCGAGAGCGGTTTAGCGTCCCCAAGATGGCTGACGTGTCTGTCGGTAAGTGTGAAACTCATGATTAGGATTAACTTTATTGGTTGCTAATATGTATATGGTTCCTAATAGGTAAGCGTCTTTGCCTTCTTTAACCCAGGCTGTGAAGTAACAGCGCAAGAACTGGCCTCGTCCAGATAACCGAAACGCGGCAGCGGATTGTCTCCGTGATCATAGGCGTGCGCATAGTGGAGGGAGGGGGGAGGGTGTTGCATAGGGCGGCCGTGCCCCAAGTCGCCTAAGAGGGGGGAGGGGCGCGATTCTGCTATGGACTATGACATATAGACTATAGACATATGGGCACCAAACGGGCGCCAAGCTGATGTTTTCCTAATTTTGTATATTGCAACGTGAATTACTGACGCCATGAAACATCATACGCATCAAACCCACCATTTTCATGCGTGCGCGTCTGCCGTAACACTTTTACAATTTTTAAAATAAAAAAAAAACACGAAGGTTAACAGTCCAGTATGGCAACACTGCAGTCCAACCGTAAAATAGTCTACTCTTTACTAAGTTGGAAAGGGGGCGCTGCGATTAACCTTTGCCCCCCCCCCCCCCCTCGAATGGAACTCTGCGCTCGTTATGACCGTGAACATCCGCGACTGAAGAAATAATCCTACTCTTTGTAGATACTGGACATATACTCACACAATCTATGTTCTCCAATGGCGAGGCCACCGACCGAGCGCATATACATAGTGTAGCAAAGTTGACAGCTGGGCTAGTTGGTGCGGTATTTAAAGCAACGCAAAAGACAGGATAAGGAGTGGACCCTACGACAGTTTTCGCGTAACGTCGCACTTTCTGTGCTAGGTAGCCCAACATGGCGGCCACCATTACCTCATTAGAGAGTGTCAGTGAAGGGGGAGACGGAGTCACTCGGTCCTTGGAGCTCTGCCTTCTGCTAGTGAGCCGCACCAAAGAAAACATAGAGGAACACGAGGGGCACTGACTCTAATATGTTGTCACCATTTGAGCTCATGCCGCATCTCAACTAGCAGCTGGGGCGCCACTGTGAAGTCAATACAACCTATGTATTGGTGACGCAAGTCCGGAGTGCACATGCCTCGGTCTTATTACCTGCAAGACTTATTGAGCATGGTCAAAAAAACGCTGCCGATCGGCAGTCGAGGCTCCCGAGAACACGCGAGCCTAATATTGTAGAGCAGCACGTGGCCTGGATTTCACCATAAATTCTCAGTCAGTTGAAAATTGCTTCCTCTGCTCTCGTCAAATAATGCTACAAGCTCAAAGATCACTCCCCACAGCGCAGCCGTTGTCTGATTTGAGCATGGCGCACTCGGTTTACTGGGACCGCCGCTGGAAGCCGCGACCTGTTCACGAGTGTGCGTGCGATCGCACTGAAAGGCCGCGTATTCAAAGAAAAAAGAAACAGAAAGAAAGAAAGTGATCAAGGTCACGAGGCACGCATGACGTAGCTCCTTTCCCCGTGCGATATCCATCCCTGCTTAGCTTCCAGCACTTTCGTCGGAACGGAAGAAGAGATAATGTTATTGCAGCTTGTGACAAATAGTTGTAATTCCGCCAGTACTGCATGGACGGATTCTAAAAATTTTTTGTGGCGGTGAATTCGTGAGGAACTAATCCTTTGATGAATCCATTCCATGGCTACTTAGGAAAGTGGTGCAGGTCCCCCTTACAGCGGTACCCGACTAAGACGTGCGCCAACTTCCAACTGTTTTTCTTTTTATTGATAAGGCACATGCCGTGAAATTTAGCCCAAGCGCCCCCCTTCCATTTCTCGAAAGACTAAAAACATTCTACCCTTTCCCTTCATTTCCTTCGCGTTATTTTCAGTGTTTCACACACACACACACGTGCGCACGCACACACACATATATTCATTGTTTTGATTCACCCAACAAGGACGAATGAGCACAATAAATGTATGTGTATTCAATGAAGCATTCATAGACGCATTGCTGTGCATTCTTTATTAGCGGCTCTTTCTCCGCCATGATCAATTATAATCCGCGACCGAGCAAGGGCGCCCGTCAGATTTTCTTATTTTATTAGAACCAAATTAAATTACTATCCCCACATTACCAGGTTCATTACGACACCAAAACATTTATCCAAAGTAAGCTTTACAACAATGTCACTGAACAGTGACGCATGTCATACATTGAATAATTATCATTAAAAACCATTGCTGAGAACATCTTTTCAACACGCTCAAAATAAAAACTTCATAACTTGTGAGTGCAAATATAATAAGAAATGATCTCACCCGCTTTTAGGCGGTTTGCCCATGCGGCCATGAAACTAAGACGCGGTCGACGAGGGCCAATATTTTTGGAAATGCCAGTTTCGCCCATATGGTGAAGCAATGAATGCAACTGCAACAAATCGGAATGTTATAAGAAGAATGGCTTGCTCACGAGACCTGAAAAGATTCAAACAAAACGCAAGCGTCATGAAATGTGGCCTCGCTGTAGCGAGCGACGCGATCTTTCATGCAGCGTATCTATAGCTTCAACGCAGTTCTTTGCGGTTAGAACAGAATAGAACAGATCTGTTGTGAGACAGCTTGTGAAAATGTGTATAAGCTGTCTGCTGATACCCTCTAAAAATATCCTCCGGCCGCGTCCTTCGCTTGACGGAGACTGCCGGCTCGTTAGATTTCTGCTTGACCGGTGTTCGCAGGCAGCGCTCGCACTATTTCACTCACCTATAGAGCATATGACACGCTAGTGATGCTATCGATTCGCACCATATACAAAATATGACGGCGACTACGACGACGAAAATGCACCTAGAGTTCACCCATATAAATTTCCTTAAAAATTTACCAACGATTACGATGCCTAATGTCAAATATGAGCGGACCTGTTCAAAGTATTTTGTTGGAGGAGGAAGAAGAAAGAGAATAAAGGCAGGGAGATTAACCAGGCACATGCCCGGTTGGCTACCCTGCCCTAGGAGAGAGAAAGGGAAGTATAAAAATGAGAGACGAGAGAGAAGGAAAACACAAAAAAATTGTCGGTAAAAAAAAATGTTGGTAAAGTCGTTCGCGTCGGCGCAACACGCTAGAGAAAAACAGAACTGGTGGAAAGAAGCCCAGGTGGTCGAAATTTCCGGAGCCCTCCACTACGGCGTCTCTCATATCCATATGGTGGTTTTGGGACGTTAAACCCCACATACAATATCATAATCAAGGTGGGAAGTTAACTGTTCTTGGATTGTAACATGATCAGCAGACATTGATCGCTATTATCATCATGTAAAGCTGCAGAGCCAGAACTTTTTTCTGGATGAGAAGGAGGGCTTAGTTGGTGAATGTATGTATACACAAGCAAAATTTAAAATTTTCGAAGAGGGAGAGGTTTGAACGCCCTCTTTACTGGCTATGCCAGTGTGTGTGGCCATGGCCTTGGTAAAAAAAAACAATGAATGAAGACATTTGACTGAGGAAAGGTATGGAGCACACTCGTGCACCCATCAGATGAATGGAGGGGTGGCTGCCCCGCCCAAATCTGCCCCATAACATAAACAGACCAGTCTTTTCATTCTATTTTTTTATACTGCAGTGTTATGCCCATGCTGGTTTTTCAAGATAATGGTGGCCGAGGACTCCTGATGTTGCATTCCAAGAACTCTTGAAAATGTGCCTTCGCTCCCAGAAAGCCAGGGACCTAACGCACGCCGCTGGGAAAAGCGCACCATTGCTCTATTTTCACTTTTACATCCAATGCAAAGCCTCTCTTTTGAACTCCACCATTGGAGAGGGAGAAAGTGAAGGAGGAAGGGGGTCCACGATGATACTTGGTTACTTCTAATACACGTACATGAGCATAGGCAGGCATGCAGGCTCATAATTGCTGAATGCCCAGTGTGTCTACTTTTTATTGAGTTTTGCTTGTGCATGTACACAACATGTATGTTAATTCAAAGCACACCTTCTACGTATTGCAGTTGACCCAAAGTTCATCAAAGAGCCAGGGCAAGAGTGCATCTACCTATGTGGCCATTCATTAGGTCTCAAACCAAGAACAGCTGATGACCATGTACTGAAAGTTCTTGACAACTGGGGTAAAACGTGAGGAACAATTTATTACTTGCACCTTCACTGTTTAACAGGTCCATCATCCTCCAAGTTATGTGACTAGACTTAGTTTATAAACATACTTATAGAAAAGCAAATATGTTGCCATGCTTATGTTTTCTTTTTTCTTTGCCTGGCCTCTACCTGAATAGTGCTTTTATTAACATGTCATCTGAATAATCACAATTTCCATTTGCACTACTGTATTATTAGTGCTATCCATGACTGTTCATCAGAAGTAAATACTAATTATGGTTGATATTCTTATCCAGGATGACCACAGACAAATCAACAGTATTGATCATACTTTGATTTATGCATCATGCAAAAATATCCATTCGCAGGGTCTTGAACATAATATAGGTGACTACCAGATGGCCCAACTAACCTGCTGCTCGGGGATAATAATCTGGTCGTCTGAGACCAGTTGCACAGTCCTAGGTAATTAAACGGTACAGCAAGCACAAATATCCTCTTCAGACAGGAATCATGATGCACGGTCTGCAAGTGAATGAAATTCACATGGCGTATGATTCCAAGGCACGCAGTTTTCTATTCCTAGGTAGAAAATGAAACAATGTGTTGTTTTTGATGAGCAGCAGTAATTAATGTTAAAGGGACACTAAAGAGAAATAATAACTTTGTTTAGATTGATGAACTACACTCTAGAACTTCATTGCCATATGTTTCACTATCATAAGTTCATTATTAGCAGAGAAAATCAAGGTTGGAGTTCCATTTTTAAATATTGCCCTGAAATCTCTGCCCGTGCTATCAAAAATTACAAAATGTACCTTTTGTCTTTTTTTGCGACATTGGTTTGATGAAAACTTCTGAAACTTCGTGTGCTAGGTTTAGAGCACCCACAGACTAGGATGTACTTCATTGTTATTGATTAGAAGCTAAGTAGGACCCACTAGACGCCTTCAAAATCTATCATGTCACAATGCTTAGTGCAGGGACCTCAAGGTGGTGTCTCCACCTGTATCTTCTTTTCATGCGTTGTCTCGCTTACCAAGTGCCATGTTGCAATAATATCTTTGGAGGGGAAGATTGTGAAACTGTACTTTACTAATACGTAAAAAAAATCATTTTTTACACAGTAATATAAAAGACAGCTGTGGTATATTCATCTAAACTAGAATAATAGTATGAAACAAATTTTATGAAAATCAAGCCAGTAACTTACTGAAAAAAGTTCAACATATATGTCTCACTTAATCGTGAGAGTGTTTTGAAAAAGTCGGAAAACGTACACTGCCCCACTGCTTCATGAAGGCACTGTGTCATGATTGCTTCTATCGTTAGCTGGAATTAAATGGCCAAAGCAAGTGCCGCAAAGTACCGCTTGAGAAGTAGAGAATAGAAAAGTTGTGTGTGCCTCATTTTAGCATGAGATCACCACCTGCAGTTGCATCTGCCTTCATAGCGCTCCGTTCTGTTTCTGCAAAGCTTACATCACTGCAAGCTCCAACCATGGCTTTTTGCTTATTTGATTATCCTTACTTTTGCTGTCAAAACTGTCTGGCACAGCTGTTGTCCCTGAACATGTTCCTACTTTTGAAAAGGTATATGATATAAAGAAAAATATTTCCACGCCCTGATATGCACAAGTGCACTGAGTAATGAGTGGAGAAATTTCACAGGAGACCGTTTGCATGCATTTATTGGTCAAGTTATATGCAAGTTAAAGCAATATGCGGCGGATTCAAGTTCAATGACTACTAGTTATCCACTCGGAAAGCCTGCACAAACATGCACACTGCGTTTCAAGGCATTCGAAGGAATGCAGAGTGCCTGAAATGGATATACAGGGTGTTGTATATAACTTTAGCCAGAGTTTTTAAACTGTGGCTAAAATATGCCAGAACACGTAACTATGACGCGACCAAATGCACATTACTCACCGTTGCCTGGAGTTAGTTCGACTATTTTTTGTGTTCTCAAATATTGTTTGATTAGATATGTTTAACTAACTTTTCAAGAAACAAAAATAGATAAAAAAATTCAGAGGATGTTGTAGATCGGTTTGCAAAACACCCAATTAGACAGTTTTGTACTTCATATCTGTTAGATATCAGCGTTTTTCTTCTAATTGCAAATGCCCACAACATACAAAAAATACCACGTGACAAACCTGCTCGCGCGTCAGTGAGCACGATGATTCTAGTGCTCCTTAACGTTCCGCATACGAATGACACGCTTTCCTCGCACCGGTTCATGACAGCAATAAGCAGTCACAGCAGTTATCGTTTTTGTGGCCGATAGCAAAATGCGTTCATCGTAAAGCCACCACCATCATTGCGGCCCTGCCAAGACAGCACAATGGGGCAAATAATATGGTCGTTTGTATGTGGAACATTATAGGAGCACTACAATCATTGCGTGCACTGGCGCACGAGCGGGTTTGTCACGTGGTATTTTTTTGTCTTTCGCGGGCATCTCTAATTAGCAGAAAAACACTAAAATCTAACAGATATAAAGTTTAAAACTGTCTAATCGGATGTTTTACAAACCGATCTACAACTTGCTCAATGAAATTTTTTATCTGACTTCGTTTCTTGAAAATTAAGTTAATTAAACATATCTAATAAAACAATATAGGAGAACACAAAAATAGTCTGACTAACTCCAGGCAACGGCGAGCAAACAAGCATTTGGTCGCATTGTGATTACATGTTCCGGCATACTATTTTTAAACTCTGGCTAAAGTAACATAGGACACCCTGTATAAGGACGTTGGTTGGCTTTAAGGAGACAAAGTCCAAATTGAACATTTGCAATATGGTGTGCAAAGCCTTTTTTTTTTTTTTACAGTATTGTCACACAATAGTTATGCACAACTTCCTTCTTTTACAATGAGCTTTTCCTAGCAGGAGCTGGGCATACTGAGCAGGTGTCATAGCAGCACTGATGTCATGTACTTTGCTCACAGCCATACCTAACTTTCAGACTACTTACTATTCCAAAGTTTCACAATTACCTCTAAAACAACCTTCCTGCAGTGGTGCAGAGTGTCATCAGCATGGATACCTGCCAGCAGCCACGTGTGACCTCTACCCAAGGAAGCTCATGGCAGACATCGTAGGTGCGACCTGATCTTTTTTAAAGAGCATTTTTCTGGTTCGAATCACTTGCAGTTGGGCTTTTACCCGCTGCAGTTTTTAAAGTAGAGTCTTGGTGAGAATACCAGCAGGACCAAGCAGAAGCAATCTGGACAGGGACAGGAAGGATGCTAGAAGGATTCCCATAAATACTATGTACCAACTTGGCCGACAAGCCGCCCTAATGATTTAAAGTAGAGGCTATATTATTCTTGAAACTCTAAACTAACACAACTTTCCATAATGAAGTGGAGTGAGTTTAACATGCTGCGTGCTGTCTAAAGAGATATTAGAACCCTCTACGAGATGGAAAAGTGTCCACCAGGAAAAACCTTGAGCAGCTGAGAGAGAAGTGACAGAATTGTGATTATGTTTTATGTGGCTTTGTTCACAAATAGTGCTGCAGTAAATGTCGACTCACATATTAACAATTTTTTCTCAGTGGTCCCATACAGCTATGTAAAAATTAGAGCCAGTGTACTTCAGTCTGATCCGATTGACTGAATCTGTATAGAAAGCGTGTGATATCTATACGTAGGGCAGCAGTCCATTGCACCATTGTGCCGCCAGCGCCGCGAGTGGCAACATGCGGCCACCTCAGTTTCAACTGGTGTGCTAATCGTCGTCTCTCAGTGAGCTAGGCCCATGTTTTATGCCAGTACCTGTGCGTAAAGGTGACATATTTGATAAAACTGATAGAATAGAAATTTACAAAATCAATCATGTTTTCTATACGATGTGGCACAGAGGCATGACAGAGTGAGTGATTCTTGCAGCTGGCCAGTGTAAAGCTCAAAGCATAGGCCGTCATCATCAGTGTTTGTAAAATTATTTCTTGTCATTTTGCCTGCTTATTGTAGAATAAACCATGGCAATTGGGTATGACATGTGTTGGACAACCCCTTGCTACGTGTGCAATTAATGCGTGCGGTCACCACACTGCACGTGTTGCTTTCAGTAGTGCGTGGTGTTTCTGCGAAGTTTTCTGAGCAGTAGTTCAGCTCTATTTGTTTTCTTTGCTCGAACTGCATGAATCCTTGAGTAAATTCAAGTGCCAGCTTTGCACACAATATCTCGGCTGTCACGTAGCACAATAGGATGCTGTGATTGGGCTTCACTTGCACGCTCAGTACTGTGAAGGGCTAGGGCAGTATACGAGGAAAAAAAATTTTGATTTTTCGCTGTCTGCAAGACACTTTGTCTGGAATGCGGGACTTCTTCCTTAATAAATGTTACTGTTTTCAAACAGCGATATGGCAGACAAACAGCGGCAGCATCTGAGGGAGAACTGCTTGATCTGTCGATTGCTTTGAAGCGAATGAATTGTAGACTGCACACTCGAGATCACTTTGCTGACTGCCCATCGGCTTCTTCAGCACGGTAAAAATATCAGTTAACTAACGTGGAGAGTAAATTCACAGTGAACTAGCAACAGCACGTACTTCATAAATGTGCCCATAGGATCGCTTGATTTCTTCACGCGGAGTACACTAATGAAGTGTTCCCACCAGTTTCTAAAGCACAGTTACAGCAGAAAACTGAAACACTTCATTCCATGTGCATAGTAGTTGTACTTATTGGCAATGTTTACCACAGAGCAATTTATATGCGACACTGCTAAGCACCGCTAACAACCAGACATGACTCCGCTATACTTCAAGCAGGGGTGGGTCACTGGACGGAGCACACCAATTCATTTTGTTCCCTCCCATATCGCAGCGCCACCAGCTCAATGCACGTTTATTAACCTCACTTCTATTGCTGCTAGTTCAATAAATACACTGTAATTGCTAGCTTAGACAAAACTGGAATAAATATATCAGGTTGGAGTGCAAGGCCAAGACTATTCAAAACAGCACTCACCATATAAAAGAGATACAAAGCATTATTCATGAAAATTATGTCGCTATGACCTAAAGAAATTACAGAATTCTTTATTTGCATACCATCAGGCATAGAAAGCTAGATGATGCTAGGATTTAGCTGGGTTATTTCATTAATGATTTACTAAAACTTCACTAATGCTTATGAGCCTCCTTTTTAGCAAATATTGAATTAGCCCCTTCAGGTGCAAATCATGGTGCACTGTCTTTGAATGTGTCTGATTCACTAGCCTAATTCCAAGGCAATCAATATTACATTACAGGAATTAACACAACATAATCTATTGTTCTGAGCAAATTTCGGTAATTGATTGTAATTAGCTTGTACTTATTAATTTATTATGTGGTCAGTCATGTTTATCTTGATATAAAAAGGGGGCAGTCAGAGGCTGCACAGGTAGGCACAATTAGTTTTTAGTTGTATTCATTTAGAGAAAAGAAAACTAATATTTTTGATGTTGGCTCTGGAATACAGTACATGGAACCCACGAATCGTCGCACTGTCCTCATCAAAGTGATTGCTAACAATCACATGCAACCCATTGAAGTTGAGTAAAAACATACTGGCCATGCCAAAGGTTTAAAACAAAGTGCCTAAATAGCTCTTTTGTGGCCACAAGTGGACACAGCTAACACAAATAAGTTGCATGCACAAATGTAGCTACCATTGGTAAAGGGGCTATACTGTGCCTATAGCAGTACTTGTGATTATTGTATGTGGTAGTATGTGGAGATTATCAGAGCTCGTCTTACATCCCCTATAGGTGCTGATCCAGATGAGATTGTCTTCATGAATGGCCTCACCGTAAACTTGCACTTGCTTATGGTAAGTAAACACCTGAAAGCAAATGGTATGTTTTGCACAAATGACTCTTGTAAAATGAAATCCTCTAGTAGATGAATGGCAGAGACATATTCACTGAAATAGACAAAATAATTTTCAAATGAGGCATCTAGTAAGCTACAGTTGCAAGGCTTCAAATAATATTTAGCAGTGTTCATGCCAAAGTTAATAAGAAAAATTGCATTGTTCTGTTACAGCAGAAACTGAGAGTGGTGGCCAATGCTTGTGTTACTTGGGTAGAAATAAAGATAATTGCACTGGTGGCAATGTAATTAGAGCATGTACCTTTAGTACAGGCTGTGTTCTCACTAGACTTGCAGAAGGTAGCACTGACCATTCCTCCTCTTCAAGAAACACTACTTAGAGGGGATGGTAAGTGGACTAGTGCATAAGGATCTTCTCTGACCTCGAACCACAATAAGATACCGAGATAGTAGCTGTGCCTTATCTTGGAGGTTATCTGCACTAGATTATAGGCGAATGTAGAAGCCAAAATACAGCAGGTATGCTAGCTTTTGAAAATACAAATGCCGATAAATTCTGGAGATTGAACGAAGTTGTGTGCCAGGTGAATAAAATTAATTCCCCCTTTTCAAGTAAATTGAGTCAACACAAACAATAACAACTAGAGTGCTAAACCATATGAATCACACAACTATTGTATAGGCCCACTGATTGACTGGCTGATCATCATGATCAGCCACAAAATCAATAATGTATGCAGCTGCCCGTATGTCACCTTTTGTGGATGTTCGTATTGTGAATTAGGCCAGAAGGATGCACAATCATTTTGCATACACAAACACGTTAGATGTTGCCTTACCTTAACACATAAAAGCACACACAAACTGAACAAGTGTTATTTTCATAAAAACAAACAGGCACATGACAAGTACTCTAACAGAATCATTTTCTTAATTTTTGGTCGTCAAGAAGTCCAATCTATATGATAGAGAACAATAACATTCTGATGTGAAAGAGAATCCAAATATAATACTTGAAGGTACAGCAGAAAGATCGCTGAGAATTCTGCTGAGAGCCTTCGAAGCACAAACCGAAGGAGCGTCTTGACAAACCTGGTCCAGAGTGCAGCCGACTTGGCGTTGTGCCTTAGAGGGAAAACCTCATTGCGTCCTCCCTGCACCAGTTCCAAAGCCGTTCTCCTCTTTCTGAGCTTTCCTGCCATTTTCCGCCAATGCAACGAAGACATTGAATTCTGGCGGATGGCCCAATGAGCGCAGTGCGCAGTCATTGCTACGTCTACACAGCGAGGTGCCTCTCTTCGTTGATCAGCTTCACCACCAAACGCTGGCATTCTTGTAACTGTGGTCTTCCCTGTCACCTCTCGCATCCCCTCCTGCTACACGTGCATAGGACTCGCACCACACCTATCTTCCTAAGCATCACCGACTCTGCAGCTCGCTGGTGATGGCGTCCACAACTCAAACGCGACACTGCATTTATTGCTTTGCACACACGCTGTAGTTAGTGGGTGGGACAGTGGGCTTTTCGCAGCAGTACTCGCAGTAAGTGCCTGAGGATCATTTAAAATAACTGTTGTTACATGCACAGACACAATTCTTTTCCCCGTGGCATGGCTAAAGTGTCCACCAAGAAGCAAAGCATGGCAGGTGATTAGGAAGGCAATGTGATCTGGGACGGACTGTGCTATAGCATTTCACTCTTGTAGGTGAAGCTCAGCCATCATTAAAGTTTTTCCCATTCATATGTGTTTTAACTGCCTCGCTCACTTTGCCAGTTTGTTCCCATAGCACACAGTTAATGTTAACACTAGACAATGTTACTAAGACACAATACAACCTTCTTTCAGATGACTTACTACAGGCCACAAGGAAAGCGATGCAAGATGGTCATAGAGTCATATGCCTTTCCATCAGACATGGTGAGCAAACAGACTTCTAAAATCGCAACAATGCTTGCACAAAGCTTTGAGAAAAAAAAATGAAGACATGCCACCGTATCTGTACTCTTCATCTTGCTCACAGTATGCTGCACAGTCCCAAGTAGCCCACCATGGCCTCGATGTTGCTTCTAATCTTCTCATCTTACGCCCACGACAGGTATGAATATGTTTACACATCCAGTGCTATTTAAAGATGAAACATAATCAAGATAAATGAACAGGGAGTGTTGGCTTTTTTGTTTTCTATATTTAATGTTCCATTAATACTATTAAGCTCTGGCATAATGCACAAATTGTATTCAATGGGGAATTCAACAAACTGCATCGGTGCACCAAGGAACTCTAATGATCGGACAAGATGGTGCCATAGAACGTCCTAGTGTGCACCGGCGCAATTCGTTGAAGTTGGTCATTCTGCAATGCGCATGAAATTTTTCTTCATAGAGCCAGTCAAATGTTCACAAGACTTTGAAAAGGAAACTAAAATGTTCGGCACTATATAAAAATTGGTGGTTTGTGGCAGTTAAACTGCAGAGTTATGAGACTTGAAGCCTACTTTAAACTTTTTTATGTCTGATTTATGAAACTGCAGAACAAAATAAAAGTGTTTTCATTTTCTGGCTGGAAATAGCAACCTTTAAATGATTCTGCAGTTACATTATCTAAAACATAACCTTAAAGCATACTTTGTCGTATGTTGCGAGTTCTCCATATATGCCACAGAAGCGTGAATATTTCAACAAAAAATGTATTTCAGAACTAAGTAATATATGTCATGTGCCTCCTCTTGGGTGTGTACATGGCAAATAAACAAAATTATTGAAGATAAAGCTTATGTCAACCAGGCAACAAATAACGAAGGAGTGAGAGCTGTTCCACACGCTTCGCACTCTCTGCCATCAGCTACAAAACCATTGGTTATAGCATAAAATATCTTAGACGAGATGGTGCTGGATCTTTCATGCTGAAAGCTACGTTCCCCACAAGTACTTGACAGCTGGCATTTCAGGCAGCAGCCGTTTTGTGACTTGCTCGCTCGAAGTTTTTCGGTATGTCATGAATTCGCGACATTCGGGAGGAAACAGTTGAGGGCCCTGGAACACTTTTTCAAATAACCATGAAATGGATTCACTAAAAGAGCTTATTGCATCATGAATCCAACATTGTAAAAGTTTTAAGAATCCGTCCAGTACGAGTTGAGTGAGAAAGATTTGTCGCATGCTGCAATCATATTCGTTGTTCGCTTGCCTCGACGAAAGTGCTATAAGCTAAGCAGGGGTGATGGCATGGGCAAAGAAAATATGTCACGTGCACCTTGTGACCTTGAGTGCCATGTTAAAATTGACCAATGGCTGATAGAGGGCTTTCTGCAAGTGATTTTTGAGCTTCCTCTGACGTTTGTTGAGAGAATAGAAAGCAATTTTTAGCTCACTGTGATAATTTATTGTGAATTGCAGGCCGCGTGCTACACTATAATTTTTGGCTCGCGTGTTCTTGAGAGCCTCTATTACCGATTAGCAGCATTTTCTGACCATGCTCAAAAAGTGTTGCAGGCCCCCGCAAGTATAGATTAACTTCGTTCTACATTTTGTAAACTATAACTTGTAGTGCATGTCGGTCTGATGAAATCCTTTCAGACTGCGGATAAATGATGTAAAAGAAAACAGTGACCAAGGTAAAAATCGCAATTTGGAAGACTTTCGTGATAGGTTATTGCGAACAAAGCTGTTGCACAAAATCCAGAATGTCCCTAAGATTGGGTTTTTTTGTCTTGGTCAGCATCTTTTTTTTTTATCTATTCACAGTAGCTAGTGCCATGTGCTATGATGCTTAACACGCACATTATTTTTGCATTTTTCACGAAGGGTGAACAACTACTTAGAGAGGAGGACATTTATGAGCTCATTGAAAAGGATGGTGACAGTATTGCTCTATTGCTCCTACCTGGAGTCCAGTACTACACTGGGCAGGTATTTGATGTGCCTGGAATTACAACAGCAGCACGTAAAAAGGTATGTTAAAAAGTGCGCTGTAACATGTACCGACAGCATGTCATGGGTTATATGCTTAACCAACAGTTGCTCATGTTCAGTCATGCCCACTTAATCAAACTCTCTTGCATGTTTGTGAAACTGTCATTTAAATTAGAGTACATCAGCATGCCGATCTATGCCTTTTACTAGTTTTCCTCTCCTGTATGTTTTTAATGACTATAGTAAGGTTCACTTGTCCACAGATGTTGTATTCTCTCCTAATGATGTTGTATTCTCTCCTCCTCCTTTTTTTCCTCCCAGTAAATGCATTAGACAACACAGAAAATGGGACTTTCCGTAAAATCTTATCTTTCTACAATTTACATTTTATTTATTTTAGGGTTGCATCATCCTCTGGGATATGGCACATGCAGTTTGTAACATTCAACTGAAACTGAATGAATGGGATGTGGATATAGCAGCCTGGTGCACATACAAGGTGAGCTATTTACTATGATTTGCAAAACATTCAGCGGAAGGTGCAAGAACATAATGCTGTCTACAGCTTGGTGCTAAGTGGGAACTAAGGGTTAATAATGACTGTTTATAGTTGAAGCTGAAATTCACGATTGTCCATTGCCTCACAGTGCTTTTAATGTCTGGTTCACTGAAGTGCCATATGAAGGAGTTCACACTAGCAAAAAAGTGCATGTCATTGCATTTATAATTTGGACAACTGTTTTCCTTTGCCAAAATACATCTTATGAGTAACACGGCATCAAAAGGTAAATATACTTACACTCTTGCTTTCTTGAAATGTGCACATTTCTACGATGTTGATGAACTGTAGTGTGTTGGTATGTCTGTTGACTATGGCTGTCACAAAAAAGCTGTGCGACTCTAGTGCTAAACACCGATACTGTAGGTTCAGCTTAAGCAAAAAATGTTTCAAAAATCAAGGTAGCAGTCTGCTAACAACAGCTTTCGTAAGAGTACTAAAAAATTGTACATGGAGCAGGATCAGTGTACTTTCTGTGGTGATGCAAACAAACTTAATGTAATGTCAGCTTCGTTTATGAACAGTGTGCGAGTGACCACTAATAAATGAGCTGCAGAGCAATGCATATCATTTTGCTGCATAATCATGATTGGCAGAAATGGTACATTATTGATTTCGCCAAATTTTTTTAGAGAACTTCCACATGCTGTCTTTTCACGCACATTGCAATATTCATAAAATGAGACACACTCCCTGAGCCTAAGCTTGAGTGAAGGCAGTGCTGCTCAAATGAGCACACACACCTTAAGATGACTGTCACTGATAAATTTATATTTTGTTCCATTTAGTTTGCTGTAGCAAACTGTTATTGGAGGAAAATTGTGCTTTCTGTTATCCTAGTTTAATTTGCTAGAAGGTATGGTAGCACAATTATTCCAAGAATTTTAGAGCAATAGTTTAAAAAAATATACTACTTCAGACTGCTTGTACTGAGTGAGCCATCCAAATATACTGGTTAAACGAATGGAAGTTTCTATTGCAAGAAATTTTGTAACTTTACTTTCCATGTTATCTGCTTCCGCTGCACTGTTTGCCACTTTCCGCCATTCTTATTTTGACTGATATTTTGGATTTCAAGACTTTCTGTGCTGTAGCAGCTCCTTAGTGATGCTGTTAAAGTTCATATTCAATACACTGCTTTCACATTCCCAAGTAAAAGCAACAAATGCTAACTGACATGTTGAATTCCTGATGAAGAACATTAGGTATTCATTACCAGAGCTGAACTAATCCTGTTCATTTCCTATCCTCTGTGTTATGTGACTAGCATAGATTTTTATAATTAAGATGTCAAGATGTAAACCAACCAAGTTTTCACTTCTACTGCATGTAGAATTGCAGTTCATGAAATGTTTCTTACCGTGCATGTTTTATTTAGTATATAGAGGAGAGGTTTATTTACAGAAAGCAGTGAAGTCGACCTGACCAATACTATGCTCTAGCCTGCTACTCAAGACCAAAAGAGACTAATTTGCAAGTAGTTGCAATTCGCAAATGGTTCGACATATAACATACTAATCTAATGCATAGTGAGCCGAGCTTGCTGAAAGCTTTACCAGTACAAGTTGCCACAAGGTACTTGCATGGTTCTAGACATACCTCTTTTTTTCTTTTCCTGTGCATAATAAGTTGCTCTTGCTCCCATTGAATGATATCTGCTTGAGCATCGTGCACATGTTAACAACATCATATTTCCTGAGTGCAGTACATGAACTCTGGTCCCGGCAGTATCGGCGTTGCTTATATAAGCCACAAATTTCGAAAAGCCTGTGAACGGCTTCCAGAGTTGAGAGGATGGTGGGGCAACAACATTGAGACCAAGTTCCTCATGAGACCTGGTAAGTTCTTTTTGCGGTAATTTATTTCATGCTTTGTGCAAGCTTGTTTGCTTCAGTGAGTGTCTGTGCAGAGTGGTACATCACTAAACTTGTACAGAAATCTCAAACATTTAATGATACTATCCGAAATGACCGACTTTGGCTGTTATAAATTAGAGAACAGTAAAAATGAGATGCTATGCTATATCTCCAGTGATGCTGTTGGCGTGGCTTTGGTAGATAACTGCATCATACAATGAAGCTGTGGAGATGGATCTGTGAAGGGACAAGGCTACATAGGACCCGATATCCTGAGACACGGAATGGTCAAGGTCATAGATATTGCACCAGTAGACCAGGAAAAAGATCTCTTTTATCGAAAACTCGCATTTCCAAGATACTGCCCAATATTACTAGAAACTCATTAGCCTTGAGATCACTGGGTCTTACCTTCACTGGTTTTGATACTGAGTAAGTTGACTAGTGAATAAGTTCACAGACCTACGATGACCAATTCACTTGAAATGTGATTGCATTATGTCAAAACGTTGATTTTACTGCAGTATAAATGTGCAGTTAAATATTTCGGCTTGTAATAGTTTTTGTGACCTGCACAGTTGTCACTTGAATGGGAAGTGCCATGCAGTAATACAGTGTGAATTTTGCTATGGAGTTCATGCCCTATAAGTATTTCCCACCAGTTGTAATGAGGTCATTTAAGCATTTTTTTACTTGCATATACATGTTGAGTTGCATATGTGGTCTCCTAATAATTAAGCACCGATGAAACTAGTAATATTGTTATCTCATAGCTGGTGAAGGTTCACTTTAATTAAGTATCCATGCATGTAATGCATGGTCATTGTGAATCTTGTCTTTGTTTTTTTGTTTACAGAATTTGACCCCTGTTTATCAGCAGATGTGTTCAAACTCTCCAATGGACCACCTCTTCTAGTTGCAACAGTAATGGCAAGCCTAGAGGTAACCTTAAACCTAATGAAGCTGCATATGGGCGTTGGCAGGGGATTGAGAAGGGGGCATATGCTACCCTCAAGTCTCACCAGCATTTGCTACCACCCAAGATATGCCAGTACTGTCCTCCTCCCTTAACAATGGTTGCATCTCCTCAAGATAAAAACCTACCGATTGCCATGCATATGTGTTATGTTGATTTCGGCAGAAAAGAGAACCTTTGTGTACCTCAATGCAAAAATTATTTTCATACACTTAGCCTATCTGTGAAATGCGTGAAGGCTGCTTAGAATGTTATCAAATCTAAGAATTTATTCTAGTTGACTTTTATAAAAAATTTTGTGATTAGCTTTCTTATTCTAATTTATAAAAATGCATAAAATGTGTTAGTTTATGCCATTTACATATACTTGAATATACATATACATGATTTTTCCATGAGATACATTAGGGTACAGTATGTTTCAAATGAAGAAATTCCCTTAATTAAAATCTGCCTCTCCCTTTATTGATATAGGTAAGCTATGGCCTCTATTCTATATATGAAAGCATATCTGCTTTGCTCTCAACTGTAGTAAAAACATTGACATAATGACTATAGCTCACCGCATCTCTGTCTCAACATAATTATGAACACAGTAGACTCCCTTTAAGATGAACTTGAAGGAACCACAATCATGTGTTCGTCTTATCAGTGCTTCCAAAAACCTTATCAGTGCTCCAAAAAAAAAAAAAAAGTAGATCCAAATGTGTTGCTTGAAAACACTGAACGAAGTGCGCTTATTATGGGGAGAAAAGTAGCTAAAAAAAGAATTTATTTAGCTGAGCTTGATAAAAACTACGCTTTCAAGTAGAGTATTTAGACTAAGCTAACGAATACTCATTTCGCAAGTTCATAATAAATATGTTCATGAATAAATTGACGTAACATTTCAATAATAAAACTGTAGCACAACCCCCTTTCCATGATTAGAAAAAGATTGAAAGGAAGAGAAAAGCACAATTTTCCCTCAAAGAAAGGAAAATTTTACTGGCTTTGCTATCACTTTTGGATACGACTCCATTGCATACGACTACCTTGACAAAGCCAATATACGCCAAGTCGCCTATGAAAGTCTGCAGTATTTTCTTCGAAGTTCTGATATTTTCTTATTTTGAGCCCGCAGTAACTTCTGAATGACATGCAGCTAAAGATCTTCGTTTACGCTACTCACAATCAAAAGCCTCAAGCACACACAAGAAAAAAGACATGACATAGCTATATTTAGTGTGGAAAAATGCCTTCCTTTGTCGTGCAATTTCATAATGAAATTAGTTCATCACAGTTTGCTGCATTTCACTGGGAACAGATATGACGTGCAAAGCAACCCAAACTGACCACAATATGAGCTCAGGCACCATTGTGAAATTGCGATGACAACTTCATTGTGAAATCACGATGACAACTAGCATGGAAGTGCTAGTGTTGCATAAGTGGTTTTTGTTTCATGTGATAATAATGTACAGACCATCTTTGTTCCTATTTTCATATTCATTTGGCTTTTTATTGCCCCCCCCCCCTTCCTTTGCATTTTCCCATCTGGCCAAGCTCTTATGTTCTTCTGTTCTCTACTGTGCTCTTGTTGGGGAACTGACAAATGTGAGGACAGTACAAAAAAAATTAATGCGGTTTGTAGCTTTCATTGCTGATAAAGCCAGCCCTTCTCCACCTACAGGCTAGGGGGGAGGGAGATACCAGCTTCCCCTATGTCGCAATTTGCTTTCGATTTGCTTTGAGTCTTTGTGCTACGAAGTTTTTTGTTATGTTTTTTTATTTTGCTTTATCTTGTTCCCTTGAACGCCCGCATCAAAACACTCATCTTTGTTGTGCAGAATCCTCGTCGTTGTTGGTCACTGCAAGAGTTTCTCTTAACAGATAAAGCCTGTTACACGGTTGGTCTTAAGGAGATATTTTTTGCAGTGAATCTATGGGAAACGAAACAAACACTACCGTGTTGTTAGTCTTAACAAAGTTTGTCTTAACAGTGTTCGCCTTAATGTTAGTTTACTGTACATCAAGTGCAGCTTACGCTGGCTGCCACACAGATGAACAATTAGCTTTTAGCTGTACTGACAGCTGCTTTGAGTGCTAACATTATAAGAGGTTACGTCATCAAGTGTTCAAGTCTGCACTTTCACTATCTCTAGTTTTAGGTGTGCAGTTACCCACTGTGGGGTGAACCAGCAGATCCCAGCAATGTAGACACATGCAAGAAGCCACAGTCAGAGTGGCGAAAGTGCACTAACTTGAAAAATGGTTTAAAACTGATTTTTTAGTTTCAGAATAGGAAGAAGCCATTACCAATTTCTAGGTAGCATATTGATAAACATTACTGAGTCTCACATTTAAAAATATGTCCCCTGTAGTAACATCACTGGAGGGCCAAAGCACAAAGAATGGGCATTTTAACATAACTTGACCAACTGCCAGGAATAATCATGTGGCTGAAAATTAAAACATGTTCGTCTCCTTGCCCTACTGTTCATTTATTTATTTTTGTTCTTCAACAGATGTTTGCAGAACTGAAGGAATCTGACCGCCTGCACAAGCAACATTTGCTCACTGGTTACTTTGAGCTCCTTATGATTGATGAGCTGGGTGCCAGCCATGACATTACAGACAGCACACGTCCGTTTCATATTCTCACGCCATCTGACACAACAAAAAGGGGCTCCCAGCTTAGCATACACCTCGCCGAAGAGCCCAAGTTCACGCACCAAGAGCTACAGCGCAGAGGAATTCTCGTGAGTGCTTGTGTCCCATATCTTGTAAATATTTTCTTTTTTTTTTCGTAGTGAAGCTTCTAGCACCACTTTCAAACACGTGCTCATGTAACAAGTTGTTTGCTCACCATGCCAGGGAGAGAGTGGTAAGCCAGCAGTTTCAGTGAAATTTCGGTTGTTCCCACCACTGATATGTTAGAGAGATGAACATAAAGCTTATTTCATAAGAAGCCCTGCAACATTGTATAACTGAAGTTTAGGCACACAAAAAAACATGAAGGAACACAGGACAAGCTTTTTCTCGCAACTAAAATATTTATTGGAAAGAGAAAAATATATAAGCAGGCAATCAATATCAGCACAAGCGTGTGAAGGCAAGAAAGTACAACCATGACAAATCAAGAACACTTTGTTCTTAAGTTCTCACGGTTGTACTTTTTTTGCCGAATTCGCACACATGCGTTGATATTGATTGCCTGCTTATATATTCTTCTCTCTCCAATAAATATTTTAGTTGCCAGAAAGCGCTTACCCTGTGTTTCTTTGCGTTTCATCGTGTGCTTAAACTTCAGTTATATCATGCTTATCCAACTAGCCCAACTTTCGATTCTGCTTCAACATAAAACATGGTCAGAAAATGCTGCTGATTCGTAGTCGGCAATCCTGCAAGCATGTGAGCCAAACAATATAGTGCAGCACTTGGCATGCAATTAACTATTAAATTTTAAAATCAGCTTTAGATCACTCTGTGTGACATACCCTGTGTCCGATACTCAAATGCACAAGCACATGGCCATCGGCTGATTCAATCATTTTGAGCTGCATAGTTATCATGGCCACGGCGGTGCGGCCGCAATGTGCTCAAGTTCGACGACTGTAAAATCCCAAGCAAACATTCCTACCTGACTAACCAACCCATCTCCACCCCCCTTTCCTACCATTTTTGTTTTTTCATTCTATTCTCTGCCAAAGAATGCTGCAGCAGTAATTCTCAGGAATTTAAGTATGGAGAGTCTTTACGTAGAGTGTACAAGAATGAGGGAGCGGATGTACTCGGGGCTCTGTGCTAAGGCATTTATTTCTGAAAATCCAGGTGGCACCAATGTTGCATTCACCTGAAGGTTACCATGATTCAAATTGATGTTGCCATGGTTACTGCCACGCATGGTGGCCGCCAGAGGCAGCTTTGCTGTTACCAGCCATCACCCGTCGGTCGCGTGTCAAGTGTATTTCGCAGTGTTACTACTGTGTTCATGCAAAGCCGTGGACGGCATCACAGCGTCTCACGAATAATTCAACTAACGGGAGGCGCTAAGTTGATTTTCTGCTCATGGCTAATAGCAGCAAGGCTGGCTTTATTGCATTTAAATTTTTTTGCACTAACAAGGTTGAATCTAGCTAGCAAACAAAAGGTAAAAACAACACGCGAGCAGCGGTGTGTCGAGCAGACAATGCCATGCCAAGCAGACAACAGCTCAGTGCTCTCAAAGTCACCAAGGGTGCTGCGGACCGCTGCTCCACCGGCCCAATCACACGGATAAGCCGGAGCTACATGTAAAGGTGACTGCAGCGCAGTACCAAATTTTCAGCACATTTTGCTTCACCTGCGCCACTTGCCACAATTTCTGAATATGGTGCGTCAAGGTCACATTCTCAATTGTGACAAATTGTTGAACATTTAAAGACTGTCTTTCCCCCTTGCCATAAAATATCAAATTTCATGCGATTATTCCCTCCGATTCACCCCTCCAAATATTGTAGGATTATCCTTTACTGGAGGAGGGGTGCTTGCTCAGGATTTACGGTAGAGGATTGCACCAGCACTTTCATCACCACACCGAAAGCAAGCCACTCATTCCAAGAAAAACAAGAAAAGAAAGTGCACACAACAATTATGTGCGTGCATGCATGGAGGTAGACCGCTTCCATCCCCTTCTGTATAGCTTTCAGTGCCCTTGCTGGGACGAAAAGAAAGCGAAAGTGCTCTGACAATACAACAAATCAACTCGTGGTAATCGATGCGTTGCTTTCAATATTTATGCCCTACAAATAGTAATATAAAGATAAGGGCTGGTGTATCTCCGCTGGCAGTGCGATAGGGTAGTGCTTGGTCCTATTGAACAAGGGAAGTACTACATACCTGCTTTCTTTATTTCAGTGTGACCTGAGAATGCCTTCGGTCGTCCGACTCGCTCCCATGCCCCTGTACAACACTTACGAAGATGTCTACAACTGCATCCAAGCACTGAAAGAGATTTGTGCCAGCTTTCCTGTGAAGAAAGCTTCTTGATCATGACTCTCGTTGTAAACCATAGTTTTATGTGAAAGTTCTTGCAAGTATGAGAAAGGCTGTTCTACTTAAATTTTCTAAATCTAAAAGTTAACATGTTTTTTTTTATGTGTGTGTCAACAAAAGGTTGAGATTGGTCTGCACGGATCTGTACGAGTAATTCAGTACCTGACTAAATATTTTGAAGTAATCGGCATCAACATTTCGATTAAATGAAGTGCACATGAAGTTACAACAGCATTTGAATAAAGACGGCTGAAGTGAATATTGCTTTTTATTTTTGTGTCTTTCAACAGAGCTTATACTATTTATATACTACACTTGAAGAAAGTATAATGCATTGCATTTCTTCCCAGCTATTTTCATGACGAAATAAAGTATATATTTAAAACAAAGGTCTGTGTGCAGTGGGAACTTGTGGGCGATTGAGATAATGTATTCACAGCAGAAATCTTAATGCTTAAATTCAGGGGCAGTGATACCTGAGCAGATGTGCAGACAGGTTCGTATCACAGCCTGACTTCATTGCATAAAATTTATCCCGAAATTTATTGTAATTGCTCTTGCAGGCAATACAACAAACCCGCTAGCCTAGACAACATGCTCTGGCCTTGTCCCTCGTTATGGCAAACGGACCAATCCAATGAGGAAAAGTGACTATCCACCAGGGGTGGATCCAGCCACTCATTTTAGGGGTGCGGTCACCTAATGTAACACCAGAGGGGGGAGGGGGGTGATAACGTTTTTGTATACTAGCATTTCAAAAACCCCTATAAATTCTGTTAATATGTGCTCACACTGGTTTTACTCATTTGTCCTGATTGGTGATAGGAGGTGAACTACTAGCACTAAATTTAGGAGAAGGTGCGCTGACAGAAATTTGTGGGTGACTGAGAGAAATGGGGGAGGAGCGTTGGGCTAGGAAGGTTTTCAGCTAATTGTACATGAAGAATGTCGATACAAAACGGAGGAAGCGAACCAGAAAATTGACGGGTAAATACTTAGAAAACCGCAGGGGGCCAAATCAAAAAGAACTATCGTTTAAGAAGAAGGTGAAGGAAACGGAGACTGACATGTGGAGAATTGGCATGATTAAGAAGTCTACACTAGAGATCTATCGAACTTTTAAGCAGGATATTGCCATGGAAAATATCTATTATAATACTCGGGGCAGTTCTCTGCTGTTTGAGGCGAGGACGAGAGTATTGCGAACCAAGACATGTCCGGCCAAATACGAAGGGGTAGACAGGGTATGCAGTGCGTGTGGAGAAGAGGAGGAAACTGCCAAACACTTGATAATGTTCTGTAAAGGGCTTCACCCTGTAGTTCAGGATGATGGCGCAGAGTTTTTCAGAGCACTGGGGTTTAGGGACAGGGAGGGCAAAATAGACTTTTAAGTGGGTAGAATTAGCTAGAAGAGAAGGAGGTTATCTGATCGGTGGATAAAGTCAAGGCACGAGTCAAAATGAAACCATTCACTGCAAAGTACCAGTCCTCAACTTCATCATTTAAAGGAAAAAAAAAAGATAAATCTAGTTGTTGGTTCACTAAGTATTATGGCTAAATGGCTTTAGCCGCCGCCCGATCTAAAGAGTACAGCCACATCAATCCATCCATCCATCCGGGGGAGGGGACAATCGTCCTACTGCCTTCCCTCTGGATCCGCCAATGCTATCCGCTATCAAAAGCCTCGATGTCGGGGACCAACTGTGGGCTGTCCAGAAGGCCCCCAATGCGGCGGTCGGGCCCATGGCTTGACTGTCCCAACGTGGGAGCGGCCCGCTGCACGTTGAGTCGTCCACCTCAGGACTTCAAATTAAGTTTCGCATCCATCCATCTGGGCTGGTCATGTCATGAGAGCAAACAGGTGGTAGGGTAGAATTTTAGAGATTGGAAGCGTAGCCAAGGACAGCACAGGGTTAGGCTGAGTGACGAAATTAGGAAATTTCGTGGTTCAAAGTGGAATCGGCTCGCCAAACAGAAGATGCATAGGAAATGATTAGAAAAAGCCTTCATCATGCAGTGAACGTACAATAGGTCGATGATGATGGTGTAGGCTATGTTAAACTCAGAGGTGGATACAGCTATTCATTTGTTTTTTGGGGGGAGGGGGGGGGGCAGTCACTGGAAGTAAAACCAGAGAGGGGGCGTGGCCATGACTTTTGTTTATCTAGCAGAGGAAAACCCTTCATAGCATAAATACTGTTAATGTGTACTCGCAGTCGTTTCACTCATTTGTCCTGATTGGTCATAAAAGGTCGATTACATGCACTGAAGTGAGGGAGGTGGGTTAAACAGACTTTAGGGAAGGGGCGATCCATTGGCTTGGGGGGGGGGGGGGGCATTTCATGAATAGGTTATGTGCAAGATGACAAAAGAGAGGGAAAAAATCACTGTACATTCTTGCACTGGCTCTTTAGAGAGCATGGCACAGGTGTGCTTAATGCACAGATTGAAAAGTGCCGTAGAAAAATTATGTGTAATGAGTATTATGTGCCATATGAGATAACCACATGATGCCTTTGTAACCACATGGTACCCCATTGTTGCTATCAGTTTGGCTGCTAGAGGTATTGATATAGCTCTGACATAAATGTTGGAGTCATTATGCTGATATGAATCAAGCAGGGGACAGTGAAAACAAAAGTACATGCACTATACTTTGTTCTAAATTGCTGATTTCGTGAGCACAGTACATGCTGCGCCCTAAACTGACAACAATCGTACGGATGACTTGCAACAGCTACTCTATAAATTTCTGCCTCCCACTGTGCAACATTTTTGAAACATGAAATGACAAAGGAAACGGGCCTAGGCGTGATGAGTAGTGTTAATGCAGTGTGCAGAAGAGGCATCTGGTTCGAGCAAACCACGCAAATTAACCGTGTAGTGAGCAAAGAAAAGAAAAAGGCACGAAAATTAATAGCTAAGTTCAGTGCTTCACATCGTGTGGAACAACGACGAACAGAAGAGACACACACAGTGCTTCGAGTGTGTCTCTTCATTGTTTGCACTCGTTCTGTGCACTTTTAAGCATTGAATTATGCTGCTTCAACTATCCCAACGCCCTATCTTAGTGAATTAAGAACTGACAAGTTATTCAGCTGTGCACCGCAGGACCTGGCCATTAAGTGTACCCTGAATAGTTGGTTACAACTTGACGAAATCATTCAGCCTATAGGCATCGGTAGGAGGGAGGAAAAAGGAGCATTGGAACCCCCGCCCTAGACGGACCAGCACTTGCTTACCACCCCCTCACGCAGCACAATGCAACGCGAGTTTTCATCCTCTAAGACATATCCTGCACTTGTGTACAGGGTGTGGAAACCGAAAAAAGGCGGGAAGAGTCAAGTGAACTTCAAGTTGTCTGCAATGGCCGGCCGGAGGCGTTAAACCCTAGCTGCCTTTCAATCTTTTAAAGTCTTGATCATAGCAAGAGTAGAGGTCTTTATCGAGCGCTTCATTTTCACTTGTTCAATAATAATAATAATAATAATAATAATAATAATAATAATAATAATAATAATAATAATAATAATAAAAGAACCTCTCACGGACAGGGCCGTACGTGCTACGCAAAGCACACTGAGCGACTATTGCACTGATTAGCTGGGTTCCCTCACTACCATGACTTTAAAGCGGTTAGAACGCGCTCCAACGTAGATTCACTGACGTTACTTTTTGGACAGACCGTGCATGTTAGCTCTGCGCTCTGACATTAGTGTCCCTCCCTCAGAGGATGTGCGTAAGTACTTCACATCGTGACTTCGAAGCACTTTTCGGCCGGCTGTTTCAGATTGTTGACTTTCCCATACAAACGCACGTTTGAGTCGCTGTTCTTTAGGTCCCAAACTCGAACGACCCGGTAGTTTCGCCAAAAATTTTGCCATCACCATCCTTGCTACAACTAGATGCGTAAAGAAACCACGATCCTGGTACTTACAACTGACCGAGCAAAAGCGCTTACGGTTCAAACGTAAAAGCAGCTGACGGGACTGCCTTTACGACCAACGTTGTTGTTTACGACGACGTAAATCTTGAATCTGGCGCCTTGTCTGCTACCCTTGTGTGCCACCCACTAACTAATAACAACTTATTGCCGTGTTAGTAATAATAAAAAACAATTACCATTTGTAATATTATATTTTGTATTAAGTTTTATTTATTATAAATAAATAATTACTTATATTTGTTTAGCTTTTATTAATAAACTGACTGAACAAGGGCAAAAAGTCACCGCGACGCGGCTACAGTATCATACAATACATTTTTTTGTGACGTAAGCTTCTTCTATTTTTCAATTGGTTACTTTTTTGGACTTTGACCAATCAGGTGGCGCTTGAAGCTGCGAAAGACACGATTGTGAATGTCGCTCGCCATCTTTAATGTTGGCGAGGTGGTTTAAAGCGAGTGAATGTGAAAAATACTAATCAAGATAGACTATTTCACACGATTTCCAACATGGAGGTCGTTAAGGCCTTCAACAGCGAGGTAAGCCACTGGATTTCAATTTTTTAGCTCTGCTCGAGCGCTCGTTTTGAGGTACTCGGGATGTATTGCGAATGAGGCCTAACCGGCGTGTTTCCACCACTTTATGAGGATTTGGGGGGAAGTTAACGTTATCCCTGTGCAAATGCATGTCTCTGAAGGCCCTAACCGTTACAGTGGTGCCTTTGATTAATGTGCAGGCCCTGCGTATGACGACGCATCGATCGCACGAATGGTGATTGCAATAGTCGTTGTGTTTAGTGGTGCTTACGAGTGCGTGTGCGCGTGCATGGGCTTGCGGAAGGATGTTGATGGTCCCTTTAGCTCATCCGCGACATCTTTTTAACAAGAACCGCGCTGAACACGCGTCGCTTGCCGAGATCTAGCGTGAATTGCTTTGCGATCGGCCGGCTCGTTCAACTGCGTATCGCGCTGCCGCGGTTACAGCGTCGTGCGGAGCAGGGCGCGCTTTTCTTTCTGCTCAAATTTCACGAGGCATTCGGTGCATTCGAAGTCCCTAAGGGTGTTCGATTGAACTCGATTCAACTCCGAGATCGCGCATTTCCTCCGCGTGCACTGCTGTTTGGTTATATAACTTTCATTCGGACGAGTACAGTTTTTTTTAAAGTTTTCGGTGATATGCGTGTTCACTTGGCGAATCAAGTAACGCGGTGCTGCTATGGAAAATTTCACGCCTGGTCGTGACGGCCGACTCGGTGTGCCCTTAAATATGCCATTCACTTTCCAGCTCTCGTTTTCTACAACAACCATTGTTATCTCCGAAACTGAATGGCTGGATATTTATTGTGCGGCCTGTAGTGATCTGTACAACCCTTCTTACGATGTAATGGTACTGAGCGCACCGAGTTATTATGACTGAAATATAAAAAAAAACGAAAATCCGTGCATCGCATGTTAACAAGTGTTGTGTACACTGTCACATCTGTGATAACTTCACTTTTTTCTTTCATGTGTTTTTCATGACCAGCTTACCTCGCTGTATGAAGGCAAGCCTCCCATCTCAAAAGCCAAGATGACAGCGATCACAAAATCAGCAATCAAAGGAATCAAATTCTACAAGCACATTGTTCAGAGCGTCGAGAAGTTTGTTCAGAAGGTCTGTCCTGGTTCTCTTCTGGCCTACGCTGCATGCTCATTCGTTCTCTAACTGAGAACAATAATGTAGTCAAGATTCTCACATTGATGTGAGCAATAAGCCCACACTATATCAGGCGCTTGCACAACGGCCAGAGTTGTATACCTGTTACAGTGCTCGGCTCAGGGCCGAGGGTATCATTCCAGCCAGAGTGGTCACAAAATGCTAGATAGCAATGGACTAGATTTATTTGCGCATTATTTAAATCCTGGCGGTCGAAAATTTCTGAGCTTTCTAAGGCACGCCTTGGTAATCGTTTCATGCTATTGGCAATTTAGCCTTCAAATTATTATGCTTATTAAGTATTGTGTTAATGAGGTCAACTCATTAGACATCCAGTCTGAGGTACCTTATATTCACTTTTTTTCTGTGTATGTTGGCCCTGCTTATGGAGTTGCATTGTCACATCTTATTATTTAATGGGACAAGGACCCAGTCATTCTCAGTAATTTAAAGGGACACTAAAGTCACCTATTAAGTCGACGTTTATTGTTGAAGTGGCGGTTCAAAAATCTCGTAGTGTTACTTTTGTGCCAAAGAAGGGCATTTTAAAATAAAATCGCGTTTTAGTGGTTCGCATCGGGTTAGCGAGCTTCAAATTACCCACCTCAAGAAGCAGATCGACCGGTTTGTCTCTAGTCACTGTTGCTGTGCACAACGTTGCCTGGCTTTACTGTGCTAGTAGCAGCATACCGAAAGCAGTGGCAGCCACAGCAGCAAAAACGGCCATTAATCAATTTTCCTCCATTGGCTCCGAAATTGCAGACACTTTTGTTTCAACTGCACCCCGCTAGATGGCACCACCTGTCTCGTGTAACCACGCCAAAATTGAATTTTCAAACCACTCCCACCATTCCCCATAGTAACTTCCGGTGTTTTTTTTCCATGAATCAAACATAAACGAACACTCAGCATATTATTGCGTCTCTTGATGCACGGAAAGTTCTTTATTTAGTGCAGCTAGATCGATTACTAGTGATTAATTGTAGGCACCGTCCGTCTGATGTCATCGGAATCATTTTGAAAATGTCCTACTGTGGCGCTTGTGTTCTTGTGCACTTACCTTAATTTCTCGGTACATAGGGCACTGTTGTTGATAATATTGTCGTTTTGGGTGTTGTCATACATTGAGCTTTCACTCTGGCGTAAATTGTTATTTGACTTTAGTGTCCCTTTAAGGGGAGATGCGGGTCGAAAAATCGCGTTTTTTGCGAAAATTTCCACTTTTGAGATATTGCTTCTAAAATCACTTTTGATCATTCAACTATCATTTCCCCAAAGGTCATAGCTGAATTCAAACGAGAAAGTGGTAAAAAGTCGATCTGCGCTAGTGAAGGTAGCTGCCGAAGTCGCGAATTCACGCATCCGACGGCTATTTTTGAAAATCCGCCACTCGGCAACACGATGACGTCCGCCATCGGGGTTTGTTCGGTGGTGTAGATCAAGGCTCCTTCTAGTGTACAGGCGTCCCCCTAGTTTCGTATTTTAGTGAGGAATTTCACAAAACAGTCGTTTCCAAGTCGGTTTGCAGCCAAGCTGCAGCCGCTTCGCGCATCTCTACCGGTCACATGGTACGCTACCGAGGCCGCCATTGGCTACATCTGATCGGCCTCGCTCGCTGAGCGCTTGCGACGATCGGCACTTGCCGTGCGTTTCTACGTTTTTCCGAGTTCACCATGGATAACTCGAAGAAGCGAGACTTCCGAGCACGAAAGTTTGCAAGCAAGAACAAGTACCAAGGGCGTCGACGTAAACCGAAGCGCAAAGCAGCGGTAGAAGAATGCGAGCCGCGGGCCACTAGGCCTAATCAAGGCAGCGGGGATACGGCGGCTTGCGGGAACTTTGACGAAATCGACGCCGCGATCAAGTTCATCAGCGCATCAGAAAAAAAGATTGAACAGTTCGAAAGCGAAAGAACGAAGAGTGTTTGTGGCTCTGTGAGCGGAGTATTTTGTGACATCGGCGCACTGACATCGATGGTAAGCCGTGCTGTTTGTCCAACATGCCACACCGCTGGACTCGTCGTTCGCGACACCGCAAGTAAACGTAAGGGCCTCTCTTCGTTCCTCGAGCTGCACTGTGATAACAGTGAGTGTCCTGAGTCAGTGGTTTCTGCCGCGCATAGTTCGCGGCGTGTTCTGCCGGAAAGACAGCCCACCGATGCCGGTGATGACTGGAGCTACCGAAGCGGCAGCTCGCGTGACAGCTTCGCTGTCAATGTGAAGGTAGTTGTGGCTGCGCGTGCAATAGGCATTGGGCATGAACAGCTGTCGCGTTTTTGCGCTATTCTTGGACTGCCAATACCTATGCATCATAAGACTTTTATTGCAATTGGCAAAAAAGTTCATGCTGCAGCTACCAAAGCTGTGCAAGAAAACCTGGCGAAAGCGCGGATGATAACTAAAGAGAAAGTGGATGGGGCTGATGTTGCTGTCATGTATGATGGCACGTGGCAAAAAAGAGGGCACAAGAGCCACAATGGCATCGGCACTGCTGTGTCTGTGGACACTGGTTTGTGCCTAGATTTTGAAGTGCTATCGAATTACTGCCTTGCCTGTAGCCGGCACCAGGACTTGGGTGATGAGGAAGAAATATGGCAAGCATTCCACACACCTGTCTGCGAAAAAAAATACAGAGTGCTCCTCTCATGCCATGGAGACTGAGGCAGCTTTGCGCATATGGGGCAGGACATCCTCATACACAACACCATTGCGCTTCACCAAGTTCCTCAGTGATGGGGACAGCAAAGCTTATACCGCTGTCGCTGAGGCCAAGGTATATGGTGAAGCTGTTGTGGACAAGGAGGAGTGCACAAACCATGTGGCCAAGCGTCTAGGCACTGCACTTCGGAAACTGCCAACAAGACTTCCACGAGGGGAAAAGCTGACAGATGGCACAATTCAGAAGCTGCAGAACTATTACCGTATTGCAATCACAAACAACAGAGGTGATATTCTGAAAATGCATCGTGCCATCTGGGCCTCATATTTCCATTCATCATCGAGCAACACAGCAGGCAGCCACCGATACTGTCCAGAAGGGGCGACTTCCTGGTGCAAGCATAGGCGAGCTGAAGCGCTTGGGGAGGCCCCACCCGACCACACACCAATCTTGACCAAGGCTCAAGGATTGGCTGTGCTTCCCATTTACAAGCGGCTCACAGATGAAAAGTTGCTGGTGCGTTGTATCCAAGGGAAGACCCAAAACGCTGCAGAATCTTTGAACAGCAAAATCTGGTTGTTGTGTCCGAAGACTAAGTTTGCCTCCCGGACAACAGTGGAAACTGCAGCTGCTATGGCCGTGTTGTGGTTCAATAAAGGACATTCAAGCTTTGAACACGTGCTAGAGGAGCTTGGTGTAGTCCCACCAGATCAACTGATCACCCTGGGCCAATCCCGCGACCAGAGGAGAATCGAAAGAATGTCTGCGTGTGAAACAGCCGAGGCAAGGGCCCATCGGCGGAACGTGGCAAAGAAAGCGCGCCTTGATGACTCCCTTCTCAAGCGGCGAGAAGGATCCACATATGGAGCAGGACAATTTTAGGTGCTCTAGCTGTGTCCCTTCTATGATATCACCAAGTTTTGTGCAAATCGCACTGTGTAATCATGAGTAAACATATTTACAACTTTCAAATGCATTTTTCTCGATTTCCATTTTGAGGTAATTCTCTCATCTTGTGCACAATCTTTTTTAGGCATAAAATAGTCCTATCTTGATGAAATTTTGCACAGAGCTTAATCAGCCACTCTAGAATACAAGTATCTACTTTAGGTTGCATTATACATCACAGATTTTTTGTTACACAACTTGATACACTGATAGAGAGATGTAAAATATGCATTTAGTACTTTTAATTTTTTTTTTTAATGTAGCAAATAAATTTTCTGTTTGAGGTACTTTTCTGTATTGTACTGCTCAAGTGCAGCAGAATGAGCCATTTTGCAATTCTGTGTGAAAATTTTTAGTAAGCTTTATTATGTGCACAAAAAACACTATATTTTGATATCAAAGTTGTAGTAACTCCGGAACTACTATAGCTATCAAACAAATAATTGCAGTTATGAAATCAGCACTGCAAGCTTTACTAACACCTAAGATTTCAAGGAGCTGGGTTATGAAATAAAAAAAAACCTTTTTCTAGTAGCATCTCCCCTTAAGCTTTATAACAGGCACCATGGCCATCTCAGCAAAAGTATAGGATGTTTCACAGTGATGAAGGTGCATATGTGTGACCAAAAAAAAAGCTAAGCGATTCTGCCTACATATATATATATATATATATATATATATATATATATATATATATATATATATAAATATATATATATATATTTAATAATACCTTCTCGGAGAGGTAGAAACTGCAGTGTAGCAAATGCATTATTCCCAGATTTACTTTTGGTAGCTCTTTGTTTCGCGTGCCTTTACTTCATGCCTTTCGCAGATGTTAATGCAACATTTTATGGAGTGAGGTAGCCTTTATTACGTGTGCTTATTCACTTTCATCTCATTGTAGTGTCGGCCAGAGTACAAGGTGCCTGGACTGTATGTTGTGGATTCAATTGTGCGCCAATCACGACATCAGTTTGGGCAGGACAAGGATGTTTTCGCACCACGGTTCACGAAAAACATCCACAACACATTTCAACACCTTTTCAAGTGTCCAGTGGAGGACAGGGTACGTGTCCCTTTTGAGCATATGCACTTTAAAGACCATATTCTGGAACAGTAGTTTTATTTTCTGTTATATATTGTTAAGTCTCAAATCCAGCTGCAACTTCAGAATGTGTGTCAGTATGTGGGTAATGTATAAAAGGTTAAAATAGTTGATTTATTAGACACTAGAAAAAATTATTTGGTTTAAGGTGACAAATCACATTCTTAGCACTCACTCTAATGCGACAAGTTTCATTCTCATAAGTTCATTATTAGTGGAGAGAATCAAAGTAGAAGTTTTATCTTTAAATTTCGCACCAAAATCTCCGCGCGTGACGTCGAACACTTCGAAATGTTTTTCATACTGTCTATAATTGTGCAAACGACAAAATTTTAGGTGCAAAAAAATTCGATATTCATGTATGACTATGAATCAATGAAAATATGTCTACAATATCTTTTGAACAATTCAAAGAAAAATTGTAAAAAAATTTCGAAAAGTATTTCTAAGCATATTTTATGACATAGCAACTTAAAAGTGTTTATTTTCGCTAGGTTTGTGAAGCGCAGGTGTGGTGGGGCTTCATAGTTGTCTTATCAAGAATGAGGCAGTGGAAGGTTTGAGTGGTATTTATGTGCAAGATTTGGTGCAACCAAGTTGTAGAAACCAAACTGCTTTGACAGACAAAAGTGTGTACCTTTCGAGCATTCAGCTCCAAATCTGCCATACATTTGCAATAGAGAAGAACGTCTCAAATTTCGGATGCTAAAAGTTTTGAGCATCGGATTGCATACCTGCCAAGTCCAGTCTTAGACTTCAACCACTTGTTACTATTATGCGGTTCTCAGGGAAATCTTCCGAAAATTTGTGTGTGATCTGGCCGCACTGGCAGTCCAATCCCATCAAGTTATTGCGAACCCATCGCACTTCATTGTATTGATTGATTTGTGGTGTTTAACGTCCCAAAACCACCATTTGATTATGAGAGACGCCGTAGTGGAGGGCTCCGGAAATTTTGACCACCTGGGGTTCTTTAACGTGCACCCAAATCTGAGTACACGGGCCTACAACATTTCCGCCTCCATCGGAAATGCAGCCGCCACAGCCGGGATTTGATCCCGCGACCTGCGGGTCAGCAGCCGAATACCTTAGCCACTAGACCACCGTGGCGGGGCGCAGCACTTCATTGTAAACAAATGTAGGAGGCATTCATTTAAACAAAAAGTAGAACCTTATTGATGCAAAGCTGGCCAACATGAATTTGTGAGATTCCCCAGCGAAATTCTACTATGTCCATTCGGTCGAAATTCGGACGTCCAGAAAACTTTTCCTCATTGCGCATGTCGTGTGAAATTTAGTACCGAAATCAGCGAAGGAAGGCTGAGAGAAGCGGGCTTAAAACTTCAAGTGGGTGCACCCAGCCACCACACGCACTGTCACAACTGTGGTTATCGTTCGGCACAACCACTGTGGATGGAACTGAGGTCTCTCTTGACACAAACTTGTATGGTGACCACGCAACTGACAGAACTCCGAAAGTGCATGTTTCTCCATTGCTCAACCAGTCAAGACGACATAGCTTTCCACAAATGCTGTGGACAAAACCGTGGCAGATGTGATTATAGGTAAACAACTTGGTTTTAGAGGCGCATTCGCAGCCAGCACACGCGGATTGAAGGCGGAAGTACTGTTTTCTGCGGTCGCGGTTGACGTGATCATTTACAGTGACTACTAGCCGGGGGCACTCGGCTAACGCTGCGTAAATTGAAGGATGTAAAGAAGGCTGAAAGCATTCTGGCATTCCTGTCCAAAGAATCTACTTACATTGCTCCTGTGTGTCTGCAAACTTAGGCTGTACTTTTTGGCCTCAAGCGAAGCATCGGCCCGGACTTTTTCGGCAGCCCGCTGCGCCGGCCTGTCCATTCATGCGTGTCCCAACAAGACATGCGAGTTTTCTGACAGAAATAAATATTGCTAGTTTTGATGACACGAAATTTCGAGAGATACAAGTATTCTAGCCCCCCCCCCCCCCCCCCCCACCTTTGAGACTCTCACCTTCTACTGTAGTTGGGCCATTATAAGACCAGTACACTGTTTATGGACCCCCCCCCCCCCCCTTGTCACCTTGCTGTTCTGTCCATCTCTTTCTCCCTCCTCGTTCTTGCTTTTATCTTTAAGAGTTCCTCTGAAGTTGAAAAGACAAAGGCTGTAAGGGTGCTGCGGAGTATTTTGTGTAGTTGTCACTCTGTTTCCCATCTCGGTGTTTTCTTTTTTCTATAGCCATATTGCCATGGCGATGGTGCTGGCCAGGCAATTGTAGTGAATCCAATTTCTATTTTGTATTAGATTGTTTCAGTCAACGAATTACGGGCCAGCTTTCTCAGAAAAAGAGCAACACGAATTATAGTTTGGTAAACACTGTAATAATACGTTATGAGCTACTGTTTTTCCATAAAAATCTGCCTGAAGCTGGTCAGAACTAGGGTATTTCGATAGAAAATAGTGTGTGTTGCATGTGTTGATTGTTCTTAACAAGCAATGAACGTCAATGTTTTTGCTGTATGGATTGAGATCGGGCGTGTGCGTGGTGATCGGGCAAGTGTGAATTATCCAGCATAACTTGGAGCACGCACTGGTCCTAGGAGTAAAATGGCAGTGTGGAAATGTTTGATGTGCTAGTTGGCACCTGCAGAGGGATTGAATTACCCGTGGTCAGAATTAACGGAATCCTACATCATATATGCATGTGCATTTGTTCTCGCCTCTGCGATTGTCATGAATAAGCATGTAATGCTCACAGGTTCAAGGAAATAATAGCAGTTGGAATGCTGCAGGAATCAGTGAACTTATAGCTTAACTACATTTAATATTCCCTTACTTCCCTGCAGCCAAAGATTGTTCGGGTACTTAACTTGTGGCAGAAGAACCAAGTGTTCCCGCCTCATGTCATCCAGCCACTCCTGGATATGGCGAATCCAGCAGCGGTCCCTGGAGGTAAGTTCTCTCGTTTTATACGGTGCATTTCGGTAGGTGTACATTGCAGTTCCCCAGCATTCAGTTCAATCTTTTTGCCAGTGTTGACAGCAGGTGCGTGGCTTTTACCTCAGCCATCTAGTATTAGCCCATTTGATGGCATGATGTTACATAGATTATTAGGTGGGTAATTGTTCTAGAGGGTTTAACTGTCTGAACAAGCTAGACGTCAGAAAACCACATTTTTTGGCTTTACTTGGGGTGTAATTATCTCATGTAATAATCAGTGCCCACTGCATTGTAAATGAACATCATACCAAATACAAGGTCCGCCTCAAAAGTTTCTGAAAGTGTTTTGGTATGCTCGGCAACAACTTATCTTGACACTGGAGCGAAGGCCATGGAAGCGGGGCTTCCGCACATTCGTGTTGTTCTGCAAGTGCTACAACACCTTGCGGCTGATTTCAGTATTGCTCTCTTGAAAATTATGTACACAAAAGTGTGAATGGGAGAAACATTTCGATGGTCCAGCGCACAATTTTTTGTCATATTACGAGTATGTGTTTCTTGCAGAAATAAATGGCATGTTTGCGGCCACACACTGACCCACTACGTCGTGGTCATCATATTGACATTGGAAAAAGTCTGCAGAGAAGGTGGTGAAGGCAGGGCAACTAAAACAGGGTGGAGACACTCAAAACACTTAAAGTTTACGGTGACGAGGGGATGAAACCAATCCGTACTTCGATGTGGCACAAGAGGTTCTGGGAAAAGGTTCTGGGAAGATTCGTCGAAAGCACAAACAAGCAACACAGTGCGGAAAGTGCATCAAGTATTAGATAAGGAGTGCTGATTAAGTGTTCATAAGATTCCCGTATTTCGTTCCCGTATTTAAATCCGGCAACCGATCAGAACTTTCAAATTATAGATTGATCTCCTTAACAAGCATACCATGCAAAATTCTAGAACATATCATATCATCAGCCATTATGATGTATCTTACAAAGCACAACTTTTTTTATATTCATCAGCATGGATTTCTTCGAGAGCGTTCGTGTGAAACCCAATTATTTGAGCTTGTAACCGACCTACATCAGGCCGTTCATGACTCATCCCAAATTGATGCCATATTTATCGACTTTGCAAAAGCATTTGATAAAGTACCCCATAAACGCCTAATGATGAAACTTGCCCGGCTTAACATAAACAGCAGCATACTCAATTGGATTGCAGCATTTTTAACCAAGCGCTATCAATACGTTTCCGTAAATGACCACAATTCCCCCTTAACCCAAGTCAAATCAAGAGTGCCTCAGGGCTCTGTACTGGGACCAATTTTATTCTTGGTTTACATTAATGACATAGGCAATAATTTAAGTTCTAATGTACGGTTATTTGCCGACGATTGCGTACTATACATAAAAATTAACAGCCCTGAAGATTCTAATACTTTACCGACCGACCTGGATAATATTGTTAACAGGTGCGAGGCTTGGCAAATGCAAATAAATGCTTTCAAAACAAAAGCTATGACATTTACTAGGTCTACTAACATGCACCTAAATTCGTATTCTATTAATAACACAGCTATCGAAAACGTTTCTACGCTAAAATATCTGGGTGTCTTTTTGTCGTCCAACCTTACGTGGAATGAACACATTGATGCTATAATTTCCGAGGCAAGTAAAGCACTCGGTTTCATCAGACGAAATTTGTATTTAGCTAGTCAGTCAACTAAACTTTTAGCTTATACTTAATTAGTTCGATCCAAACTCGACTACGCGTCTATTATTTGGAACCCAAACCAGGCATACTTAACAAACAGACTGGAGGCCTTGCAAAATAAAGCAGCACGTCTTATTACTAAGAACTATTCCCGTACATCTAGCATAACTCCCATTAAAGAATCTCTACAGCTGCCTTCCCTGGAAAAACGAAGAATACTAGCATTACTATGTCACTTCCACCGGCTCTATCATAGTGCGTCGTCATTTGCTGCATCGCATATCAAACCTGCCCATCGCATTTTTCCGCGTCTAGATCACCCTTTCAAAGTCCTCCCCTTGTTTGCCCGTACTAATCTTCTTCGTCAATCCCCGTTGTTCTTGGCCATCTTTCATTCGAATCGATTACCAGAAGATATTGCCACAATTCATAATCACGATTTGTTTGTAAGCCACTTGAAGCAATTTTTATTATCAGAGCCATGAACCATGTACTATGTGCGCTTGCTTTGTATATGCTTTGTATTTCTTTTCCATTTATTTTTGTTTGTCTGCTTTTCTACCGTTTTCTGTTACATGCCCGCTCTTGACTGTGTTTGCTCTTGAATTGAAATGTACTCAACACATTGTTCTCCCCCCCCCCCTATGTAATGCCTTTAGGGTATCTGAATAAAAAAAAAAAAAAGATTGCAGAGGAGTGTGGAATACCCATAATAATTGTTCATGTTTTGACGAATGCTCTTTTAATGAGGAGAGTCTGAGTACATATGGTGCTAAACGTTCTGAAGAGTGAGATGGAGTGACTCCGTGTTGATTATCTTAAGTTGCAGGCTGAAATGAGTAGCAGCACTGATTCAGCCTCTCGACAGCCTTTATCTGGCACCACTGGTATTTTTTTCCCTCCACTGATCAAAGGAGAACCCTGGAAGGAATTCGGCATGATGCATTGGAGACTGTAAAAGCATATTCAAAAACAAAAATCAAATTCTGGCAACTTTTGGGACAGTACCTATATAGAATAAGTAGTTGCAGCTCTTGGGCCTAAAAAGCAGCCTTCTTGGTGGGTCTTCTTCTCTAGTCGTTTGCCATAGCAGATTGGCATAGGCTCTGAGCTTTCAGGGCAACGATGTGCTGACAGCGAGTACTGTTGATGCACCTCAAGATGAAATCTATAAAACTTCTGTAAGTGTTTCGATGAAGCACATGCACCGCTGCAACTTTGTGTGGCTTGTCGAAGAAGACCATTGGCGTCATTGGATGACAGAGTGTATTGCTCAAGAAAGTAGCCAAGGAGGGAGGTACTTAAAATGTTGGCGGCACTTTACCGTTTGTTGCCCTGCCATGGGCCATCTGGCTTTATTTTTCTTTGTGCTGTGCTCTGGTTAGTGGCAGCACACATAGTTGAGCAGTGATAGCGGGAAAAAAAAATTGGGGGAACTTAAAGCTTCGCCTTTAGCAGTTGAACGCAATAGCGATATCCTGTTGCTTATGCGCACTTCAAAAGCTTAGTGCATGAAACCTTTTTGAGCTTACTATGAACCCACTACTTGGTGTTAGATATATAGGCGCAGTAGCATGTGTGCCTTTTGTAGTGGGTGACCAGCTTTAAACCACGAAGCCATTATGATAATGGCAATGGGTGCTTGTATGACGCATCATTACTGCAATGTTTCATGTTGCATTGTGAAGCATGTATACAAGATGCGTGTGTTTCTAAAGCATGAAAGCAACTTTCACTGCATTTCCAAGCAAAAGAAGTTCTTTTCACTGTATCCGCAAGCAGAAGCGCTGCCGTGTGGTAGAACATGCACTTTCCACGCAAACGACCAGAGTTTGATCCCTACTCGGTTCCAAACGGCCCTGGTTCAGTCCTCTCTCTGACTCAGGATTTTTGTTAATCTGTCTTATTTGCATCATTCTCGATTTTTTGGTCATGCATAAGAGGATGATTTTTGGCTCACAACCAATGACACCAACACTGCAATTTCTGCGACACGAGCTTTTTAATGCTATTGCATTAAAAAAAAAAAAGACAGAAAGGCCATTTACGCTAAGCTCAAGCATGCTCAAGTGATGAACCTGATAGGTACAGAAGAGAGCTACAAATAAACTGCAAGAGGGGCAGTGGCATCATTACTCTGGGTAATATGCTTTGGCGGCATCCTGTGGCTTGTACAGACTGTGACAAAGAAAAAGACTTGTGCCGGCAAGTCCTTTACAGTGGAGGTCTTTTAGATCAAGTATAAGCCATCCAGAAGGCCAAATGGTACAGCAGTAAGGTGTTTAACTTTACCGTCCAGATGCGGGAGCTACCTGTGTTTATGCAAGGGTTTATTTTCAGGACTAGAATAAAGTTCATCATACCGTTTGTGGACTGAAATTAAGGTAACAGTATAATACTTGTGCCACACGGGCATAGAAAATGACATTCGGTGGCGAAGGCCTTCAGTTCCCGAATAAAATTTTTTTCGGCGGCGCTGCTACACGTCCAAAGCGAATGACATTTGACTTGATGATGTCGATCGCAGCACCTTCCAAGTGAGCATTGGGTTAATAGCAATAAAAAAAAAATAAACAAGCGTTTACAAGGTTCATACACATCAGATAATCATTAAATGTAGAAATAAGCATATTACGCTGTCTTGAGGTTTAGTTTCTTGCTTTGTTTTACAACGTTGCAGCCGACCGTAGCAACCTAAGCCAACAATAGTCAGATCCACAGCGTAAATAGAAAATGGCGCCTGTCGCATCGTACCTGTCGCATCTCTCGGAAGATGATCGCAGAGTTCATTTTTTCACGGCAGCACTCGTGTATTTTCGTGCAAAGCATCGTGCTCAAGAGCGAATAATTCTGGAGCAGAGACGTGTTATTATGCACCAGCTTCAGGACATCAAACTTCAATTAATTTCAAACCATTTCAAACTGATCTTCGTATAACGTTCAAAGCACATTTTTAAGAGTTTAGTGCAGATAAAAGACGGGAATTTTTATTTTCAGCTAAATATGATTTCTTTTATTTACTTTAAGGTAAATCGCACTTCGCGAGTTGTGTCGTCGAGAGTAGGCATTTCTCAGTCAACTGAGTTCTGGCGAAGGCATTTGGTGGCGAATGGCATTCGGACGAATGCCATTTCGTTCGCCCGTGTGGCACCGCGCGAATGGCAATAAATCTGAAGGCATTCGGGGGTAAATGCCATTTTCTCTGCCCGTGTGGCACGGGTATAAAGCAGTTGGGGCTGAAGCTAGTTTTCCTCACTGGGGGACCATAGGCCATAGATACACGTGGTCTAGCTTGCATTATTACGACACCAGCTCGTGTATTGCCCTTTGTTGTTTCCAGGGGAGTCTGCTCACAGCACAGAAGTGGTAGCCGATACCAAGGCAAACAAGAATTCCATGGAAAATTGGAAGAGCTGGAGTCATGGCAACAGCATCCCAGACTCAGTGCATGGAAGTGGCCAGGAGACCAAAACTTACGCCCTCACTCAGGTGTGTTTTGCCTGCGATAATTTTCAATATGTGGAATTGCTAGATTTGCTGGATTGACTGCCTGCCAAAGTGCTGCTCTCTCTCTTTCTTTTTTTCTTGCATGCTTTTCAGTGGCTCAACCAGAGTGAAATGCCTGTGCCCAGCAAGGCATCAGAAGTGAGCGCGCTGCCTTTTGTTTCTACATTTAGCCAGAAATCAAAGATTAAAAAGGGACTTTGCAATTGTACTTTTTATTTAAAACTTGAGAGTGTTTTATGCCAACACCACCAAATGATGACACACAATATTTCCACTGTGAAAGTAATACAGTCAAACTTCGCTACAACGAAATTCACGGGGTCGGGAAAAATTTCGCTGTAGTGGGAGTTACGTTATCGCGGAAGAAGTGGTAAATAAAGAGAGATATGCACAACACTTAAGGGGGAAGCCTACACTTGATGGGCAACTTCTTTATTTATGTATAGATCTGAACGAAATTTTCACAGTTTGTGTATTTAGATTTGCAGATTCTAAAAATGTAGTTACTTTTTTATAGGTCTAGTAGTTTCCAAGATATGCCACAATCAATGTAAAACCTGGATCCTTTGTTTGCAGCCTAATTAGCATCTAAGCAGTAAGCACCAAAACATTGGCACAGTGTAGAAACAATGTAGGATGTTTAATGAGTGCAGTATGCTATAAATGAATTTGCTGGGCCAATTCCAACAACAGTTAGAAGACATCAATGTTTACAGAAAAAAAGTCACCTTCACCTGTCACGCATAGGACCCAATTAAAAAAAATTTTTTATCTGTATATTGTCTTCAAAGTAGGCATATAGCATGCCGCATGCATTTATATTACTGACAAAAAAAGAATTATGCTGATAGTTTGAATGGAACAGAAGTTATTTTCCCTTTATTTTGGCAAATGGGCCAAAATTGCTGTTTTGAGAAAACGAGGAAAATTTTTCAAAACACCTTTATTAAAAAAAATACTAACAAAATCTTATGGAAATGCACCAGGGGCATAATCTGGATGCATCCCATTGTTATGCTTCTTTTCGACCAGCTTTCTCAGACCTTGGGACGCCTCTTTTTATTTATTTGAGGTTGCACTCTAACAGCAGTCCTTCTCCCTAGCCCTCAGGGATGTGCTGGTAAATATCTTCATGTCCAGCTGCTCTAGAATCACAGCAAATGCATTGACATTGCCCATGTTGAAGCACAGCACAGCTTCTGCAATAGCAGCTTGCACAGCAAAAAGAGAAGCGTGCTCATACCTGCCAAGTATGAGCATCCCGGATTTCCGTTTTTCCGGTTGTACAGTTGTCATGAAAATCTCCCGGAAATCGAAATTTCTGTGCGTGATCTGGCCGCATTGACAAAAAAGCAGCTCAATCTGCTCTAGGCTTTTTGAACATACCCCATTTTATTATAAATGAGAGAAGAGGCATTCATGTAAACGTACAGTATAATCTCAATGATGCAAAACCGCAGCACTTACGATTTTTTTAAATTACTCAGCCAAATTTTACTCTGTTCATTTGGGCCTCAATTCGAATGTTCCAAACACATTTTCTATTCGCGGCGGGTGATACGAACTTTAGTACGAAAACCGTCAAACGAAGGACGCAAGCAGCGTACATGAAGCTTCGGAAGTAGGAGTGCGACTTGCGCACGCACTGTCTTATGCAGTGCGTGTGATTGTCGTTGCCACAATTGCTGTGGACGAAACCATGGTCGCTCTTGACACGGTCGTGTATGGTGACGACGTGACTGACAGAACCCCGAAAGTGTGCGCCCAACCAGTCAAAGCAACGCTGCTTTCCGCAAACTCTGCGGACAAAACTGCGGCAGATGCTATCGTAGATGGCATAAAACGACTTAGTTTTGAAGGTGCGTGCGCAGCCAAGATCATGGGGATTGTAAAACGAACTACCGCTTGCTGCAACCGCCGCGCACAAAACTGCAGTCGCCGAGAGCAATCTACGAGCTTTGCGGGCACGCAGCTGTATTTTAAAAGCAGTAAATACGTAAAAAGTAAAAAAAAAGTTGCAGTTTCGTCGCAAGGGCGAAGCAATAAGTGCGTCAGCAACAACTTAGAATGTAACCCTGAGAACGGCAAGCAGATCGAAACGTGCAGTGCGCTGCTCACACAAATGACGCACGAAAACGATACTCGCAGGACGAGAGCGAACTAATAACGTTTACCGCTCGACAAGTAATGCGCTGTTAAAAACAAAAACGATGCACGATACGTAATCACAGGTACAGATGAGTACAAACTAACAAGTGTCTCAGTTCTTATACCTCGCTGTGTATGAAAAGCGCGCTGTATTTGCAAAAGGGGCCTGTGTAGAGACCAAAGTGGCCTTTGTGGGCCCGGAAAGTAACGCTTTTGTTTCAGTGAAAGCAGAAGGCACACGATTCCCCCACCAAAAGATAAGCGTGCGCACAGGCATCCATCCATGGGGCAAAGTATGCGTGAGGGATAAGCACGCGTCAACGAGCTCAGTGTCTAGCGTGGGCCGCTTTTTTTTTTTTTTGAGTGTTCATATATATAGATATACATACATATACGGTGAAGGACGGCAGCGGTGGCGATGGCAAAAAAAACAGCTTGGACTGTCCATATAATTGCTATCGCAATAAAAATAGCCAGGCGCGTTTTGGCATTCTTGTAAAAAGAATCTAGTAGTGAGCAAAGCTTTGACCTGCGTTTTTGCGGCAGCCAGCTGCGCCGTCTCGTTCGTTCACGTCGTTCACCCAGGAAGACACAAGCGAGTTGTTTTGACTGAAATATACTCTGCTAGTTGTGTTGATCCTTTGCGACTCTCACCTTAGTGAAAAACTACCCTCTGTGTTCAGCCACTCCTAGCCACTATAAGACCGCAACGCTGATAATGGTGCTTGCGATTTAGATTCCTCCAGTCCCCTTTGTTTTTCGCGATGTTTTTGTTTGTTTGTCCTTTTTTTTTGTCCGTGCAGCCCCCCTTCTTTGCAGAAATTTCCCGGATTCAGAATCCTTGAACTTTGCAGGTATGCGTGCTGCTCCTTTGATACCAAACTCGAAATCGCGGATTGGAGGCTTTTGTGTGAATTCTGGGTCTTGCCTTGCTGGTATCTTGCCGCGCTGCCGCACCACATGACTTCAAAAAGCGCCAGTTTTATGTGCTTTTGCCGACACCAACGAAAGATCCTCAAGCGTCGTGGTTGTCTCGCTGGCGCGGGAGTCGCGAATCTCACTGGCACCAATCCCATCACAGTCTACCTGCACATGACCAGAGTCGAAATCGCGCGCGCTGTCAGAAAGGGCCGTGTCTACGCGCACGTCACCGTTGCTGATAGCATCGGCGTGGTCATAATCCAGAGAGTGTTCACCATCGGGCGAAGCCGTGTCGCACACTCCTCCATTGATAACATCTTATACAGGGGCGGCCAGCGTCCACACTGTGCACACATAAGGAACTGTCTTCGGTTCCGACAACGTTATGAAACGTCAGCGCTTGCTCCCGTGACACAGTAGCAGCAACATTGGGTTTTCCGCCTCTGCCTTTCTTCCGTGAATGGCCAAAATGATGCTGCGATCGGAGCTTTTTCGCACTGCCGGGCATAGCGAGACGCACAAGCACATTAGGCATACAAGTCACAACACCTCCGTTCTTTGTCCCCCTGCTACTCTAAGCACCCCGCATCGACAGACGAGGCCCGTGTTTTCACATTGCTACCGATCTTTCGAAGACCGGTCGGCTTTCTACCCTGTTTTTTGATAGCTGGTACTATCGTTGGCGTCGCCGGCCTGGACTGACCAGACCATTTGCCAACATCGTCGGCCACCGACTATCCGATAGTCTGCGTCTAGTGCACGCGCGTACGCTACCCCACCGACTCTGATGATTTGTGATTCCTTTCGTGTTTAGGTCTCTTTCTCGCTCACTTCACACTCAACTCAGCGTGCCTTTCGGGCGCGTGCGGAAGCGCGAAAACGGCTGTTAATGTGCGTGGAATTAATTGCGAAATATCGAAGTTTGTGACGCAATGAAACGATTTTTTGACCAGGGCCGCTGATTCTTCGAGCACCGCCGTGCACCGATTCAGGCGGCCGTGCACTCTTTCCAAGTTTTTCTACGTGCGAGTTTCGCGAACCTTTCAAGCAAGCTACCCAACCTGCCTCCTTCCCGTATGTTTTGGTTTTCAAGGTCGCCCTCCCGCCGCATCCTCTGCTCTCCTCTCTTGATCACAACCCCTTCGCCCGTCTCCACCGCTTCGCGACGCTCGCCACGCTGGCTCGAATTAATTTCGTTTTCCGACTGGAAACGCGCCCAGAGCTGTTTCACGCGTGTGCGCGTCTGGTCATGATGGCCGAAGGGGGGACTAGAACGCTTTCTCGTGCTGCTCAACAAAACGTCGAAAGTGAGACCGCTTGGCTTGAGCGTAATCAGCGCGTTAGGTGCCACGTTGCGGAGCGCTTGCTCATAGCTGTTGACCACCTGGCAGCCAACTTGCCGCTTCAGGCGTCCCGGTATTCGGCTGTAGAGATGGTGAATATTTCGTGGGCGGCGGTGACGGCTACATGCGTGCGAAACTGTTTTTGCGAGGCCGACTTCGTCGACGTCGGCCCCGATGCCGAGCCTGAAGCTTCCGAACAGGACCACTGCGGCGGCGATTTGTGACAGCGCGTCGTCGACTCCGACCTGGGAGATCGGGTGGGACATCTGTTGTGATGGTTTAATTATGGCCGATGACGATGCCGACACTGCGGAACTGTGCACGGATTAGGGCATCGTGAATGAAGTACGTGGCGAGAGCGATTTGGAGGAATCGGATTGCGAGAATGACTAAACTTTGGAGCCAGTGCCTTATGCAGCTTTCGCCACGGGCCTCGGTGAACGAGCACCCTGCCGTTTTAAATGAACTCGAGACCACCCTTATCGCTTCTGTTCTTCGAAACACGTGCATCACGAACTTTTTCGGGCAAAAAAAGTTTGTGTTTTCACTCGCAACTTTTTCAAAAGCTGTGTTTCATTTACTATGAACTTCGGGATACAGCGAACGGATGCCGCGTCTCACTCGGGTTCATTATAAGCGGGCTCGACTGTATAAGAAAGAAAGGAACATAACTTTATTTTAGTTTTGCGGAACACAAATCATAATTTTTGTGTAGTTGTCAGCATTCACTATGGTTTCCTTCGTCATTCTTCATGTATAAGAAAGAAAGGAACATAACCTTATTTTAGTTTTGCGGAACACAAATCATAATGTTTGTGTAGTTGTCAGCATTCACTATGCTTTCCTTCGTCATTCTTCAGAGAGGCGTGGTATCCGCTGCACACTTGTTCTGCTTGAAGTGGGTATGCGCCACAATTAAGTAATCAAGAACAAGCTTTTGTATGGATTAGAGCATGCGATGACCCACTTGTTACGCTATTCCCATTGTGTGACGCTTGATTGTTCCTTTGATGTTCTAAAACGTTATACTCATATTAATGCAATTCCTTTACGTCAAGCGGCCTAAGGTCAGTTTGGAAACAAGTTCCAAGCACCGGTGTGGCTCAGTGGTAGAATACCGAGCTGGCATGCAGGGGGACCCAGGTTCGAATCCCGTTGTGTCTTTCGTGGTTTTTTATTTACTGGGTTTATTTTAAATGCAGAGCATTTCTTAGTCATGAAGCGCCAAAACTTTGGGGAAGTTGGTAGGACATAACTGAATGTAGGAACAGCGCAATCTAGAAGTAGTTACTGCGTAACACAGAAGCGAAAAAACAAGGACAGTAAAGAGCGCTTTTCTGACCTTGTTTTTGCGCTTCCGTAATTTCGCGGTAACTACTCCTAGGCTGCACTGTTCCTATACTCATTTCTTAGTCGCGTGATGTCGTGCGTCAGCGGTGATGTCCACACCCCCATTGCATACTCGCGCCTTGTGTATCGTGTTGCATGCTTGTAGCTCGTTTCATACCGCTGATCGGTATCTTCTTAGCCCTCGTTTCGGAAAACCAGGCTTACATTGTCTTGTCACGTACTTCATGAGCTGGCTGAGTCTTCTTCCGTTGGGCAGATGTGCCTGCTCACTTGGACTTCAGCATTGTTGACAGTGAGCTCCGTTATCGTTAGATACCGTATTCCTTGGCAATACATCCTGTTTCACGTCCTGCTGCTGCCGTGGCAATTATTTCCGCCTTGTGCTCTAGTGAAAGAAACTTCCATTTCTGACTCAGTGGTGCCGTAGCTAGTCCTCGCTGCCACAGCCACAGGGGGGAAAGAAACGCAGGTCGGGGCTAACAAGGTGCTGAACTACTATGCTAATGGGGCAAGGCACGACGTGGGTACTAATCAGAACTAACACTGCCAACGCCACAGAACATGTGAAAAAAAAGAGAAAAGAAAACGGGACGAGCCAGCAGCCAATATACGTGTGGATTCATCTTTAGCTGGCCAAGCTCACAGGCTTTCACATCATAACTCTATGCTTCACAGAATGCTGTGGAGCATCGCCATCACCCACAAACGATGGCATCACCCATGGTGTCATGGTATTGCAGCATTTGGCGGGTTACGTGCATTTAGGCCAACTTTGGTGCCTTTACAATCATTTTAGCTCTCAGATAACCAAGATGATGCTTAATGTAGACTCTGAATATGGGCCAGCTAATAAGAATTTTCTGTTGGAGACAGTGCGAGAAAAAAAAATGAATGCAAGGACGGCCGTTGTCGTGTGTACTTTTTTTTTTCGTTCCGTTTTTAAGGATAAAAAGTGTTGTCAGTTCAATTTACTAGTTAGTGTGGTTCGATTTGTGGCTGGTCGAGTAACTTGTGTCCCAGGAAAATTCATGTAACCGGGAGAACAATGAAAAAGTGGTTCGTTGTGAAGGAAGTTACAATACATTAGAGCCTATGCTACGCCAGTGGGAAATCAAAAAATCATCATTGAAGCATAAATTTTGTTGTAGCGAAGTTTGATTGTACCTTATATAAAAGGACACACAGGTAGCTTATAAAGAAATACGGAAATGAAATTGTCACCTCGAACCTTCAACTTTATTATTATTGAGTAAAAGAGTTAACATAATAATTATTACTTCTCAAAGGCAAGCATGCTCTGAGACTCTAGCACGAAATATTTGCTTTCCACTTCGACAGGAATGGCACCACCGTATAGGAGAAGGGCAGAGAAATACAGTAGACTCATTAAGGGGGGATGCAGCTTTCATATCGCGGAAAACCGCAATAAGAAAAAATCAATCTTTTGAAAATTCTATTTTCGATTTAAGGAGGGACACGGGTCTTAGAAGGCAGAAAAATCTCGAAAAAAATAGGCTTTTTGAAGCTAACATTTTCGGAATCTGTTTCTTATTTTCACACTTATCTGAGAAGCTTCTCGTATCATTATTTTTAGTGCAAAATTAACAGTGTAGACTCCTGCTACGCAGAGAGAGAAAGAAGCACAAAGGAAGTTTTCAGAATGCACTGTCGTGTGGACACATATATGATCCGCTTTTGTTTTCGAGCAACCGGTGTACTATTTTTAGGCTTCCCAAGCTTTTTAACGTAATGTTTGTGAGGAAAGATTTTTCCTATTCAAAGTCAAACAGGACACAGAGCGAGAAAAAGAATGTGCGTCAGGCATAGAGCGAGGGTAGAGAAACAAAGAATAAGAAAAATTATGTATGCGTCAACCAAAGAACATGGAGCTGCGCACACTCTGAAAGAAGAAAGTACGCATACGCCACTCCTAAGCTGCTTGCCGTGGCATCGTGCGGGCACTCGACTCTTGAGTGAGGAATTAGCCGCCGTCGCTGGTTGCATGCACCCAGCTTACGAGACTTCTGCACGGGCCATCTGATGCACTGAACAAGCAGGACTTTATACACTCAGACCTCATTACAAGAAAATGAGCTTTATGTCCAAAAATTTGTTATAAAGGTACTAACACGATACCGACTGCAAAAGTTTTTTTTTTTTTTCATTTACTTCGCTGTAATCTATATTTCGTTATATCTGTGTTCGTTATATCGAGGTTTGAATTATAAATTTTGAGTCTACTGTATTGCACCAAAACTCTCGAAGAGTTTCTCAGTGCAGCGCAGTGACGGCGGTGTTCTATTGGCAAAAAAAGCATACATGTGTAGCACAAGCTTTCACTTAAGCCCTTCTGCGTAGAAGGTCTCTGGAGTTTGCACATTTAGGCGCTCATTACAAATTGCGGCGTTCGTCTAAGTGAACAATTATGCAGAGTGCCAAAAGCACATTGTACTCTGACCATCATCTATGCCAGCTCCAGCACTTGTCTACATGCTTAGCTTGTGCCTGCTTGTGTACTTGGCTGAACAAATTTCAACTCCCAGTGTGGGAAGAGAACTATGCAACAGAGCTTGTGGTTCTTTTATTTCACAATTGCCTAATGTTTTCGAATTTTGTGATATGCCTGACATCTTACTTTCCTTTCCAACAGGTTGACGAGTTTGTAAGTAACTACAGGCGTCGTTTTCTGTATGTGTGTTGCTTTTGACCTTGCTGTCCTTCCTGCAGGAGAACTTGAACTTGGCCATGGCAGCCGAGGCAGAAAATGCAGCACCTCCTGACCCAGAACTTATAGTGAAACTCCAGAGCCTTGCTTCTCAGCTGCTGACAAACAGGCCGGGTAGTTCATCTGCCCTTGAAGACAAGCCACCAAGTCAACAGCCAGCAGCTCCTGCTGTCAAGTTCAACAAGGCAAGTTGGTGGCCAGAAGATGCATAAAGTCATGGAAGTCGTGAATATCCGCATTACAAGTGGTACCGCATTATGACTAAAGCAACCTTCTTCAAGGTCTTAAGTTTTGGAAAGCGTGTTGAACATGCAGCCTCATGTGTCCCAAAATTAAAACATGCGATGCGTGATGCTAACTGCCATTGAAATTCAAAGAAAAAAAATCGTGACCAAGGAACCCTATAGTCAACAAAACGAACGTGAAAGTACAGTGAGGTGTGGTCTAACAAAATAAAGCAACACAGCGGAAGTTCACCAACTATTTCTCAAACCATCTCAATTATGTGCATTACACAGAAACTATGTCGACTCATGTCAGAAATTTAACGCTTTGAAATACGCCAGTCGTTCGATTTCACGGGCTAAGTGGAAAAATGCCAGTGTTGAAAAGCGCAGCCTGCACAAGGAACTACTAGATTTGCCCTGCTACAGCCTTTTAATATCCAGATACAGTCGCCGACCGATTTTTCAAACCTGGCGGGGACCGAAAAAAAGTCCGAAAAATTGAACAGTCCAAAAAATTTGTTTTTGTCAAAAATATGAACTTTATTGCGTCAGGCAGGCCTAAAAAGGTCCATGATCCTGCCTTGCCTCATACTACACTTGGAAGCAACTTGGTTCGCCCATATTTGCGCCAAGGTGACATCGTCACCGTAAATGCTCGACAAAAGCGTCACCGCGGTGGCGATCTCCGCTGCCGACAGCTGCGGGCGATCGTCGTCGTCATCCGAACTGCTCTCCAGCTGCGGCACAATCTGGCGAAGAATTTCTTCGTCTGTGGGCTCCGCGCACAAAATTGTCATCGTCCACACGAGCGAAGTCTTTAAATAGGGAGTTTTATAATAACATTTCCAGGCGCTGCGCGCGTTGCAGGTATAGCAGACGCATTACGAGTTATAGAATAGCATTTGCTCCCCCTAGAGAAAGGTCTAGGGACATTCGCCCTCAAATGCACGGAAGCTACACACAACACTTCGCTGGCCTCGATCGCCACACGCTATTTCAGATTTTCTGCGGGCAGGCCGCGAATGGCGACGCGCGTTACGACGCATGTGCAGTGGCAGCGACCGCACCGCAAGGGCTTGTGGTGGGCTATTCTAAATCTTCCTAATGTCATTGTGGCAAGCACATTCACTCCATTGCTGCGCAGCTCCACCTCCTCCCTGTATGGTGCGATGACGACAGTGCTGACCACTACCGCTGACCGAAGACGAGAAAATGGTCCCGTGTCGCATTTCCTAAGGTAGACACGGCCTCCGAAACTTGAAATATGACGTTTGCTTTGCAATCTTGGAGGCAGGAAAGCCATTTTAAAATTGAGCCACTAAGGTTAGTCAAGCCGGCAGAAAATCCAACATGGCGGCGTCCATACAGGTTCGTGGCGCGGCTCAAAACAAGTGATTTAGTCAGAAAAATCCAACTTTAGGGAGCGAATTTATCCAAAAAATTGGTTGAAAAAACGCATCAGCCCTATGGGAACCCTGACGGTGCACTTTTGAAGTCCGAAATACCCAACAAGTCTGAATTTTTGGAGTCCGTAAAATCTGTTGGCGACTGTAGTTATTCCCAACAGTGCAGAAGTGGGACACAGATAAGACCACACAAACAGGTGCTGACTTCTAACAAGGCATATCGCGCAAAAAAATATATGCAGAACGGACAAGGGAATAGGTGATAAACATGATAAAAAAAAATGATGTTGAAGGTGTTAATCTTGCAGATATGTGGTTTTCTTGTTAAATAAGTGGATGGACGGTTAACTGACCCTAGAAAAACCATGCTTGATTATCGTGACAACTACAATGATATCATCAGGTTGAAAAGCAAGAATATCCAGGAGTTGTCATGTGTACTGCATGGGTGCCACTTTGCTTCAAATGATTTTGTCCAAGATGTACTAGGAATCAATGGTAGAAGCTTTGGTTAAGGGAATTCGTTTATAAGGGTTGTCGTGTTCTCCCACTTACAGAAGCTGCTGGATTTTGACTATGGTGATGAAGAGGAGGAAGAGGAAGAGGACTCCTTTGAAGAAACCAAGGCTACTGATTTTGTTGAGCCACCTTTAGAGGACTCCGGTGGTCAATCGTCTGAGCCCAATGCTATTGCACTAAGGTTAGTGTCATGATCTATTCAGGAGTCACAGATGACGAGTGTCTAGGTACCTGCGCATAAGCGGGCGTTTCGCACTGACGCAATATTGTTATGACTTAATTATGCTAGCATTAATTATACAATGTTTAGAGTATTTATGATTCAATTTCGGCATTACCAGATGCAAGGCTACGAAATACAGTGAAAATATTGCAAACAAAACTCCTCAGGGGTCCTTTCAAATTAAATTTCAGCGCTTGTACAAGTCTGTTGCATGCTTGCAATGAGGCTCGGCTCGATCAACAACTGTGACAAGCAAGTAGCACCTTGTATATATGGAGCTTCATTGGCATGCCTGGCTAGGCAGGCAACACTGCCACTGGTCATGGCCATTAACACTGCCAAGCAGAGCTCTCGATCAGTAGCTATCATCACCACCATACTGTTGGGTAGTTTACCTTAAAGAGGCCGACAACTGCCCAGAACATGAAACGAGACGACTTTACGGATAGAATGATTATCCCTCATAGTGATTCAAACCTACTCTGTTTTTACAATGGAAAGTGAAGTTAAATTTTTATTTCTTCACTGAAAATCGTGAGAAGAGCCTGTGGTGCCATTTGGTGGCAGAAACTTCAATTATTCTATGTGCCTTCTCATGTGACTGTAAACTAGTGCACGCGGTCAACAATTTTCTTGCTACTGTTGAAATATTGTTTGGTTTTTATGTACAATGAAACCCCGTTAATACGTATCTGCCGGGGATGGCGGCATAACCACACACTATACGTACTACGCATTAACCACCAGCTACAAATTTGCATCCCCTGACATGCGCAATCGCCGCCTAAAAAAGTAGAAACGCAGTGGCACGGGAAATATTGCCTAAAGTGCCCACTGCAAAGCTATTTCTTTCTTTCTTCCAAGTTACAGAAAAGTTTCCCGACTCGAAGAACAGCCCGATCGCACGCGATCGAGACGCCGATAAGCATTTCGAAACCACCGCGGGATCCGGGATATGCAGCATGGTACAGCGACAGAACCATGAAAGAAGGAAACAACTTTTCTTCCTGCGTGGACAGATCGGCAAAATCAGCTGTCCGTCACACAGTTGTTCCGCGGTCTGCTTCTAAGCAAAAACTGACGCAGTTTTCTTTTTGAAATGCGGTACATTCGCAGAGAGTCAAATTGTTTACTGCGTGGCTAGTTGCCTGCAGCGCTTCGCTCACTCTGCACAAACTGTAACTGCCAATACGCTTCCTGCACAGATTTGGCGAATAGCCTACAGGGTTAACACGGCGCCGAAGAGCTTTCCGCAAGCGATGTGTTCTCCGCGATGCTCTAGCAGTCCTGGCAGCGGACGGAGGCGCATTTTGGTTGTCACTAAATAAAAGTTTGCTGCACGGCAACGACAGCGCTATGCCTGCTGTATGGTGCGCGTGTTGGCATAATACAGCAAGGTTTCTCAGTGCCCGCGATTCACAACGCTGGTTGCGTTTCTGTAAAGCAAAGCGTGCTTGAACACGGTCCCGCAAAGTTAAGCGGTAGCGATTGGCGGCCCAGCGCGTTCAGGTAGCCGTCCACTGAAAATGTGCAGTAGGCCTAAAGTGACGCTATGACACCCATGTGCCTAAGGAGGTAACCGCGGATGCTTACTGTGATTAAGCTCTTCGTCGGTGATAAGTCATAGCGGCGCGTTTGTGGGTAGTCGCCACCTCGCCTTCATTTTTTTACCCGATAGTTACTCGCAGTGCCATCGCCACAATCGTGCGGAACTCGTAATAAACTTATTGGCTGATCTCAGCATTTATCAACATGACGGAAAACCGTTCCATTGTGGCGTCTGCAAGTTCAGCAAAGCAGTAAAATTTCGTCGCGCAATATGTTAGCGCAGTTAGTACGCACTAACCGGAAGGCATAGGCCGCACACTACGGCTATAGGCCGAACACACTATACGCTGAACACTACGGTCTGTGAATGCATTAATCACTATGAGACTTGGTCGGGGATTTGTCGCAACTGCATTTTAACCATTAGTACGCTTAAAGCGGGTACGCTCTAACGAGGTTTGACTGCATATATAGGCCTGTATTAGTAAAATGCATTAAAGTGACCCTGCCTTCGCAGGACGTAATGATCCCATGCTCGTCAGTGCGTCTTGAGCAACTTTTCTGTGTGCTCATGAAATTGTGCACGCAGTTTCCAGATCGCTAAGAGTTTGGAGTGACATCTTCATATTTACAATTTGTCTTGTAAATGACATGTACTACTAGTTGGCATGGCCGCACATATGCACAGTGACGTTTTTGGTGACTTGGCTTGGTTCATTAGTCGAGAGAGACTCAGTAGAGGCCTTCAAAATCTATGACTTCATGGTGTTTAGTGCTGGAATGTCAAGGTGGCACCATGTCTCCTCCTGCAATTTTGTTTTGTGCGTTTTCTTGCATTACAAGCGCTGTGTCGTGGTAACAGTGATGTTTTCAGGATTGTGAAATTGTACTTTATGAATATGCGAAAAACCGTTTTGCCCATTAGGGTCCCTTTAAGGGGGGACGTGGGTCTTGGCGACGAAAAAAAAAAAAAAAAACGATTTTTCAGTTAGGTGATTTTTGTTATTTTCATATCATCCCGCACCTGCCAGCTAAAAATAAACTCAAAGTGACGCTTCATTAGGCCAAAAAATGTCGTGTTTATTCATCCCAGCGCTTGGTTTCGCTCACAAAATCGCCGAAAACAGCCCCCTTTTGCGTTGCTCGGATCGCGCTAACCACTTATCGGATCGCGGCCATCTTAGTCTCGTTGAAAAGAGTTTCTGTTAAGCTCGCTTTCCCGCCAGGAACAAACCTTCAATGCTACAGCAAGTCTGCACTGCCAGGCAAAAACAAGCGACAAAACCGTGTGGTATCATTGGTCCATAGCAGTTACGTGAGTGAACAGCGCCTTGTGATTGGTGCGCAGGGACTGGCAACACTGGGCACACTTCACAAATTCGGCAAGCGACACAAAAAGTGTGCTGTGCAGCCAAGGAATCATCGCAGCCAGCGCAGGCTACGCCCGCATAGTCGGGCGGGACAGGTGATCGGCATGCGCCGCAATGCAGCAGCCGGCACAAAGGCAGCCTTCGTTCGCTACAACTTCTACCAGTGGCGACATGCACTCAGAGTGCCATAAATCATCGCAGCTGCCGATGAAGATATTTGCAGATCTCGGCGGAAGAGCGCAACGAATTCCGCGACGAAGTGGCGTTGCAACAAAAGCGAGCGCTACGGCGACCACGGTGCCGTTGGAATCAGCCGATTGCGCTGATACTTCAACAAGGCGCCAGGTACCAACACTGCTGCTTGTGATTAAGACAGCAGGGAATGCTGCTACAGCAGATCTTGCAGCCGGAGAAAGCGTGGTAGAGACTGCGGCCGCTTCCTGCAGTACTTCAAGTATGCACGATCGAGCTGCGAGGGTAGATGCGACATTTTTGACATCGGCTGACCGAGAACTCATCGAGTGTCGCGCCCAGCAAAAAGCAGCGGAACTTTCCTTGGTTTCGGCAACCGATCGCAAAATGAGTGTTCTCGCACGTCAGCGCGGCACCGGAAGTTCGTCGTCGATGCATACCATGGTTGACCTCGACATGGTGAACAGTTTACTTAACGAACATTCGGCTTGTCGAGTGCGCGGTGGTCAGTTGACTATCAAATACGACGTGCGTGTGTACGGCGTAGCCGTTAAGCTGAAGCTTCACTGTAGCAACTGCGGAAAAGTTGGTTCGAAGTGGAGCTCGCAACGTGTTGGTGGCAGCAGTAACTGCAACCCGTCCAAAATCAACGTTCGCACGGTGCGTGCGGTTCAGAGCACTGGGAATGGTCGGACAGCTCTGAATGACATCTTTGCCACTATCAGTGTTTCACATCAAGGCCTTCACGTGAAAACGTGCCAAGAGTACTTGAAAATGAAGCTTCAGCCAGGAGCAACGAGAGCTTGTGCCGAACATTTGACTAAATGTGCCACAGTGGTAAAGTGCCTCTACAAGGACGCCAATTTCAGCAACCCCGGAAATATTGCCGTCTCTTTTCATGGAAGCTGGCACACAAGAGGACACACCTCTCACATCGGAATAGCCACTGTGATAGAAGTTTTTTCAAATTATGTACTGGACTATGTTGTGCTTTCTAATTTTTGCCTCGGCTGTGAATGTGGTCCAAAACTCGAGAGCCCAGAATACTTTGAATGGAAAACCAAACATTCATGCCAGAAAAATACCTCATGCAAGCCTGGCCAAATAGAAGTAGAGGCAGCAAGGATTTTATTTCAGCGCTTCCTTTCGCTTCGTGGCCTCAGGTACACCACCATGCTTTGTGATGGTGACAGCCAGTCAGTCGTACAGTACTGTCAAAGAAGCTAAGGTGTACGGCTTCATAAATGTTGAAAAAGGAGACTGCTCGAACCATGTGCAGAAGTGCATGGGGACTGCGCTTCGGAACCTCGTGCAGAAGCACAAAGGGGACAGCAGCAAGCGCATCAGTGGCAAGGGCCGCCTCACGGGTGACCTCATGACAAAATTGACGAGTTATTACAGCTGGGCTTTGAAATCCCATTCTGGCAATGTGGATGAGATGCAGAAAGCTGTGTGGGCTACGTATCATCATATGACATCCACTGACGAGAAATCAAACCACAGCTTCTGTCCACACGGCCCCGAGTCTTGGTGCAAGCATAATGCAGCCATGGCAAGGAATGAGCCCATCCCAAAAAGCAAGTACAATTTGCCAGAGGCTGTGAGCAATGCACTGCGTCCTGTTTATGAACGCTTGTCCGACAAAAAGCTCCTGCAGAGATGCACCAAAGGGAAGACGCAGAGTGCGAATGACGCCTTGCATTCGGTCATTTAGAGCCTCTCACCGAAAGACAAGAACGCGTCATTGTTTGCCGTTGAGATTGCCATGGCAGATGCTGTTATGCGTTTCAACTTAGGGAACAAGGAATCTAGTTCGCTTATTTTGCCTGAACTACAGCTAGATCAAACATCCACAGGTAACCAGCGGGCGGTTGAGAAAGACTATCGTCTTGCTATCGGCTCAGAGAGGAAACGTGCATCTTCAGCGGCGTTCCAGGCAGCTGCAAAGAAGCAGCACAAGCAAAAGCCTGCTTTAGACTACTCCGCAAGGGCTTTCTGAGTGATTGTGAATACAAGTGCTGTGGCCTTCATGCATAAAATTTTCATTTTCACAACTTTTTCAGTTTTTTGCATTTTTCTCAAATACAGATTTTTGCAGGTTTTGAATTTTGGGATGAGCACTTTGTCGCTAATGCTGATTCGATTTTCTTGGTCTTTTTTTTGTTTGAATGCTAGGGTATTGGTAATGCTTAAGGACATTGTAAAATTATGAGATTTTCCAGAAATCACCATTTGAATTTTGGGATGAGCACTTTGTCGCTAATGCTGATTCGATTTTCTTGGTCTTTTTTTGTTTGAATGCCAGGGTATTGGTAATGCTTAAGGACAATGTAAAATTATGAGATTTTCCAGAAATCATCAGTAAAAATCCAGAGTTAAGAGACTGTGACATAAAAACTTCATAACTTTGGGTGAAATTTAGATACTAGTTCTAAATTGCATATTTGCACTATTTGAATATTCAGCATATACAGGTTGAATTATAGCTCTTTTGATGCATTACTTTTTATGAAGTCACATCCCAAATTCATAAAATAAGAATAGTTGTAAAATTTTTTTTTGGATTGATGTAAAGAAAATGTAATTACATATCTTCAATCAGTGTGCAAAGCTGAATATTTCCTGAAAAAATCATGTCTCCAGGCCTAATACTAATATATTTCACTGTCGGGTCCCATGTCCTCCCCCCTTGAAGGGCCACTCATCAGGTTTGACAATATTGAGCTGACAAGCCCAATGCGTAGACGAGGCGTTCATGATGACGTCTGACAAAATTTGCAATGCTATGCGCCACGCAAATGGTTCAACTTTCAAGATGAATGCTGCTCTCCCTCCCTTCTGCCGGCACGCGCCCAGAGAATGAAAGCATGACGTGCCTGATGGATGGCCCTGCATACACGGCAATGCAGTGACGTTGGTCCTCTGCGCAGACGACTCTGCTCTGACGTTGCAAACAGTGGCACGTAATATGGCGAAAATGATTGAAAATGGCATGCGTAGTTTATGTAATTTGTTGCTTGAAAAAATCAATAAAACTCTGGATAAATAATGAGACGCAATAAGGGAATGTGAGCGTCTTTTTTCTGTTTTTCTCCCTCGAATGGCAACAAGATGTGGGGCTAATGTGTCGGCGTTTCGCATGCGTTCGTGTCCCCGTGGTAGCATGCAGCAGACGACCACCGTGGAACACTCCTGCGTGTTCGCGCACTCATTGTGCTCAACTATTCTAAAATATTTAAGACAGCGTTTTCAAGCCATTCCGCAAAAACAGGCAGAAGACCACAATATAACGCTGGTCAACAAAGCAACGCTGCTCGGGGGCTGGACTTCTTTAAGGACTGTTACGGTCGCAGGGGAAAGTTCGCTGATGGTATCCCACCGCTCCCACCAGTTGTTGCGAATGGGGGTCTACCCGGTCTCTTGTGGTAGCGTGGTGTAACCGGGTGGAGGAAACGAACGCTGACAAGAAGAGGATACGAAAAACAAACAGGTTTATGGCACTATTTACACATATTTACAGCAAAGAAAGGTTAGTGGTTTCACAAACCACGAGCTTGGTGGTTGAACTGTTACATGGTTCAGAGCGACGTCCAGCACTCGGCGGCGGTGTTTTAAGCCCTGTCGGGCTCCTCCTTTTTGAGTGGAACACCAATCACACACATGCAACAGGTGAGGGGGGACGGGCATGCAAGGTCCACAAGAACGTCCAATATTGAGTCGTGATCGCTGCACTGCAGGGTGTCGCCAGCGGAGCTCTTCCTCGTCGTGTGTGTGCCGCTAGTCGAGAGGTCCCAAGCTCCTGACAGCATACATCAAAGGGTCCGCCGATATGTTCAGCCAATTAGCGGGGCGATTTGCGGCGGCCACCACGGTCTCTCCCAAGGAAGATGCTGTCTTTGTTGTCCTCTCTCCAACGGTTTACAGCGTCGTGGCGACACGACGTCTCATCCTCCGGCTAGCAGGCACAATGCCTGACGAGCATAGGCAGCCGGCCGCTCGGCCTCTTGATTGAGGATTAAAAGAGCGCCGCTCCCCCGCCAGCTCTGGCGCCGGTCACAACAGCTTCCCCCTCGCCAGATGAGTCGCCGAGGTCATTAGGCACCGCTGCTGCTTGAAGGGACGACGAAAGGGTCCGCATTTGAAAGTCAGGAACTCTCGTTTGCTTGCCGCATGGTCTGGGTAATTGCCGAAATCTTCAACAGCGTCTGGCAGACTGGGCGCCGAAAGGGCTGAGAGCCTTCCCAGTAGACCGGCTTATGCACAGTGGCGTCTGCCCAGACGAATCGCTGGGGCAAACGTAACAGCACGTCATGCACACGTCACCTCTTGGTAGGATGCCAGGGACGGTGGGGAAGAGATTTGGGTTGCGAAAGCTACGCAGAGGAGCGGCAAGGGTTTCGAGCTCGCCTCCTCTCATCCTCGTTTTGCGTCGCTTCAAGAAACCCGTTTTCTCCGCTCGTGATGACCCGATTTAAAAAATTTTTGCGCCAAAATGTTCCTCATCGGACACCCAACTACTTGGGTGTCCGATGAGGAACCCAATGCTTCTGGTTCTTGCCAATGCGATGCCAATGCTTCTGGTTCTTTTCACGCTTGGCCTGTGTGGTCAATGGTCACAGCGACTGTTCGTCTGTGTTATCAACCAAATCAGCCAGCCATGACTAGTGGAAGATTAGAATAGCATAAAATAACGCATAAGTCACCGCTACACGATACCATGGCTCCATCTCGGCGTTCTCAAAATGTTCCTCATCGGACACCCAACTACTTCCACTGCTGAACTAAAATTTGTTATGGGGCCTGGTGAGTGGCCCTTTAAGGTTTTTCTTATTGCTAACTTGTGCACCGGTATGGGTGATAGGAATTGTCTGAAAATATCTTTGTAGCGGCAACCTTTTTTGTTTTTTTGCGTTGTGGCTATTGTGTACAGCCGCTTTCAGAGATGATTGATAAGCTACCATGGCACTTGACTGTTACAGCATGGCCCAGAATCTACTCAACAACCCTGAGCTGCTAAAGCAGTTGCAGCAAATGCAGCAGACATTGCAGCAGCAGTCGTCAGAGGCACTGCGGGCCCAGGAGGCCGCCTCCTCCAGCGTGAAGTCCCCGCCGCCGCCGACCTCGACGGCTCCTGTGCACTCCTCCCTGCCTGCTGAACCCTCTGTGAAGCACGATGGGAGCGGCAGCCAGCGGCTAGCGTCACCTAGTTTGCCACCACTGCCCCCAGCATCCCAGTTACAAACGCCCAACAGCAGCCATGCTGCTGTGCAGCAGACTACCCAGCTGGCCAATGCACCTGCACTCGTCACACCAGGGTATGGCGGTCCACCAGGAGCCCCTGTACTTGCGCAGGTATTTCAGGACACTGTGAGTTTACCATACTGTGCTTTCATGGTTTTGCACTCCGAATAGAACTTACATTTGCACACTGTAACAAAACCTTGCTTACTTTATCTGCATAATAATAAGTGGCATTTGCTCAAGTAACGACTGTATACAGTCAAATCCCTCTATAAGAAATGTTGCTTCAATGAAATTTCCGCTACATCGAAAAATTCTTTGTTCCCTGTAAGCAGTGCATAGGAGTCAAATGCATAAATGCTTTTGCCACAACGAACATTTTTTCCTTCTACCATTCCGCTTTAACAAAATTTGACAACAAATTCTAGGCGGGTGTATTTAATCCCGGGATGTAAAGACAATCTTGAACATTTTGATGCATTTTCAGAACATAAATTATGTCTATTATGTGTAAAATACGCATTGGCACCACCAGACCACAACCATTTAATAAGCATAGGGGCTGCCATTCCGTTATAGCAATTGCAATGAGACTGCCCTACTTATCCGTCCAGCTTGCTTTGAGGCACAGAAAATCCGTTGGTGAAGCTCAGTCTTTCGATTCATTGAGTTTTGTTCACGCTGCCGGTAGATGCAACCACTGAAGAATGTGTTTTCAATGCCAATGCTTCTGGTTCTTTTCACGCTTGGCCTGTGTGGTCAATGGTCACAGCGACTGTTCGTCTGTGTTATCAACCAAATCAGCCAGCCATGACTAGTGGAAGATTAGAATAGCATAAAATAACGCATAAGTCACCGCTACACGATACCATGGCTCCATCTCGGCGTTCTCGAATTTTGGCGGCGGACAGCTGCTGGCGTTAGCATGTTAGTCAACTGTAAGGTTTGTTCACCATAGCTGTTATGGCCATTGTTTCTGTGTTCTTTTCAACGTGGCCTCATTATGCATGTGTGAGAATAGCATCGTGACCCTGGATGGAAAGAAAAGGAAGCAGTGAACACTTTTGATTTTTGGATAAATGTTCCTAGTTTGCTAGCTCAGGTCAGCTATATCTTTCGATTTAATTACAACGAAATTCTCGCTTCAACAAAGTTTTTTCTGTGCCCCATCAGTTTCGTTGTAGCGGGATACGACTATTTTTTTTTTCCCTATAAGCTTAAGTATGGAAGGCTAGTCGTTACAGGGACCCTGAGACGGTTCTGATGATTTTGTACAAACACATTGGGCCAGTAGACCAGGTTCCAAGGGTCATTTACAAATTTGAGCGCTTTGCGTAAACTGTAATTTATTGCAATGGTACAATGGGAGACATAGTACTTGGAGCTTTTTTTTTCCTTAACAAAATTTTATATAGGTATATGTATTTTCTTATGCCGACTTGAAAAATGTATTCTTTTCCCTGTGACTCGTTTAGTATTTGATGTAATCAGATACTATTCGTAATAATTGGTGTGGCAATACATAAAAATAAGGGTGAAAGGCAGAGTGGAGGAAGAGGGTACTTACTTATCACGTGTAGATTCGTTTATACGGAGTATTTTAATAGAATTATGGCGCCAATGATTTGCTCCAGTAGTGGTCTAATCAAAAACGGAATGTGAAAAAAAAACATTTCAGGGACCTTTAATGCAGGCTCTGCCTGTTCGTTTTGCGAGGTCTTGCCTCGAATAAATGCTGTCGCAACCAAGACTTCACACACATATACGCGCGCGCGCGCGCGCGCACACACACACACACACACACACACACACACACACACACAAACACACATATGTGTGTTTATATATCGGGCTAGGATATTCATTAATAGTCGCAACTAATTTTTCAGACTTCCTAAGGGGGGAGGCTATCCTAGAAACCGAACTTTATTTTTTTAAGATATCTTGATGAAAATCTTAGGGTATGTTCACTACATTAAAACTTGAGAAACTGCAAAGTTTCATAAATATGTGTTCAGCAGTTTCAGCGTTTCTGAAGTCTTCACTGGGTGGTTCACTTGTGTGCCTGAAAAAGAGCCCGAAGAAATCCCAGGGCATACCAGAACGCTGAAATTATTTGTGGTCATACCTGGATAGATTATCCTAGGGTGCTAAAGAGCCATTTTTTTCAATTTCTCCTCCAAAAAAAATTCAGTTCAACTTTGAATTTGATGTAGCCAGTAATGATGACGGTTATTAAAAATTGATTGTGTAATAATAATTAATGCACCAATTTCCAAGAAGCTTGCTAGACAATGGCAAAAATCATCCAGGAATAGAATAAAAAAAAGTGCACACAAATATGATAAGCAGTTCATTAGAAATTGCTTTCCTCAGCATCACAACTACCTAAAAAATTTATTTTGAGAAAATGGGCTTTGAAAGTTGAGCACATGTGTTTTCCTCAAAAAGCTGCAGCAGAGTAGCTTGAAGTATTCTTATGCACTCTTTTTCTCTTTTGTCTTCCCTCCATGTTCTTTAAGTGCCGTTTGGAATTTTATTCAGACGTAGAGCATATTTTTGAAGTGCTGGCTGCATCAGTTCAAATTTTTTTTGCGTCGCTGGCATAGATTCGAGTTCAGCGCAAATAGCGTTTTGACGTCTTGCATTCTCATCCATTTCTTCCTTGGGAAACGCGTATGCAGATGAAGGGTTGATGGCCCATGCACGATCGATGGCCTCCATGCAGACAAAGTGCTGGGTCTTGCAATCTCAGCAACACTCGTTGTGACGCTCGATGGCACAGATTCAGAGCATGTGCTGGATATGACTGTCTCGGACATGCTCTATGCATTCGCGGTGCCAGGTACACACGGTGTGTCTGATTCGGGACTGGTGGCAGCCGACAGCACAGTTTCGCCGCTGCAAGCATCTACGCACTGGGCACTTGCAGCAGAAAAGCGGAATTTCGATTCTCGTAGAAATCACATAATGCGTTTCTGTGCTACGAACTTGTGCATAGTCTTCAGCTTCATTGCCGGCATCACGCGCAGCAACAAAGATAAAGGGCACAGAACTTGTGCGAAAAAAAAAAAAAAAAGAAGAGAAACTGATCAAAAATACAGTGCAAAGCAAAACGCGGTTCGTAAACAGGCGTCTTGTCGAGGCGGACGAAGCAGAAAGCAACAGTGAGACGAGCACGTCGGACGGGCTATTGCTGTGAAGGATCGCCCCTGCTTCCAGCGCAGTAGCCAATGACGGGTGCACTTTCGCCCGCGAGGTTTGAATGTGCTGCACCAGCCAATAAGCGCTCCAAATTGCATCTTGGGGAAACGCCGATAGCATCTGAACCGCGCCGTTGACGCCATTTTGAAAGGTGGAAAACGAGAGAGAATTCACAATCAAGACAAGACCAAATTAGTGCGGGATGGCTGCATTCATACGCTCCTTCAGCGGCGCTGTACCCTCATGGGAATTATGGGAAGTACAGTCGAGCCCGCTTATAACGAACCTGAGTGTGACGCGGCATTCGTTTGCTGTATCCCGAAGTTCGTAGTACAGTGAAAGCTCGTTAATTCACATCTCATTAATTCGAAATTTTGGATAATTCGAAATGGTCGCCGCAGTCCGGTCCGCACAGTGCATAGGAGACCATGTGTAAAACGATTCGTTAATTCGAACAGATTGCTGCCTCTACGGATAATTCGAAGCGCGCGCCGCCAAGCGTCATCATCGTCAAACACTAGTAGAAGCTTTTACGGCCGAACGATAGGTGGCACGACCGGTTTTTTCGAGCTTCAAGTGACCTCCGAGCAAAGGGCGAGCAAAGTATGGCCTCGAAAATCCAGGGAGCAATTTTTTTTTTTTTCGTAGCCCTACTTGTATACGCGGGACCCGCGGGACGCTGAGGAGTCGGCGGAGTAGTCCTAGCAGTCCTAGGCCGCACCCGGCAGCGTCACTTTGTTCCTCGAGCACGTTGTTCGTTCACGCCGTCAAGCTGTCTTATTCCGCATCGAAGTTGCAAGATGCCGCAGGGAAACTACTGGGCAAAGACTGTCAAGGAGAAGGTAGAGATTTTGCGAGAGGTTGACGAAGGGAACTCGAGCAAATACGAAATTGCGAGGAAGCACGGCATACCTCCGAGCACGTTGTCAACCTACATACGCAACAGGACGACCATTGAAAACGCCTATGAAGCCGAGGATTTTGGCGCCAGTCGAAAAAGGCTAAGGACAGCGAAGTTCCCGGAACTGGAGTCAGTTTTGATTATCTGGGTTAAAGAAATGAGAGCCCAGAGTATCGCATTGAGCGGCCCTATCATCATGGCCAAGGCAGCCGATTTCGCTCTGCGCTTGGACATTGTAGACTTTGTCGCCTCCGAGGGATCGTTTCATCGTTTCAGGGAGCGGCACAATCTCGTATTGCGCACGTTATCCGGCGAGGCAAAGGAAGTGGACGCCGAAGCGTGCGCTACTTGGAGAAGCGACACCCTGCAGCAGTACTTGGAGAGCTACTCACCACAGGATGTGTTTAACGCTGACGAGACAGCGTTATTTTTCAAGTTGCAGCCAGACAAGACGATCACCTACAAGAGAGACAGCTGTGCCGGCGGCAAGCGCAGCAAAGAGCGTGTCACTGTTCTGGTCGCCGCAAATATGACCGGTACGGAAAAGGTCCCCCTTTTTGTGATTGGCAAAGCACTCAAGCCACGGTGCTTCAAAAACATTCGGTCACTGCCGACTGAGTACACCGCAAACGAGAAAGCCTGGATGACAGGTGACCTATTTAGGAAGTGGCTACTGAAATTCGACAGGCGAATGGAACTGGGCGGCAAACGCGTTCTTCTTGTCGTTGACAACTGTTCGGCGCACAAAGTCGACGTTGAGCTGAGAGCAACAAAGTTAGTGTTCCTTTCAGCAAATACGAATGCGGCCCTACAGCCAATGGACCAGGGGGTGATAAGGAACATCAAGTGCTTTTATAGGCGTCACGTGCTGGAAAGAATGATGTTGTGCCCGGGCGACAGGAAGGACTTCGGCATTACGCTGTTGTTGGTGCGCGCATGAGAACAGGTGACCGCGACCACAATCGCAAACTGTTTCCGCCACAGTGGATTTGCAGCTGGAAGTACGCAGAATAGTTGTGACGTCGATGTGGATGGGGCTGAGGAGCTCATGCCAGTGGCATTGCGCGACACTCTTCGGGGCGTGCGTTTTGCCGATTATGTTGAAGTTGACACCGGTGCATCGGTGTGTGGTGCCCTACTGATGAGGACATTATCGCTCAAGTAGCCGGTGCGCAGCCTGTTGCTAAAGAGCCACAAGGTGAGGAAGACGAAAATGACAAAGCGCCTGTGCGCTCGTCAGCTTCTGCGGTGATGGAGGCACTTAATGTGGCGCGTCTCTTCTTCAGCTTTGAAGAGGGTGAAGAGGATTCCCTGCGCTGCGTCAGCATGCTGGAACAGAGAGCCGCAGCTGTGGCATTCAGAGAAAAGAAGCAGATGGTCATCGCCGACTTTTTTTTGGCCAATAAATATTTTTCGCGCCCCCACCCCCGAAATCCACCCATTTTTGCTCACTTTTATTATTTCGAATTTTGTTTAATTCGAAATTGCTCAGCGTTCCCGTGGAATTCGAATTAACGAGCTTTTACTGTAAATGAAACACAGCTTTTAAAAAAGTTGCGAGTGAGAACACGGACATTTTTGCCCCAAAAAAGTTTGTGATGCTCGTGTTTCAAAGAGCAGAAGTGATAAGGGCAGTCTCGAGATCCTTTAAAACAATACCTGCTTGACCGTGGAAATAATCATTATTTCAATGCCACAAAATCGCTTTGTAACGAATGTCTGAGCGCTGCCGATAGGTTGAAGCGAACGGAGTCCGGTGAGTTCCTGGAAAACTACTTTGAACCGTCGGTAAGCCATCGGCAAGGCCCATGGACTCTGCTTCCGTAGCCCTCAATTTGTCGCTCTGCCCGGCCGCTTTTTATTACACACCCATTTGTCCATTTTACACCCGCTACTCAGTCTGAGCACCCCGCGTCATCGGACAAAGCCTGCGTTTTCAAACTGCCACTGATTTTTGGATTACCAGTCGACTGACTTGTCTCCCCTCACTTTCTGATGGCTGGTCTTGTTACACTTTCGTTGGAGTCGCTGGCCGAGTGACCAAACCATTTGCCAACATCATTGGCTGCCGACTGTACCTGATTGTCTGTGTCTTATTTGGATCGGTGTCAAATCGTTCCAGTGTCTGCATTTCTGCACGTGTGTGGAAGCATAAAAATGGCTGTTACACTGAACAAACAGCAAATCATCAAAGTCTGTGGGACTGTGCAAGCCCACCGGCGCGGCAACAGAAGTCTTTGACCTTTGCACGTGCATACCACTGCCCCAAGTTTTCTATGCATGACTTTCACATTTCGTGGACGTTTCAAGCAAGCTACCCGACCTTCTTTCTTCTCGCATGCCTTTGTTTTCAAGGTCGCCTTCGCACCGTACACAGCACAGCTTGTAGCAACACGACAAAATGTATCACGCTCGCTTCTAAAGACGGCGAAAACAAGCAAGCTTCGTCACACATGCTGTAGACGGAAACACACAACAAAAGGTTGCCGCTAGCACGTTTCTGTGGCAAAGACTCACGGCAACACGCCGCTAAAGAAAAAGGTCTTTCACGACCATGTTGCCTACTCTTCACGATCAGCGACCACGAGCTCGACTACCTGGGCAGGGCAAACTCGGCGCACATGGACTCTCAATGAGTGTAGCTCAGTGTTGTATGACCATGCGTGAACGCACCGCACTGCTCTTCGGTCAAGCCTGCTAAAGGGACAGCATAAGGTAAGCATTTGTGGCTGGCGTAAGGCACGGTCAGTGCAATTTGGTCTGTCCGACCAAACCTTAAAACAAAGGAAGTGGTGTAAGGGAAAAATTTACCCTACACTCTTCAGAGAGAGTCTCTTCCTGTTGCGCGTGAGACATCTCATGACACTTGCACGCGGCGCCACCATCGAGATCCAGCGCCGGGTGTGGGAGGCTAATGTCACCCCTGCTCACCCATCACCATAGGGTCGCTGAGGAGCGAAAAGACGTGATCGGATATGTAGATGGCAGAATAGGTGCGAGACTTTACGCATTGGTGATAGGCAAGCCTCAATGCCTGCAGGGTTTTTTGCATTAATAAGCTTGGGTGGATCAAACTCTGGTCGATTATGTTCGTAAGTATATTGTAATGCACTTAGGCTCCACTTATGAATTAGCAAGACTGTTATGCCATTAAATAATTCTTTGGTTATCAGAATCTGATGATGAGTCAGATTAATGAGTGGCATGTTTAATTGGCCATGCTGAATCATCTTGGGTGGCCTTTGTATGAAATTTTGCAACAGGGTAGTGTTTTCCACGTGTCCCTGTCAACTTGCTCATTGCATGCTTTGATTGTGTCTGTGTTCAGGGTGCCTTGTACCCTCCGGTGGCATCCATGGGTGGCATTGGCTTTGGTGGCGTGGTAGAACCCACGGGAGGTTTTGCACCCCTAGCTGCTGGCCCTGCTCCTGTCGACGAACAACCCCCCACATCGGCATCCATGGAGACCGGTGCGGCATTACCTTCATACATGAGTGGTGGCGACTTGGACGAGCGGTGTGGTGTTGTCCTAGGCCCTGGAGGCCGTGACATGGACCTCCGCACAGCAGGCGGGGGCCTACCCTCTCCAGGACGTGACAGGTTGGTAATTTGTCATAGTTTACCCACAAGTACTGCTTTCAAAGCGAGAACCAGGAAGTGCTTGCTACTTTCAAGACAACTGGCTTATCAAACCGTAGCCAGTTCTACTATGTGACATTTGTTCAAAATGATTTTCTTCATTTCATTTACCCACCACGGCGGTCTAGTGGCTAACGCACACGGCTGTTGACCTCTCAGGTTGAGGTTTCGCATTTCCGATGGTGCCTAGACTTAGGTGCATGTTAAAGAACTACAGGTGGTCAAAATTTCCGGAGCTTCCACTATGGCATCTCTCATAATCGTATCGCCTTCTTGGGACGTTAAACTGTAACAAATAATATATAATATGTTAATTTCATTTTAACATGCCCAAAAATTGCATTTTCTCTCATCATTTTTGCGTTCCCTGTGCCCTTCCGCACCTATCAGCAAAGTTTGGCTTTGAAATTGCACTTATTTCTCAAGTTTTAACCCATAAAGAGAGCACCTCCGCAGAAGCGCACCTCTAACTTGAAGTGTAAACTAACCGTACTTCAACCGCCAACGGCACCCGAACTACGCACTCCACCAGCACTATTTTATGTTTTGTTGGAAAGGTCACATTTGTAGCTTTTTTCTCTTTTCCAGTAGATAACTATGTGTCCCTCGCCAAAGGAAAAAAAGGCGAAGTCAAAATTCCGCACAGTGCATGATTCTATTGGTTGCTTGATGCACGTGACCAAAATGCCGCTTTCCGATTGGCCAGGAAAAGTCGCTGGCCAATGTCTGCCGCCATTTTGAAAGGGTATCGCCCTTGCGAAGGTGCCGTGACTCGTATTTCTAATGTGCTTGTGCGTCTCGCTATGCCTGGAGGTGCGAAAAAGTTCCAATTGCAGCATCGTTTTCGCCATTCACGGAAGAAAGACAGAAAGCCCATTGGGGCTGCTACTGTGTCGCGGGAGCAAGCGCCTACGTTGTTTGGTAACGCTGTCGTAACTGAAGACATTTTCTCGTGAGTGCACAGCGTAAACGCTGGCCGCCCATGTAATGAATATGTTATCAATGGAGGAGTGTGTGAGACGGCTTCTCCGGATAGCGGACGCTCTGTGAATTATGACCGTGCCAATGCTATCAGCAACAGTGAAATGCACGTAGACACTGGCCATCTTGGCAGCGCGCACTATGCTGACTCTGGTTGTGTGCGGGTAGACGCTGATGTGATCGATGCCAGTGAAGTTCGCGACGCGCGTGCTTGTGAGACAACCATGATGCTTGAGGGTCTTTTGACGGTGTCGGCAACAATGCTAAGAATTGAGCGCTTTTTGGAGTCAAGTGGTGCGGCAGCAAGGCAAGATGCCAGCAAGGCAAGACTCGGAATTCACACCAAAGCCTCCAATCCGTGATTTGGAGTTACAGTCGCCGACCGATTTTTCGGACCTGGCGGGGACCGAAAAAAAGTACGAAAAATCGAACAGTCCGAAAAATTCGTTTTCGCCAAAAATCTGAAGTTTATTGCATCAGGCAGGTTTAAAAAAGTCCTTGATGCTGCCTTGCCTCAAACTACGCTTGGAGGCAATTTGGTTTGCCCGTATTTGCGCCAAGGTGACATCGTCGCCGTAAACGCTCAACAAAATTGTCACCGCGTTGGCGATCTCCGCCGCCGACGACCGCCATCCGGCGTCGACCGTCATCCGGCGACATCTAGCTGCGAACGTCCACTCTCTATTAGCTTGATTATGGCAGCTTTCTTCTCCATCGTCAGGGTCATATACTTCCCACGCTTCTTCACACCACCTGGCTCCCGCGATGGCACAGATGGCGGAGCCATGGCACCGAGAACACAAAATTGATGCCGCAGATAGCCGCTGCGAAGCACACAACGTCTCGACGCTACGCGACACAACACGTGCAGAATGGCGACTGAAAAAAGCTGCAACGACGATAAAAGAATCCTTCTTTCGCCTCCTCCCCGTGTGATGTGATGACGATAGTGCTGACCGAAGACGAAAAAACGGCATCCATTACCGCGTCTTTTAAAAAGCAAACACGGCCTTCGAAACTTAAAATATGGCGTGCGCATTCCAATCTCGGAGGCAGGAAAGGCATCTGAAGACCAAGCTTAGCCAAGCCGACGGAAAATCCAACATGGCGGCGTTCACAATGGCTTGGGGCGTGGCACAAAACGAGCGATTTAGTCCGAAAAATCGAACTTTCAGGGGCAAATTCGCCCGAAAAATCGGTCGAAACAATGCATTAGCTCTATGGGATCCCTGACGGTGCATTTATGAAGTCCGGAATATCCAACAAGTCCGAATTTTTGGAGTCCGGAAAATCGGTCGGCGACTGTAGGTATCAAGAGAGCAGCACGCTTCTCTTTTTGCTGTGGAAGCTGCTGCTGCAGAAGCTGTGCTGTGCTTCAACATGGGCAATGTCAATACATTTGCTGCAATTCTAAAGCAGCTGGACATCACGATATTCAGAAGCACATTCCTGAGGGCTAGGGAGAAAGACAGTCGTCAGTGTGCAACCTCAAATTGAGAGGCGTCCCAAATTCTGACAAAGCTGGTTAAAATAAATAGAGAGAAGCGTCCCAAATTTTGAGAAAGCTGGTCAAGAAGAAGCATGAGGGTGAGATGCATCCAGAATATGCCCCTGGTGCATTTTCATAAGATTTTATTTGTAGTTTTTCAATGAAGGGGTTTTGAATCGTTCTTTCTTGTTTTCTCAAAACATTAATTTTGGCGCTTTTGCCAAGTTGGTGGGAAAATAACTTCTGTTCCATTCGAGCTATCAGCATAATTCTTTTTTTGCCAGAAAGATAAATGCACGCAGTATGCAATATGCCTATTTTGACGGCAATATACCAATCAAACAATTTTTCAAGGGGAGAAGCGGGTCTGTGAGACCGAAATTTGCAAAAAAATATGATTTTTCGAAAATGCTTAATTTGGATTCTCCCACTATTGCTACATAATCTAGCCAATTTTCAGGTGTCCTAGATGGGTAATTTAGCCATGAGAGTAGTTTCTGTGACGTTAGTGAGTTGAATTTTGGCGATGGATGCATGAAAAACGGGCTTTTTCAACGCCGCGGTGTTGCCGTTCTACGTTTGCTACAGCAGCCGTCTTGGTCGCATTTGAAAGAGCCGCCCTTTTTCTTTCATATCCTGCCGCGCTTGTTTTCGTCCACTCAGTACGCACGCCGTGAACCGGCGTAAAAAAAAAAAGCCCCCTCACGTGAGCCTAATGGTGTGGTGAGCACACATGACTAAATCGCGCCTTTTGATCCGCCCGGCTTCCCGAGCTGTCTGCTGCGTGCGGCAGCGAACCGCACGCAAAGAGGTGAGTGTATGTCACTTTGTTCTCGTCGGCCTCCTGAACTCGCGTGAGCTAGAGCAAGCATCTCTGTATAGTCTACGTTCGACGGTATACTGGTACGGCCCTCAATGAGCTCGACGAAGCCGCCGGGACAGGGCGAAAGGCCTACGCTCCCGGCCGCATTTTCCCGAGCTGTCTGCTGCGTGCGGCAGTAGAAACGCACGTGAAGCGGCGAGTGTATCTCGCTCACATGTCATTGTTCTCATCGGCTTCCTGAACCCGCGCGAGCTATCGAGAAATCGGAGCAAGCGTTTCTCAAGTCTGCACATTCAGGCACGCCGCCGAACCAGCCCGACGAAGCGCGCTGCAGCCACCGGGCAAGTGCGTTAGGCGTGTGTTAGGCCTACGCTCACGGCCACATTTTGAACCTGGTTTGAACCTTTCATCATGTCAAAGCCGTATCGCAAGTTCCCCACTGCTCACAAGTTTAGAAAAAAGCGCAAGAAATCCACGGCAAAAAGAGATCATGGCGCGGGTATATCTGACGCGTACATAGTACAGGACGGCGCGGCGAGGGAACACAATCTGTCGGATGAAACGCCGACATCTCCGCCTGTTTTCCCGGCCGTCCCAGACGACGTTGGCGATAGGCAGCGCATAAGGAAAGGCACAACCTTTTTGACGAGCGTCGATCGTGCGCAATGGCAGAAAGTGAGTGCTGATAAGATCAGCAGCTTATCGGCAACTTCAGGGAGCGAGAGCAAGCTGCGAACGCACGCCACAGCGCGCAAGGACTTGGACCCGTCAGCGGCTACCTACGGGATCGTCGACTTATCCGCGATAAACAAGCTTCTTGAGAGAACGGCTAAATGCCAGACATGCAGCGGGACCATTTCTGTTGAAAAAGGTGAGCGAGAATATGGACTTGCGATGAAGCTGATTTCAGAGTGCCGCAACTGTAGACTTGTTGACAGTGAGTGGAGCTCTAGGAGGGTACCCAGCCAGGCTAAATGTGCTGCATTTGAAGTGAATATTCGTACGTCTCGTGCCGTGCAAAGTACAGGGAATGGCCAGGCAGCCCTAAACGACATCTTCTCTGTAATAGGAATTTCTCACAGGGGACTTCACCACAAAAGCTATCAGGGCCATTTGAAAAATAAACTGAATCCTGCGGCAACAAGAGCTGCAGACAAGGTCCTCTCTGATTGCCCCATATCAGTGAAAACATTATACAGAGATCTGTGCTTTGACAACCCAGGTAATGTGGCCATCTGTTATGATGGCACATGGATCACCAGAGGTCACCTGTCGCACATTGGTGTGAATGTTATACAGCTGTTTTCTGGCTATGTTTTAGACTATGTTGTCCTGTCAAATTCTTGTGCTGGCTGCAAGCGCGCACCACCAAAAATGCACCCAAATTGCTTGGTTTGGGAGTCCACGCACATCTGCCAGAAAAATGAGCAGTGCAAATCAGGACACATGGAAGTTGAGGCAGCAGTCACTCTCTTTGAGCGCTCAATTTCCCGTCACGGCTTGTGGTACACAGTGATGCTGTGTGATGGAGACTGTAGATCATTCCGTGCTGTTGAAGACTCGACAGTTTATGGTTTCATACAAGTTCAAAAAAGAGGACTGTATAAACCATGTCCAAAAATGAATGGGTACCGCACTACGCAGTCTTGTTCAAAAGCATAAAGGTTCTCGCGAAACACTAAGTGGAAGAGGCTGCTTGTCAGGTGATTTCATAGAGAAATTGTCGAGATACTATGGCTGGACGATAGTTATAGCGCGAGAATAAAACGACGAAACAGAGACAAAAAGGACATGAAAGACACGAGCGCTATGTCATGTCCTACTTGTCTCTGTGTCGTTGTTTTGTTCTCGCGCTATAACTATCGTCCTGCCATACCAACTAGCCCAAGCTGCCACACTATGGCTGGGCTCTGAAGACCAATGTTGGTGATGTAGATGCAATGCACGAGGCAGCCATGGCCACATATGATCATGTGGCATCGACTGATGAAAGGTTCGACCACACCTTTTGCGCAAGTGGCAGTGACTCATGGTGCAAGCAGAATGCTGCTGCTGCTGCAAGGGGAGAACCGCTGCCAAGACACACCTACAGCTTCCCACAAAATGTCCGTGATGCACTACTTCCATTCTGCGAGTGACTTTGCGACAAGGAGCTACTAAAACGCTGCCAAAGAGGCAAGACACAAAATGCAAACAAGGCACTCCATTCTGTCATATGGTCTCTTAATGCCTAAACAGAAGCATGATTCACTCATAGCTGTTCAGACTGCAGTTGCTGAGGCCGTGATGCACTTCAATTCAGGAATGAAAGAACGTCCCATACGTATCCTCAAAGAACTTCAGCTACAGCAAAACTCCATGAGCAAGCGACAGGCAGAAGAGAAGGATTCTTGTCGGATCTTGAGTGCCGAGCGAAAGCGTTCATCATCTTCCAGGTTCCTGCAACAAGCAAAGCGGCGGCAACGACAAAAGTGTGACAAAGACTACTGCCCTGGTGTTTTCCTGAGGAATTTATATGCAAAGAGAAGCATTTTTGTTTGTGTAGGATTCCTTAAATATACAGAGCTTTTTTTTTGCCATTTACAATATTACTTGTCGCGATGCGCGATATTACAATATTACTTGTCGCGATATTACTTGTCGGGGTCGCGATGCGACAAAATAGTGCCCTTGGCGCCGAGGAGTTGTAGCTTTGTCAACAGAAAGTTGTATTTGGGGCGACCGTGCAGCCATCAGCGCAACACAGCATTCTTGATCGGAAAATGGTGAGTGCGGTCCTTGAAAAAGGCAACGGAAATAAGCGAGATAGTGAGTATTGCTGTGTGGTTGAAAAATGCCACAAGTACTCTTATTTCTCTTGGTGGCTTGACTGGTGAGAAAAAGGGAGAAAACTAGAAATAAAACTAAATATACCATTGAGTAATACCGTAATTACTTGCATCTAACGCGCACCTTTTTTCCAGTTAAGCGAGTTCATAAATTGCATGCGCGTTAGAATCGATTACGGGAAAAAAAAAAAAAATGAATACGGTCATTCTATTCCCATCGGCATTTCCAAAATGGCCGCCCCCTACGTGCGTCAGCACGGCGCGTCGGCCATTTCTGCCTATGTGTTTCCCATGTGCGGCACTTCGTACGTGTGCTGAGGAGTTCGTCATCTTGTAGTGCATTAGCATCGACCGCATGGAAGGGCCGACTCCAACAACTCGAGTGCACCACGATGCCGCTTTTAAAAGTCATTGCGTGTGCAGAAAGGGACGGAAATCGGGCCGCATTGCAGTCGTTCGGAGTTCCCGAAACGTGCGTGCGGGACTGGCAGAAACAAAAGCAGAAGTTTGTCGACAGCAAAGCTTCACGCAAAGGCTTCAGTGGACCACAGCAGGGTCGGTTTCCGCAAAAAAAAAAAAAAAAAAGCTGTTGGCGAGCATGTGCTTGAGCAGCGAGCGGCACAGCGGCCCGTGACGACAAAACTAACTGCTCCAAGTGCGGGCTATGCAATTAGTCTTACAAAAAGGTCTAATGTGGAGCCAGTTTAAAGCGAGCAGGTGCTGGCTGACTATTTTATGAAGAGGAAAGGCTTTTCCCTCCGAAGGGGAACGGGCATATGCGAAAATCTTTGCAGAGGAGTACGATAAAAAGCTTCGCAGTTTTCAGAGGTTCGTCCTAAACTTGCGGCACAACAACGGCTCTCTGCTTGGGCAAATCGGGAATGCCGATCAGACGCCTCTTTACTTCGACATGCCTGGCACCACAACTGTCGAGAAGAAGGGGTCAAAGCAAGTTCGCGTGCTGACATCGGTTCACGGTAAAACTACAGTGACGGCAATACTCTGTTACACGTCAGATGGGCACAAGCTTCGCCCGTATCACATATTAAAATGGAAGACGCTCCCGAAAGGAGTTGTTTTTTCGAGTGGTGTGATCGTGTGGGCCAGCGAGAAAAATGGATGCGCGTTGCAATCGATGTCTTACTTTTACGTTGTGGAAATCGGGTGCACGTTACAATCGAGGGCACGGTAGAATCAAGTGAATACCGTATATTACTGATAAAAATTGCACCTCTTCATTATTCGTTATTCGACTATGTATTCATATTCAATTCATATTCGAAAATTTTGATATTCGCACACCCCTTGTTCCTCCTTCAGAAAACTTTGTCAACTGTATAACGTTTTTTTCGAACGTAAAGTACATTATTTGCATGAGCGTAATTTTAATGGTTCGGTCGTGCAGCACTAACCGAGGTGGAGAGTTCATTACTTTGACAAAGGTAGTGCATGCTTTGCTGTATTTAATTATATTAAGCATGAGCTGCAGTTACGTCTGGCCAAAGCATCATCACGTGAAACGGCAGGCTGTCAGGTTGCACTGTCGAGATACACTCAAACCCCATTATAACAAAGTTGCATCTAATACGAAAATAAATTCGTTATACTGTATTGAAAAATTCGTTATATAGGTATATTTCTAACACCATCTCTTACACGACTATTGTTCATTTACTTCGTTATATATGAGTTCATTATATTGATATTTCAGTGTAAATCTGTGTTAAAACAGTGTCATCGGCTTGCATGCATATGTGGTCGCTTCTTGAGAGATTTGGCTTCTTGTCACTGCAGGGACAGGCGAAGGCACAGCCGTTCCCGGTCTCCACGGAGGCGTGGTGGCCGCTCTCGTTCTCGATCACCATCACGTGCTTCTGGTAATCGCTATAGTAGCACAACCAAGGGGGACCGTTCGAGGGAGCGGGAGACCAGAGAAAGTGCCAGAGAAAAAGAGAGGGAACGTGAGAGGGAGCGACGCCGGAAAGGATTTCCTCCTGTGAAAAAGAACTGCCTTAGCGGTAAGGGCATTTAGTATTTACAGCGAAAACCCATTGTCGCTTATTTGTTGGATACAGAAAAAAATTGTTAACAGCTAAAAAATATGTCTATGAGCAATGCATAGAAATATTTATGTATTGTCAACAATAAAGTCCCCCCCCACCCCCGCCCCCCTTCATTCTTTTTTCCCTGTGAGGGCTTACATTAGGCTTTCATGTTGTGCAGAATAGCTGTAGGTCTAAATAACATTATAGAACAATCTTGTTGCTTTGACGTTATTTTGGTTACCACAAGCCATGTCTTCTCTCTCCCGTCGAAGTTCTTTCTTCTCGGCTAAGCAATACTTTTCTTGATTTTGCAGTTTGCAGCGCTACTCTGTGGCTTGGACATGTACCGAAGTCGGTCTCCGAGACTGACTTGCACGACACGTTTGGTGAATTCGGTGCCATCGTCAGGATTGATGTGAGTATGGTGTCAGTGCTCTGAATGCATTTAATACTTTACTTTGCATAAATTGTTCCCATACAATGAACGGTCCTTTAAAAATATTTTCACAACCTGTCATTGTAACTTAGCCCAGGAGTTTCACGGTACATGTACCACACTGTCTCTACATTCAAAACGCATGCATTTTTTATCATTTCTGTTGCTTTGCGTGTGCTACCACACTTCAGGAATACCATATTTACTTGCGTAATGAACACACTTTTTTTCTCTTGAAAAATTGGAGCGGGGTAAACTTTATGAACACTTTTTCGGGAGGAGCTTGCGTAATGAACGCACTTTTTTTCTCTTGAAAAATCTGAGCAAAAATCAGAGCGGGGTAAATTTTATGAACACTTTTTCGCGAGGAGCAAGAAATGCAGTAATGCAAAAAAAAAAAAAGGTAGGTAGCTTAGGCTTTTGCAATTCACATACGCGTTCACTGTTTGGAAACAGCTTCTTTGTTTCACTTTACTCATCTTCGGTGGCCGATGGAGATATCTTCTGCAAACTCTTCTCAGGCTGCCTGCGCATGCCATAAAAATGCTAAGCGATTATCTTTTCTCGCAATCATTTAGTCTGTGGCCTCAAGGAGTGCCCAAAAGCGTGCACTACGAAGCTACGACGCACTTACCCAACTTCGCAGCAACGTAGCACGATGAGGCCGTGGCAGCAAGTAACCAGCATTGCAGCAAGCTACCCCCAAGGCATCAAAACAAATCGTCAATAACAAGATTAACGACAAAATAAGGCCGCCGCCTCGCTTCTACATGAGAAGTGCCTCTACGCAGGGATAAGAAGTGAAGCAAAAATCGGGGGTGCTGCCATGTTTATTTATTTTATTTATTTATTTATAAATACTGCGATCCTTCAGCTGAAAGATCATGGCAGGGTGGGAAAAAAATGTTCGAGAATCGGTACATACAAAAAAAAAATAATGAAAACACAATAAATCGTACGATTTGAATATACAAGGCGAAGGTTCACAAACGCTTATTTCAACAAATTTTTCGAGTAACATAACACATAAGAACGTAACACGTAGAATACGGGTTATAGACTAACACAATAATTACAATAAAACAAATAATACAATGCAATGTGTAGTGATGGTTTAGGCGATGCTGTTTTCAAACAATGACAGTTTGTTCTGTAAAACGACATCATTTGTCAGGCTATTCCAGTCATTAATAGTTCTAGGGAAGAACGAATACTTGTGGCAGTTAATCCGTGAAGGTAAAGGAGTTATCGTTTTACTATGTCGCTTGCGAGTTGCGTAACCGGAAGAGTACCGAAGAATGCCTGCATTGTCAACATTTAAATGACCATTTATTAATTGATAGAAAAACTTAAGCCGGCAAGTGCGGTTTCTGTCCACAACGGGTTGCAGACCGCTTTTTACCAATAATTCAGATACGGATGTTCTACCGTAGGAGTTATAAATAAAACGTAAGCCCTTGTTCTGCACTTTTTCTAATTGATTAATGTTACGTTTAGTGAATGGATCCCATATTATTACAGCATATTCCAACATTGGACAAATGAGTGTTTTATATGCCAACATGCGTACAGACGGGGTAGAATATTTTAAGGATCGCTTTAGAAAAAAAAGTTTCCGTAGACATTTACCTGTAGTTATATCGACGTGTTTGTTCCAGTTTAGATCATTAGTTATCCATACTCCAAGGTACTTGTATTCTGCAACTTCTGTAAGATTGACGCTATTTGTGCCGTACTGATAACATAAAGGATTTTTCTTTAGTGTTATTTTCATATAAACAGTTTTGTTGTAATTAATTGACATTTGCCATTCCTGGCACCAAGAGACGACCTTGTTGAATTGATTATTGAGCCTTATCTGATCTCCAGCAGTTGATACCTTCGTGTATAATACACAATCATCAGCATAAAGCTTTACACTTACAGAAAGGTCATTCGTTATATCATTTATGTATAATAGAAAAAAAAGAGGTCCGAGGACCGAGCCCTGAGGTACGCCGGAATCCACAGGAAGTTTGCTGGAACAACTGTCATTAAATGAAACAAATTGTTGCCTGTTTTCAAGATACGCTCGTATCCATACTATAAGTTTCGGATTTTTCAAGATATATTGCAATTTATGAAGTAATTTTTTATGTGAAACTTTATCAAAGGCCTTTTGGAAGTCCATAAAAATGGCATCTAGCTGTTCACCTTCATTTAGTGCGGTAGCAAAATCATGGATGGTTTCAACCAGCTGTGTAGTGGTAGAATATCCACGTCTAAATCCATGCTGCGCTTTTGTTAGTACTTTGTGTTCATCAAGAAATGTAACAATCTGTTTGTGAATTATGTGCTCGAGAATTTTACAAGCTGTAGAGGTTAACGAAACTGGTCGATAATTCTTTATTTGAGTTTTATCACCTGCTTTGTGTAGAGGCTTAATTCGAGCAATCTTCCAGTCCTCAGGGAGTACACCTTCGTTCAAAGACCTAGTATATAACACACACAAATATTTCGCGCACCACTCTGCGTACCGTTTTAAGAAGGCATTTGGTATCTCATCTGGTCCAACAGATTTCTTAACATCCAGATTTAGCAATAAATTAAAGATACCCTCTTCAGAAATAGTGACATCTGATATTGGTGGTAGGTTCGCATCGAAAGGTGGGAGATGATTATTATCTTTTGTATAGACGCTGTTGAAATAGTTATTAAAGGCCGTACAGACAGCTTTTTCATCACTCTCTAATTTTCCATCTAAAAGAAATACATCGGTAGAGCACGTGCCCGGAGTGACCTCTTTCCAAAATTTTCTTGGACACGTTTTAATAAATGATGGCAATTTTTCGTTAAAATACTTTTCTTTGTCACGAAAAGATTTTTCTTTAATTTCTTCACTTATATTGCAAATAGTTGTTTTTAAATTAGGACTGTTAGCCTTGTTCGACCTTTTTTTTAACCGTTTCAACTTTCGCTTCAGCTGTAACGTCTCTCTTGTTATCCAGGGATTGTGATTCTCTACTTTCTTTGTAATTAAAGGGATAAAACGCTGCACACAATCTTCAATCATTCTCTTAAAGCAAAGCCACAGATCTTCAACGCTACGATTACTTGCATTGAAATGATCATATTCAAAGGCCAGAACATCAATTATAGATTCATCATCTGCTTTTGAAAAATTGGGAAATTTCTTCACCATCCTCTGCTGACTAAGTTCAACTCCCTTTAGCTTTAGTACCACAGCCTTGTGATCCGATATGCCATTTGTGACGCTGCACAACATGCTTTCTTTTATATTGCCACTTACAAGATATATATCTAGGATAGATTTTGTCCCCTGATCTATTCTGGTAGGGTCGGTGACTATTTGCGTCAAATCATATTGAAACATGATATCGGATATTTGAGTATCCGCAGCTTGACATGGGTCTGATATAAACGTTTCCCAATTCATATTTGGCATATTAAAATCTCCCGCTATGATTAATTTATCTTCGGTTTTTACGTGACAATGAAGGTAATCCTTAAGCTTTGCGATAACATCAAGGGAAGCATTTGGTGGCCTGTAAACGACACCAAGAAGATATTTAATATTGCCAATATACACTTTACAGAAGATGCTTTCTATGTCTTGAACGTCTGGCATTTTTACGACACGTGTATTATTCCTAAAAAGAATAGCAACGCCCCCTCCCCTCCCATTTCGATCCTTACGGAACACTCTGTAATTTTTCGGCACAAACTCACTATCAAAAACATCATCTCGTAGCCATGTCTCAGTTAGTAATACAATATCTGGGTCATGTGCTAAAAGCATGCCTTCCAACTTCTCAGCCTTATTAACAATACTGCGGCAATTTACATTTAACACCACTAAGCATCGTTCATCTAGTTTCCCCGAACCTTAATTTGGTTAGATAACTTATATCTTGTATTCTTATTATCATCCCAGCAAAAAAACTTTCCATCAATGCTTATTTTGTCAAAAACTAACTTCACTTTAGATCCACTTGCACGCTCGCGCGACGAACTTTGCCACAACTTTTTTCTGATATCACGTACACGAGCGGAAAAGTCTTCACTTATCGACAGCTCGGTGCCCTTCAGCTTGGAACACCTCTGCAGAATAGCTACCTTGTCTCGGTAATCGAGTATTTTTATAATTACTGGGCGTTTTTTGCCACTCTTTTTTCCCAATCTGTGACATCTTTCTATGCCCCTGACATTCACTCCCAGCTTTCCCTCAAACAAGTCCTTTTTTATTGTTTCAGTAAGGTCAGCAGTCGTTTCATTAGCTTCTTCCCCTAGGCCAAAAACAATCAAGTTATTTCGTCGACTTCTGTTCTCTAACTCGTCAATTTTTTTGACCGCGAATTCAAAGTCTTTCTCAAGCTGTGTTGCTCTTTGCTTTAAGTCGTTTACATCTGTTTTCAGTTCAATCAAAGGTTTTGTCTGTATTTCGACGGAACTCATCCTTTCAGTCAAGCTAGCAACTTCTTTTTCGATTTTTTCTTGTTTTGATAAGACACTGTTCATCATATCAGTGATGTGTTTTTGTCCTGAAAGAAGCTGCTGCAGTATTTCTTTATCTGAAGGGCCTGGGTTTGCTTCAATATCCCCGCAAACTAACAAATCCACGCCAAAAGCACAAATGCATGAAAAAAAGCTACCAAGTGGGCGTGGCAGCAACACTAAAAAGCGGTTTTCACTGCGGTAACATGGCGTAGGCAAGTAGGAACTAACCTGCACCACAAAGACGAATGGTTTGGTGAGCATTTCGCCCTGAGTGCCGCTGCCTGGCCCACTGAAGTTCGACGGAGGTACGTGGCTTCTTATAGCCGTTGGAAGGTCCGAGGTTGCTGACGTCACCGATGTTGGCGCATGCGTCGGAGTCGGGACTAAGGAAAGGGCGGCTTCTTCGATAAGACAACGGTGACCACGCAGCGGAATCTCGATGCCGTGAAGCTCCTTCCAGCCATGTGATGGGTCTGTCAAAACGGATTTATATTCAGCAGCTTCCGTTCCGAAGATGGTCGCCACAACCTGCACCACAAAGACGAATGGTTTGGTGAGCATTTCGCCCTGAGTGCCGCTGCCTGGCCCACTGAAGTTCGACGGAGGTACGTGGCTTCTTATAGCCGTTGGAAGGTCCGAGGTTGCTGACGTCACCGATGTTGGCGCATGCGTCGGAGTCGGGACTAAGGAAAGGGCGGCTTCTTCGATAAGACAACGGTGACCACGCAGCGGAAATCGTCATGATCTTCAGGTTTCTTTTTTTTTTTCTGGTTTTCCAGGAACCTGCGACGTGATAGCGACCCTTCGCAACAGCAAATTCTGCCGTCGTCGCTCAAAAATCACGTTCACATGGTTGGGCTTTTTGGAGCACACGATTATTGTCTCACATGTGAGGACATCTAAACCTATGCATTCACAGGGAAACGAGGAATGAACGGACAGTTAAATGAAGAAAGTAGGCTAAAAGGGAGGGGGAAGGGGGTGTTTACAGGAAACGACCTGTGTCGGTTGGCTCCCGCAGTTTAGTGACCTTTGCTTGCTGTGTGCTTATCAGCTGCGATGTCTCTACACTGCACTACTTGTGAACCCCCCTGTGGCACACAGATAAGATCGGAGGGGGGGGGCGGGGGGGGAATTTGTCAAATAGAAGGAAAAACAATAGGCACACCGCATCGGGCGAAGGGGGGAGAGAGCCAACCAATACAGCGAATTGAGACACACAGGCGAGCATAGCCGAAGCATGCATCTTCGGGCATCTCCTCATTTCTGCTTGGAACGACACAATTTTGGAATCGCTGTTCTGGAAAGGCTCAATCGAAGCAAAAATGATTTGCAGCGTTGCGAATCGCAGCAATTCCAAGCTCCAGACTGTTGTATTTAACCCTACTCGACACTTTATACGGTGACTACAGCAATGCAGATGACAAGGCATGACTGAATGTGTGCGCCTAGCAGACGAAATGTTTGCAGAGCAGCTGAGCGTCACGTCACTCTTTTCTGTGGAGAAGTGGTCAGCTGTGGCGTGGTCTGGAGGTGACCCCTAGGTAGTGCTCACAGCGCTAAAAATGGTGGTATTGCTGGCTGTCTTGAATCGTGGGAGATACCAGTGATATAAGTCAATACAAGTGATAGTTATGCGTCCTTCAGTTGCGTTTTAGGTTGCGAATCGCTACTAGAGGGTCGATAGCTACTTTTTGACGCAAGAATCATGATATGAGCAAATTTGATCTCACTGCTCTTTTAAGGGGGAACACGGTTCTTGAAGACCGAAAAAATGCGGAAAAATAATTTTTTTGAAAATATTTTTTTTTCGGATTCTGCAGTGACTGATGCATAATCTGGCAAATTTTCACGCGTCATACATTAATATTTTAGCCGCAGTAGCGTTTAGAAACATGCGAGTGATGAAAATATTCCTCGATGGACGCGCAAAAATCGGCTTTTTGACGCGCGCAGCTGCCCTTTTACGTCTCTGATTGCGTCCATCTTGGTCGCGTTTGAAAGAGCCGCGCTTCGTTTTCATTTTTCGCCCCACTGCTACAGCATACGCCTAGTGGCCACTAAGAAAAATCCAGCAAAAAGTTCAACCTGATGCGCGGTCCTATTGGTCTACTAGTGCACGTGACAGTCAGTGGGCATGCCATTGGCGCAGTCATCTGCTCGGGCTGCGGCTGTGCACATCGGACAACGCGGCCATGGCTGCGTGCCGAAGTCTACGCCGAAGTTCGCTGCGAAGCACCAATTCGGTGGACGTACGAAGAAAAGGAAGATGTCGACTCGCTTCCCGTGCCGAGTGGCTAGAAGAAGCTGTTGAGAACACAGAGTTCGAGTTAGGCCTAGCGTGTCAAAGCGGCTTTGACAGCAACGACGTTTCGACGCGACACCATTATGTCGAAGCCCGCTGAATTATTGGTGATTAAAAAGAATGCCGAAGAAAAACTACAGAATTTTGCATCAACGCCAGCTACCAGGCGAAAATCAGATCTGCTCGCTTGTGCAAACGACACTGCCACCACGAATGACGCTGCGGCTGGCTCACAAGTGATGGATACGCGCTTCGCTTAGGTGAGCCTCGACGCTCTAAACGCTATGCAGTGGGCGTGAAGTGCAAAAGGTGCGGCCCACTGCGACTGCAGCTGCTGATAAATGCATATCAGAAAGCGCTCGCTCTTCATAGCAAACTGAAGCTCGGTGACCCAGGAAACATTGCCGTTTCCTACAATCGTTCATGGATGACACGCAGACACTCATCCTATATCTGTGTTGGCGCTGTTATAGAGCTTTTCACGGGTTTAGTTTAGTGCTTGACTATGTGGTGCTAAGTAATTTTTGCGCAGCGTGCGAACGGGGACCGAAAGAAGGAGATTCAGATTACCAGTCGTGGAAAGCAAGTCATATATGCCAAAAGAACTCCAGCAAAAAATCTGGTGAAATGGAAGTGGAAGCTGGATTGATGCTTTTAAAGAGATCACAGGAGAAAAAGAATCTCGGGTATACCACAATACTTCCAGACGGTGACAGCCGCACCTTCCTTGCAATGCAGGAAGCCGAAGTGTATGACTATATACCAATCAACAAGGAAGACTGTGTCAACTACGTTGAAAAGAGAATGGGCACAGCATTGCGAAACCTCATTGCTAAGCAAAAGGGGGCTGGAACTGAGCCTTGGTGGCCGGGGAAAACTGACTGGCGACCTGATTACCAAGCTCACTTCCTACTATGGCTGGGTGCTGAAGAGCAATAAAGGTGACGTGAAGACCATGCAAAGAGCTGTCATGGCAACCTATCACCATGTCACCTCTAATGACGAAGTGTCTGACCACAGTTTGTGCCCAAAAGGCAAAGATTCTTGGTGCCGCCAAAATGCAGCCACAGAAAAAGGCGGGCCCATCCCCAAGCATCGCTACAACTTGCCACCTCACGCCTGCAAGGCCCTTTTGCCCACCTACGAACGCTTGTCGGATGAGAGGCTTCTTGAACGGTGCCAGCGGGGGTAAGCGCAGAATAACAATGAGAACCTTCATTCTGTTGTTTGGGCGCTCTCAGCTAAAGAGAGCCATGCGTCACTGTTTTCTGTCCAAGCAGTTGTGGCTGAAGCTGTGTTGAAATGCAATGCTGGAGCTGGAAATGAAGCAGCCTCAGCATCAATCCTGAAGGAGCTGCACGTCAATCCTGGACTCTCAGCTAAAGAAAAAAAAAAACGCATGAAAGAAAAAGACCACAACAGATTGATCGCATCTCCTCGCAAGTATGCCTCTGCGGAAAGCACGCAGCGGGCATTGAAAAAAGGTCATTTAGGTGACGCAAAACAGAAAGACTATATGCCTGGTGCCTACTGAGGAAGTTGAATTTAAAAATCATCGTAAATAAACAGCTTTTCCATGCTACTGTCTGCTCAGAATTGACTTTTGTTTTTGCATGATTTCTCAGGATTCAAATTTTGCTGCAGTTGCAAACTTGTCCAAAAGATATCTCTGCCTCCAGAGCAGCTAGGGCTGTCATTTTTGTTGTGAAATGTAGCTGTACCTTTAGTTTACACAATGGTAGGGGTGAATTTTTGATTGAAATCTTCAAAAATTGTATTTTTTATCCGAAATTGGAGCATTAAGTGGGTGTATCTGCAACACTGAAATGCAAAGTGCGACAAACCTTGTTAAAATTATCAAATAAAAAAAAGTGCTCCTACCGTTGTGTGGCTTATGTTCATTAGTATACAGAAATATGCTAATAGTAGCTCTGCAATAAAATTTATTGTGTCATTATACCGGCAAACAATAGGTGAATAACTTTAGAATATTTCAAAAACTAATTGGCTTAGAGGAAAAGTAATTTCATTTTTGACATCAATAACTCAATCACACTGTGAATTGTCTTTATAAACACATGAAAATATCTGGCATTTCCTATCATGTTGAGCGTCCCCCCTTAAAAATATGAGGGGGATACTGTAACGGTGCAGAGCACCTCCATGTTGGAACCAGCGTTTTCACGAGTCAATACATTTGAGAGCGTAGCAGAGTCCGAAAGGCAGCTTCGCCATATGTGAGTATATTGGGGTGAAGCATATGAGAAAAATTTGAAGTGACCATTGTGGACGTTGACTGTTGACTCTATTTGTCTTTGAGATGTTTGAATAATCATAATTTTAGTGTTAATCAAATAGAAGAGCAACCACTATTCAATATATATTTAAATGTTCAAGTATTCGCATGCAACTATTTTGAATACATTATTTCTACATGGATTTCGCTGGAACCAAACTAGTGTGTCGTAAGATGCTGGTCATTGCGGAATAGGGTTCCACTTTGAATACTGAATAGTGGGTTCAATGGAAGTGTTAAAAAGCACCAACTGTTAGTCCCATGAGTAAGAACCAAGCGGAGGTTAGTAGTTCATCCCATTCGATAACAATTTTCCTCAAAAGGGAGGAATCGGTGCGGCAGGTCAGTCACTCCTGCAAAGGAGCAACCTCGATTCCCCTCTGCCTACTCTACTTAGAGTGTGCACTCACATTAACAAGGCATCAGATGTACATAAGCCTGTTTTATATTTTGCTAAACAAAAAATGACACGCTAGTTGCACTGTGTAATGTTGTCGACCAATACACCAGCTTAGTTGTGAGGCTTGGAGGCGTTACTGTAACGTAAAAAAAATCAAATGTCACTCGTGCTTCATGGCGTAATGACGTTTTTCTCTTTTTGCAGATGATTCCTCCACGTGGCTGTGCCTACGTGTGCATGGACCGCAGACAAGATGCCTTTAGAGCATTGCAAAAACTGAAGAATCTGAAACTGCAGGGGAGCCTGATCAAGGTGTGTGTGCATGTGTGTGCACATACATACATGTTTTAACTTTTTTCAGGTTGAATTATATGAGTAATTTGCATCCAAAAATTTATTTTCTCGTGAACTTGGGAAGGGGGGGGGGGGGGCTCTTTCATTTCACTTGTGAAAGGCATAGCATGTTGAAAGCTAAACAATTGAACCCCAATGTACACAACATTGGAGGACCACGCATAAACGTCTTATAATCTAGGTGTCAATACAGCCGAACCCCGCTACAACTAAACTGACAGGGCGCGGAAAAAATTTAGTTCAAGTGAGAATTTCGTTGTGAAATTGAAGAAAAAAAAATATAGCTTACCTAAGCTAGCAAAGCAGGAACTTGTTCCAAAAATTCAGAAATCCACACATACTAGTATATGTGTATTGAAACAGAAAGTTGCCGATGCTCTTGCGTCTCAGTGTACAAGTAAATAAGTTGTAACTTTGTGTGAGAAGTGTGCAAGTAGCGAGCTGGCCTTTTAATTATATTTGTTATTATTTTTTTATGTTTGCAGATGGCTTGGGCACCGGGCAAAGGTGTGAAGGGCAAAGAATTGAAAGACTTTTGGGAGGTAGATCTAGGTGTGAGCTACATTCCACTCGACAAGCTGCCTGCGGATGTCAACCTGCTAGCCTTGGAGGAAGGGGGTGTGATTGATAAGGATTCCCTGTCTGACGGTTTAAAAGGTGGGGCTGACTTTCTTGAGGATTATTTTTGTTCCTCTCTTCTTCATTGACTAGGCCTCTCAGAAAAGAACATACAGTCAAACACGTATATATCGAACCCACATATATAGGCTTTTCGGGTATATTGAACTCGTAAGTTCTCCCCTTACAATTACTTTGTAAAAGTATAGGAATTCACACGTTTATATTGAACGGTATTTTTACCTGCCTTCATATATAATGAACGCCGCGCAAGCTGGAAGGTGCGCTTCGGCACTCGTCGCGCCCCGCAATCTTTGCGGCAGCGCGGCTCCGCACGCAAGTTAAAAGGTGCGTTTTGCCACTCACAGCACCTGGCCACCTCCGTGCTGCACCACTCCTTTTGATAATTTGGAATTTTGGAATTTGATCATTTTGTCTTGCTGAGAAGCTGGATGTTTAGTGAGTGCAAGAAAGTGCCATATGCAACAGTAGGACACCATAAATTTTTAGAAAAATAAATACAAAAATTATCGTTCACTGGCAATGGAAGGATTAACTTCTAAACTTCATAACTTTTGTTGTAGGAAAGCTAGAGCCATGAAACTTGTTTTTTGCACTCTGCTAATTATAGAATGCAATGACTTTTAATTCAGCAAGATCTGTACAGCCAATTCGCTGAAAAGATGATCAAGATAACTTTTCATTAATGACTAATAAAAAAATGGTAAGAGGTACATAAAAACTTAGTTGATATTTGACATCTGCACATGTAAATACACCATCTCATAAGTTTTCATCACCATAGCTTAAATAATAACATGCCTGATGGCTAAGTGCCTCTTCCCCTCTTAAGGGGGGGCGCGGCAAGTAAAGTGCCGATTTTGGTCAAAATATGCGATTTTCTGATTTATTTTTTTTCGTAATCTTCAGACCTTCAACTTCCTTGTTCTAAAATATTACAGCGAAACGTGCGCTGCAAATCCCGCAAATAGTGTTTTTGCCGAGGCCAGTCGCCGAAAAGTGCGAAAAAAAAGCCCCTGAAACGGTGTTGTTCACGCCGCACAAACGCGCCAAGTTGTTGACTGTGGGCCGCCATTTTGGTAGCTTTGGAAAGAGGAGAAAGCCGGCTTCCCGATGGTCGCGGTCTCGTATTTCGCCGAGTGAAAATAAAAGCGCGAAGAGCAAGTAAAAAAACGAAAACGAAGAACGGCAATTGGCTGCGCGGGTCACGTGGTAGCAGGCGCGACCTCTTACTGGTCAAAGCTGCGCCGCGCACCTTGGCAACCTTGGAAGCGCGAGCGCATCTGCGGCCGCCGTGTCGAGAATCATCCGGCGTGCGCTTCGTTTTTTGCCAGTTTGCTGTTTTTGTGATAGTTCGCGTGCTTTTTTTACCAAGCTTTGTTTACATCGGTGGTCTCTTCTGAGTGCTTGCTCATACTGCGGTGCTATGTTGTCGCAAAAAAAGTTCCGGAGCGTCCACAAGTACGGCAAGCGTCGGAAAGCTTGGAACAAAGGGCAGACGACTGCGGCTGCCGTCCCAGTCGCAGTTCCGGACGGAGCATGCTCTTCAAGCGTCACGGAGCCTCTACTCAGACCCTTCGCTGATTGTTGTGAGGCCGAGAGTGTGGAAGGTGCCACATCGTCGTATGTCAGACCGCCGGATGCCGTCGACCGTGACGGACGCTCTCGCGAACCCGATTGCGGTGGCACCGCGTCGGCAGCCGTTGCAACTCCGGGCGTGCGCGCGTCGAACATTCTATCGCGAGTTTCGGCCCAGATTCCGAGCAGTGAAGAAATCGCGCAGCGGGCGCAGACAAGGCGGGATGTTTTGGATGCCGTAGCATCGAAGTCCGCTTCAAAGCGGAAGCTCGAGCTTCTGAACGAAGGCTGCGACGAAAATGACGGCGGTAAGGACTCCACATTCTTCATTGTAAATAAGAAGATGCTGAACGGTCTGCTTTCGTCAGTAAAGTGCAACAAGTGCGACGAAGGGTCGATACGCCTCGAGACTACGCACTGCCTTGGACTCGCGGCGAGGATGGGACTTTTTTGTGACAATTGTGGCATAGTAAACAGTGCGTGGTCGTCCCCGAGGTGCTCCGGGCAACAAAAAACGAACCCCTTTGAGGTAAACGTGCGTGCTTTGAGGGCTGTGCAGTCAGTTGGCAGAAAACAATCTGCCATAAATGACATTTTTTCTGCGATGGACATTTCGCATCGAGCACTGCACCACAAGTCCTACCAGAGACTGCAAAGGAAGTACAGCCACCCTGCCACCACATCAGCTGCCACCCGCATTGAAGCAGAAAGTGCACAGAAGGTGCATGACATCTACAAGGACCTAGGAGGAGTGCCAGGCAACATTGACGTCATTTACGACGGCACGTGGATGACGAGGGGGCACAGAAGTCATATTGGCGTGGGCTGTGTAATCGAGCTGTACACAGGCTTGGTCTTGGACCACTGTGTCCTGTCCAACTACTGCCAAGGCTGTGCTGTTGGCCCCAAGCCTGGTGACGACAACTATGAGGAGTGGCTTGAGAAACACAAGCCACAGTGCCAAAAGAACACCGATGCTAATGCAAGCCAAATGGAAGTAGAAGCAGCTAGGATCATGTTTGAAAGATCGTTTACCAAGTACAAGCTTCGATACATCAATGTGCTCTGCGACGGTGACAGCCGTACGTACCTTGCCCTCACGCAAGACAAGGTGTATGGCTACATGGTGATTAAGAAACAGGAGTGTGTGAACCATGTGAAAAAAAGAATGGGCACTTCCTTGCGCAACCTTCTTGATGAGCACAAATCCAAAGGCCGAGGACTGAGCATGGGTGGCAAAGGCCGGCTGACGCAGGGCCTGATAAAGAAGTTGACGAATTATTATGGCTGGGCCATTAAGAGCCACCCCAACGATGTTCCTGGCATGGAGAGGGCCATCATGGCCACTTATTACCATGTAACATCCACAGACCAGGATCCACACCATGACCTGTGCCCAAGTGGGACTGACTCCTGGTGCCCGCACAATCGGGCATTGGCCAAGGGAGAGCCGCTGCCGCCTCACAAACATAAACTGCCCCCTCACGTGCGAGTGGCACTGCTGCCAATCTACAAGCGCCTCTCGAACAAAGAGCTCCTTGAAAGGTGTGCGCAGGGAAAAACCCAGAACGCTGTGGAGAGTATGAACAGCCTCATTTGGTCACTCCAGTCCAAGAGCCAGTTCGCGTCCCTTCGAAGTGTGGAAAGTGCAGTTGCGGATGCAGTCTGCCGTTTCAATGGTGGCTGCAAGAGTGCGCTGCAAGAGATCACTGCTCAACTGGGCTTCAATCCAGGAGACTGCTCTTTGCGGCGAGCAGCCGAAAAGGATGCCAAAAGGGTAAAGAGGGCTCAAAAGGCGCATTGTTCCACGACAAAGAAGCGCAAAACTGGGTTGCGCTCTACGGAGGCCAAGGCCACAGCATCTCAGGATTACTGCCCAGGAGGATTCTGAGTGTTTTAGGCATGTTGTGAACTTCCAAACAAGAGTGAACTTTCAAAGTCAGTTTTCTCAACTCTTGATTTTCGCCTATGTGCCTTCGCTAGAACATCAGTCATTTTCTAACAAAGACTGATAGAGTCGTTCCGTTTTTTGCACTAGGCTCAGGAGGCCTTTAGCAGTGCAATAAAGCTTTATCTCTCTTCTTACTCATCATTTAAAATTTTTAGAACACATTTTATAATTACTGCGATGTGTGCGCAAAACAACATCCATGTTTTGGAAATTTTATTTATGGTTACAAGAACTAGAAAAATCAACTAATAGCTTCTTTGCACAAGTTGATGCTTTGGGAACATAATAATATGAAAAAATAATTTCATTTAGCAATAATTATCTCTTTAAGTGTGAAGAGCATTAATTAGTATAATTATGCTTGTAACTCAAAAAGTACAAGAGGTATTTGAAAACGGTTTTCATATTTGGAATCCTCACAATCATCCACATACACACACCAAATTTCATCACAAACAGTACATTAATAAAAAAATTAGTTTTACTTGCCACGTCCCCCCTTAAATGTAGCGTGGAATGTGCTCTGTGTTTTGCTGCCTGCGCGATCATTCTGCACGCAGAGTGGATTGTAAATGTAAAGGTGCCTAATGGACACCTACTTTACCAAACTCTCGTCCCAACAGGGCACTTCTAGCCAGCGCCTTCTTGTTCTAAGCTCGCTTTCTACCGCTTCTAAAAGCTTGTTGCTAAGACGGTTTCAGGCGAGTCCCCAGGCATCGCGATAGCGTACAAAAACTACTAGCTCAAAGCAAGAAAAACACTGCGTCGAGAAAAATGCACGAGTGCAAAAGCAGACGCACACAATTGGACAGCCATGGCGGTGAATGTGCAAGGAAAAAAAAAAAATGACGCGTTAGTCGCGTCAGCCAATGGGAGACTTGGTACGGCACACTCAACGCGCACCGACTGAGAGCCAATCAGCAACTCAGGAACAACCTTCGGAAAACCTGTGACGACGGCAATTCTTGAGCGACACTTTTGAGATGGCGCATATTACGCACAAAGGAAACGGTTTCAAATCTAGCTCAAGGTGGTAATGCTCAGCTTGTTACAACGCTCATGGCCCGCGCGCGTGTAAAGTTCGAACAAATTTTATTGTTTGGGGGCATTTTGCTGCTGTTGGGTCGCTTTGCTGGCCCATCATATTGCATTTACCAACCGAATTAAGCGTTAGTAACTTGAGACCAGATGCTCGAGGCACAAACACCCTGAAAAAATGTTTTGTAAAAAAAATAAAATGATAAAATTTTCGGACATTTTATATCGTTTTAAGGGGGGACGCGGCACTTCGGGACCGAAAATCAGCCAAAAAATCGAGTTTTCGCGGACCTTCTTTTCGCATTCCCGACATCATTGCGCACCTATTTACAAAATTTCATAGCCGAATACCATCAACTTTTATCGTTATTCAACTTTAAAAAACCGAAAACGGGCGTCCTGCCCTTTAAATTGAGGGCGAATAGCGCAGGTTTCGGCTCTACGATACGCGGGAACTACGCGCTCGATCGGCGCCATTTTGGTCTTGTTTGAAAGAACGCGTTTTCAGCTGTTTTTTTTTATTCAGTAAGCAACATTGAGCGTTTCCCCGGTTCGAAAAACGGGGCCTCAAAGACGAAGAGCCGCGCTCACTGCCATTGGCTAAACGGCGCACGTGACTGAAATGGCGCTTTCCGGTTGGCTGGAAGTTCGCGGCTTGCGCCTGCATACGCGACCCGACGCCATTTTGAAAGGGTTACCGCTGTGACGCCTCGAAATCGGCAGAGCACTCTGAAGCTTCTGATCGTATCGCCATGCCTGGAAACGCAAAAAAGTATCGGACCGTGCACGCATTTGGTCGCAGGAAACGCAAAGGTCGTGGGAGAAAGTCTACGAAGTCATCAGAGCCCTTGGTTGACTCCGACGAACGATGTGTCGACGCTCCGCGGCCGTTCAGCGATGGTGCGACCGAGCGCGTTGCCTCCGACGACGATGACGGGGAAGCGAACTCCGGACGACTACGAATCGACGCCAAGGTGGTGACAAATGCCAAAGTTGAAGAAAATCATGCCCGGGAGAAAGCGACGCTCGACCGGCTTTCATCGGCGCCAGCAACTGCACGGAAAATTGACTTTTTCACCGCGAGTTGTAGCGAGGCAACCGCACAGGACTCGGACCACGCTGCTCCTTATCTGCTTATGCATCTAGATATCCTAAACGCGATAATGGGTGCCTTGTGTTGCAAAGCCTGCCACGGACCGGCTACGATCGTCAGAGGGGATCGGGACTACGGACTTGCCGTGAAAGTGCTAGTGCAGTGTGAAAGGTGCGGCGAGATCGCGAATGAATGGACTTCGCCCCCCGCGAACGGCACGAAAACGTGCAATCCGTTTGAAGTAAATCTTCTCGCTTCGAGGGCGATGGTGGCTACCGGCAACGGCCAAACGAAAATGAACAATATTTTCGCAACAATGGGCATCTCGCACCGCGGTATGCACCACAAGATGTTTCAGCGGCATTTGAAGAACACGCTGGCACCCGCTGCAACGCGAGCGGCTGAGTCCGCTATGAGCGAATGTGCGGAAAAGGTTAGAACAATTTATGATGACTTGTGCTTTGGCCAATATTGCCGTTAGCTACGACAGCACGTGGAAGACGCGAGGCCATTCTTTCCACATCGGCGTGGGCACAGTTATCGAATTATTTTGTGGCTACGTGTTGGACTACGTTGTTCTTTCCAACTTTTGCCTAGGCTGCGAGGTGGGCCCAAAGCCTAGTAGTGAGGGCTATCAAGAATGGAAGGCTAACCACAAATGCCAAAAAAATACGAACAGCAAAGCGGGGCAAATGGAAGTGGAGGCGGCTCTAATTCTATTTCAGAGGTCGCTTGAACGCCATGGCCTGCGCTACACAACTATGCTGTCTGATGGAGACTCTAAGACATTTTGCGCCATACAAGACGCCAAGGTGTATGGTTACATTGACGTGCAGAAGGAAGACTGTATTAATCATGTACAGAAACGGATGGGCACCGCATTGAGAAACCTGGTGCAGAAACAAAAGTGCGATGGGAAAAGAGGCCTTGGTGGGAAAGGCAGGCTCACAGGTGAGCTGATCACCAGGCTGAGCACATATTATGGCCGGGCTCTGAAATCGCATGAAGGTGACGTGGGCGAGATGCAAAAGGCTGTGATGGCCACATACCGCCACGTCACCTCCACTGATGAATGCTCGGACCACAGTCTGTGCCCAGCTGGTGAAACTTCATGGTGTCGGCACAATGCCGCAAAAGCAAAGGGTGAGCCCGACCCCAGGCATGCCTACAATCTACCGAAAGACGTGGCAGAGGCATTACTACCGGTTTATACCCGGCTTTCGGAAAGAGCCCTGCTTCAGAGGTGCGAACGCGGCGAAACGCAGAACTCCAACGAGAGCCTACATTCGGTAATCTGGAGTTTGGCCCCCAAGGAGCACCATGCGTCCCTGTTCGCTGTTGAAGCAGCTGTTGCAGAAGCAGTGCTGCGCTTCAACACGGGCAATTTGAATTCTGCAACGGCAATCTTAGGTGAAATGGACATGAATGCGACAAGTACTGGTGCCAGGAGAGCGAGAGAAAAAGACCACCGTCGCAGCATTGTCTCCAACAAGAAAAGAACAGCCTCATTGGAACTCCGGAAGCTAGTGAAGAGGAGGCATGAGCACAAAATGCATTCAGACTATGCTTCTGGTGCGTTTTGAGGTTGTATTGTTGCATCTTCTGCAATAAAAATGTGTGCCCACGTTTTTTCTCGATTTCTCAAAACGACAATTTTCATGTGCTTCCCATTATGCCGGAGCAATATCTCTTGTTCTATCTGGGTTATCATTACGATTTCTTTTTTGTTTCGAAGATAAATGCAGGGGATGTGTCGTAAAGTAAGTTTTATTGTAATAATTTTTGGAGAAAATTCTCTAAATGGATCTTTTGTTTCAAGTGTAGATGGGGAAATTTTTCATGTCATATTCAACATCCCACAACTTTGCTTCGAAATAGCCCAGAACAATGATTTATACTTTATTGCACACTGTGAACATACCGAATTGGTTCTATAGGTTGCACATCAATATCCAAGTTACAGTTAATTAGCTAATTAGGCCTTAATTGGAAAAGTCGCAGTTCATTATATCTTTAAAACTAATTGTCACAGCAAAAAAAGAATTAGATTTTTGAAATCAGCAGTAAAATCTATATAGGCTCTCCAAATTTGACTGAGGTACTCGCAAAAATAAAAGAGTTTTTGGAAGGTGTAGCATCCCCCCTTAAGACCTTTGACCCCTTTTAACAAACTGCTTGAAAGGATTAAGTGCCAGAGATGCAATGGCATTGTTTCAATTGAAAAATGCGATAGATTGCTCTCGTGGTGCACTACAAGGCATTTATAGTAGACTCGAAATAATTGAAACTCCGATAATAATACATTTGTTTAATTCAAACAAAATTCAATTTTTTTTCAAACAAACTTCAAATTTCAATTTCTTATACCAAGCTAGTGTGCTTGCAGTAGTCATCCAATGAGTGTTTTGAAAAGGCTCTGAAAGGTCGCTCTTCTAGCTTTCGCTGTGACTGGGCTGTGCCTACAGTGCAGGCCTGGCGTTTTTTTTTTTTTTTAATTATTTACAGACGAGGTAGCAAATGCAATATCTGTAGCAAGCTCGATAACAATGACGCTTTTCCCAACAGGAAACTGTTAAGGGGGGAGGCTATCCTGGAGACCGAACTTTTTTATTTTTTAAGATATCTGGATGAAACTTTCAGGGGTTGTTCACTACAATAAAACTAGCACAACTGCTAAGTTTCACGAAGCTGTGTTTCTTAGTTCCAGAGTTATTGAGGTTTAACTGGGTGCTTCACATGGGTGCCTGAGGAAGAGTCGTGAGAAATTCCAGGACATAGTAGAAAGCTGAAATTCATTGTGGTTATTCCTTGATAGCTATCCCAGGGCGCTACAAAGCCGTTTTTTTTAATTTCCCCGCCCCCCCCCCCCCCCAAATTTTCACGCAACTTTGAATTTGATGTAACCGGTAATGACCAGATTCATCAAAAATTAATTGTTTATTATAAATTAACAGCACTAATTTTCAAAAAAAGGAGCTTGTTACGCCCTTGCAAGGTCATTCAGGAACAGAATAAAAAAAACTGCACACAAATCTGATGAACGGTTTTCGAGTTCTTGCTTTCCTCAGCACCACAACTAGCAAAAAAATGTGTTCTGAGAAAACAGGCCGAGAAAGTTCAAAACACGTGTTTTCTTCAACAAGCTCCAGCACAGTAGCTAGAAGTGTCCTGGCGCACTCTTTTCTTCTTTTGCCTGGCCTCCATCTTCTCTTGGTGTCTTTTAGAATTCTTTTTTAGGCGTAAAGCGTATTTTTCACGAGCTCGCTGGATCAGATGACCTGGTTGAAGTCCAATGGAGTCCGATATCACTTGGGTTGCTTTGCAGCAGCCGGCATTGTAGCGCAGCACTGCTTCATGCGGTGCTGTTTCTACCGCGATCAAGGATGAGTGTTGTTCTTTCGGCATCAGAGACCACAGAATGGAGTGGAATGATTCTGATGCATTTTGCGTCTTCGCTCCCAGGCAGCGCTGAAAAAGCGACTTTTGTGACAGTCTTTCGTAGATGGGCAGCATAGCTGCAGCGACATAGTCCGGTAGGCTGTGTTTATGTTTTGGCTGTGGCTCACGCTTTGCCTCTGCAGCTCTATGGCGGCACCACGATTGAGCCCCTCTGGGCAAAGTTCATGGTGAGGGTCCTGGTCAGTCGATGTGACGGGGTGATATGTTGCCATCACTGCAAAAGGATTGGTTCTGATGCATTTTGCGTGAGCGAATGCATCAGCTGCATGGCTGTTAGGTCAGTTGAATTGTTTCTCAAGGCCCAACCATAATATCCTGTCAGCTTTTCAATGAGGGCTTTAGTCAGCTTCCACTTCCCACTCAGTGGCTTATCACTTTTCTGCACAATGTTTCGAAGAGCACTTCCAATCCTTTTCTGAACATGGTTCAGACATTCTTCTTTTACAATTGGCACTAGCCCGTACACATTCTCTTCTGTGAGGGCAGCGAAGGTACGGCTGTCTCCGTCGGACACAAGAGTGGTGTACCGCAGGCCATGCTTGGATACAGACCGCCCAAAGAGAGTCAAGCCTGCCTCCACTTCCATGCTTCCCGATTTTGCGTCTGTGTTTTTCTGGCAAATGTGGTGCTTCTGCCAGCTTTCGTATGCTGCATCTCCAGGTTTGGGCCCTGTTTGGCATCCAAGGCAGTGGTTTGAAAGAACTAGAGCATCCAAGATGAGACCTGTAAAGAAGTCAATTACCGATCCCACTCCGATGTGTGATGTGTGACCCCGCTTATGCCATGTGCCATCGTACACCACGGTGATGTCCTTGCAGAAGCTGGGGTCCATTTCTTTATATGTTTTGATCACTGCTGTGGCAGAATCAGCATAAAACTTCTCCAAAGCGGTGGCCTCTGGCTTCCTGAACGTCTCTTTCAAGTGCTTTTGAAACGTCTTGTGGTGAAGACCTCTGTAAGAGACGTTCATGGCAGCCCAAAAGTCATTAAGAGCTGTTTGCCCCTTGCCTATTTGCTTTATAGCCATTATGGCGCGGACATTTACATCGAAGGCCTGCGTGTCCTTTTTGCGGGGTGATGTCCATAATTTATCGACGGTGCCACAAGAGGCGCACACGACTTCAAGTTTTGTTGCAAGTCCAAGCTTGGTGCTCTCTTGGACAGTCATAGCACCTTTCAAACATTCTTTGCACACTGTGCGGCTGAGCACGACGTTAAAGATGTCCATTTGAACGAGCGAAAAATGTTCGCCCTCACTTGTCACTGCAAATGCAAGAGCCGGCTGCATCAGTTGAAATTTCTTCTGCGTCGCCGGCGTAGACTCGAGTTCAGCGCGAACAGCGTCACGACGTTTCGCATTCGCATCGATTTCTTCCTTCGTTAGGAAACGCGTCCGCAGATGAAGCGACGGTCCACTCACGCTTGATGGCGGCACCGATTCAGACGAAGTGCTGGGTCTGGCGATATCAGAAGCACTCGGTGTCACACTGGATAGCATCGATTCGGAGCACGTGTCGAGCCCGGCGATCTCGGAAACACTCGGTGCATTTGCGGCTCCAGCCACACTCGATGTGTCGGATTCTCGACTGGCGACAGCCGACAACACAGTTCCGTCGCTGCAAGCGTCTACGCAGTCGGCACCCGCAGCAGAATAGCGGAATTTCGATGATCGTACAAGCCGCATAGCGCGCCTCCGCGCACCGGACTTCTGCACTGACTTCGGCTTCGTTGCCGGCATCGCCCGCAACAACAAAGACGAAAGGCACAGAACTAGTGCAAAAAGAAAAAAAAAACGAGAGAAAATGATCGAAAAGATAGCACAAGGCGAAGAGCGGCTCGTAAGCAGACGTCTGTCGAGGCGGACGGAGCAGAGAGCAACAACGAAGCGAGCGCGCTGGACGCGCCATCGAGAGGAGCGACCGCCCCCGCTGCTGCACAGCAGCCAATGGCGGGCACGCTTTCTCCCGCGAGATATGAATGCGCTGCTCTAGCCAATCAGCGCTCCGCATCGCATCGCGGGAAAACGCCAATAGCGTCTCAACTGTGCTGCCGACGCCATTTTGCAAGGCGGCGAACGAGAGAGAAAGAATTCACGGTCAAAACAACACCAAGATGGCGCGGGACGACCGCATGATCCGGGAATGGCGCGTGCGCGAAGTTTGGTTTGATTTCGGGATTTGCGCCTGTTTTGGACGCCGCGGCGGCCTCGAAAATAGTATTTTTTTTGCACTTTGCGGTTGAATTACGTGCTGATAATTACAGAATAGGTAGTTTATGAGACATACAACCCAAAAATGTGGTTTTTCAAAAACCGACTTTTTCGCGATTTTTCGGTTTTCAAGGGCCGCGTCCCCCCTTAAGCACAGTTAATAAGAATGGAATGGCACGTGACCTGTTGAGCCGCGCGCGTCTAGAGCCATGCTAGCGATGCGTATACACTGTAGCCGCAGCCAATGTATTTTTTTTCTTCCCTTTGTTCGTTCACCGCAGCGTGCCAAGGTATTTTTTTTCTTCCATTTGTTCGTTCACTCCGCCTCCCCTCCGTAACGACCTTGTCGCTCAACTGCATTGTAGCCTGTCTTTCATCTTGGGGGACTGCACAATAAGCGGTGTGCGTATACGTGGGGTTCTATATGAGGGTAAACGGGGAGTCGAACAAGTCCGCATTATAACCGGTTCTGCACTATAGGCGTTTACGTTACAAGTGGTCTACACTTAGTCTGCGTAAAGGTGGCTTCACTGCAGTAGAGGGGTGCTAAGGCGTGAAAGCACCTCTTTATTTGATGTGCACACTGCCGCTAAGCCTCACTGCAAGGTACAATAAACATGGTACCCTCACATCGATTCGTCATTTTTGACACTTAAAAAATCGTTATAGCGGCTTATGTGCAGGTCATTCCAAGCCAACTGTCCCAGCCAAGGTGCTCTATCGTCTGCAATTTGCCTGTAAAATATTCAGGACTATATTGGAATATAGGCGGAATTTTTTTTAATGCAATGAAAAGTCAACCCTCGTCTTATATACCGGTCATTGGCAGGGAAAAAAATTGCAAGTCTCGCAACAATGGGCAGCTGAAGTCGAAAGCCTCCATCGCCATCGTGAGCCCCAGCAGTGGTGCCGTTGGACAAGGCTAGGCAAGCCCTACAGTGTTCTAGAAACGCTATTTTGCCTCGGTTATCTGCTGTCAGTCTACTCTTTTCTTTTTTTTATTTACTTCAGAAATGAGTGCTAGTCGACAGCAGTTTACGATAGGCTTCAAGAAAAAGGTTATCTAGTATGCTGAAGCGCACGGCAAGCTGACGGCACAAGGGGAATTCAGTGCATCAGAGAAAAGCGTACAATGCTCGAGGAGCCAAAAGCAGTGCATCACATCCTGCACCAACAAACAAAAAACATCATTTTGGAGGGACTACAGTGCACCCCGAACTGGAAACGCTACTTGCCGAATTCGTCTTGGAGCTGCGTGCAAGGTTGCTACCCTTAACAGCAGAGTGCATCTGCGTAAAAGCTATCGAAATAGCGCGTGACTCTGTGCTCACGAGGGAGCCATTCAAGGGATCATCATCGTGAATGCACCTATTTGTGAAGCAGAAGGGCTTCGCACATAGGCGGCATACTTCAGTCTTTCTGCTAATGCTGCATCAGTAACGCATTGGATGGAACGGGGGATGATGCTCTCTGGGACATTAAGGGGGGGCGCGGCAAGTAAAGTGCCGATTTTGGTCAAAATATGCGATTTTCTGATTTATTTTTTTTCGTAATCTTCAGACCTTCAACTTCCTTGTTCTAAAATATTACAGCGAAACGTGCGCTACAAATCCCGCAAATAGTGTTTTTGCCGAGGCTAGTCGCCAAAAAGTGCGAAAAAAAAGCCCCTGAAACGGTGTTGTTCACGCCGCACAAACGCGCCAAGTTGTTGACCGTGGGCCGCCATTTTGGTAGCTTTGGAAAGAGGAGAAAGCCGGCTTCCCGATGGTCGCAGTCTCGTATTTCGCCGAGTGAAAATAAAAGCGCGAGGAGCAAGTAAAAAAACGAAAACGAAGAACGGCAATTGGCTGCGCGGGTCACGTGGTAGCAGGCGCGACCTCTTACTGGTCAAAGCTGCGCCGCGCACCTTGGCAACCTTGGAAGCGCGAGCGCATCTGCGGCCGCCGTGTCGAGAATCATCCGGCGTGCGCTTCGTTTTTTGCCAGTTTGCTGTTTTTGTGATAGTTCGCGTGCTTTTTTTACCAAGCTTTGTTACATCGGTGGTCTCTTCTGAGTGCTTGCTCATACTGCGGTGCTATGTTGCCGCAAAAAAAGTTCCGGAGCGTCCACAAGTACGGCAAGCGTCGGAAAGCTTGGAACAAAGGGCAGACGACTGCGGCTGCCGTCCCAGTCGCAGTTCCGGACGGAGCATGCTCTTCGAGCGTCACGGAGCCTCTACTCAGACCCTTCGCTGATTGTTGTGAGGCCGAGAGTGTGGAAGGTGCCACATCGTCGTATGTCAGACCGCCGGATGCCGTCGACCGTGATGGACGCTCTCGCGAACCCGATTGCGGTGGCACCGCGTCGGCAGCCGTTGCAACTCCGGGCGTGCGCGCGTCGAACATTCTATCGCGAGTTTCGGCCCAGATTCCGAGCAGTGAAGAAATCGCGCAGCGGGCGCAGACAAGGCGGGATGTTTTGGATGCCGTAGCATCGAAGTCCGCTTCAAAGCGGAAGCTCGAGCTTCTGAACGAAGGCTGCGACGAAAATGACGGCGGTAAGGACTCCACATTCTTCATTGTAAATAAGAAGATGCTGAACGGTCTGCTTTCGTCAGTAAAGTGCAACAAGTGCGACGAAGGGTCGATACGCCTCGAGACTACGCACTGCCTTGGACTCGCGGCGAGGATGGAACTTTTTTGTGACAATTGTGGCAGAGTGAACAGTGCGTGGTCGTCCCCGAGGTGCTCCGGGCAACAAAAAACGAACCCCTTTGAGGTAAACGTGCGTGCTTTGAGGGCTGTGCAGTCAGTTGGCAGGAAACAATCTGCCATAAATGACATTTTTTCTGCGATGGACATTTCGCATCGAGCACTGCACCACAAGTCCTACCAGAGACTGCAAAGGAAGTACAGCCACCCTGCCACCACATCAGCTGCCACCCGCATTGAAGCAGAAAGTGCACAGAAGGTGCATGACATTTACAAGGACCTAGGAGGAGTGCCAGGCAACATTGACGTCATTTACGACGGCACGTGGATGACGAGGGGGCACAGAAGTCATATTGGCGTGGGCTGTGTAATCGAGCTGTACACAGGCTTGGTCTTGGACCACTGTGTCCTGTCCAACTACTGCCAAGGCTGTGCTGTTGGCCCCAAGCCTGGTGACGACAACTATGAGGAGTGGCTTGAGAAACACAAGCCACAGTGCCAAAAGAACACCGATGCTAATGCAGGCCAAATGGAAGTAGAAGCAGCTAGGATCATGTTTGAAAGATCGTTTACCAAGTACAAGCTTCGATACATCAATGTGCTCTGCGACGGTGACAGCCGTACGTACCTTGCCCTCACGCAAGACAAGGTGTATGGCTACATGGTGATTAAGAAACAGGAGTGTGTGAACCATGTGAAAAAAAGAATGGGCACTTCCTTGCGCAACCTTCTTGATGAGCACAAATCCAAAGGCCGAGGACTGAGCATGGGTGGCAAAGGCCGGCTGACGCAGGGCCTGATAAAGAAGTTGACGAATTATTATGGCTGGGCCATTAAGAGCCACGCCAACGATGTTCCTGGCATGGAGAGGGCCATCATGGCCACTTATTACCATGTAACATCCACAGACCAGGATCCACACCACAACCTGTGCCCAAGTGGGACTGACTCCTGGTGCCCGCACAATCAGGCATTGGCCAAGGGAGAGCCGCTGCCGCCTCACAAACATAAACTGCCCCCTCACGTGCGAGTGGCACTGCTGCCAATCTACAAGCGCCTCTCGAACAAAGAGCTCCTTGAAAGGTGTGCGCAGGGAAAAACCCAGAACGCTGTGGAGAGTATGAACAGCCTCATTTGGTCACTCCAGTCCAAGAGCCAGTTCGCCTCCCTTCGAAGTGTGGAAAGTGCAGTTGCAGATGCAGTCTGCCGTTTCAATGGTGGCTGCAAGAGTGCGCTGCAAGAGATCACTGCTCAACTGGGCTTCAATCCAGGAGACTGCTCTTTGCGGCGAGCAGCCGAAAAGGATGCCAAAAGGGTAAAGAGGGCTCAAAAAGCGCATTGTTCCACGACAAAGAAGCGCAAAACTGGGTTGCGCTCTACAGAGGCCAAGGCCACAGCATCTCAGGATTACTGCCCAGGAGGATTCTGAGTGTTTTAGCCATGTTGTGAACTTCCAAACAAGAGTGAACTTTCAAAGTCAGTTTTCTCAACTCTTGATTTTCGCCTATGTGCCTTCGCTAGAACATCTGTCATTTTCTAACAAAGACTGATAGAGTCGTTCCGTTTTTTGCACTAGGCTCAGGAGGCCTTTAGCAGTGCAATAAAGCTTTATCTCTCTTCTTACTCATCATTTAAAATTTTTAGAACACATTTTATAATTACTGCGATGTGTGCGCAAAACAACATCCATGTTTTGGAAATTTTATTTATGGTTACAAGAACTAGAAAAATCAACTAATAGCTTCTTTGCACAAGTTGATGCTTTGGGAACATAATAATATGAAAAAATAATTTCATTTAGCAATAATTATCTCTTTAAGTGTGAAGAGCATTAATTAGTATAATTATGCTTGTAACTCAAAAAGTACAAGAGGTATTTGAAAACGGTTTTCATATTTGGAATCCTCACAATCATCCACATACACACACCAAATTTCATCACAAACAGTACATTAATAAAAAAATTAGTTTTACTTGCCACGTCCCCCCTTAATAGGGAAAAATGAACGTCGTCGGGCTCAAGTTCGGGGAAGTCCAAGTGACAGCACTTTGTGGCCTTCCGGCATATAACTACATAATATTAGTGTCCAAATACTAAAAAGAAATGTCACAACAGTGCAGCTGGTAGTGTCGCGTATTTACCGTATTTACTCGATTCTACCACGCCCTCAATTCTAACGCGCACCCGGTTTCCACGACGAAAAAAAAAAGTAAGACATCGATTGTAACGCGCACCCATTTTTCTTGTTGGCACACAGGATCACACCTCTCGGGAAAAAGACTCTTTTCGGGAGTGTCTTCCGTTTAAATATGAGGTACGGGGGAAGCTTGTGCCTATCTGAGATGCAACGGAGCATTGCCGTCACTCTAGTTTTACCGTGGCCCGATGTCAGCACGCGAACTTGCTTCGCCCCCTTCTTCTCGAAGGTTGTGGTGCCAGGCATGTCGAAGTAAAGAGGCGTCTGATCGGAATTCCCGATTTGCCCAAGCAGGGAGCCGTTGTTGTGCCGCAAGTTTAGGACGAACCTCTGAAAACTGAAGCTTTCTTCGTACTCCTCCGGCAACTTTTGCCATATGCCCATTCGCCTTCAGAGGGAAAAGCCTTTTCTCTTCATAAAGTTAGTTAGCCAGCACCTGCTCGCTTTAAACTGGCTCCGCATTAGCCCTTTTTCTAAGGCTAACTGCATAGCCTGCACTTGGAGCAGGTCTGTCCTCACGGGCCGCTGTGCCGCTCACTGCTCAATCACATACTCGCCGAGCAGCTCTTCAATTTGTGGAAACCGACCCTGCTGTGGTCCGCTGAAGCCTTTGCGTGAATCTTTGCTGTCGACAATATTCTGCTTTTGTTTCCGCCAGTCCCGCACGCATGTTTCGGGAACTCCGAACGACCGCGATGCAGCCCGACTTGCGTCCGTTTCGGCACACGCGATGACTTTTCTTTTAAAAGCGGCATCGTGGTGCACTCGTCAAGTTTTTGGAGTCGGCCCTTCCATGCCGTCGACGCTAATGCACACCAAGACGACGAACTCCTCAGCGCACGTACGAAGTGCCGCACATGGGAAACACATAAGCAGAAATGGCCGATGCGCCATGCCGACGCACGTAGGGGCGGCGATTTTGGAATGCAGATGGCAATAAAATGACCGTATTCACTTTTTTTCGTACTTGATTCTAACGCGCATGCCATTTATAAACTCGCTTAACCGGAAAAAAGGTGCGCGTTAGATTCGAGTAATTACAATACCAAGGTAAGAGTGCGCCGCTATACTTTGCAATTTTTATTAAAAATTCCTTTCAGTGATTCAAAGTTTAAGGGGTTGACCTATGTTCGATCTGACCTATACTCCTGTTTTTATAGTACCCAATGCCAAAAGTGCTCCCCAAAACATTTTTTGCTAAAAAAGTTTACTGCAAGTCTCATGTAAGCTTTTTTGGAAAGCTCGAAACCATGGCTTTTAAGACATCTTGAAAAATTCGTTCATCCTAAATTAGGTCAAGACAAATGCTTACCTTTAGAACAATAGTTAGCGTTTTACTTAAAATAATCTTTACGAACATGAATAAGTTTTACTGGCCAACAGGGAATGATACACCAGACTGGTCAACATTTTTCGCTCTTCCATTTCTCACTTAAAGCTTTGAAACGTGAAGGTTCCATGTAGTTCTTTGTGTGGTGGTTAATGTTGTTTTATTTGCCTTGCAGAGAAATATGCCGAACAGGAGAGGCAACGTGGCATGTCTGATCCACTTGCTCCCACGATGCTTGACATGGTACAGCAGCAACAGCAGGCGCCGCCATCGGCAGAAGCCATGATGGCAGTAGCATTCCCACCAGCGGTAGCTGCAGCCGGGGCCCCCACCGCTGTGGCCATGGTGCCTCCACCTGTGCCCCAGTTCAGCATCCCATTGCCACCAGGTGAGCTGTCTTTTTGTTCGCTCATTTGCAGGATCTACAGTAGACTCAATGGAATTCTCCTAAAGAGACCCTGAAAAGATAATTTGAAATTTTTTCAATCTTTAGGCTAGAGCATTTTCGAACCATTGATTCGCACCACACATTTAAGGGGGGGGACACTGTACTTGAGAAAATATGCCAGATATTTTCATGTGTTTATAAGGGAAATTCGCAGCGTGATTGAGTTTTTGATGCTGATTCCAAAAATGTAATTACTTTTCCTCTAAACCAATAAGTTTTTTAGATATCCTGAAATTATTTACCTATTGTTTGCCGGTATAATGACACAATAAATTTTATTGCAGAGCTAGTATTGGCATATTCCTGTATACTAATGAACATAAGCCACACAGCGGCAGGAGTGCTTTTTTGATTTGATAACTTCAGCAAGGTTTGTCGCACCTTGAATTTCAGTGCCGCCAACACACCCACTTTATGGTCCAATTTCTGGCAAAAATAAAATGTTTGAGGATCACAATCAATAAATTGACACCTATCATTGTGTAAACTACTAAAAATACAGCTACAGTTGAACCCCACTGCATCGAAACTGAAAGGGCGCGGAAGAAATTTCGTTGTAGTGAAATCGAAAAAATATAGCCGATCTGAATTAGCAAATTAAAGATTGTTTATTCTCAATTCAAAAAGTGTCCTCTGCATTTTATTCCATCCTAGCAGCGTCACGGCGTGATTCTCACCCATGCATAGCCAGGCCATGGTGAAAAGCACGTTGAAACGAGGACTACAACCGCTTTCGTGAACGAACCAAACAGTTGCATTAACACGTTAACACCAGCAGCTGTCTGCTGTCAAAATGACGAGATGGCAGCAGGGTATCGTGGAGTGGTGACTTCTGCCTTACTTTATGCCATTCTTATCATCCATCACTCGCGGCTAGCTGATTGTGTTGATAATGCGAACAGCCGCTCTGATTAGTTACCACACTGGCAAAGCGAGAACAAAATGATAAGCATTAGAATCGGAAAAGGCATCGTTCCGCAGATGCACCAGCGCGAAAGAAACCATGAATTGAGCAAATGAGCTTCTTCAGCTTCGGATCGTCTGCGGCTATACAGTAAACCAAATCTAACATTTTTAGCATTTTCAGAACCTGAAAATACGTCGACGAAGTAGAGAACATGCGTTGGCTCCACCAAAAACCACCGCTGTTAAGGGGAGATGCGGGTCGAAGACACTTTTTTTTTAATATTCATTCGAGAGCAATGAAACTTGAGGTGCTTATAGAACTTTTTATGCTGATTTCGAATATATAATGAGTTGTCTTGCAAGTTGCATACTTTTAGTTTTGCAACATGACAAAGTGAAAAACTTAAGCCCTTTGCCCCCCCCTCTTTTCATACCTAAACTTCATTAATTTTTTACAATTGATAGTTCATAATGTTTCAAATGAAGTGTGGAATGCAAACAACTAATTTGGAAGTCCATACAAAATATGTACTAGACGTGAAAAATTTTAACGTGGGAAGTTCATATTTCTCCTACCCTAGTAAAAGTTTACATAATTTTTTTTATTATATAAAAAGAATATTGAAACTTAAACAAGATAATTGCATTTCTCGTACTTTGGAAAAAATTTGGGAAAAATTTCATGCAGATCTGAGCACCAGAAGTACCCGAAAAAGGAGGGGCACATTGACAAAAATGGCAAAATTTGTGTTTTGAGAAAAAGAAGTTTTAAAGTCAAAATTGCATGTTTATTTATCAAAGATGTCATTGAATGCGACGAAATTTGTACACAAGAAAGAAAAATCCTCCTTGTAGTGGCCACTGCCATTCAAATCGGACTAGCTGCTCGTAGCCCATGCCTACAGAGCGCGCAGCCACAACAGCTTTCACGTTGACAGCGTAGCTATCGCGCGAGCTCCCGCTGTCGTGTGTTCTCCTCGCGGTCAGTCCGTCACCCGCCACGCTCACGCTGGCCTCCCCGCCTGAAGCTACTCGCCGCGAAGTATATGTCGCCGAAAGGATAGTCTCGGGGCACTCACTGTTTGGGCAGTGGAGTTCGACGAACGACGCAAGTCCTTTCCGCTTGTCGGCCGGTTCCCGGACACGTAATCCCAAATGGCGACACGTCGGACACATTGCACCGCGCACTACAAGCATGTTCAGTGCTGTCACATCAGAATCAACGAAGACTCGTCGTCCTGTGATTTTTCTTCGTCTTCGAAGAGTCCGATCTTTTTCTGGGAGGCACTCACATATTCGAATGCTGCGGCAAACTCGTCGGGCGCATCGGCGTCATTGCCACTACGTTTTGCGGCAGCAGACGATCTTTTCGTGGTTTGAGTGTTCGGCTTTGATTTGCGCCGGCGTCCTCGAAATTTGTGCGCCGCGTGAAACTTCACAGGCCGGTGACCGCGCTTCCTACGGCTTTCTTCATCCATAACGAATAAGCAATCGAGAAAAGCGTTGTTCAGCTGTGCTGCTCGACGAGACACGGATCCTGCAAGTAGGCTTCACAGCACACAACGGCGCGCAGCGGCCAATGGTGGCTCCCGATCCGTACCACGTGATTTAAAAGCCAGTCGCGGCGCTCGAAAAAGGCGGCTAAAGCGCGTTCTCTTTATTATTTCTTGCGTTGCAGCAGCGCGGGAAACCGTCGCTATTTGAAGAGTGAGGCTCGGTTCTTCGCCTCATGCGGTCGACAATGGCGAGCAGCGGCGCATTATCAGCGGCAAGGTGCTCGAAGATGACACACTTTCGGCCTTTTGACAGCCACCTTGTGCTCTTCAGACGCAATTTTAAAGCATTTCCAGTTGATTCTCGACATAGATTTTTTTTTTTAGAATAGTAGAGGTTCTAATCTTAACAAAACAGGTGAAAACAAAAAATCGATAATTTTTGAGAAAATTCTCGTTTTTCGACCCGCATCTCCCCTTAAGCAAACATGGGCATCGCCATTGCTCAATAGCGATGGCAATGAGACTGCTCTGTTTTTGCCAGTGACAAAAGCAAGGCAGTCTCATTGCCATCGCTACCGAGCAATGGCGGCGCCCATGATTGCTGAACAGCGGTGGTTTTTGGTGGTGCCAACACATGTTCTCTACTTCGTCTACGTATTTTCAGGTTCTGAAAATGCATCAAAATGTTAAAGATTAGGTTTACTGTATAGAAATAGATATCTGAGCCTGGAATAGCATTGTGAAATTTTATTGAAGCAAGACGTTAGAAGAAAAAGTGTTCTTTGTGGTGACAATATTTATGCATTGACTCCTATGGACTGCCATACCTGCCAAGTATCCCGGATTAGCCGGGAGACTCCCGGATTTTGACCGTTTTTTCCAGTTGTACGGTTGTCACGAAAATCTCCCGGAAATCGAAATTTCTGTGCATCATGGGGCCTCATTGACAAAAAGGCAGCTCAATCGGGTCCAGGCTTTTCAAATTTACCTCATTTTATTGTAAATCAGTTTAAGAGGCGTTCATCTAAACGTACAGTATAATGTAGCAGTTTGGGCTAGTTGGTATGACATGACGATAGTTACAGCGTGAAAACAGGACGACAAAGCGCTCGTGTCCTTCTTGTCTCTTTGTCATCGTTCTGTTATCACGCTATAACTATCGTACAGTACAATCTCAGTAATGCGAAACCACGGCAGATACGAATTCTTGAAATTCTTCAGCCCAATTTTACTATGTTCATTGGGTCTCAATTCGATTGTTCCGAAGACATTTCCTAATCGCAGTGGGTGATACAAACTTTAGTTTGGAAACCGTCGAACGAAGGCCGAGAGCAGCGTACTCGAAGCTTTGGAAGTACGCGTCCGACCGGCACACGCACTGTCTTCTACAGTGCGTGTGATTGTCGTTGCCACAACTGCTGTGGACGAAACCACGGTCGCTCTTGACACGGTCACGTATGGCGACGACGTGACTGACAGAACCTCGAAAGTGTGCGCTCAGCCAGTCAAAGCAACGCCTCTCTCCAAATTCTGCGCGGACAAAACTGCGACAGATGCTATCGTAGATGGCATAAAACGACATAGTTTTGAAGGCGCATGCGCAGCCAAGCGCATGGCGATTGTAAAATAAACTACCGCTTGCCGCAACCGCCGCGCACAAAACCGCAGTCGCCGAGAGCAATGTACGAGCTGTGAGGGCACGCAGCTGTATTTTAAAAGCAGGTAATACGTAAAAAGTTTTACAAAAAGTTGCAGTTTCGTCGCAAAGGCGAAGCAATAAATTCGACAGCTACAACTTGGAATGTAACGCTGAGAAGGGCTAGCAGATCGGAACGTGCTGTGCGTTGCTCACACACAAATGACGCACGAAAACGATACTCGCAGGACGAGAGCGAATTAACAACATTTATCGCTCGACACTTAACGCGCTGATTAAATAAAAACAATGCACGATACGTAATCACAGGTACTGATAAGTACAAATTAACAAGTGTCCCAGTTGTTATACCTCGCTGTGTACGAAAAGCGCGCTTTTTTCGCAAAAGGGGCCTGTGCAAAAACCAAAGTGACCTCTGTGGGCCCAGCAACCAACGCTTTCCTTTCAGTGAAAGACGAAGGCACACGATTCCCCCACCAAAGAATAAGCGCGCGCACAGCATCTATCCTCCCTCCCCCCCCCATCCATGGGGCAAAGTACACATGAGACAGAAGCAGGTGGCGGCGCATCTGGATGAGTTCTGCGCCGAGCGCGGGTGGCTTTTTTTCTTTGAGTGTTCATATATATAGATACGTATACATATACAGTGAAGGATGGTGGCGGTGGCGACGGGAAAAAAAAGCAGCCTGAACTGTTCATATAAGTGCTATCGCAATAAAAGGGGACCATGCGCGTTTTGGCGTTCCTGTCGAAAAATCTATTACTGAGCAAAGCTTTGACCCGCGCTTTTGCGGCAGCCAGCTGCGCCATCCCGTCTATTCACGTGTGTCTCAGGAAGACACACGCAAGTTTTTTTTGTCCGAAATAGATAGATTCTGCTAGTTGTGTTGATCCTTTGAGACTCTCACCTTAGTGAAAAACTCTACCCTCGTGTGTTCGGCTACTCCTAGCCACTATAAGACTGCAACGCTGATGTTGACGCTTGCGATTGAGACCCTCCCTCCCACCTCCTTTCGTTTTTTGCAATGTTTTTTGTTTGTTTTCCACTCATTTTTTAGTGACCCCCCCCTCCCCCTTGTTGCGGAAATCTCCGGGATTCAGAATCATTGACCTTGGCAGGTATGGAATGCTGGCGGGGACGCGTGAATTTTTCGTTGAAGCGGCGTTCGTTGTAGCGGGGTTCAACTATACATGTCACAACAAAAATGACAGTCCTAGCTTCTCTAGAGGGAGATATATTTATTAGACAAGTTTGCAACTGCAGCGAAATTTGAATCCTGAGAAGTCATGCAAAAACACAAGTCCATTTTGGGCAGACAGAAGCATGGAAAAGCTGTTTATTTACAATGATTCGCAAATTTAGCTTTTTCAGTAGGCACCAGGCATCTAGTCCTTCTGTTTTGCGTCACGTAAGTGACGTTTTTTCAATGCCCACTGCATGTTTTCCGCAGAGGCACACTTGCGAGCTGATGTGGTCGCCTTGGTCTCGTCTGCCAACTAGGCCGCTTACCAGTTCGGTGGCGCCTATGTGTGACGAATGTGCGCGTGTCATCCGTGATCGGTCGTATGATAAAGCAATGTTTTCCTGCTTGTCCAGATTGAGTTGTTGATGTCGCAGACCGAACTCTCGCGCACTCGCTCATCAATTTCAAAGCTGCAAGAGCAGCGAGAGGTTAGGTTAGACCCAGTGCGCCCGGTAGAGCGCGCATGTCTGGCAACAGAGTCTGAAAATTGCGATGGGCTTGATATCTTCTCTGACAGTTGCCCCCATCCTACCAGCCAATCTTAGGCACAGATCATATCAGCAGCCTGGGTGACCTTGCTCTACCAGAGAAGGTTGTACCGTGGATAGTTAGTTGAAAACGCGTCTGGCTGAACAGCAGTGATCTGTTTCCATTCGCAGCTTACATAGTTTATGCAGAAACCTGAAATCAGTCTGTAAATAACCCTTAGGACTTGGTCTATCGACACAATGTGTTTGTACAAAATCATCTTAACCATTTCAGGTTTCTGGGAATTTAAGGAACTTCTTTGAATGTAGCAACTGCCTCTAATATGATTGCTTTCCTACAGTTAACATGCACCCCTGCACATTTCTCTGTAAATGGAGCTTTTTCCTTTTTTTTTTCCCCTTCAGGTTTTGTTTGAGATTCTACTGCATATACAGTAGAACCTCGAGTATATACAGTGGAACCTCGATTGCTATTTCAGCAATCAACATCGACTTGATATTTGCCTTTATTGTCTCTTTAATATACATTGGAGTAGGTGCTTTTATGGCTTTGCAACTCCAAACTGCAATGAAAATGCTTTTACAGGGGTTACTTGTGGATTAATATACACCCATTCGTTCATTTTGACTGAAAACTTCATTAATTTAAGGGGAGGTGCTACTCGAAAAGGGTTTGGTTTTATTTCATGACCCAGCTCCTTGTACATTTAGGTGATAGTAAAGCTTGCAGTGCTTATTTCATAACTGCAAATATTTTTCTGATAGCTATAGTAGTTCTGGAGTTACTACAACTTTGATATCAAAATATAGGGTTTTTTGTGCACATAATAAAGTTTACTAAAAATTTTCACGCAGAATTGCAAAATGGCTCATTCTGCTGCACTTGAGCTGTACAATACAGAAAAGTACCTCAAGTAGGAAATTTATTTGCTACATATAAAAAAAATTAAAAGTACTAAATGCATATTTTACATCTCTCTATCAGTGGATCAAGTTGTGTAACGAAAAATCTGTGATGTTTATTGCAACTTGAAGTAGATACCGTAATTACTCTAATCTAACGCGCACCTTTTTTCTGGTTAAGCGAGTTCATAAGTCGCATGCGCGTTAGAATCGAGTACGAACAAAAAATTACGGTCAATCCATTGCCATCGGCAAATCCAAAATGGCCGCCCCCTACGTGCGTTGGCATGGCGCGTCGGCCATTTTCGCCTATGTGTTCCCATGTGCGGCACTTCGTACGTGTGCTGAGGAGTTCGTCATCTTAGAATCTAGTAAATACGGTACTTGTATTTTAGAGTGGCTGATTAAGCTCTGTGCGAAGATAAGACTACCGCATTTACTCGATTCTACCGCGCCCTCGATTGTAACGCGCACTCGATTTCCACGACGAAAAAAAAAAGTAAGACATCAATTGCAACGCGCACCCATTTTTCTCGCTAGCCCGCACGATCACACCACTCGAAAAAAGGACTCCTTTCGGGAGCGTCTTTCATTTAAATATGAGGTACGGGGGAAGCTTGTGCCCACATTGACGTGTAACGGAGCATTGCCGTCACTGTAGTTTTACCGTGGACCGATGTCAGCACGTGAACTTGCTTCGCCCCCTTCTTCTCGAAGGTTGTGGTGCCAGGCATGTCGAAGTAAACAGGCGTCTAATCGGCATTCCCGATTTGCCCAAGCAGGTAGCCGTTGTGCCACAAGTTTAAAATGAACCTCTGAAAACTGTGCAGCTTTTCGTCGCACTTCTACACAAAACTTTTTGCAGATGCCCGTTCACCTTCGGAGGGAAAAGCCTTTCTTCTTAATAAAGTTAGTTAGCCAGCACCTGCTCGCTTTAAACTTGCTCCGTATTAGCCCTTTTTACAAGGCTAATTGCATAGCCTGCACTTGGAGCAGTTCTGTCGTCATGGGCCACTGTGCCGCTCGCTGCTCAAGCACATACTCGGCGAGCACCTCTTAAGCACATACTCGGCGAGCAGCTCTTCAATTTGCGGAAACCGACCCTGCTGTGGTCCACTAAAGCCTTTGCGTGAATCTTTTCTGTCCACAATCTTCTGCTTTTGTTTCCGCCAGTCCCGCACGCACGTTTCGGGAACTCCGAACGACTGCAATGCGGCCCGATTTCCGTCCCTTTCTGCACACGCGATGACTTTTAAAAGCGGCATTGTGGTGCACTCGAGTTGTTGGAGTCGGCCCTTCCATGCCGTCGATGCTAATGCACTACAAGATGACCAACTCCTCAGCACACGTACGAAGTGCCGCACATGGGAAACACATAAGCAGAAATAGCCGACGCGCCATGCTGACGCACGTAGGAGGCGGCCATTTTGGAAATGCCGATGGGAATAGAATGACCGTATTCATTTTTTTTTTTTCGTACTCGATTCTAATGCGCACGCGATTTATGAACTCGCTTAACCGGAAAAAAGGTGCGCGTTAGATTCAAGTAATTACGGTATTACTCAATGGTATATTTAGTTTTCGTTCTAGTTTTCTCCCTTTTTCTCGCCAGTCAAGCCACCAAGAGAAATAAGAGTACTTGGGGCATTTTTCAACCACACAGCAATACTCACTATCTCGCTTATTTCCGTTGCCTTTTTCAAGGACCGCGCTCACCATTTTCCGATCAAGAATGCTGTGTTGCGCTGATAGCTGCACGGTCGCCCCAAATACAACTTTCTGTTGAGAAAGCTACAACTCCTCGGCGCCAAGGGCACTATTTTGTCGCATCGCGACCCCGACAAGTAATATCGCGACAAGTAATATTGTAATATCGCGCATCGCGACAAGTAATATTGTAAATGGCAAAAAAAAAAAAAGCTCTGTATATTCAAGGAATTCTACACAAACAAAAATGCTTCTCTTTGCATATAAATGCCTCAGGAAAGCACCAGGGCAGTAGTCTTTATCACACTTTTGTCGTTGCCGTCGCTTTGCTTGTTGCAGGAATCTGGAAGATGATGAACGCTTTCGCTCGGCACTCATGATCCGACGAGAATTCTTCTCTTCTGTCTGTCGCTTGCTCATGGAGTTTTGCTCTAGCTGAAGTTCTTTGAGTATACGTATGGGGCCTTCTTTCATTCCTGAATTGAAGTGCATCACGGCCTCAGCAACTGCAGTCTCAACAGCTATGAGTGAATCATGCTTCTGTTTAGGCATTAGAGACCATATGACAGAATGGTGTGCCTCGTTTGCATTTTGTGTCTTGCCTCTTTGGCATTTTGTGTCTTGCCTCTTTGGCAGCGTTTTAGCAGCTCCTTGTCACAAAGTCACTCGCAGACTGGAAGTAGTGCATCACGGACATTTTGTGGGAAGCTGTAGGTGTGTCTTGGCAGCGGTTCTCCCCTTGCAGCAGCAGCAGCATTCTGCTTGCACCATGAGTCACTGCCACTTGCGCAAAAGGTGTGGTCGAACCTTTCATCAGTCGATGCCACATGATCATATGTGGCCATGGCTGCCTGGTGCATTGCATCTACATCACCAACATTGGACTTCAGAGCCCAGCCATAGTGTGGCAGTTTGGGCTAGTTGGTATGGCAGGACGATAGTTATAGCGCGAGAACAAAACAACGACACAGAGACAAGTAGGACATGACATAGCGCTCGTGTCTTTCATGTCCTTTTTGTCTCTGTTTCGTCGTTTTGTTCTCGCGCTATAACTATCGTCCAGCCATAGTATCTCGACAATTTCTCTATGAAATCGCCTGACAAGCAGCCTCTTCCACTTAGTGTTTCGCGAGAACCTTTATGCTTTTGAACAAGACTGCGTAGTGCGGTACCCATTCATTTTTGGACATGGTTTATACAGTCCTCTTTTTTGAACTTGTATGAAACCATAAACTGTCGAGTCTTCAACAGCACGAAATGATCTACAGTCCCCATCACAAAGCATCACTGTGTACCACAAGCCGTGACGGGAAATTGAGCGCTCAAAGAGAGTGACTGCTGCCTTAACTTCCATGTGTCCTGATTCGCACTGCTCATTTTTCTGGCAGATGTGCGTGGACTCCCAAACCAAGCAATTTGGATGCATTTTTGGTGGTGCGCGCTTGCAGCCAGCACAAGAATTTGACAGGACAACATAGTCTAAAACATAGCCAGAAAACAGCTGTATAACACCCACACCAATGTGCGACAGGTGACCTCTGGTCATCCATGTGCCATCATAACAGATGGCCGACGCGCATGCGATTTATGAACTCGCCTAACCGAAAAAAAGGTGCGCGTTAGATTCGAGTAATTACGGTATTTTATGTGTAAAAAAGATTGTGCACAAAATGAGAGAATTACCTCAATATGCAAATCGAGAAAAATGCATTTGAAAGTTATAAATATGTTTACTCATGATTACACAGTGCGATTTGCACAAAAATTGGTGAGATCATAGAATGGACACAGCTAGAGCACCTAAAATTGTCCTGCTTCATATGTGGATCATTCTCGCCGCTTGAGAAGGGAATCGTCAAGGTGCGCTTTCTTCGCCACGTTCCGCCGATGAGCCCTTGCCTCGGCTGTTTCACACGCAGACATTCTTTCGATTCTCCTCTGGTCACGAAATTGGCCCCAGGGTGATCACTTGATCTGGTGGTACTACACCACGCTCCTCTAGCACGTGTTCAAAGCTTGAATGTCCTTTATATAACCACAGCACGGCCATAGCAGCTGCAGTTTCACTGTTGTCCGGGAGGCGAACTTAGTCTTTCGGACACAACAACCAGATTTTACTGTTCAAAGATTTTGCAGCATTTTGGGTCTTCCCTTGATTACAACGTACCAGCAACTTTTCATCTGTGAGGCGCTTGTAAATAGGAAGCACAGCCAATCCTTGAGCTTTGGTCAAGATTGGTGTGTGGTCGGGTGGTGCCTCCTCAAGCGCTTCGGCTCGCCTATGCTTGCACCAGGAAGTCCCCCCTTCTGGACAGTATCGGTGGCTGCCTGCTGTGTTGCTCGATGATGAATGGAAATACGAGGCCCAGATGGCACGATGCATTTTCAGGATATCGCCTCTGTTGTTTGTGATTGCAATACGGTAATAGTTCTGCAGCTTCTGAATTGTGCCATCTGTCAGCTTTTCTCCTCGTGGAACTCGTGTTGGCAGTTTCCGAAGAGCTGTGCCTAGACGCTTGACCACATGGTTTGTGCACTCCTCCTTGTCTACAACAACTTCACCATATACCTTGGCCTCAGCGACAGCGGTATACGCTTTGCTGTCCCCATCACTGAGGACCTTGGTGAAGCGCAATGGTGTTGTGCATGAGGATGTCCTGCCCCATTCAAGACCTTCAAATAATTAGAATGTATTGTATGAGCAACGGTTAATTTGAACTGACAGCCCTTGGTGGTTATCATGCCTCGCAGAAATCTGCCCAGGGTGAAGCTTCAGACGTAGTCATGGAATTGCGACAGGAAAGACACAAGCTATTGAAATTACTAATTTTAATTTTGATTGTGTTCCTTGTAAATAAACTCATTTTGGGACATAAATAGTATTATACGTGTATTGATTGTGTTCCTTGTAAATAAACAGATTTTGGGACATAAATAGCATTATACGTGTAAGGCTCACTGCTCACCAGAAGGCATCTCATTGCTTGTTTCTGGTGTATCACTGACCAATCAATTAATTCGGTTCGCTTTAAGCATTCTGTGGACTCAATCTACGAAGTCGCCTGCCACAACTGTGCAGTAGCATCTAGCTCGTGATGCGAAGTCCAGATGCGGCTCCTTTTGGCTTTGCCTACGCAGTATCGTGCGATGTCCTTCATTCTAGCGCCCGCCTACTAACTTGAACAATTTCTTGGTCTCATTCGAATTAACAGGCTTTTACTGCAAAATATTTGCTCGTGCCAATCTGAGCAGTCGTGAAAAAGATTATTTGGTGCTGGATTAACTGCAGTAAAAGAAGGGAAATGTTTCGGCAATAAACAGCATGTTGATATTAGCAAGGAAACAAGGGTTTTGGAAGCATATGCTATTTAGAAATAATAACTAGGCTCCAGTCCCTTTAAATACTGTGTTGGTTGATTTGAAAAGTTGTGAACACTATTCATTCCATAAGATGGCGTTAACAGTTTTCTAGACATGCATACAAATGTTAAAACAGTAACATGCTTTTATTTCTCTTTAGGTTAATTTTGGTTAGGTTTGAACATGCACATAACAGGGAGTGTGAACATATTTGTAGCATTATTTCACTTGAAATGCATTTGAATTCCTGTGCCGATTTTCAGAAGTTGCACCATAATTATGAGCAAGCTGTCCATAGTTTCTGCATTATTCATTGCATATTTCATGGCTTGTTAATGCAATAATTGCAAGAGCTTTTTATAGCGGCATGGTTGTTGCTCGACTGTCTGACACTGTGGCTTAATGTGCATTGGTGATGGTGTGCTACTAAAGGAAAGCATATGACTAGAGGTTGCCGAATGAAGGTGGCATTTGGGAGAATCCTAAATATTTCCACCTGTTGCTTGATAAATTGTGCTTAGCATGTATAGATATTTTATTCTTACCTGGAAGGAATAGTAATGCTGCATGCTACTTAAAGGGGCACTGACATAATGCATTCAAGCTCTATATTTGTCCTTCAGCCGATCTTTCAATATGCATAAGTGTTTTTAGCGAAGTTTAAATGGTGGCTTTGGCTTAGAAATTATTTTATTTCGAGGGCAAAGAGCACAAGTAAGCCTAAAGGCGGCTTTCAGCATCCTGCGACATTGACACTACTGTGACACGTTTGGTGTGGTGCATGCCCTAAGCAATGATGTGCTAGTAGCGATGACGTTGACGATCGGAGTGTTCTTATCGTAGTGTGACGCCTACAAAAGCTCTCACTCTTAGTGTCTAATCTTGGTCACACAGCTTTGAATGATTTCTTGAAATTGCAGAATGCTAACCACCAATAAAAGACAGGCGAAAGTAAGGAGCATGATTCTATGGGCGCTTATCGGTCAGCATATATTGTGAAATCATTGAAAGCTACAGTCGTGTTGTTCGAAGTGTAGAAAAAGTGTAGTAAGTATGTACTTTCGTTACATGTGCGATACACACCAACGTTAGCACAATCTATTAAAGTAGAGTAGCTTATTGATAAATATCATCACTAGTAAGTAACAGGCAAGTGCCATTATCAGTGAATTTTAATTCATCTGTAGACTTCTTTGTGCTCCTGTAATAGTGAATTATTGCTGCCGTAATCGTGAGAGGCCGGACAGGTGGGGCCATCTGGAGACGCGAAAAGGAACCTTGTAAGCACAGTATTGTTATTGTAGAAACCTAATGTATCCTATTTTATCTGCTGGTTTGCATTCGCTATATTGATATTTTGTAGACCTCTTTGCAGTGGCCAGAATGCTGCGCACGCAAGCCAAAGCTTCCCAATATAGCTAATTGAGACACATGAGCGGGCATGGGCCAAGCATGTGTCCCTGGACACTTCATCATTGCTGCTTGGAACAGCGTCCAATTTTTAGTCATTGTTTAGCAAGGAGTCGATCGAAGCAAAAATTATTTGCGAGGTCACAAATGGTGGCAATTGCAAGCTCCAGACTATCTTCTTCAACGCTAGTCGACTCTTTTGACGACAACTGCAGTAATAGTGGTGGTTAGACATTACTGAACAATTGTGCCTAGCAGAGGGAATGTTAGCGATAAGCCTCGTCTCACTCCTTTTCGTGGAGGAGGGGTCATCAAAAGCACGATTTGAAGGTGATCACAAGGAATCGCTGCCAGCATTAAAATTGATAGGCTTGCTGGCGGTTTTGAACTGTGCTAGATACTAAAGATCTAAAACATCAAACCAGATAGTTATTCATCAGTCAGTTGCAATTTGCGTCGCGAATCGCTGCTATAACTTCTCGTGGATGCAAAAGTCTTGATATGAGTAAATTTTATGTCAGTGCTTCTTTAAAAAAAAGTTAAAGTATTCAGCACATGAGTTTGGGCTGATTACCTGAATCACTAACATCTAGTCTATTTTCAACAGCTGCAAATATTTTGCTTTTCATAATTTCATTTAAAGCCATTTATACATGGGCAACTTGCTTGTGCTTTTTTTTGCTGTTTTGTAATTGCTGATTTTGCTTGTTTATAATTTTCAGTGGACCAACGGTCTGTTAAGACGAACGAAGCACAAATTAAGAGTGCATGTGAGTCACAAATCTTGATTAAAAAATTCCTTGGTTTGCATTTCGCTGTTTGTCTCATAACGTCTCTAGGATGAGCTTGTTTGTTTGCAATATGCTGTGTATTGAAAAAAAGAAAGAGCTGTGGCAGAATTTTATACAGCCTATTCCAAACGTTGTGTGGCTAACTTGGTCACATTCAAATAGTTCTTGTGGCTATTGCAGTTGGATGGTTTCTTGTTTCATAAGAGACAAGTAACATAGCAGCAGTATTATAACTACTATGGCACTACACCTGCTTTTCAGAACAAGGCTGGGGGGGGGGGGGAAGAGAAAATACGAAAGGATTTTGAAACTATGGCATCTGCCAAGTTCTGTCAACCTTAACTTTGGCAATTAATTAGATGTTGTATTTTTAATTGAGGAAATAAGGTTTTAGGATTTAGGATGGCCCTTATGGCAGCTCATTGGCTGCAATGTTGCAATCTATCACGAGGTTATAGTGTCTAATTCCAGCTGCAAAGGTTGCATGATGATGGAAGAGCAATGTAACTTAATTGTTCACTATAAATTAAATTGGCCTAAATTAATATGGGGTTTTTTGTTCTTGTGTGCTTCATCATCAAATTGCAGTTTTAATTTGTGACACTGCAAAATTGTCATTTTTAATAACGATAAGCATAAGTTCACCACAAGCTGTTCATTGTCGGTAGGTATAGAAGCTGTAACTTCAAGATCTTAATGTGACTAAAATTGAAAATATCCAAGTCAGTTTAACATTGTTATAAAAAAAATTACTTGGAACGCTCATTTGCAGCTTTTTACACAGACTTATCGCCTTTCATGGGCTGAGTTTCAAGTAGGAATGCTTCCCGGGGACAAGAGTATATCATGTACCAAGTCCTAAGAACGAATGCAGCTTGGGAGCTACTTTGTGCAAATATTTAACTTGGTGAGGTCAATTCAGCACTATACACTGCACCTTGCGACAATGGCGTCATCTAAGGGTGCTTCCCCAACTTACGAAAGGTCACCACTGCGACCAAGCTCTGAGCTGGCGCAGTGAGCATGATGACGTCGTAGTCGTCATTGCATTGTGCCTGCGGCAAACACGTGCAAAGTGTGGAAGCTTCAATGATGTTGTTGCACCAGATGATAGTGAAGATGGTGGCAGCGCAGCACATACGGTAGGCTGGCTAAAATGGGGAGGTGTGAAAAGCGAGCCGTGTTTCTCGTGGCTAGAAGCGCCGCATTGCGCTATATCTCTGGTAGGCCAATACATGGCATGACAGTAGGAGACTGTGCCAGCTAACACGGGGAATACGGTAGTGTAGTACGCTGCGACAGGGGCTTGTCTGCTTTGTTGGCATTCCACGCGGTTGTACGTGTACTTTGTGTTAGTGTGCATTGAGAGGAATGACGTCTACGAAATTAAGAAAACTCGCGAAGCGTGTTTTGTGTCAGGCACTGCAATTCAGGGTAAGAAACATGCACGGCAAAGGTGTCACTTTTCCATGTTCTGGCATGGGGATAAATTTACAGTTTGGAAGCTTGCCATCGCCAAGGCTGGCAGAGCTATAATTTTTTTATTGTGGGGCCAAAAAGAAAAAAAAATATAGTGAAGTACTCCGGCTCGTACCCAGTATAAGGTGGATAGACCTATACAGGATAATTCGGTCATCTCGATAAGAAAAACTAAAATTTTGTGGTAAATGTAGTGAACCCAAACAAGTGCTGCAAAAATTTTTACGCACATGTATGACAAACACCAGCAGCTGAATCACTAAAAGCTTTGTAAATCTCTTAAAGAGTTGAACGATTGCTTTGATAAGTGAATCAGTTAATCTGAACATTCTATTTTCTTTTTTGAGTCTGCTTCATTATTTTATCGAGTATACAGAGCAGCGCAGCAATGCTCACCTTGTGTATTGCTTGCTCAAATAACAAAAATGCATGCATCGTGCCCATATATAAATTATTGCAAAACAGCCACATAGATACTTCACACGTAGATAGTGTGAAGCAATCTGACACATGTTTTCAACACATTGCATCTGCATTCAAAGATAGTTGGCAGCTTATTGTAGCTCTGTAAGCAGCATGTTGCAGATACTGGCTGCATCAAACGTGTAAGCAATTGGCAAAATCTGGGGTAACTTTGTTTACATCATAATTGAGTGATGAGAATTCAACTCGCACATAAGTGAAAAGAACATCCACCACTGTACTTTATGGTAATACCACGCTACCTACTAATTGCTTACTCAATTCCTATGAAAATTTGAGAACATGCGTTCTGGCTCTGTGACAGCACGACCTCAAGTGTAATGCAAGTTCAGCCTGTATAATTAAAAGGCAAGGAACAGATAGACAAGGCTACTCACACTATCAAGGTAAAATAAATAGTACGCGACAATACAGTTTGTCAAAGGTTATCCTGTGATAATCCTAGAATGCTAAAAAAATTTCGAAGTCATGTGATGTCCCGCTCGAAGAAGCTTTCTTTTTTACTGTAATTATGTGGATAATTATTATATGATCATTTTGCGTACACCAAACATGTAAACAGTGGCTCATTCGAAATGACACTTGATCGAAGAATGGTTACATTATGACCTGCTGAGGTATGCGTGATTTTTCAGAAAAGTATCGCTAGCATGGGACATAGAAGCAATAAGACCAGCATTTTTTTCGACGATTCAGTACACACATCAATCGACGATCTATTTATGTCTGACTGTCTGACTTGGTTAACTGCCGAAAGGTTTAACAATGTCGTTAATCATTCTTCAGTGCGGATTAAGTACCTTGTGAATACATAAACTTGTTTCATCACATTGATAAAGGTCTTTCAGCGGTAAAAATTTAGCAATGACCAAGGCGAGTGCACGGGCTTTGGCTACAAGGTGTTGCAACAGGATGTTACGCCAACAAGGTGTTGCAAACGCGGTTCCACCCTCGCCCAGCCGCGAGGCAGCAAGGCTTTACACCCCCCCCCCCCCCCAATCTTGTTGACACCGATGCATGAGTGTAAGGTCCATTCGTTTCACCTGCACTTGGTGAACCGGTTCACGAAGGCAACGCTTTTTGGCATTCGTTTCACGAGTTCAACATAGCGGCAGCGGCACCACGGTATTTGCTTTGAAAAAGTGCAGCTGTCGTGCAAGGCTAGTTCACGAATTCCCTGCACCTGCTCGTGAGATATTGCAGAGTCTGTGCAGCACGAGATGGCTGCAGCTGCAGCAGACAAGACAGCCAATTTCATTCGAATCTGTTTTAGCGACTCGCAACAAGTACGGCAGTAAATATTTTCTGGCAGACACATGCCAAGTATGTAAGCGGCGCCATTTTCTATGAATCACAGCCTCCACAACGCTTGAGACAGCCGACGAGTAGCTTAGAACTTGCACGACATCTGCACTCTCGTATTCGTTTCCGCAGCTTGTCGCAGCTGCACTTGCTGAAGCGTCACTTGCACGTAAACACCCAGATGGCAGCATTGTGAACTAGTTGTAGAAGTACAGGGTGAATCGAATGGGCCTGTAGTACTGGTGCTCCGAGAAAGCTGGCAGTGCCTCTACAGTGCCACCGCTGCAAGATCGCGATGGGGGGCCAGCTCGGAGCGGCTGGTTTTTACATCTCCCAATTCTAGCCACCCTACATATGGCAAGTGAAACAACACCAGCAGAGGATGCAGGCAGCGCAGATGTGCGTCACAGCTATGCACACATTTTTACTCAGTAGATGGCATTACACCCAGCGGCTTGTCGTTCTCAGAGCTCTCTCAAATTTAAACTGGGACTGGTCAGAAATACAAGGGCAGTAATTATTCATCACGCACTGTTGCAAGTGATGGCCATGTTGTGACAGATAGGCCCTCAGCAAGTATTGTTGTAAGGAAATGCCAAACAACACCTTTTGTCTCAGTACCCATTTAACTTTTGGCTTTGTAACTTGTACAAACCCCGAAAAGGCATATTTAGCAAAATGACCATTGCACAAAACAATGCAACACCAGTGTTGCAATTTTTCACTAAGGGAAATAAATCGGGCAACAATAACAGTGCATTCAGTGCGGCATATTTATTGAGGAGTTACGTAGCGATGTGCACAACATTTATTAGAAATACATTTTCATTTGAATTATGTAGTGCCTACAATTTCTTTGCACACCAGTGTCAAAGTGCTGAATAGAGAGAGAAGGATCATGTTTCAATTTTTACACCGCCTGCCCTACACTGGCATCCTAGGATACTTTTAGGGGCGAAGCTCCTTTAAGCTGCGGGTCCTGCATCCTCAATGTATATAGTAGCCACCTCCCATTTAGCACTTCGAATGTCCGCTAGATGGTGTTACTTGTATATGGTGAATTTATGTGAGAATGCGGTACTTGGAGTGTTCACTGAATGGACGGGCGTACTGATGGAGAAACCTACGGACGGACAGACAGACGTACGAACGGACGGACTCGGCCAGCAGACGGACGATTCACGGTTTACCGATAAAACCCTCCGAAGCTTCACCCCACCTATATCATTCACTCCGTGGATAAGCTGTTGTTTTTTATTATGCATTCGCCGTAGTATAAAATTTTGTCACATTCAGTGTCGAAAAACAAGCGAGGAATCTTTTTATGGGAATTCGTTGTATATTTATCTAGCTGTAGCAAATGTATTAAGTGGTACTTTTGCTGTAGTATACTGTATTTACTCGCATAATGATTACACTTTTTTTTTTTTTTTCAAGAAACGTTGACACTAACTTGGGGGGGGGGGGGGGGGGGCTCATTACGCGGTATAAAAAAGTCACAGGAGTGAAAACTGCGAAAATTTCACGTGATGGCCTTGCTTGTTTTGGCCTGTGAAATGCGCAACAAATCTTTTTTGCAGCCCGAAGCTCCTTTAGTTTTCTCGTAACGAAAGCGCACGGATCGACGCCGAAGTGTCGTCCAGCCGCTTGGTTCCAGTGCTCCAGCGCATGCTGTTTGTAACCAGCCGTGTTGCTAGCATACCGGCCGAATGCACCCTGCGCGACAGGTGCCCCAACTAAGTTCACAATGACAAACCTGACAACAAAATGGCGGCGCGCAAATGTTGCGGTAGACGTTAGCGGTAGCGCAACCACGATGCGCGGTTGCGCTTTGCGTGGCCTCCGAGATGCCGTGCATGTGGCGTTGCTTCTACGCCACGCACCTGACATATCAGGTCATGCGCTTCTGTTTTTTTTTTTTTTGCTTTGTTTTTGTGCTACTGTGCTTGCGTGGCACTATCAGCAAAGGGGTTTCTCCTGCATTCGACAGATAGCACTTTGTCGCAAAAGGCGCTGGAGTAACTGTATATGCTTCATGGAGGAAGGAAAAGCTAAGAGAGGCCCTCACTTCATATTCGTGAAGCCCCTGCATCGCAAACAGCCCTATCGCTTCTCAGTGGAGAAGCAGATAAACACTTCGTGATTTCCGCCTTGAGTTGACCTAGGAAGCGGTGCCAGTGGCGAGTCGGTTTGCAAATGCTGCTTCCTTTGTGTGTTTTTTAGGAAAGCTGTGCAATGCCAAGCTGTTGTGTATACTCTGTGCGAATCGGGTACACTCCCGAAGGTACCTGGTGTCACTTTTCATGTACTTTGCTTCATTGCTGATCATTAGTGCATAATATTTGCATGCGGAGCTCTCGACTGTAAGCTGTGTTGTTTCTTCCTCATTGTGTCAACTGAAAACACACGCTAGCTTTTCTTTTTTGTTGTTGTAGGCATCGTATCGCGTTGTTATGTCGTTCATACGGAAGGGCAATAAACTATTTGTTATTGGACTACGTGTGTATGTATTGTGCTGTGTGGGCTCGCTGCGTTACTTGTGTGCGCACTGGAATTACAAACTTTACGTGCACAGTCGCGTGTAAAATACAGAGATGTATTTGTTTCGACATGAAGTTACGTCAAGCGCTAGGTTGTTGTTGAACTGAACAGTTTCAAAGCAAGCTCTTGACATTATATGTTAGAGCAAGGAACTGCTGATTGCCGCATAGATCGGGAAATATGGCTACAAGAACGGAAAAAAAAAAGGCCTTACGGTGAAAAGAACGCGTAAGTTACTGCTGGGTGGGTTCGAATATGATGATGCAGAAGCTGAATTATTTTGATTACGGCATGTATCGGTGCTTTCTGTGCTATTGAACAAAAACACTCCACTAAGTACTTCAGCCCGCCGTGCTTGGGCCTGCTATGCATGAACAGTCTGGAAAAGGTGTGCTCGCAACATTTTACTGCATGTAAACCACACTATATGCGTTAAGCTTACACCAGTACTATAAGTCCGTGCTGAAGCGAACTAAGGCAGAAAGCACGCTACGGAGCTTCTGCTATTTTGTTTGCTCCTAACCGGTTGGTTTACCCCATAAATTTAACGTCACTTTCTCGATAGAGCCTCTTCTCAGCTTTGCTTCCTCCATGATATGCTCCCTACGGGACCAGAGTAGCGGATAGGTCCGCCATATTGCCTGGTTAGCAATCATAGTTACGTGGGGGAGCCACGCTCTGTTTTTTGTAGGCGACTTGCATAAGCCTGTCGCCAGTCGACGAAGCGCATCGTCGATCGCCATTCGACGTGCCTGGAGTGTCAACAAATGGTGAAGGAAGAGAAACGCCTGTTTTGAAGACTGAGCCAAGCGAGTTCAAAACCATTTTTTAATCTGTTCAAACACAAAGTGCAAAGACAAAAAAAAAACACGCAAAAATTGTCACATGAGAAATGTCGTAATGATCGGAGCAATTCCACTGCAGCACAAAGGGGTGGCGCTTTCAACTGTTCATACTGCTTTTAGTAAAGGCCGTCGATAACTGGGACGAGCACCTCCAAAAGCTGTTCTGCAGCTAGTGCTGCTGGTGTCTGGCAATCGGCAGTCAGTGATTCTATGACATTGACAAACATCTTTGGTAGGTTGTCTTTGACAGAGTCCGTTTTGTTTGCAATCTTTTCCTCTGTAGGCAGGACTTTAGTAGAAGCGGGTTCCGACGCTTTTCAAAAAGTGATTTTTTCCAGAGACTGTCTCGGACAGTTTCTGTGGAAGCGCCGGCCACGATGTTGCCAAGTGGAAGAAGTTCCGCTTCTGCTCTTTCCTCTGATGTACGTTTTTAGTACTATACTTCGAAGGTGTAGCTACGCCAGTTTTGCCTTTTACAGCGGGCTGACGCGTACTGTGGTTGAGAGTCGTCTCTGCTGATGCTTTATCTTTGGCTCTTTCTTTCAGAACCTTCAATGCCGAATAACGCGTAGTGCCGAATAACGTGCACTGCCGCTGCTGCATAATTAAGTAGGGCCAGCTATGGAAGATAAGCAACAACTCACACACTAAGTATAGGTCCTTCGAGATTCAAGGAGTGCCCCACTAAGCTAACATCATTGATTATTTCTATATGTTTTTCAAAAGTGAGGTTGAATCCGTGCAAATACTTTGCTGCTGAAGCTTAAGGACATGAATCTGAAGCAAATAAAAGCACCAGTTCGTAGCTAACGAGCTACAGGGCGCACGACGGTCACTTGATAGATTCCAGATGGATGGAAACCGCTTTCGTCGGTGCGGCCTGTGCACCAGCTTTCCCGCAGTGCATGGTCGCTGGCGGCGTTGGAAAACAAATGCGCTACTCTGTTACCTAAAGGTGTGCAGGCTGAGGCATTTAATTTATATTTTTTTTGAAGCCTCAACATTATTTCTGGTACCTAAAGGTAGCATATACAGTTACCCTATAAGGCGCAACTCAAATTTCTATTGACGTCGTCCACGCTCGCGCTGCTGGAAACTCTTTAGCATGGTTGCGAAACTGCGTTTTGACTTTTATTGCGTTGTCATTGTGTGCTATACGGTCGGGCCCACTTGAAACGAGCTTTCGCTTAAAACGAACAATATCCGCGTGACCGTGAAAATACAAAATACACATTGGTTCAATGGCATACGGTCGGGCCCACTTGAAACGAGCTTTCGCTTAAAACGAACAATATCCGCGTGACCGTGAAAATACACATTGGTTCAATGGCAATAAATCGCACTTACAACGAACGTTTCCGGGCGCCGCCGATCGCTTACAGCTAACGGGGTCGGCGCTCTGCCGACTTCCCGGGAAACCACTTTCGACCACCGATCAGGCATCGGCAAGGTGCCCATACATTCTTATTGTTAAACGGCGAGCCTGCCTCTGTGCCCCTCTAGTTGCTGCTCTCCCCGACTGCTTTTTGTTATGCTCCCCTTCGTCCTTTGTCTCCCCCCCGCTACTCTGAGCACCTCGCATCGCCGGACGAGGCCCGTGTTTTCTCACAGCCACCGATCTTTCGAAGACTGGTCGGCCATCTCCCCTGTTTTTGATCGCTGGTACCGTCGTTGGCGTCGCCGGCCTGGAGTGACCAGATGATTTGCCAACATCGTCGGCCACCGATTGTGTCCGATGGTCTGTGTCTAGTGCACATGCGTATGCTACCACACCGACTTTGATAATTCGCAATTCGTTTCGTGTTTATGACCTGTTCTTGCTCACTTCGCACTCAGCTCAGCATGCCCTTCGCACTTGTGTGGAAGCGCGAGAACGGCTGTTCATTTGTGCAAAACGAATTGCGAAATGTCGAAATCGGTGAGGCCGCGCAAACCCGCCCTCGCAACAAAACGGTTTTCTGGCCATGGCCGCCGATTCTTTGAACACCGCTGTGCACGTTGATCCAGGCCGCTGTGCTTTGACTTTTGCGTGCGCAGGCACTCTTTCTACGCTCGAGCTGCGCGTTTTGCGGACCTTTCAAGCAAGCTACCCGACCTGCCTGCTTTCCGCGTGTTTTGGTTTTCAAGGTCGCCCTCCCGCCGTGTCCTCCCCTCTCTTCACTCTATCGCAAGTCCTTGCCCTTTTCTCGCTAATCTGCTCTCCTGTCTTGATCACAACCCCTTCGCCCATCTCCGCTGCTTTGCGACGCCAGCCACGCTGGCTCGAATTAGTTTCGTTTTCTGACTAGAAACGGCCCCAGAGCTGTTCCACACATTCTGGTATATGCGTCGCGTGTGCGCGTCTTGCTCGCTCGTGGTGTGCGTGTGTAGTCACGAAGGCAGGCAGGAGGACTTGCACGCTTTTTCCTGCTGCTCAACAAAACATCGAAAATGTGACCGCTTGGCTTGAGCGTAATCCGTGCGTTAGGGGGTCGTGTTGCGGAGTGCTTGTTCATAGCTGTGGAGTGCTTACTCAACTGGCAGCCAACTTGCCGCTTCAGGCAATCCTGTATTTAGCCGGGGAGATGGTGAATATTTCGTTGGCGGCGGTGACGGCTACATGCATGCGAAACGGTTTTCACGAGGCCGACTTCATCGTTGACGTCGGGCCCGATGCTGAGCCAGAAGCTTTGGAACTGAGCCATTGCGCCGGCGATTTGTGGCAGCGCGCCATCGACTCCGATATGGGAGAGTGGGTGGGACATCTTTTGCGATGGTTTCATTACGGCTGATGATAATGGCGACACCACGGAACCGTTCACGTATTGGGGCATAGTGGATGAAGTACACGGCTAGAGCCATTTGGAGGAATCAAATTGCGAGAACGACGAAACTTTAGAGCCAGTACCTCATGCAGCTTATGTCGCGGGTCTTGGCAAACGAGCACGTTGCCGTTTGAAATAAACTCGAGACCCCCCTTATAGCTTCTGCTCTTTCAAACACGTGCATCACTGACTGTTCTGGGAAAAAAAAAAGTTGGTGTCTTCACTAGCAATTCTTTAAAAAGCTGTGTTTCATTTACTACGACCTTCAGGATACGGTGAACGAATGCTGCGTCAGGCTCATGTTTGTTATAAGCGGGCTCGACTGTAATGGCTTGATTTAATGTTGTTTTGATGATCAATGGCACTGGCAATCGTACTGAAATAAAATGAACAGATTCATTCAAAAATTACTTTTTTTTTTTCTTTTTTCAAGGACCAAGGTGGGGAGTGGGTTCATCATGCAAGTAAATTTAGGTGGTTTGTGATATTGTCACAGTAACGGAACATCATATTCTAATGTGTGCTGTTGTCAGAGTTGCCAGTTTTGGTTATAATAAGCAGATCTGCGCTTCTTTTTTCGCCAAGTCACTTGTAGAATTTACAGTGCACTATAAAGCTTGTTGAGTTTTTTGGGGGCTTATTTACATTTTTCCATGAAATACGCCTAATTTAGAAATCTTCACCTTTAGTAATGCATGTTTGTTCTTTGTTGATTGCGTGTTTTTTTACGACATTGGCTAGTTGAGTACATATGCATGCACAGGGTTCCCCATCGGGAGAGCTGACTTTGGAAGTCAAACATATGTTCGGTGAATCGATGCCGACAAATGTGCTTTAAACTGAATGGAAACGATGCTGCAGTTGATGTTAAAAAGTAGCTGTGTGCTGTCATTCCCAGCTGCACACATTAGGGGCGAAGCTCCTTATAGCGGCACCCGTAGCCGTCGTAGTATGTAACAAGTATAACATTTTGACCTCCAAGGTCATGCCGGTGAGAGACTTCTTCTGTGCGTTGTTGAACAATAAAAAATAGTGCTCAATGTACATGCCAATGGCTGCTAAGGGGGAATGAGAAACGAGAGCATTCGGCTTTTAGTTAACGCGCACGCTGCGATCCCCATTAGCAGCTATAGGCATGTACATTGAGCACTATCTGACAAGAACGGGTTGTTACGTTATACTTGCTGGGTGTAACCTCCTTAGTTTTAGAAAGGTTTAGCGAGTGTTGAGCTACAGTGTCATGAATACAATGAACTAGTATATACCATGAACTCGAGGTGGTTAAAGGTGGGAAGTAGATACGAAGCGCAAGCCGTAAGAAAGTAAAAGCCGAATTCTCCTGTCTCTCATTTCCCATTAGCAGCCATTAGCATGTACATTGAGCACTGTCTGACAGGAAAAGGTTGCTACGTTATACTTTCTGGGCGTAACCTCCTTGGTTTTTAGAAAGGTTTAGCGAGCATTGAGCCGCTGTGCCATGAATACAGTGAACTAGTATATACCATGAACTCGAGGTGGCTAAAGGTGGGAAGTAAACCCGAAGTGCAAGCCGTAAGAGAGTGGGCATGTGCCACCTCCCGTTTAGTCCTTGAAATGTCCGCTGCATGGCGGTGCTTCTATATGGGGAATATATGATGAAAAGATGCGAGATGGTGGTACTTGGAGTGTTGAATAGATGGACGAACGCACACACAGACAGATGCATGGATGGACGCATGGACGAACGCAGGGACGGACGCACGAACAGATGCACGCACGGACGGTCGGATGGACACATGGACGGATGGAAGCAAGAACGAATGGACGGATGAATGCTTCGCCCCACTCTCCATCATTCAATCCGTGGATATGCTGCCAAATTATTTTTTCCTGTACAACACAATAACATGAATGTTTTAATTCCCCTTCTTATCTGGGGGCCATTTTATATCACGATTATTATGTTTTCACTTTTTTCATGCTTCTTTTGCAATGAGTATTCGCTATAGCTGTGTGAATAGCAAGATTTTGGGTGCGAAGCAAGTTCAAATATAAAGAGTATGAATAGAATATTTTTCTAATATTTCGAAGTGAAATTGCAGGACATAAAGTTGAAGAGAATTATTAAGAAGCATATTCTAATAAGTTTGCAACACGAAAGTGCTTTTCTTTATTACGTTTGATGATGTGATGGATGGGGGGGGGGGGTCGTAGTTGTTTTATCAAAATGTTGCTGACAGCACTTCATGCATGGAAGGCAAAGATGTTATTTCCTCAGCCTCTCCTCCTCTTTCAATTTTTGTGGAAGCCCAACTGACTTGGTGGACAAGCGTGTGCTCCCTTCAAGCTTGGAGTTCTAAATCTGCCTCATAGGCATCAGTATTAAGAACATTTGAAACATTGCATGCTAAAAATCTTCGGCATCTGTTTTCCTGCCCAAATTTCAGGTCCAAATCAGATAAGTGAGCCTCCATTTCTGCCACATCTACTATCTTTATGTTGGAACCAGCATTTCTAGAGCCAATACATAAAAGACCGTGACAGCGGAGCTTGAAAGGCAGCTTCGCTGCAATACGAGTGAGGTGAAATGAAGTATGCTGAAAAGTCTGAAGGAGCTACTTTCAATCAGAGGTTGACTGCACTCGTCTTTGAGAAGTTTTACCGTAGTGCAGCTTGAAAGGCAGCTTTGCCGCATTGTGCAGTGGAATGAAGTGAAGCATTTTGAATATCTGAAGGGGTTACGTCCAATCTGACGTGGACTGTATTTGTCTAGGGGAGGTTCAAATACCTTTAAATATTGAAATTCCAGTGTTAATCAAGTCAAATAGCAAGCACAATTAAAATTTATTCAAAATTTTGAATACTTGCACACTCCTAGTATTCACTTGTTCGCTCAGTAGAATCTGAAGTGTTGGGTGGGAGAGGCGGCTGCCCGCATTCAAGGGCTAACAGAGAATGCATTGAATTCTGCATTTTCAATTCAAAGTTTATTGCCTGAAAAAACTAATTTGCTTCTTCTGAGTTTCTTTCATCGCTTCAACTTAGTATTGCTTGATTCCATGGACGTCATAGGCTTGCAGTGTTGCAAAATCTATTGATAATAGTGCTGTAGTTCAGGTTGTCGCCTTGCTTTCATCTAAGTTTAGACTAGATTTTTTTTTTTGACACTCGACGGTTTTGTTGCACATTAATCAGACATAAGTAGAGAGAAACCATTTCAGTTCAGTGAGTGAATGTACAGAATTAGCATCATACTAATCTGGTCAATGTCTGAGGTTGTGATGGCTAGCCACTTCTTCAGAATGGGGGCATTAGATTTTCTTGTAATAATAACACGCTGTTTTTTTTTCTTTTTTTGGTTCTCATACTGCCTACCTACCATTCAGGCATTTTTGTGGCACCTTCTGTGTGAAAAACGAAAAATCGGCTCTGTGTGCTTTGTATATAAAGTGTAGCAGAATTTTACTATAATTTTATCATAACAAAAGCAAATTGCTGATTCTACAATTTCTTGTTATACCGAGTTAATCATTGAAGACTCTGCACTTCCAGATAGGTAGCAGTGCACTTGACGTAAAAAATGTGCTACTTAAAACAGGTAGTAATCTCATAGCCGAACGATGAGATTGAAGTATTTAGAAGAATAGGAATGAGATAGAGCACATTTTGGCAAGCATTCTCAAATCATGAATGGTAGATTGCCGCTATCTGTCTCGAGGAAAATATAACAGCTGCATTTCACCCGTGCTGACCTACAGAGCAAAAATTTACAGGATTAAAAAGGGGGTTTAATTTAAGTTGAGGGCGGTGCAGTGAGCAATAGGAAGGAATATGATAGGTGTAATCTTAAGGGACAAGAAGAGAGCAGAGTGTGTCAGGAAACAAACTGGTGTTGAGGACAGCGTAGTCGAAAAGTCATGGGCAGGGTACGAAGCATGAAGGCAAGGTAACCATTAGTCATTAGGGATCACAGAGTGTATTCCGAGAGAAGGCAAGTGGGTGATGGGGAGACGGAAAGTTAGGTGGGCAAATGAGATTAGGAAGTTCGCAGGCGTAAAGTGGCAGCTGGAAGCACAGGACCAAGTTGACTGGCAGGACGTGGGAGAGGCCTTTGTCCTGCAGTGGACGTGGTCAGGCTGATGATGATTATGGATGATGAAGAGGCTGGTCATGGCTGCGGACCTGAAAGTAGCTCTGAATCTAATCCTGGCCGCAGTGGTCACATTTTGGTGGAGGAGAAATGCGCGAGACCCGTGTATCAAGATTCAGGTGTATTACAGGGTCACAACTTTTTGGGCCCTCCACTGTGACATGCCTCATAATCATATTACAGTTTTGAGATGTAATAAAACCCCAGCAGTTATGATATAGTCTCATCTTGGCTTGGCTGAATGGGTAAAAGGAAACAGCACAGACTAATCACAGCTGCCTGGTTGTTTTGGACATTTCAGCTAGGCTTTCAGTAAAGTACCACCAGAAACCACAAGAGACCATGTAATAAAACCCCAGCAGTTATGTTGTAGTCGCATCTTGGCTTGGCTGAATGGGTAAAAGGAAACAGCACAGACTAATCACAGCTGCCTGGTTGTTTTGGACATTTCAGCTAGGCTTTCAGTAAAGTAGCACCAGAAAACACAAGGGACCAGTTAGTAGAAACAACACAGACACGATGAATCCTGTGTATGTTCCCCTTCGTCTGGTCCATTGTTTTCTCTGGCGCTGTTTTAGGGCTTGAGCTCACTATCTCAGTTACTCCGATCGCTGCAAACTGCTTCAAAAGAGAAATGCTGCTTCAAACAGTAATTTTCTTTAGTAATTACTCCAGACCTGCTCTGAAGTGACACTGAGAGAATGAGAATGACAAACCTTTACCATTTGATTGACTCATAGGTCTTAAAGAAACTGAAAAGAATCTGTGTGCTATCATCACAGAGCGCTGCTAGTGTGCAGCATTATCGGCTCTGATCTCATTTGTGCTACAAGAACCGGCATATTAAGCATGTAGCTCATTTGGCTGTTTTTTTTTTTCCTCAGCTAGACATGTAGGTACTGAGGTGAAATGTGAAAATGAGCAGTATTGATTTTATTTCATACCGATTGTCTACTGCTTATTTGGCCACAGTTATATGGGACTGTGGTTACTTTTAAAATCAGCTTAGCTTTTCTGGTTTGATTTGATTTCTGCCACAAATAGTAGTATTTTAAATTGTAGCTCATTTCACAGCACATTTTTGACAACCTGCCTTTGTTTCCTACATGATACTTACATTGATTGTTATCTGACAAATAGATTTCATAAGAAATGTAATGTTTATGGAATGCTTCAACAGTGCTCCGAACACCAATTAATCTATGGCAAGTTTAAAATCTACTCCTAAAAGACTAATAGCTTCTCTAAACTAGCATATTTTTCCTGCTCCAAAAATGTTTATGGCTGCTCAAAAACAGTACTTTGCCTGCTCTAAAGTATGCTCCAAAAAGTAAAGAGGCACTTCCGCTACTGCTATCTTCGTACAACCAACTAGCCTAAAAAATACACCCTGACAAGCAAGGAATAGAGGTGCAAGCACTAGAAAATGGAGGAGCATAAAAATTACAGGTGCGGAGATGTGGCGTCAAAACATAGTGTTGTGGCAGGCAAGAAGACCAAGTGGCATCAAGTACTTGCATTACTACTGTTCCGATTTTGAATGTGCATACAAATCGTGGCACATGCTCAAAGAGAAAGCAACGATGTGGGGCGGAGCCAGACAACATTGCAAACAGCCTTCTTTTTTCTCGTTTATGTACTGCTTTAATAAATGTCAGGTGCTATCTCACATTTCCGCTTTCGCTGCAACTTCAATAATGTTTTAGGCAAGCAAAATCATGGAACTCAATTTAGGCTTCTATTCCCGCCAAGTATCCCGGATTTCGGCCATTTTTTACATTTCTACAGTTATGATCTCCCGCATATCGAAGTTTCTGCGCATGATCTGGCTGCATTGAAAAAAGGTAGGACAATCCAATCAGGCTTTTTGAGAACCCATCGAATTTTATTGTTAATGAGTTTAGGGAATGTTCATCTGAATGTGTAGTAGAATTTTAAGGATGTGAAACCAGCAGATACAAATTCATGAAATCCCCTGGCAAAAACAGTGTCCATTGGGCTAAAATTTGGTTGTTTCGAACAATTTTCCTCATCGCAACAATTAATAATGAGCTTTAGTATCGAAATCACCGAATGAAGGCCAAGAGCAGGGTGTTCGAAACTTTGGAAGTACGCGCATGGCCAGTGCATGCCCTGTCTTTTGCAGTGCACATGGTTGTGGACAAAACCATGGTCGCTTGACTAGAACTGTGCACTGCCGCCGAAGTTCCGAGAGAGACCACGCCGCCGCCGCACAATAATTTGCAGCGCGCCGCCGTATGTCTTATTTTTACCCGAGCGGGGAACTTGGGCGTAAGATGCATCATTTCGCCTTCTTTTCTGCAGCCTTAAGATATCTGATAGTAACATTTGCGATTTCGTGACTGCTCTCTTGTTTCCGGGTTTACATGCACCGTCTATGTAAGGGCCATAAAACAGCTTTTCAAGATACGCAGTCGAGCGTGTTATTCTCTCTTGGCGATTCTCGTTCTTTTGGCGCCCTTAGTGACACCAGAACAGTGATTCACGACATAATTAAACCAGATACTCTAGAATGGTTTATATATGAGAAATACGAGTTGTAAATTTTTTCTACCCTTCTTTGCCATGCATTTTCCAGCCGTCATCCCCGTTCTTCCTCTTGTCTCGCAGATTATTATGTGCGATAAACTTGTGATTTTGCTGCATTTTGTGAGTGTACGATTGCACAAGTGGAAACGAGAAGAGTGTAGCTGAGATGTTCGAAATCCTGATAGGCTCAACACTTAGCACTCACATTGCACACATGCTCTATGAAGACATAAATGTAGAAGAGTCTGTAAGAATTGTGGTAAAGAGAGTGTAGTGCAGTGTAATCGAAACCTAAACCAAAGGAAAAAAAGCCCTGAATTATTTCATTCGGTTACGGTGAGGCCGGAACCGAGGCCTCTTAAGGGGGGACGTGGCAAGTAAAACTAATTTTTTTATTAATGTACTGTTTGTGATGAAATTTGGTGTGTGTATGTGGATGATTGTGAGGATTCCAAATATGAAAACCGTTTTCAAATACCTCTTGTACTTTTTGAGTTACAAGCATAATTATACTAATTAATGCTCTTCACACTTAAAGAGATAATTATTGCTAAATGAAATTATTTTTTCATATTATTATGTTCCCAAAGCATCAACTTGTGCAAAGAAGCTATTAGTTGATTTTTCTAGTTCTTGTAACCATAAATAAAATTTCCAAAACATGGATGTTGTTTTGCACACACATCGCAGTAATTATAAAATGTGTTCTAAAAATTTTAAATGATGAGTAAGAAGAGAGATAAAGCTTTATTGCACTGCTAAAGGCCTCCTGAGCCTAGTGCAAAAAACAGAACGACTCTATCAGTCTTTGTTAGAAAATGACAGATGTTCTAGCGAAGGCACATAGGCGAAAATCAAGAGTTGAGAAAACTGACTTTGAAAGTTCACTCTTGTTTGGAAGTTCACAACATGCCTAAAACACTCAGAATCCTCCTGGGCAGTAATCCTGAGATGCTGTGGCCTTGGCCTCTGTAGAGCGCAACCCAGTTTTGCGCTTCTTTGTCGTGGAACAATGCGCCTTTTGAGCCCTCTTTACCCTTTTGGCATCCTTTTCGGCTGCTCGCCGCAAAGAGCAGTCTCCTGGATTGAAGCCCAGTTGAGCAGTGATCTCTTGCAGCGCACTCTTGCAGCCACCATTGAAACGGCAGACTGCATCTGCAACTGCACTTTCCACACTTCGAAGGGACGCGAACTGGCTCTTGGACTGGAGTGACCAAATGAGGCTGTTCATACTCTCCACAGCGTTCTGGGTTTTTCCCTGCGCACACCTTTCAAGGAGCTCTTTGTTCGAGAGGCGCTCGTAGATTGGCAGCAGTGCCACTCGCACGTGAGGGGGCAGTTTATGTTTGTGAGGCGGCAGCGGCTCTCCCTTGGCCAATGCCTGATTGTGCGGGCACCAGGAGTCAGTCCCACTTGGGCACAGGTCATGGTGTGGATCCTGGTCTGTGGATGTTACATGGTAATAAGTGGCCATGATGGCCCTCTCCATGCCAGGAACATCGTTGGGGTGGCTCTTAATGGCCCAGCCATAATAATTCGTCAACTTCTTTATCAGGCCCTGCGTCAGCCGGCCTTTGCCACCCATGCTCAGTCCTCGGCCTTTGGATTTGTGCTCATCAAGAAGGTTGCGCAAGGAAGTGCCCATTCTTTTTTTCACATGGTTCACACACTCCTGTTTCTTAATCACCATGTAGCCATACACCTTGTCTTGCGTGAGGGCAAGGTACGTACGGCTGTCACCGTCGCAGAGCACATTGATGTATCGAAGCTTGTACTTGGTAAACGATCTTTCAAACATGATCCTAGCTGCTTCTACTTCCATTTGGCCTGCATTAGCATCGGTGTTCTTTTGGCACTGTGGCTTGTGTTTCTCAAGCCACTCCTCATAGTTGTCGTCACCAGGCTTGGGGCCAACAGCACAGCCTTGGCAGTAGTTGGACAGGACACAGTGGTCCAAGACCAAGCCTGTGTACAGCTCGATTACACAGCCCACGCCAATATGACTTCTGTGCCCCCTCGTCATCCACGTGCCGTCGTAAATGACGTCAATGTTGCCTGGCACTCCTCCTAGGTCCTTGTAAATGTCATGCACCTTCTGTGCACTTTCTGCTTCAATGCGGGTGGCAGCTGATGTGGTGGCAGGGTGGCTGTACTTCCTTTGCAGTCTCTGGTAGGACTTGTGGTGCAGTGCTCGATGCGAAACGTCCATCGCAGAAAAAATGTCATTTATGGCAGATTGTTTTCTGCCAACTGACTGCACAGCCCTCAAAGCACGCACGTTTACCTCAAAGGGGTTCGTTTTTTGTTGCCCGGAGCACCTCGGGGACGACCACGCACTGTTCACTCTGCCACAATTGTCACAAAAAAGTTCCATCCTCGCCGCGAGTCCAAGGCAGTGCGTAGTCTCGAGGCGTATCGACCCTTCGTCGCACTTGTTGCACTTTACTGACGAAAGCAGACCGTTCAGCATCTTCTTATTTACAATGAAGAATGTGGAGTCCTTACCGCCGTCATTTTCGTCGCAGCCTTCGTTCAGAAGCTCGAGCTTCCGCTTTGAAGCGGACTTCGATGCTACGGCATCCAAAACATCCCGCCTTGTCTGCGCCCGCTGCGCGATTTCTTCACTGCTCGGAATCTGGGCCGAAACTCGCGATAGAATGTTCGACGCGCGCACGCCCGGAGTTGCAACGGCTGCCGACGCGGTGCCACCGCAATCGGGTTCGCGAGAGCGTCCATCACGGTCGACGGCATCCGGCGGTCTGACATACGACGATGTGGCACCTTCCACACTCTCGGCCTCACAACAATCAGCGAAGGGTCTGAGTAGAGGCTCCGTGACGCTCGAAGAGCATGCTCCGTCCGGAACTGCGACTGGGACGGCAGACGCAGTCGTCTGCCCTTTGTTCCAAGCTTTCCGACGCTTGCCGTACTTGTGGACGCTCCGGAACTTTTTTTGCGGCAACATAGCACCGCAGTATGAGCAAGCACTCAGAAGAGACCACCGATGTAACAAAGCTTGGTAAAAAAAAGCACGCGAACTATCACAAAAACAGCAAACTGGCAAAAAACGAAGCGCACGCCGGATGATTCTCGACACGGCGGCCGCAGATGCGCTCGCGCTTCCAAGGTTGCCAAGGTGCGCGGCGCAGCTTTGACCAGTAAGAGGTCGCGCCTGCTACCACGTGACCCGCGCAGCCAATTGCCGTTCTTCGTTTTCGTTTTTTTACTTGCTCCTCGCGCTTTTATTTTCACTCGGCGAAATACGAGACTGCGACCATCGGGAAGCCGGCTTTCTCCTCTTTCCAAAGCTACCAAAATGGCGGCCCACGGTCAACAACTTGGCGCGTTTGTGCGGCGTGAACAACACCGTTTCAGCGGCTTTTTTTTCGCACTTTTTGGCGACTAGCCTCGGCAAAAACACTATTTGCGGGATTTGTAGCGCACGTTTCGCTGTAATATTTTAGAACAAGGAAGTTGAAGGTCTGAAGATTACGAAAAAAAATAAATCAGAAAATCGCATATTTTGACCAAAATCGGCACTTTACTTGCCGCGCCCCCCCTTAATGCAGTTCCATGTCGCTATCAGTGCCTGAGTGTTGTTTTCATGTTATTGTGCTTTTAGTTAGTAGTTGGTGTTATTCTTAGTATTATTTTGCCATGTAATTAAATTTGTTTCACTGTTTCGCAAGTACGTTACTGTTGCACTTTTTAGACCCATGTATCGCATTCTTTTCCTTTTCTTTTTGTGATGCTCCCCTTACTCACTGCTCCACAAGGAGCCTGTAAGGTGCTGTAAATAAACAAAATAAATAACACTGCTGACGCATAGATTAAACAAGCTGCCCATCTCCATTGTGCGGACGGCACATGTGATAACATCACTCCGCGTGTGATGCCCACCGTCCACCGGACTTAGTCGCTTCTCAGTTGATTGCTGGCCGACAGTCTGTCCGCCGCTATCAGTACCTGTGTATTGCTGTAATCTGATCTTCCGTTTTCTGGCCACAAGTTCGGCTGAATAAGTCATATCATCTGAACTTCAAGTCTGCTGCCTTCATCTACGTCATGACCCCGTGACAATAGCAACGAGGTGTGGAAAGGGAGAGAAGGCTTTCTTGCTATGCATTCTGATGATGGTGATGATGTGTGGGGTTTAACGTCCCAAAACCACCATATGATTATGAGAGACGCCGTAGTGGAGGGCTCCGGAAAGTTCGACCACCTGGGGTTCTTTATTGTGCGCCCAAATCTGAGCACACGGGCTTGCACCATTTCCACCTCTATCGGAAATGCAGCCGCCGCAGCCGGGATTCGAACCCGTGACCTGCGGGTCAGCAGCCGAGTACCTTAGCCGCTAGACCACCACGGTGGGGCTTGCTATGCATTCTGAACATTGTGGCTAAACTCCATTATTTGAAAGGATGAGTGTTATGCAAAGCATCCAAACAAGAATACAAGACTGGTCATAGAAACTGTAATAGTTGCTAAATGTGGCTCTGTTGATAAACCTTCAGTAGCTTTATCTAACAAGGAACTTTCATTCTTGTGCTCGCACATGCGCTGATGCTCTTGAACTGGCTGTTCCTTGTTTGTTGGTTTAGAGTGCTTGCTCATGTTACCTTCATGTTTTTAGAAAGGGACGGTTTTTACCACACGCTGTTTTCATAAATTGCTTGTTCTTCTTGGGAAAGTTCAGTTGGAAATCATCGCTTGTATTTGTATTGTCCAATGCCTTTCCTTGCACTATATTTACTGTATGAAAAAGCTGCAAACTAGGGCATTATTATGCTACACACAAAACTGGAACTTTCAGTTTCGGTTTCATAGACTTTGTATGCGTTTATATTGTTAACGCGCCTTTTGAAAGACATGCCGTACGAAGATTTTTTCAGCCAGGTGTGGTCTCATAGAATGTGCACCAAACCAACTGTAAAATGAAATGTTGAAATTTTGAAAGACTTTTTGTTTATTTGTTCATATATAAAGGCAAAATTTAGCTGGTCTTGCAGACCTGCTTACATTTTATTGTGACCAGTTTTTGTTTCATGAGTAGTGTATGGGTTATATAAGGTATGGTGATGACCGTTACATCACCACTTTACATTTGCAATTCAAGCTTGGCTTTACAAAGCAAAAGGGTTCATTTATAGATTCAAAAGAGCATAGCGAGAAATTTTTAATGGGGTGGGGGTAACTGCAGTTGTACATCCATGCATGCATTCGTACAAGTGAAGGCCTATACACCAGGGGCGGATCCAGCCACTCAAGGGGTGGGGGGTCGATTGGAGTAACACCAGATAGGGCGGTGTGGTCATTACTTCTTTATTTTTGTGAGCACAAAAACTCTGTCATAGCATAAACACTGTTCATGTGTGGTCAAAGTGGTCCCACTCATTTGTCCTGATTGGTGACAGTAGGTGGACGGCAAGCACTAAAGAAAGGGAAAGTGGGTGCCGACAGGATCTTAGAGGAAGGGGGGGGGGGGGGGCGATGGCCCACCGCCCCCCTCTGGATCCGCCAGTGTTATACACACATGCGAAATTGAAATTTTGGCGGTTGGGGGCATCGACTATCTCATCGCCTCTTTGGCTACTTTGATGATTCAGATGGATCTGCTAAGAACATGTGCTTTGTGATTCATAGAGCTGTGTTTCCTAAAGAAATAGAACTTTTCAGTATCTTATAATTCACTACTAAGGTACATTTTTCTTCTCACTAATTATTTCAAACACCGGTGAGTGGCTATAAATGCTGTTTTTGTAAAAAGTTTACCTTAAGTTTACTTTTTCTCTGTAGTTTGAGTGCTTTTGTGCGTGTTCTTACATTGCAGGTATGATGCCGTCCCAGAGCCTGGTAATGCCTCAAATTCAGCTACCCATGGGTGTGCCACCTCCACCTAACCACATGCTGATGGTGCCACCAAACACATCTCAAACACTGTTGGGGCCTAGCGCTCTGGGTCTGCTTCCTCCACCCTTAAGCCTGCCAGGGGCTGCTCTTGGCCTGCCCCCTCTTCATCCTCCTATGAGCCTCCCTGTGACCTCCCAAGCAGCAGTGATGCCCATAGTTACCACAGCAAGCCCAGCTGTTTCTAGTGCTCCTGTGACAACTGTAACTCAGCCAGTTGCTGCTGCAGCAGCACCTGTTTCAGGATCTTCTGCAACACCTGCCACAGAAAGTGAAACTACTGATGTACCCATGGCCATTGACGGTGATGCCACCCCCACTGATGAAGATGGCACAAGTGAAGCAAGTCGTCTTGGTATGATCCACCCTCCTTCTGGTGAACCAGTGGGAAATGAAAAGGGACCGGTTGAGAGTGTAAAACATGATGGAAGTGAGTTAGCAACAATTGCTCCTTCTGGTGGATTTCTACCTTTGCCTGCACCACCTGGCCTGCCAGGCCAGTTTGGGAACCATGGTTTGCTGGCGAAGGACAAAGTTGATGCAAACTCTGTTAAGGAGCCAAAATCTCCAGTGGCTGTATCTAGTCATGAAGCAGCCAGTACAGATGTCAAGACTGAAAAACCCGAGAAAACTGATCTTGAAAAAATGCAGCAGGATGAACAAAGCTCAGGGCAGCAGGCTGCTGAGCCAGGACAGGAAGTTTGTGCCTTTGACCCCTCGGTAAGCTCAGTTATCCCATTGCCAGTTGGACTGCCTGGAATGCCTTCACAGCCTGTTCCACCCAGGCCATTTGGAAATGCACCTGTACGTTTCAGCGGACCACCACCTATGTTCCCCTTTGAGAACCCAGCTGATGGGAGACCTGGTATGGAATTCCCAGGTCCTCGAATGATGGGTCCAGATCCAAGAATGATGGTTCCCCCAGTGGGTGATTTCTGTCCGCCCAATCCACATGATCAGGCCATCATGGGTGGGCCAGGGGAGCAGAGGATGATGGGTGGACCTCTGGAGCAGCATATGCTTGATGGACCTCCAGAAGCAAATATGATGGGTGGTCTCATGGAACACAGGATGCACAGAGGTCCTGAACCAAGAATGATGGGTGGCCCATTGATGGGAGGACCACCTGAGCCAAGGATGATGGGTGGTCCAGAGGAACTACGGATGCTGGGTGGCCCTCCAGAGCACCGAATGATGGGTGGTCCACGAGATCACAGGATGATGGGTGGTCCTATGCAAGAACCTAGAATGATGGGAGGTCCTCCTGACCATAGGATGATGGGAGGCCCACCTCCACACCACAGGATGATGGGAGGCCCACCTCCAGGTCACAGGATGATGGGAGGCCCACCTCCGGACCACCGAATGATGGGTGGTCCTCCAGACCATAGGTTAATCGGAGGCCCACCTCCAGATCATAGAATGATGGGTGGGCCCCCTGACCACAGAATGATGGGAGGACCGCCTCCTGACCATAGAATAATGGGAGGCCCTCCAGATCATAGGATGATGGGTGGCCCACCAGACCACAGAATGATGGGAGGCCCTCCAGATCATAGGATGATGGGTGGACCACCAGATCACAGAATACTGCCAGGGCCGCCAGACCATAGGATGCTAAGGCCACCCGACTTTAGATTAGGTGGTCCTCCTCAAGATTTGAGAAAGTTAGGGCCTCCAGAACCTCGAATGCCAGCTCCCGGTCTCCGCATGCTAGCCCCTAACATGCCCCCAAATATGCCACCAAATATGCCTCCAAACATGCCTTCAAATATGCCTCCTAATATGCCTCCTAACATGCCTCCTAACCTTCCTCCTAACATGCCACCTGTGATTGTGACCGGAGTCACGGACGGGAAGCAAATCGATGTAAAAGGGCCTGAAAGTCAAGAAGGCACACAAAATAAGCCCGTCGAGTTGGCTGACAAAAAGAGAAGCGAAAACGGAGAAGCGCCGAAGGAATGGAAACCTCCAGCTTCTGCGCCGGAGCCATCTAGGGGACCGAATGGACCAGCAGCAGAAGAGGGGCAAGGCAATGGCGAGCAGCCGTGGAAGCAGCCAAGTGGTTTTGGTTTCTTCGGGCCTCCTCGGTCGAGGTTTAACGAGCAAAGTTCTGGGAGAGATAGCGACGAAGGTGGATTTGGTGGCGAGAGAGGCGACCGGCGTGTCTTCACAAATGCATATGGTGAAAGTTCAGACAGGCGTCGGAGCAGTGGCCGGGAGCGAAGAAGCCGCTGGTCGCGGGAAGATGAAGAGCGTGACCGTGAACGGTCACGGTCGGAGCGCAGCGAACGAGATCGCAGTGACCGGGAGAGGAGTGACCGGGACCGCAGCGACCGTAGGGACCGGGACCGTAGCAAAGACCGTAGCGACAGGGATCGCGACAGGGAACGAGATCACCGAGATAGGAGTGACCGTGACCGTGACAGGGACCGGGGTGACCGCGATCGAAGTGATCGCGACAGGAACGACAAGGATCGGGACCGTAGTGATCGGGATAGAGACCGGAGCGACCGCAGCGATAGAGACCGCGACAAGGATAGGGACCGAGATCGGGACCGCGACCGGGACAGGAGTGACCGCGACCGGGGAGACAGGGATCGGAGCGACAAGGAGCGCAGCGACAGGAGTGATCGAAGCAGAGGGGACCATAGCCGAAGTAGAGACCGTGAGCGGAGCTCTCATAGAAGCCACAGCTCGCCGGAGCGGGCTGCCACTGCAACGGCGGAGACGAACGGTGAAGTGAGCAACAGCAAGGCTAACGGTAGAAGCAGCACTTCGGAAGTGCCTTTGCCGAATGTAGAATCCAAGGGCCCCTCCTCCGAAGTGGAATCCAAGGGCTCCTCCTTCAACGTGGAATCCAAGGGTCCCGCCGAGCCGGAAGCACCCAAGGACTCTGCGGACCACGCGAAGCCTGAGGTGAAGGTGTGATCTCTGCATGGCATTCTTCTGGGCGTGATGGCCGAGTGAAGACTACTTTGAGTGCGTGAGTGTGTGATTGTGGGAGCGTTGTGTATATAACAAAAGAGACAATTCAACAGCATGGGACGAAGCAGGGCTTTGCCCGAGCCTGAGAAAAAAAGGGGGGCTTTACGGACTGCCCGCGTGCAGCAAGTTGCCCACTGACCCTGCGGGTCGCAAAACCAAATAAAACGAAAATAGCGCGGTGCTTGTTTCTGTTGCACGAAACATGCTTTGCCTTTTTTTGGTTTGCCCGCACCTCCGCCGGGTGTGTATCTGAAGAAGCAAGATACGATCAATGTTACTCCTCAGGCTCTTTCTGCAAGAGAAGCTGCTTGCGATGCACCGTCAGCAGCCGCAGGGTAAGTGGCGCCCCATTGGACACGACCACGACTCCTGCTGTGGCCCCAACGCCAACCCGCTGGACTGTGAACTCTTGATCGGCTACGGACGCTCGACGCAAAGGTAGACTCTTCCACCACGGCACGCTTTCGCAGTCGAGTGGCAGTTGCCTGCTCTTTAAGAGACTGCCTTGAGTTCGCCCCGGGGAAGCGGGAAGTGAGGCTTCGCCACCTTACATTTGTCTTGATTTTTATTGTGTGATTTGGGGCTATCGCGTCGTGAGGCTTTTGTTTTACGTATAGAGTAAGCAGCAACGTTCAGTCTATTTGCACCCTCCTGTAGTGTACGTTTCCTCGTCAAAAATAAATACTGCTTCTTGTCCGCAGCGTTCTTCTAATCTGTATGGGGTAAAAGCGGCGCACTTTAGTAGTGGGATTTGGACGGACTAATATTTGTGCTCGAGTCGGTGGTTTTCAAAAGGCATCTTAATCTTCATCAGATAAGACAACTTTGCAGCTCCAGACCACGTACTTGCTCAGGCAGTGTAAACTGCCGTTAGTTATGCTGTGTTCTTGTCTCGGCTTGGTTTAATGACGAATGTTTGAATGTGTGTGGGTGCTATAATACATGGTTTCTCATCGTAAAGCTTTTTCAAGATGTAGGCTGGTCTTGTGTTGGCGTCACTCCCGTCCGACATCGTACCGTGCATGTGTGCAGTGCACACATGCACGGTACGAAAAGCACTCCGTTCTGTAGTATGTGTGCGTGCATACAGGCACGTGCAAAACTTATTTTAGGCAGGCTATGAACCCTACCCCGACTAGAACGCCCATGCGACACGCACGTTGCTGGAGGGCTGCGTCTGACATTTGGAGCAGACTAATAAAGCACGGAACCGAGGTACCTGTCGCCGATTCTGCCTTTGCACGTTAGCTTTTATCTTTTGGACACCAAGCACGGCACATTCGCTGCCACTTGTCGCGTGTCATGTAAATGCGGGCATAATAGTGATGCACTTCAGCTGTGAAGAAAGCCTATTGTGTGCAGAGTGGAATTTGAAACATGGCTGCAGATGGCATAGCGTTGTGCGCCTAGTTTACGTTTCGTGAATTTGTGGCAAATAATATTCACGTCTGGCTACACTTCACAAAGCTAGAGCAGCCCTACAACATTCTCCACGTAATCATTGAATGACATCACTGAGGACATTGACTCACAATGAGCTCAGTTCGCAATTATTTATTATTATTATTTTCTTTAATTTAGGAACTGTGAGTTGTGTTAAGAGATGTGTCGCACGCTCAAAGCGCCCTCCCTTTTTTTCATCCCAGTGAGCACACTGAAAGCCATACTGTAGGGGCGACAAAAGTCGGCGTCTATATGTCTGCGCGCGTCATTACCTTAAGCACTTTTTTTTTTCTTTAAACGTACGGCCTGCTTTCAGTTTAGCGCGAGTGCACTGGTGCTTTGGTGCGGGCACGTCGCGGCGGACGCGGTAACTATGCAAACCATGAGCGTTGCTTCCGCATTTAGCTCCTAGTAGAGCTAATTGTGGAGGCAATGCTCCCGATGCTCTAATCAACCTGTTTCCTATCTTTGTGCTTGTGGCACAGTTGTTTTGACTTGTGACATCATTTGTCAAGAAGCGGTTCCCGGCTGATTTTGAAATGTAAAAAAAATATTGTGGCGTAAGCTGCGCCATTGTGCTCGTCTCCCATGTTCGCTGGGGTGTACTTCTGATAAACAGCATGTTCGAAAGGTGTTGCTTGGTCCACTTGATGGCCAACTGCAAGTAAACTTTGCGCACTCCCCAAAAGTCGAATTCTAGGCCGTCTAGCTGGAGGTAATGCTTCGTGCTAAGTTTCACCTTCAAGGTGCAAGTGGTTTTCAAAGGAAAAAATTGGCCCGAGTCTACATGTTAAACTGTAAATGTCGTTGAAAGACGTTGTGTCTGTAGCGAGTGATCAAAGCGTTTATTTGATGTTCTGCGCAAGAAAATCGGTGAATGGTATTCTCAAGGCGCTGCGTTAGAGTGCCTCGAGCGTGTAGCGGAGGCGAACAAGCGCATCTAGGCACGTTAGACACGAGCGCCATCTGGCAGTTATCTTCGAAAACAAAGGCGTGCGTGACCGCAGAGAAATATGCGCACCAGTCTTGGAGGTGATAAGGTGTAGAATTCAAAGCGACGGGCAGGTGCCACCACCGTGTCGTAGCAAAGCGTTGGAAACACCTTCCTGAGCATCGCGTTGCACTGTCAGCGCAGTGAGATAAATGGTACAGTCCTTGTGTGTGCGCCTCTTCTCGTATTAACGCAGACATACAAAACATAGACGTGTTGTTATGGGGCCTCAGATATGCGCAATATTTGCTTTTTTTAATTGACAATCGCACAACTATGAAAGCTGAACCTTGAGCAATATTGGTGGGTGCTGCGGATGGGGTTGGCCGTTAAATGCCGTTTGAGGTATCGTTAGGGCGGACAAACAGACAAATGTACAGACCAAAATTTTTTCGTCAAAGGTCCCCAAGAAAAAAAAAAAGACTCCTTACAGCTGACATGAATATAGTATAAGCAAGCAGCCAGTTGACAGACGGACCGACGTAGGCAAAACGCCTCCTCAGCGCTCCAACGTGTGCGCTTCGCGGTCGCGCCCCGGAGTCTACTTTTCAGAGGGCAATTTAAAAATTAAAGTACATACGCACAGCGAAGGCAACAGGAATACATGCTCATAAAGGTTCATTGAGGCGTTTCTCTAAGCAATGGCTGCCCGCTTCTCGCCGATCGTATAGCCGGGCTCTCTTGGAGAACTTGCTAGTTCACTCTAATTGATGCTGCTGATTTGCACTTCAAGCATTCTCTCTCTGTTGATGGACTGTGAACTGTGAGACTATGTTAGTTTCAATATCGATGCTCTGTACACTCTCACGTCTACCTAAAGTGTCCCTACTTTCTCTATACACTTGTCTGATGGCACCCAAAACTGTCAATTCTAACGCAGCAATTTTTTTCGCACTTAAAATACGTCTCCGTGCTTGAATACGAACCGTACTTAGCTGCGTTGAGTACTCGCAACTAGAAGCGAGCCGATCAACTTTTGGAGCTTTGATTACTCGCATGGAGATGTCGCAGCTTCTAGCCTTTTACAGGGGGTCGTTTCGCCGGTTTTTTGCTCTACAAAGTGTCTTTTTCGAATAACGTTACTCCATAACTTAGTGTAACGTTATGCTAGTGTGTTATGCTAGTGTTATGCTGAATGCTAGTGTATGAGACAAGCTCACGCTAGCATTTTATACTGTACTAACAGAGAGCTATAGTTTACCGTTAACGTGATGGTGGAGGTTAAGGGAATGACGTTACCGTGCAGCAAACGTTCGTTGCGGACAGCGTCTTAAAGTTTAATAGGATAGCGTTTACGTGGTTTAAGTGCCCCAACTGGGATGAGGGCGCGCGGCGCCACTCATCAGGGGTTTGAGAAGTAAGAACAGTGAAAAGCAAAAAAAAAAACAAAAAAAAAGATTAATGTCTGCCTGTGTCACTACGCAAAGCATTGATGTACGTTCGAAATGGGAAGCTATCTCAAAAATTACGCCAACTAATCCGTAATACTCGGTCGTTGAAGCTAACTAAAGGCAAGCGAAGCCACTTTTAACAGTCGTTCGCTGCGACCAAAGTGAATCTTTCAACTACACAAAATCACTTCGAAGAGGGCGTCCAAGAGTGCCGCCATGCTTTAGGTGCACAACGTACACCTATGCTAGCGCGGTACCGTAAAATTTGAAAAAAGATAGCGCGCGTACAGTAAGCAGTACGGGTAACGTACATATCTACGCATGTGCAATTCGATCGCACTATCATGGTACGCCCGGTATGCCGATAAGCCCGATATACTATGACTGTCTAATGTTCCAACACGAATAGCCCTTGTCACCGACGCTCCAAACGCTGGTTGGGGCTCCTCGTTTTTGGAGTAGCTTATGAATTCCGTAGTATACAAGCTATTGACAAAGGTAATTGCTAACAGAATTAAGGCAATATTAGAATTCAATCAACCAAAGGAACAAGCAGGATTTCGAACAGGCTACTCAACAATCGACTACATTCATACTATCAATCATGTAATAGAGAAATGCTCAGAATATAGCGAACCACTATGCATAGCCTTCATAGATGATGAGAAGGTGTTTGGCTCAGTATAAATGACAGCAGTCATGCAGAGACTGCGGAATCAGCATATGTAAATGATGAAGCTTATATGATGAAACATATATAAACGATGAAGCATATATAAACATCCCAGAAGAAATGTACCGGGTATCAACTACTACCATAGTGCTTCATAAAGAAAGCAACAGAATACCAATCAAGAAGGGTGTGAGGCAGAGGGATACAATCTCCCCAATGCTATTTAACGCGTGCTTACAGGAGGTTTTCAGAGGCCTAGAAGGGGAACAGTTAGGGATAAGAAGTAATGGAGAGTACCTTAGTAACCTGCGCTTTGCAGATGACATTGCATTGCTAAGTAACTTAGGGGATGAATTGCAACTCATGGTTAAGGAGTTAGACAAGGAGAGCAGAAACGTAGGCCTTAAAATTATTCTGTAGAAAACGAAAGTAATGTACAAGAACCTCGGAAGAGAACAGTGCTTCGAGATAGGTAATAGTGCACTTTAAGTTGTAAAAGACTATGTCTACTTAGGACAGGTAGCAACCGCGGAGCCGAACCATGAGAATGAAGTAACTAGAAGAATAAGAATGGAGTGGAGCACACTTGGCAAGCACTCTCATATCATGACAAGTAGATTGCCTCTATCCCTCAAGAGGAAGGTATACAACAGCTGCATCTTGCCGGTACTTAGCTACGGTGCAGAAACCTGGCTACTTACAAAGAGGATTCAGCTTAAAATGAGCGAGCAATGGAAAGGAAAATGGTAGGTGTAACCTTAAGAGACGAGAAGAGAGCAGAGTGGATTAGAGAACGAACCGGGGTTAATGATATCATAGTTGAAATCAAGAAAAGGAAATGGACATGGGCCGGGCATGTAGCGCTTAGACAGGATAACCACTGGTCATTAAAGGTAACTGGATTCCTAGAGAAGGCAAGTGGGTTAGGGGGAGACAGAAGGTTAGGCGGGCAGATGAGATTAAGTTTGCGGGTATAAATTGGCGGCAGCAAGCACAGGACCGAGTTGACTGGCGGAACATGGGAGAGGCCTTTGTCCTGCAGTGGACGCAGTCAGGCTGATGATGATGAATTCCGCGTCAGTATTAAACACTCCTTTCAGTATTAAACACTCCTTTCGGTTTTGTTGTAGGCCCGTGTGCTCAGATTTGGGTGCACGTTAAAGAACCCCAGGTGGTCTAAATTTCCGGAGCCCTCCACTACGGCGTCTCTCATAATCATATAGTGGTTTTGGGACGTTAAACCCCACATATCAATCAATCCTTTCGGTTTTAATAGTGGGCGGAGTGGCCTGGTCCTACAATATTATTGGGACCTAACAGACAATAATGCCAGGAAAAGTATAGGAGATGTAAATTGTGGTGTACATGTGAATAAAAAAAATTGCCCGCAGCTTCCCTCGGGGGAACACTGAGGAGGATGCGGAGCATGTAATTGGTTAACGGGGTGTTAAAGTGCGACTTACTTGGGTCGATGGCTAAATTGGTTAACGTGGTTGTGAAATGGGGTGTTAAATTGCGACTTACTTGGGTCGATGGCTAAATTGGTTAACGTGGTTGTAAGAGGGGGTGTTAAATGAGTGAACACGTACACACGTATGCGAAAGGGCGGCGCTGGTCGAAGGGACGTCGATCATTGTGTTTGTGGATTGGTTGGAATTCATTTCACCGCGACCTTGGACGTCGACGCGCCGTACAAACCAACCGACGAGCGGCAACTGAGCGAGCGAGCGCCGACCTTGAGTATATATACAGCGCGACAGCGCATGCACTGTCAGCTGTCGAATGTTCGAGAAGGAGGAGAAGCGCAACGGCGCATGCGCGCGCGTCAGCTGCCGATGTTCTCGAAGCGTGACGGCGCATGCGCGCTACAGAGGAGAAGCGCACGCGGTGTGTAGAGGAGGAAGGGTGCACAGATGGTGGAGGAGTGAAGCGCGCGCGGTGTGTAGAGGAGGAAGGGATGCACAGATGGTGGAAGAAGGAGGAGGAAGCTTGCGGACGGCGCCGCACTACAAGCCTCGAGTATTAGATGCTCCGCATCTAAAAAGCGAACGAAAAGATAACTTGCCACCGGTAGGATCAGAACTTGCGACATTCGAATAACTCGTCCGATGTTCTGCTACTGAGCTATGGTGGCGGGCATTCCTGATCCACTTTATATAACATGCAGGGGTGAAACGATTGCGCCATTTTGACACAATTGTCCATTTTTGCACCGAGCTACGCCAAAACCATGAAGTTTGCCGAAGAGTGTTGCGATTCGAAAATTTCTTTGCTTTGGTCTAACCCGTGCAGAACGCCACCTTCGCCGCAGTATAAAGGTGGCCTGCGGAAAAGCGTTTCAAGATTCGGAAGGGGCTGTTGGCATTATGGTCTCAGGACAGAGCACAGTTTGTTCATTTACTCAAGCATGTATACGCCACATAATTATGAGTACTGATATGATCGCTTACGTCTGAAAATGCAAGTGGTAATCATTTGGAGCCATGTATGATATTTCTGCAGCCTTAAAAATTCAAACGAAACTGTGTGCAAGTTTTTTTTTTGCCGTCTCTACTTTTCATTATTACAAATCTCCGAAATCTCAAGGTGGCCAGCTTGGCGAATCCACATTTCGATCCTCAGAGCCTGTTAAAGGATTTGACAGGTATGGTAAATGCCGATGTGGACTTTATCATTGTTTACCGAGTGGGGTGGTTCAAAATATTTCTTCATTTAAATAGCAGTGCATATACATTCTGCATGTTTATAGGATGTTGAATAGTTCTTGCATATTTTTTTTCTTTGTACACACTTTTTCGTATTGCTCCAAATGTGGTCTTTCGGGTATAAGAAATTAAGTGATTTTTTTTTTTCTCGGAACCTGTTGCAACTTTGGATTTTAGTGCTCGAATAGTAATATTTTGCTGCTCCGAAAATTGCTCCAAATTCTATTTCGGCTGTATCACCCCTGCTTGTAAGCCATATTTCAGACAAATTACTCCTGGAAATCTCTACTTTTACTGCAGATTTGTCACGCGTAGGACCTTGTGCCTGAGTTTGTATGATGGCACATGTGCGATTTAAACACCGCAGGCGCCAGAAACACTTGCAAGGGCTAATATCTGCCTAATAATCGCGCTGTATGGACGGTGCACACCATAGAGGTTATTTTGCGTTTCTAGTGCAGAAAACGGTACTCGTCAAAATCGCCAAACAGAGGCGACAAACACGTGCGATCTACACGTGTTATCAAATTGCAGCTTGCCTGACGATTTTCGTCGCGGCTAAGCGAACTACCAAACAGTAACAAAGAGCAATCAAACTTGCTCGCACTGATCGCAGTCTTATACACTTCGCTCCCGTAGCCAAACGTGGCCCCCTAGCGGACACTTGACCGTACAACGTCCGACTTTGACGCCAAGGAAAGCGCATGGGGCGTTATCCAGCACATTGGTCACCTATATGCAAAAAAAAAAAAAAAGTTTTTTTAATTTGCGCCCTTTGGTTGCCAACAAAACCTCGTTTGACTAAGTTTGTCAAGCTGAAAGAAGTACGCCGAATTCGTTGTTGGAAATCGTATATGGTTCTAACCAAACGATCCGAAAGAAAAAAAGAGAAAAAAAAAAGGGGGGGGGGGAGGTGGAAGTGGGTAGTTCACAGATTCAGCGATACCAGATCGCCATACGACACTAGTCTAACGGAGTGCTTCAACAGCACTAGGAAGTACGCTCAAGGACTGCGGGGAAAGACACGACAACCACTGTACTTCAATCGACCACGTGGTCTAGCGGTTGTGCAGAGACTTCCTCTGAAGTGCTTGTGTGTGGTTGCCCTAGTTTTTCGAAAATTAACTATAGGGGACTCTGGCCGTTCAGCGAACATGGGCAGTATGGGTATGACATGAATTAGCCTAGGCATCGTGCTTGCGGGTGGCGAATGCGCGTGTGGCTTCGCTTGTTCCCGTATTTTGGTTTTGTTTCGAAGGAAAGAAGTCGTTTTTCTCTTCGTGACCCGCTTTGAATTGGTAAGCCCTAAAGATTAAGGTGGCGAAGCGTAACTGCCGAACATTTGCCGATTGTTGTTTCGCGACAAAGCAGCTTCAAGCCATGTGAAGCCAGAACGAACGTAAAGTACGAAGACTAGGCAAATCCATGTCATACCCAAATTTCCATGCTCGCTGAAACGCGATGCTTTGCGGCTCCCATAGACACTAGCGCCGGAGTTACCTCTAGTGTATATTTAGGAAACTATGGTGCTTGCTCGAGTAATATGAAAGCGTTCAATCGGTGCCAACTAGCCGAGTCTAAAGTATTAAAGGCAAATATGCTAAGTCCAAAATACTAAAAGCAAGAAAAGTATTAAGTCAACGTTGATTGTGCAAATTGCGGTCTGAAGACCTTGTGGTGCTACCTCTGTGCCAAGAAAGTGCTTTTGAAATAATATCGCGTTTTAGCGGTACGCACACGTTAGCGCACTTCAATCCACCCGCCTGAAAATGGCATTTCTCAGGTCACTGTTGCCGCGCCCAACAATGCCCGCTTTTCCTGCGTGGTCAGCCGCAGACTCTAGTGGCCACAGACCGAAAGTAGCGGAAGCCACTGTAGAAACTACATCAACTGAGCGATTGTCTGCTTGCTTGGTTCAACTGGGCCCCGCTAGATGGCACAACCTGTAAAGCCTAACCAGGTGTAAACGAAACATAAACCACTAAAACCATTCCCTATAGTAACGCGAAGTGATTTTTCATCATATGAAGCAGACAAAAAAAGCAAACATCGTTTTATTATCTCCCTTCATGCACGAACATATTTTATTGCAGCTATAATTTGATTACTAGCGATTAATTGTCTGACGCTCTCGAGGAATGTGAATCATTTACAAAAATCTCCCACTCGTGGCGCTCATGTGATCGTTTCGTCTAATTTCTTGCTAAGTAGGGTACTGCTGTTGATAATATTGCCGTTTTAGAAGTTGTCATACATGGAGCTTTCACTCGCGACATTGCGATTAAATCGTGATTCCACGAGTGTTGAAGATTGGGCGAGTTGGTTCGTCGTACTTGAACTGGTATAGCGCATTACGGGGAAGAAGAAACGGCCGAGCAGACCGACACAAGAGGACAGAGCGCTCCCCGTAATGCGCTATACCAGTTCAAGTAAATCGTGATTGTCATTTGGCTTAAGTGTCCCTTTAAAAGACGGGGCATGCAAATAATGAGTTTGTGTTGTCGCGATTTCTTGCTTGTACATGGAAGTAGACACTTGTGCCTGAAAAAAATACTTGAGTAAGGTCAAAAAGGAAAATCAGCTGCGTTTGGACGTTCGTGAAAGGCCTTGTAGATCACGACTGAAACCAGGAAGTGAAAATAAAGATGCTCTGTTCGGCATGTTCAGCGACCTGAAGTCACTACATCGGCTCTGTGATGCAGTATCTGCATTCTCGAAATTCAAAATATGAAATTCAAAATCGGCCAATACTCGTTGCCCTAACGGGTAGGACTTTTGTAACGGTGAAGAAATAATTCTTATATTACTTATATCTAAAGACCAGTTCGGTAGAAGAGGCATCGAAAGAACGTAAGGATGAGCGTGAGTAACAAAAATTGGCGTCTCCAAGTGGTCTGTCGCACGATTAGTACATGTTTCACTGAGCAATTGCGAATGAACACGGACGCCAGTCTTACAACAAATACCTAAATTGGCTTTTATTAACAAGTGGTAAAAGAACTATGTACACACACATCAAAGAACGCAAGTAGCTTCAAACACCGTGCCTGGTGAATACGCCGACGAGAAAGGTAAACGCTGTGAAAAGAAGGCGCAAGTCGGGACTATTCCACGCCGAGCCGGAAACGAAGCCGATGACGCAGCACGCCAAGCGGGGACCAGCGCTGCCAGACGTTTTGCTATCGTTTGTCCCACCTTTGCCCAGGTCGTCGGGGTTGGCGTGCACCTGCGATTAAGCACGAAACTCCTACAAATGTGCACTATGTACAGGATTATGGAGGTCTAACGCCCCAAAACGCCGAATTGATTCGAGAGTTTTCGAATAGGGTACGCAAACCTTTGCGTTAGCGTTTCGCGCCACTGCTTATGCGTCGTACACTGGCGGTTTGCGGGCTCCCGCAAAGTGATGGAATCAGCGGGCGACAGCAACAAACGCTAACATGGCGTACGTTATTCGAAAACTCCCTGTTATTAGAAATGCTGTAGGGCTTCGGAAATTACGACCACCTGGGGGCTTCCAACGTGCACCTAAATTCCTGCACACGGGCCTCAAACATTTTGACCTCCACAAAAAGTGCATCCCCCCCACGGCCGAGATTCAATCTCGTGACCTGCGGGTCAGCAGTTCAGCAGCTTAACTTATAGACCACCGTTGTTGGCAGAATGGAGCACAGTAACCGACTCGCAAGCAAGCGCGACGTTCTGAGAATATGCAACACGTGCTGCAACAGGAACAACTGACAGCGCATGCTTTCGCAGGCTAGTCATCAGCAAAACATGGACATTTTCAACGGAGGCTCCAAACGTTGGCGTCAGACTTGGCAGTGTATTTTTTGGGATGGTAGTAAGAGCCCAGAGAGCAACTAGGGAGCCGTCGTTGACAAGGTGAACAAAACTGTGCATTTCCGCCGCGAGTCAACCAGTCTGCAGTCCACTGAACCAGTCATTTATCTTTGTAGATAAAGCGATGGAACGGTTACTTGAATGTCGAGCATGGATTTCAGCCATTTCGTGGCTGAGAGAGGGCTTCAGAGAAATCGGAATTTTCGTCGTAAGCTCGTGCATTCACAAAAGAAAAAAAAAATAAATGAAAATAAAAACAATGCGGCGTCGCGTCAAGCTTTCTGCACCAGCTCCCAGCGAAGTGAGCGATTTCTGTGTCATTGTCAAATTTATCGTGTTATAAGAGAGCCAGTGACAGCAAGTTTGAAGCTATGTTAGTCAGCCAATGTGGGGAAAATGGGGCGGGGGATAAAAGTTCGCAATATTATTAACGATATAATGAAAGCATATTGTTTTGTATCAAACCTATGAGGCGAAATGAACAATGAAGTTGTCGGCAAAACATTTGTCAGTGCCAAAAGTGAGTGAGTAGTTCACTTTGGAGTTTTAAATGCTGTAAATTTAATGTACAAACCGTGCAATTTGCGAACAGGCAGGAGTATAATATGACGCAGTTTTCTCACCACCATGGCGCGACCGACGATATTGTGGTGGCCAATAAGGGAGATCATGCTGTCCGTTATGTACACACGGGCCTTGCCATCAGCTTCGGCCTTGATGTTGCCCAAGTCACCCACGTGCCTGCAGGGAAAGGGCCAAATGCATCATGTGGAAATAAAGGTTAGCAGCGAGGTACACTGCACCCAGTCAGTATGCATCGCTGCAAACAAGAGTTTACTGCAGGGAGGTAAGTCAGATTACACGTAATAAATGCATCTAGGCGCACCATGCATACATACTGCATTAAAAGAACTGAAGGCATATCCTAGCGCTTGGAATGTCTGCTTGGTAGAGAGAAGAGGGTGAAGAAAGCTCCACGAAGTAAAATACTTAGCAAAGGCTTGCGCAGAACATCCCCCTCCGCTAATCACCTACGAGGAGGAAAGGGGGTGCAAAGTATGCCCCACACTTTGACGTAGTAAAAGGGAAGGGGGCACTGCGGAAAGTAAACTTCCCGCTATTGGCGCCACAACACTACGCGCTTGAACCTAAAACTTTGTCTAACTTATTGTCACCCTCTGGGCAGTAGCTACGTTTCAGCTGTGACGGGTCCTCCGTAAGAAAAGAAAAAGTACATTTCACAATGAAATGCGGCTGACTGGGCAAGCTGGTTGAAATACATGGTGCACGAAAACAGCTAAGAAAACAAATGAAAAAGAAAGGCCATACCATTAACAAATAAATTAACCACTCTGGCTAAGCACCGTTTCAAATGTGGTTGTGCACTATTCTTCGGGGATACTGGTACTACGCTTCGCTTAGATACGTGCACAAAGAAAGGGGCTGAAGCTTTTCACGGTTCAGAAAAGGAAGCAGTGGTGTTAGACTTCCGTGGCCTTATCTTGCCCGAAATCGGCTTGCACAGGGTGGCGTCGACTCAATCGCACTTTCTTGTGAAAGGCAATGTTCTCGTTATTTCTACGAGTGATCTGTTTACAAATAGCATGCGTATATACCTGTTATTTGACTCAAAAAGGCTTCATTTGAGTTTTAATAAAGCCTGTCGGAAGTACAGCGTCGCTCGTGTCCATATATTTGATAGAAATGTATGGAACGTTAACATTAATATGGTAGAAGCTGCAGTACGAAGGATCGGAGAATTAACGAGAGGGAACTCATCCGTATCTAGCATGAAGCTGCTAAGAAAACTCACGGGTTTCTCAGCATACAACAAAAAAGGGGGGGAGGAAATGGTTTGAACTCACTTCATGAAAAAAAAAAGAAATTAAGTCACTCGTTTTGTATTGCAGCTAACTTCATACAGCTTGCATGTAGTCATCTACGCAGCTGATTTCCTGAACTCCACTTTCGTTTCGAGTTTTCGATTCGCCCTCGCACAGCAATCTGCTAACCCCTCGGTTGGCTCAGACTATGTAGCGAATACCTTGGAACGTCGTTGGCCCCGGCCTCAAGTAATTCACAGACCCTGAAGTTACCGTCAACTGAGAAGCATTAGTTCCGAGCAAACACTCGTGTGTTGGTTTCGTGGCGTCGTAAACTTCAAAATCGTGAGCGCTGCAAAAATGTGATCCCTAAAAAAAAAAAAAAAAAAAAAACAGGTGGCAGAGGGCTGAAGAAAATTTGCGTGGGAAATAAAAGCAGTATAGAAAACCTTCCATGCAAAGCACGTGCCTTTCCTTTGTCTTGCTACGCTGTGGAGGAGATTCAATGAATAAATTGAAGGGACTTAGTGTCAAGGTATACGTGCCTTGCGTATTGTGGGAAGTGCGCGCACAAGGTTGCGTAGTCGCGCCTAAATGAATCAGCCACTGGACTGAAGACGATACGCAGTAATGAAATCTCACCGTTCACGGTCTTCCGGACCACCGTGGTCTTTGTGCATGGGATTGAAGTGGCCTTTCGTAGAATTGCAGCCTGCAAGCAAGACAACGTCACTGCGCCGACTTTGCTTACTGTAAAATAAACTTGCCATAAACATGCCGACTGCACTTTCAAATAGAAACACCTTCCCCAAGATCAATGAAAGGGTCTAAGGGTTTTTGTTAATCTCTTCAATGCATCTTCAGCTACTGCAAAGTATTTCCGCGCTAGTTCGTGTGCTAAAATCACAGGAGCCCTATTGAATATGAAAACAATTATTTTCCAAGGAAAGAAAAGGCTGTGTAGTCAATAGCGCAAACAAAACCAAAAAGAGCATGTGCCGTCACCTCGTAACCCATGGGCTATCTCGCAATCAATTGCATCTAAGTGCAAGAAGTGTTCAAAACTTTAGGGAGCATAAACTTGTGTAGCACATGAAGTCGCATTTGTAGACTTTGCTCCTGCTTGCGGAAAATATTAAGATAACAAGGCACGCCACCCAAAAGGTTATTAAATGCTGGTCAAGCTCGACCGGTCGACAAAGGCGAGTTTCTGTTTCTCGATTGTCTGTGTGGCGGACCTCGGTGGCGAAGATGTGGAATGCTACTTACTTTGAATGCACAGTATGAAGTGAAAGAAGCGGACGCACCATTGGTAAGATCCCCGTAAGCGTGCACGTGAAGACCATGGGCTCCTGGCTGGAGGCCGGTTATTTCGCCGGTGATCACGACAGAGTGCTCGACGCTCTGTAAGAAGTGTCACACCAAGGAATGTAGTTACAGGCAAAGCAGGGCAGTAGGAGCGAGCGCTGCAAATAAACTTTGAATTGGACGCATGACAACAGTCATGAATTTCATTCAATATCAGTCCCAGCTAGATTAGTTCGCTAGCTATTTCAACTGAAGCAGCTCAAGGGTGCTATCACGGAGCAACATCTTATTCTTTGCCTATCATGCCATGCCATCCACCACTCGCGGCCAGCTGATAACGTGAACGGGCGTGCGGTCGCTCAGTCCACTGGACAATCGCAAAAAAAAAAAAAGCATTGGTATTTGCAAAGGCATCGCCTCGCCATCGGCTTTGCGTAGTACATGATAGCCACCTAACGTGCACGTGACTTGTACAAATGGGTGAAGGCAGTCTGTCGCCATTGGCAACGATGCAGGAAATCGGGAGGAGGTGGCGCCTATCTAATTTTCCGCAGTCGCATACCCGAGCTAGCACCAACCCGCACTCGGCAACCCTAGACGGGCGGGAGCGTCGCACGCTGTCTCGTGGAACAGCGCACGCCACGTGGCAACTCGCCGTCACGTGGGCAGTCACTTTCATTCATCGGCCCCGACAAATGACTGTGCAACTTGCAAGCGGATGAAGACTTGCAAGCGGACTAAGAGTAAGACACGCGGTGCCGAGTTCCCCGAGTGTGTTGGTTCCCTGGCAAAATGCGAAGTAGGCCGAAGCTCTCTGTGTGTGTGGGAGAAGAAAAAACATAGTGGTTAACTATGCTGACCCGAAATGACTGGCTGAGGTCCCGAAGCAAGCGGATGGTCGAACACCGGCAGCAGAGTGTGGAGGTAAGTGAAATACGTGGTACAGAAAGGGTTAGAACGACGCTTCTGGCGTGTTTTCGGTAAGGTGGATAGATAAGCTAGCTATGCGCGCGAAATTATCAGCGTTCTGGGTAAGTCAAGTAGCAACGGCAAAACCCGAGGCAGCTACGTCGGAGACCTGCAGTGCGATGCGGTGTGTGCGTACTGCACAACAAAGCGTCACCGAGATCAGATTACCGAAACAGCGTGCTTTTTTTTTTTTGTGTGCGACACCAGACATACCGCGGCACAGGCTGGCAGGTAGAAAAAAAAATGCGCAGTACTCGTTCTCGAGCTTCCCTGGTAGCCACGAAAAGACGCCGCGGCGGGCAGGCGCTCCCATGGGCTCCAAACTTTTGGCCGCCAGTGTACGTAAAGTTGCGCACTACGTCAAAAGATTGTTAACCGTCATGAGTTGCTAGTTGTGTACGCTCCGACGAAGCTTGTAGTAAGACTGTAAGTTGGACCAGTTGGTTAGGATCCATCGAGAACTTACAGCACAACACCAGAAAAAATACAGGACAGGGAAGGAGCAAAAGAGAAAGAAAAGACGGCGCTGTCTTTCTCTTTTGCTCCTTCTCCGTCTTTCTCTTTTGCTCATTCCCCGTCTTTCTCTTTTGCTCATTCCCCGTCTTTCTCTTTTGCTCATTTCCCGTCTTTCTCTTTTGCTCATTCCCTGTCTTTCTCTTTTGCTCATTCCCTGTCTTTCTCTTTTGCTCATTCCCTGTCTTTCTCTTTTGCTCATTCCCTGTCCTGTATTTTTTCTGGTGGTGCGCTGTAAGCAAGTCCGACGAAGCTTGCCCAATTGCGGAAGAGTGTTTCTCGTGGTGCGAAAAAAAAAAAATGGTTGCGAAGGAGAAAACATGGTCGACAGTTAATTGTACTGGGGTTGTCTATGAAATCCCGCTGACCTGTGGCGAGGCGTATATAGGACTGATGGGTGGTAATAATGACCGGGCAGTGGAGCATTCACGAGCTGTCAAGAGCGGGGACTTGGCGAAGCACTGGGCAAGTGGCGGGGCACGTGAGCCGAAAGGGTGTGAAATATTCTGGGCAGAGGGAGGGATAAAATAGCAAGGTACTAGAAGCGTATACAGGAAGAGGAGGCGTGTGCGTCCGTGACACATCGGCGAATGCAGGATCCTGATAATACTCTGAAGCTAAAACGTCTTTGACGATCCATTTGACATACGTTTTTCTGGATATATTTGCGGGCGAAGACCAAAATAGAGCTAGGCGACAGTAGCGACCGTCCCTTCTATTCTTGCGAATGTCTTTTTTGCACTCGAAGTTCTCGTCAGCCAAAGAGCAGAAAGCCTCTCGAAGCGGGGAATGTTGATACGGTCGTGTATCATGCGTTTCTCAGCAGATTGTCGATCACGGCAAGTGCACCCTACAGAACAAACGCGCCGAGAAGATTCGTAAACATCTATAGGCAATCTTGCGATTATTTTTTTCAGCTCGTGCAACTTCTTGAAGTCTATGAAAGCAGAGGCATCCGTGTGGCCAACTGTGACTACCGTGCTAAAGTCGAGGGAAAGTGCAATCAATATCAGCGAATAAACAGTTGCTCTGACCACTGGTCCAGCGCGTACACCGCGAAGTTCATTGGGATCGTAAAACGACATGGTTCTGCCATTGTACCCTAGTGCGAGAGCATCCCATAAAGTCTGCGCTTGTTACAGCTCGAGACTCCATCCGTGCGATGGAGTTGCGTATGCAGGGGGCCTGTACGTGAAGAATAAAAGCCAAGCAGAAGATACGGTAAAAGCAGTGAGCGTGAACTGCAATCGCCAATCGATAACCGCACTGCATGGCACGAGCGGACATGTTTGTTGTGGTAGGACGGCAATACTGGCCTCCGTTCTCAGCCGTTTTCGCAATATAAAAACCAATTTCAAGAATACAAGTTTATGAGGGGGGTGATGGTCCCATGTTTCATGATGTGCAGGCACATGGTGAACGTTCACGAATTCCGTTGGCCTTTGGTTATAAACAATACTTCGCGCTATTGAGTGAAAACGCCTGATCATTCTAACGGCGTTTTTTTTTTGTTTTGCTCGGAAAGTTGGCTTTACATTTTCAAGGTTCAGCAGCACGGACGAAGACGACACATTAGCTCTAACTGGTCCGATCATTTTTATTTGAGACCAGAGAAACGTTTTTTAGAGCTCATTATGACAACAGAAGCGAGAAAAAAAATGCTAAGGATAAAGTTAGACAAGACGAGACTCACTAGGACCAGCTTAGTCCTGATTACGCACTCAGAACTTTTTGTTGACGTAATCAAGGGACGTAAAAAGATTATCGAAAAACAGTTTGTGCCCAGTTTGTTTACCGTATAAGATAAGCGTACAACGCCTGGTGGGATGCTACGTTATCCGTTTGCCGTTGCCGGGGCTGGAAATGTCGTTAGAAGCATGCCGTTAGCTAAGTTTGAAAAAGCCGTGAGCATTTTCCTGTACACATTAATCACAGACACCTGCACGAAGCGTTTCCGTAACTGCTTGGCCTATAGTGCAGCAAAGACCAACGATTATGGGGATTATGGTCGACTTTTTTTTATATAACTACAAATTGTTCGCCGGTTCGGAGCAGCCTAAACCAGGAACTGTTTAATAGAGAGCTGGAACAAAGATCAAGAACACAAGTGCGCAATGTTGTGATAAGCTGTCTTATTTGTGTCATCGAATGCCAAGTATAATTAAGGCTAATGGCTGATTAAAAGAATGAAGGATTTGATTTAATTAAGTTGCATCTAATAAAAACAAGACATTGAAGCCAAGGAACACAGAAGACGTTATTTTTAGTCCTGCTGTACTGTAATCATGGCGAGAATGAACAAGATTGAACATGCACGAAAAACAAACCAGCGAGTAGGAAAGGAACCTGTGACCGTATAACGTGCCCGATGCCCTACCAATACAGCTGCACGATAAAGAGAAAGGTGACGGACGAAAGAGAGGCTGACATCTGCGATGAAAACCCAGCGCGAGTATATATATATGTGTCGGCATTTTAAGTTTTCCGCCAATAATTTGACAACTTATTTGTCCGAAATGCTGTGTACAGGATAGCACATTGAGGTGGTCGGCACACGTTCCAGTAATGAGAATACAAGCACGCACACAACCAAATACACGTCAAGCTAGTTTTTAAGAGCGCAACACTCTGTAGGGACTGGGCTCCTTAGCTTGGCGTAGCATATATAGGCAAAGCCACGAAGAACATATATGTATATATACATAGAGGCATAGGGAGCTTTTGCTCGCGCGAAGGAGAAGTCTCGCTCTTCGAGCAGCTTGATTGGAATTGCTGAACATTATAGAGGTACAGGTTCCCATTAAAATAGAGGAAACGTATGAAAAATAGAAAGAAAAATAAATAGAAATGAAGTCGGGAAAGAATTCAGAAAACTGAAAATAAAGGGGCAAACCGAAGAAGGCTCCCCAGCTCTGCACTCTTTTACAAAGATGAGCGCACTAGGGCTGCGTGCGCAGTAGTTGTCAGCCACCGGTGTCCGTTACCACTATAACGCAAAATAAAAAAAAGTTCAGAACACAAGGAACACAATAGAATTCGAACCCGCGTCCTCTGCGTGCCAGCCCAGTATTCTACCACTGAGCCACGCTGGTGCTGCAAACTGCGTAGCAATCTGACCTTGGGCAAAGGAATCGCGTTCTGCATAACTGCGAATTGCATAACGAGGGTCGCCGAAGAGGCACCGCTCTTCCAGCTTCCGTTGCACGTTTCCCGCGGACCTCGCGTTTATTATTTTTTTCCTGTGTACGTACACCTGCTTCATTCTGTTGAATGCGAACAGACAGTCTTCAAATTAAAGTACACGATTTTTGGCTTCATTTGAGCATTCTTGATATATCTGTTGGATAGGGATGTGCTCTTTGAACGCAGAACTGGTGAATCAATTGACAGATGCTCCGATTTAATGGGGTGAAAAACATGTAGATATACATTCTTTGGTGAATTTCAACAGGCGAATGAGAATGAAGGTATATAAAAGTTGGCGAACCAACGTCTGCAGACGTAACGGAAAATTTGAGAGGAAGGAATACGGCATTCAACCTCAACTATTCGCTGCATATAATTTAAGCGACGAATTATCGAGAGGCACCAATTCGCTGCTTGGTTTTTTGAGAGGCGAAGCTTCTTAGGCCTCCTCTGTAGTAGTAGTACTCAGCTACCTCTATATAGTTTATGAGTTGCTCAATAGATAGCGTGCTGTGTACATGTCCTTGGTAATGATATAAGTAGATGGCGTTGGTGGTTTGCCCAGCATATGCACCAAATGAGTGGCAATGAGTGGGCCGAAGCGTCCGTTCGTCCGTCCATGTATCTGTCCGTTCGGACAGACGGACGCTTCGCCCCGTTCATCATTCACTCCGTGGATATGCTGCGATTCTTTTCATACGGTGACCGCGTTGAGAACTGGCACCACTTCATAAAACTAGAAACCTGCTGATTTCTGCTGATTTCCGAATGCTTCATGGATATGGGCGAGAAAGCAGCGACAGTTCAATGTACGAAGTGCAGCGTAGTTCTGTGTAGTTGCTGCGACAGTGTTCATGGCACCATGCGCAAATAGTAAATGCTACATTCAAAGTGAATAATGATTTGGTGGAAGATTTCGAACCGAATTCGAATAGTACAGAATAGCATGACATGAAAACCATTTGTCACGACCCCACTGACCTGTGCTATGTTTTGTAATTAAAACAAGACATGTGCAAAATTCATTATTTTGGTTTGACTTTCGGTAGAATGGTCAACCTGTAAAATAAGTTGCATTTTATGCGGATGGGGCGAATACTCTTCGAATATTCGAAGTGCTGGAATATTCGCGAATGCCTGATGTCCGGTCCAACTGTAGTAAATTTTGGCTAAGAGAGGAGTAAGCGCACGGCCGCTTACATCGACACTTTCGTCTACTTCATTGAGCTGCGTGTTTGTGACGCTGCCTGCATGTGCTATACAGGCGCAGCAACGTCTGAACGCCGTGAAACGAAAGTGGGAAGGGGGGTAACAAAGGCTGACCGAGTGCGCGCATGCATTGCATTCACGTGTATATATACACATTAGCAATGGTTGGCAAGACGACGCACGCCCGGCATCGACAGCAATCGCCGGAATGCCGGTGGCAACTGAGCGATTAGTCAGGCAAGCGCCCAGGCAAAAGGTGGCGTTCGAGAACTGCGCGCGCCCGATGGCTGGTGGCACCACGGCCCATTGTTGAACAGAAGCGGACCGTGCGGCGGCACTCAATGTGCCGATCTCTTGTAGTGGTTCGAGAAGACCAAGCACGAGAACAAGGTCAGCACCCCAGAAATGAAGATGGAACTCGTTAAATGAATGAGTGCGAGGCCCACCACTGGAGGCGCGAGCGCTGCAATCGCTGTGACCTGCAGGGTTGGATCACGTGGTCTCACCTCGCTCTGGCGAATGAGAGCTGGCAGTTGGATGCGTTATTTTAATGGAGACTGCATAGCGTTTTCATTCTTTAACAGCATTGTATTGCTTTGGCTTCATCTGTGCGGACATCTGCAGACTACAGAATGCGTAAAGTTGCAGTAAACGTTACCGGCAGCGTGCCACAGTGCTCTGCGTATACGATGCTACGCTCGCAACCACTGGCAGTACCACTGTCACCTCTCTTTGTTTTTGTGGTTATTTCGAGCCCATGTGGTTAAAATGAGGAGAGACCACGTATGTTCACATCAAAGCAGAACGCTGCAGTTCTTGCACGGGAGCGTTGTTCACAATAACAAATGAATGTGCAAACAGTTTAATTATGTATATCTTAAAATACATAATCGCCCCCGGAAGTCCAGTTTCTTTCTCTTTGTTTTCGTTTTTACCCCATACCGGTCTATTTCGTGGCCAGTTGCTTCTGCTTGTTCGGCGAGCCCGTTCGATGAAACGTTTCTTAAATCATACATGTGCTCTCTAGTGTGCGCTAAAGCTTACTTCTCTCGCCAAGGTAACCTTTACCGCAGTCTGCGCCACCACTATCCTCGCCTGGCGTCCGTCACCATGTGTGTACCCGACCGCGCGGGTTTCCATCCGCCAGTATTGTAGTCAGGGGGTAGCACACCAAGCCCGTGCTCCCCCACCCCTTTCCGAAAATTTTCGATGGTATATAGCGCACAAAATAACGGTCACCCACACTTGCCTTCCCGGCCCCCAGTTCATATCAAGGTGGTGCCGTCCGCGACTTCAGCTCGCAGGGTTTCTTGCTTACAGATTACGTCTGTGCAAAATGGGCCCATAGCCACTGTCACTTCCTCTTGTTTTGGTCTACAGGCGAAAATGTGGTAAGCTTCGAAAACTGCTTCGTCTTCGAAGAGCTGCCGTTAGATATCACACAGCTTATGAATGAAACTGCAAAAAGAAAATCTGGACACAGGCAATTTTACTGAAACATGAAATTGCCATTTAGATCACGGTGCGCAGGACTTCGCAGCATGCTCAAGGGTGTAAAACGATACGGCTGGTTGATCACATTTTTAAAAATCAAGATGTATCCCTTTGTAGAAGCTCTAGAACTGAACTAATCATTCATAATTTTCACCCATGTGGGGCTAGATGGCGATCGAATGTGCAGCGTGCGACCACCGTAGACATTTCGCGCAATAAAGATTAGGAGCGTGCCAAAGAGAAAAGTTAGAACACTGAATGAGGCACGCGCGTTCGTGATTATCAAAGTTGTCCGCAATAATATCAGAAATGTTGTGGCTGTAAGAATACCGTGTTGCTTCCCACAAAGCGGGGAATCCGCTTGCACTGTGCTTCGTAAGGTTAAGTGTGCTAAACATTTAATTTGCGCATGCTTGTCATGTCAACCACGGCTCGTCTTTAGATGCAAGCCTACAATGAATGAAGTAGCGTGGTTGCACGCGCTTCTTGAAGATAAGCACGCGCTTCTTGAACATAAGCTTCTTGACCGGTAGTACTCACTTGATACTTCAATTCGACACGGAATGAGTCTTCACGTTTTCAGAGGTGGCGCGCCCAGGCGCCGTGGTTTCGTTTATGTGTCCACAGCAGACGACGCCGGCAGTGAGGCGTTGTCAGAAGCGTAACACTTTCAGGGCAGTTACTTTGCACAGTCAGGGAAGAAACTGCAGCAGTATTTTACCGATTTCGTTCAGTGAAGAACAACAACAATAATATAATAACAATAGAAGACGAAAGCGGCTGTGGGCTGCGCGCGAGGAGGCAGCGGAGTAATCCAACCACGTATGTACGTCACAAGGATGCCTCCGCATGGTGGCGCCACGGTATGTCCTCGCGCCCAATACGATTTTGAGGCACCCCAAAAGGGACGTTGTTCGTTGTCACGGTGTGCATTATCAACACTGTGCGTGCCATCCGGCACAGTTGTGTGTGAAGTATTTCACTTGGATTCTGAAGTTTTTGCCACGCAGCATCTGTAAGCCGGTCCTGTCAGAAATTGCTGCATTTCACGGGATTTGTGGAGTACGTGCTGCATGCAGCCTGAATCGCCGTCAGACTAGGAAGGACCATTATTTCACTTGTCATTCGCGTGAACGACGTGCGACTCGCAGCTTCTATGTCGCGAGTATAGTTGTGCGAGTATGTTGCTAGTAATACATCCTTATGCAGAGTATTAATTTCCATACAACTACGAGACAAATCTATATGATGCTTATTAACACAATGTCGCGATTTACCCCTTACGTGAACGTTACGCGAACATAAGGCTCCCAAAATGTTCCACGAGCAGGAGACCACAGGACGGTGTATATAGATGCACAGTGTATAGAGAACCTGTATACACGATGCGTGCAGTTCTTGCATGTAGAACAGGCCCGATAGCCGGTCCAATGTGCACTCTCAAGTAGAACAACTTCCGAGGCAAGACGATTTGCAGAGAGAAATAGGAGCACGTGGCAGGCGACAACGCGCGCCATTTTTGTTTACGGTGAAAGCAATGATCAACTAGTCCTATTTCTGTTTTGCAAAGAAACCAAGAGTTAGCTCAGTAAGGGATGTTAAAAAAAATGAGTACCTTCGTGTCAGCAAGCCACGGTCGTGTTTTGCATGTGTAACGATGTTAGTTGTTAGTCGCACGAAAGGTTTCCTCTTGCTAACATGCGCTCCCATGCATAGTCGACACAGCAGTCATTTAATACGTCCATGTCAGATGCACTCAAACATCGCTTTCGTTAAAGACTACAGCTAGAAGAAATGCATTGTTTAATACAGCAACGGTGAGACTATAGCATTCGCGTGCGTGTACTGCACGACGATGTCGCGCGTGAATTCGGAGCACGTGCCGATGACAGGAGTATGCAAGACGACATGGCTTGAATCGACAATGAGTATGCCGCAGTGGGGCCCCGCCATAGCAGCCGCAACGGTCCCTATGGCGTATGGGTGAATAAGGAAAACTTATCACTGCATGACGTTTTCATCACACGCTCCTGACATGTACAGTTTTCACGATAGCTGTATATGTTAGCTGTATACGAGAACGTTGTGGACATATAACACTGTTTAAACGAAGGACGCACCGGGAAGAGTGGCACTTGAGGAATTTAAGGACGAGGTGGGTTTTTCGCATTTAGCTTAGTAGGTCATGTAGCTTATTGCGATGTGTACGTGATCAGTGTGATAGTGAACGAGGCAGATTTCAGAAATACGAGAGCAGAAAAGTAAAAAAAAAAAAGAGAAAGGAAAATAATACAATTTTAGCGGTATTGGGCGGCGTCGTGGCGTTTAAACGGGATCTCGAAAACAACAGCTTTCAAAGCGATAAAAGAAGCGGCTGCAATATAGAGTTGCGGGAGGAAGTCGCGTAATTTTGAACAAAAAAAGCGAAGTGCTGGCTAAGCACATCAAAAAGAAAAGGCAAGTGGCGCATGCGTACGGCGAACGGAAATCGCTGCTCGAAACGAGCCACCGATATATGACGCTGCTGTGTATGTGAAGGTCGCTGGAGCACGCCCGGCTTTGCACCTGCAGCGGCGTAGTATACAGTGCGCTCATGCACGGACGAAAGGTGTACGCAGTTTATACAAGGCACCGGTGTTACGACAACCAGACCAGGCGCAGTTTAAAAACTATGGATGCGCACGAACGGGATGCCTGTCTGCGGCAGTCAAACCATGAACTTACGCGTCCAAGTTTAATTATTAAATTGCAGAGCACATATCACTTGTTCTGTGGTAAGCAGTTGGCGTGGTGACCTCCAGCGTTCAGGATGTGGAGTTTACGTCCTAAAATCACGATACGATTATGGAAGACGCCGCAGTAAAAGGGCTTCAGACATTCGAGAATGTGGTGTTAAGGTGTACTAGCATTGCAGGTAATGAGGTCTTCAGCATTTTACCGCCACCGAGATGCGAATGCCGTAGCCGGAATCGAAACCGCAACCTTTGGGCCAGCAGGCAATCACCGGAACAACTGTTCCACCGAGGCGGGCGCGAACTGGCACGAAATAAGAAATGGTCATGGGAAGAAATCCACGGGAAACCAGCCGTATGCGCGGTGGCGCTATAGTTGTTGAAAAGTGGGCCAGACATTTTGCCAGTATTCGATGGGTAGCTGAGCTCCACCGAAAATAGTAACCGATCAAACTACGTATACCGAGTCGCGATACCCGTTTTAGAAGTTTCTGGTCCGATGAAGCGTAGAATGCTTTGGTGCTTACAAATCGACCCTCAGGCGTGGCAGTCTGCACACCCCGAACTGTAGAGAAGAAAAGCAACCGCGACTGTCTTGCCAAGATCATGCACGAGGCTATCATATCATGTCAGGGTAATTTAGTGTAAAATCAACGCCGTAGTTATTTTATGCTGCAGAAGACAGTTGAAGGTTGTTGTGGTAAGTTAATAACAACGTTTTCCGTGTGCAGCAGTTACCGCTACCTGGAAAACGTGGAGCCATGAAATTAAGTAGGGAATCCGAGGGTGTACAGGAATGTCTGGTGTGCACTGACTGTACAAAGTATATGACGGGCATTGAACAACAGAGGAACACGTAGTGGCATTGAAAACCAGTCATAAAATCATTGGGCCACAGAAATAATCGAAGATACAATCTGGCGCGCGTAAAACAGTGCTGGAACCATTCAGCGAGGAGGAACGAGGTACAATTACAAAGAGCCAAGAAGCTACGTGAAACTTGCTGGGTGTAGCAAGCAATGCCCCTTAGCCGTAGTCATCTGGGTGGGGCTATTTCTTAGCGAAGCTTAAAGCCAGAAATGCCGATGGCGGTGCGCACGGATCGAAAAGACTGCGAGTAACTATAAATAGATGTGGCAGACCACGTCGTTTGCACTAGTGGTTTTTTACGAAACACTGAAGCGCCGTCTGCTGATGCGCAGCTATTTCGCTTTTTTTTTTTTTGCGACACTATCTTTGTTGTGCACGATAATGCGCAGGCTGGCAGTCAACAGGGCGGAACGCCAGCGTGCGATTATAGTGATTGCGGCGAAAGCCAGGGGTAGCGGGCTATAACGGTAGCCATGGAAACAGGCAACCGGGGTCATCCAAAGCCAACTGTGTGCGTGGAAATTGTTGCGACTGCTCTTACAGGACAAAAGAGCAACACCTGCGGATGCTTTGCTTCCGAGAGCAAGGCCTGACGTCAGTGCACGTGTTGTAGGCAGATGGTACTTACTTGAAAAAAGAATATAAAAATACAAAACAGAACTATGACGGCATCAGAGTAATTCTGACTGTTTAAAACACGCGCGTAATGTAAATCTGCGTATCTTACTCTGCAACATTAGGAACAGTGCCCATGTGGTTACACATCACTCAAATGGCAAACATAAATCGTTTAAACAACCAAAAATATGTGTACACACGTAAGTAAAAAAGAAAACGAAATTCAGTTGCTAAATAGTTAGGGGAACGATGGGCAGCACACGACCTTTCTCGTAATTCGGTCGCCCTTTGTTAAGAATGCCCCTGAGGCCCATCGTGAAGCATTTAAATGGTACGTCTCACAGTATTTAGACCACATCAGTATCAATGTTCAAATAATGAAGTCAAGGCTGCATATATCGAAATGGTACGTACTTAGAAGCTCGCAAACGTGGGGTAATACTTAAGCAGCGATACGGAGCAAAGCAACTTGGCCTATGGGCTTTTAGTGCTACCTGCGATCACTACAACGTAGGAACGATGCTAAAGTTGTATCGAGAAGGGACCAAATTGAGCCGGTGTGCAGGACAGTTCGAGAGTGCGTAGTGCAGAATAGCGCAAGCAATGGAAGTGTCAAAGAAGGAAGAAAGGAGATGTTCAGTCAGTCGAAAGGCTGGTCCCTCCCTGTGTTGTCGGTGGCAACTTTAGATTGGGAAGCGCGGTCACTAGTGGAGGGTTTCAAGAATGTGAACCATCGTTACCGTCCACCAACATCGCACACTACTCGGGCTCCTATAGCATTTCGCGTCCATCGAAATGCGACCGTCATGGCCGAGATCGAACGCGCAACCTCAGAGCCAGCAGCCAAACACCTGAGCCGCAACAACACTGACTGACAGGTTTTTGGCATAAAGCAAAGCAACGTACACGTAATGTTAGTCTTTCGCTCAGATGCATTTATTAAGAAGAGCTGAAACAAAATGGCAAATAAAAATTGCCACTTGTCGGCCTGAGTATAACCGAAGCACACGAACTTAACTAGCTTTGAATGACGTACCCTCTGTTCGATTGTGGTCTCTGAACTGCGGACATTATGCTGAAAAGTGTCAAGAGCTATAGAGCAGACAGGCAATTTTCGTGCAGGAGCTACCGTGGGAACCACTTTCATGTTTATTCATAGACAAAAACACAGATAAAGAAAAAAACGGCGTGAGGCAAGACTAATCGTTGTCGTCATTTTAGGGCATAATCTTGGGTACGATTACAAAACGTGTATGTAATCTGTGGCAGCCTAGCCCACGGCCGGACTAGAAAAGTGGCACGCGCGCACTCTAGCCCAGCCGTGCCTAGCCTTGAGAATTCTTACGATTTGTCCAAGCACGCGCAGATGTGTGCCATGGAAAATAGCACCGAAGTCGTAATATATTGATTGATATTGATATGTGGGGTTTGAAGTCTAGAAAACAACCATATGATTATGAGAGACGTCGTAGTGGAGGGTTCCAGAAATTTCAACCACCTAGTGTTCTTTAACGAGCACCAAATTGAGCACACGGGCCTACAACATTTCCGCCTCCAGTCGTAATATATTAAGTAAACAGGAAAATTGATACCAAGTTTTTTTTTTAATTTGAAATTCAGCTTCTTGGAAGAAAACAGGCACTGTTTCCACACTGCAGTGATGCTGCAGAGGAAGGGTTTCCCCGTTTTGTGAACGCTTTGCACAACAATGAACACCAATGTTCCCGACGGCCTTCGTACGTATCCGAAGGAAGACCAAGGAGCGGCAACCCCACACTGTTTACAGTAGAACCCAGGAAGGCTAAGAGGGATGCGCATAGGTTACATGATTCGGTCGAAAAGCCGCTTCAAGCTTGCGAGTGCGCTCAATGCTATTAGCGCAGAACGGCAACAACTTATTTTTGCGCGGGAGCTAGCTGCCACCGTGGGAAGCACTTGAATGGTTGTTATCAAAAAAAAAAAAAAAAAGCGGGAGGAGAAACGGTAATTAGCGAAAGATGAAGTCTCTCCCAAATGACTAGCACCATGGCTGCTAGCAGCTTGCGCGCAATAAAATTCATCACCGAAAAAAAAAGGGGGGTGGGGTGCGTTCGGCTTTACGCAGAGAATCAAGTTGACATGAGTAATAACGTGACACGCGTATGCGCTTCTTGAAGCTCATCTATTGAGCACCTATTTAACGTCTTCACTTAGCAAAAGCGATGCCTAAGCAGAATCAGTGATGACAATGTCTATAAATCAGGGCTTTTGACGGTCACTCACTTCATTAGCAACTATGTTTACTCTTTTCTCGACTCCTGCTATGAATAGCGCCGGGTAGAACTGATTTATTCGTGTGAATTCCCGTCCCTAAATTATTCCGAGCTGAAAATGTTGACGCTACTATGCCTGCGCTCTTCATTTGACACCCATAGTTCGCCGCTGTTCCTGCATATTTGACGTCACGAACCAATTAATATGTTAAAGCCTTCACCTCTAATTTTTGCTAGTGCTGGATGTTCCCTTGACCTTACAGAATGGTGTTTTCACAACAGAAATCTCCCGTTTAGTCTGGATAATTAAATTAATCGATTATAAATATCTTGGTCGGTGCTATGCTTACCTCCTGCACGAAGAACAATTGCATGAAGACAGAGCCCGGCGCATAGCACACAGCACGACGCTCCACGGTCCGTGTTACGTGCAACACGCACAGCAGCACAAGTAGAGACCGGGATAAGCACCGGCACGCGATTCCCGAGTGCATGGCGTCTGCTACGAGGTCACCGGCGCTGTTCAACAAACACGGTCACGCCCACCGCGTCTCTCGCTGCTGCAACGGGTGACCCGTCGCTGCGACTTCCACTACGCAGCGCCGCCAAGTCGTCGCTGTCACGCCGCCAAGTCGTCGTCTCGTCGCACAGCCGTCGCCACGGCACCGGTGTCGTCGTCGTCGTTCTGGAGCAGCGCTGTCCTGCTTTCTCCGCTGCCTGTCGCGGTCGCGGCCATATTTAAAGCCTCGCCCGCGCCCTCTTTTGCGTACGTCACGTTGAGCCGAGCTGACGGGAAAGAGGGCACGCTACTCTCTTCCGTGCCAGAACAACCTCCTCCTCTTCCGGGTCGGCGTCTTTGTCGTTTGCATGATTCTCGGTTTTCCCCGCTTCGTTGCATGATTTGTCGTCGTTTTTCGCCCCGTCGCCGTGGCTCACACCCTCTGTGGGGGACTGGCCAAGAGTTGGGGTGTTTTATATATTAGAGCACAGCTGTCATGCTCGTTAGTTTGATTGTGTTAAAGATACAAATAAATTATCATCATCATTAACTCAATGACTACACCAGTTTTGTGTACAGATGTTCAACTAGAGAGACTGAAACGTGCTCACTAGCTCTGCAGGGACCCAGCCTTACGCGACTAAGTGCAAGCTGTGCTAATTTTTATTGAAAATTTAATGATGGGGTAATGTAAGGAGTAGATATGTTAAAATTTAGAGATGAGATAACACTTGAAAAAAAAAACAAAAATCCTTCATCAAGCTTTGTTGGGCATAAAAAATGAAAATGTGTGTTTTATACGCCTATTAGTATACAAAGAAAGACAGGGCAGCCTCATAGCAGGGTAAACTGCTGGTTTACTTAAGATATTCTATTTAGAGGGGGTTTTCTGTTCTTTCACAATTAACTTTTTCTTTTTGTAACTGTTGCTGAACGAAATTTCTGTACAAGAATGAAGGAGGACAGGGTTTGTGGGACTCTCCAAGTACATATAAATACTTTTTACACACTGCACACACCTTCTTGAAGTTTCAAAAACGTATATTGAGGGCACCATTGTAAATGGGTAATGACAAATCAATTAATCGTTCACTAAACGTACCAAGGAACGACGTGTTCGTATTCATTTATTTATTACTTAAGAATTATTAAACAATTAGGTAAATAATAAAATAATTAGTTGGTAAAGTCTAAAATATTGAACAATAAGTATTAATTAATTATCATAGTATCCACCGTGCCCTAGGGCATTGCAGGAGGAGGGAGGACATACAATATTTTAATACAGAACTCACATGTCAACACTTCAACAATACAATCAAAAGGCAATATACTGCGCATTTCCGTAGTGGCACATGAGTACCCATTGTAAAGCAGGTTCAGAATGCCGTTTAGCACTGCAGAGTCTGCAGTGATCTTGTTTTTAATATTATTATTCTTACTCAGACCAGATGACTCAGAATGTAATAATAATAATAATAATAATAATAATAATAATAATAATAATAATAATAATAATAATAATAATAATAATAATAATAATAATAATAATAATAATAATAATAATAATAATATGAATAATAATAATAATAATATGAATAATATGAATAATAATAATAATAATAATAATAATAATATCGATGAAGTTGTCTTCTAGTTTAAAAAGTATATCTTCAAGAGCTGCATCAATCATCATGGCCGTTTGACCCAGTACACAAGAATAGAGGTTTCAATTTTTTTAGTAATCTCGTTTAGCAAGTACGAGGCATTTTTTTTTTCTGTTTTCTCTTTCTTCATGCATAACACTATCAAGTTGCGTGCTTTACTCAGACAAGAAACTCGCCCATTGTGGCGGATGCTGTTACATTAACTGAGTACCAGGTTGCGAGTTCGATTGTCAACGTCAGTGGCTACAATTCAATGCGCGCTGATGAAAAAGCGCTCATGTCGCTAGCACTGCACGCTCTTTGACGAACACCGAGCTGTCAAAATAAATTCTCAGCTGGCCAACCCTGGACCTATATGAAGAACAAATTTTGATGCTTTGGCACGGTAATAACTGTGGGTGTTATATGATGAAGCTCTTTCCAGGGTTTCTAGATTCAGTATATATTTTTGCAGTATACTATTTTCTTCGAAGTTGTTTAGCGTGATTTACGAGCGAAACAGAATCTCAGATAGTTTCTTTATATACACCATTTTTGCCTTGATAAATAGATGAGCATAGACATGCGATGCGTTCTCTATACTGAAAGGGTAAGGACACCAGTTTCCAGGCTGAGTTTATTCCTAACGAGTCTCCCTCATACAGAGACGGCTCTCAGCAAGTATGAAGCTCGGCCAATGCTGATGAGATATTTCGTCAGTCGCGTCAATTTTCGCATGGTGCACCTACTGACATTGACACTGGCGTGACGTCATGGCTACCGAATCAATTCTGGTGAGTTCACAAACCAGCATGGCTAGCCGTGTTTTGGTACGTCACGTACAAAGCCCCGCCACGGTGGTCTAGTGGCTAAGGTACTCGGCTGCTGACCCGCAGGTCGCGGGTTCGAATCCCGGCTGCGGCGGCTGCATTTCCGATGGAGGCGGAAATGTTGTAGACCCGTGTGCTCAGATTTGGGTGCACGTTGAAGAACCCCAGGTGGTCGAAATTTCCGGAGCCCTCCACTACGGCGTCTCTCATAATCATATGGTGGTTTTGGGACGTTAAATCCCACATATCAATCAAAGTCACGTACAAAACATAACAGGTGGCTTTTTACGCGTCACTAACGTAGCCATGGTTTTGGAAAGGTCATGGTATTTAGCGCAAGCACGTGAGAGAGAGAGAGAGAGAGAGAAAGAAAGAAAGAGAGAAAGTACAACTTCATTGTTTATGTCTAGTGCAGACTCTGAAGCTGCTCCAGGCCAGGGCTGCTCTCACGTGGGGAATGACAGCTGTATAGCCTAAAAAAATTCCGCCATATCCACGAAGTGAATGATGATGAGTGGGCGAAGCTCCGGAGGTAAACCTGGTAAACCATGAATCCTCTGTACATTTTGCCCACTCGATTTTATTACATCGCTCCCCCTAGCGTACGTCGCCGCACTAAATCGAACGATTGCCTTCAACCAATGACACGCGCCATATGTGACATCATTCCTATTTTATAAGATCTCGCGTCTTTCATCAACTACAAGTACCGCTTTCTAGTTTATAACATCTTGCATCTTTTCATCATCAGCTACAAGTACCACCATCTAGTAAACACTACAAGAACTAAACGAGAGGTGGCTACATACAGGAGACGGTACCGCCATCTAGTGAACACTGCAAGAACTAAACTAGAGGTGGCTACATACAGGGGACGGTACCGCCATCTAGTGAACACTGCAAGAACTAAACTAGAGGTGGCTACATACAGGCTACAGGGGACGCACAGCCCACGCCCTAAGGAGCTTCGCCCCTAAAAGTTTTGTGGAGAAACTTCACAGTTATCCCCGAAAAGGGCTTTTTGCTCCTTCTAAAGGCGGAATGCGCGCAAAAGATTGCACACGGCATAGTGAGGAGGGGCACTTTCCTCCTTGTGGATTAAAGCACCAGTTTTTTTTTTTTGAGTAACTACAGTAATGTTCACACCGCGCGCAAACGACCCATCGGTGTCAACACAACCTTGTTCCCTTCAGAAGGTGCGTAGCGTGGTGTGGTGTAGTGGTTAGTGTACGCGCATGTCGACTGAGTGGTCGTGAGTTCGAATCCCATCTGTTTGCAGCATATTTTCTGAAGTTTATTTCTCAATGTGACGCTTACAGATCAATCGTACATCTAACTCAAATGTCAGGACGCACTGCGAAAGGCTGATTGAACCAACCAAAAACCTGGTTTTTCCTTTGCTAACAGTTGCTTCTTTGAGGAGTAACCGCGCGTTCTCGCGGTTACACCTTTGCAGTTACTCCCAAAAGAGTGCAATGGGTGTGGCAAGTAAGTTACTCCTCTAAAGGAGCAGTCTCGATACCCTTTTCCTCCTTTACTTCTTAGAGTGATACCAGCATTATCACAGGCGCACTGGACGAGAAAGCTTACACCGTGTCGTGAGGTTGGGGTACAGTAGAAACCAAAACTAGGTTTCGATTCATTTCTCAGGGGAACTCATCATTAGAAGTACATTTCCTGGGCTCTTGAGGATTTCGCTTTTTATTTGACGCACGAATGAATCATGGGGGCTGCTTGCACTATATAGTGTGTCAAAGGCTGGAAGCAACCATGGATCTATTGTTCGGCCTATAGCTAAGTTTTTCTATATAGTAATTCCAAGCTTTAGCTAGAGATGCTAAGTTTTTGCTAGTACTAGGCTCCGTGGTACTAGGCTACTAAGTATGGCTATAGACTTGGTTGTTCTCCCCCGGTTTCGGTGGCTTTCCAACACCACACATGGATCATATGGTTTAGTCGGAACATGTCACGCGACTATAGTAATTACCTGCTTTTAGTCACGTGACTAGATACCTTCAAGTTTCGGCGGGCAGATGTCACATGAACCTGTTACCTGAAGTAACATTATTTTAGTCGCGTGTTTTTGGTCCCGCAACTAGTTATGTGATGTCACGTTATTTATACTGACGCAGTAGACTCGGCAATCACAGTTTCACGCCGGATAAGTTGGCACACGTGTTGTGGGAAGTTAAAGAGGTCGAAGCAAGCGTGTGTTGGTTCGTGGTGATGATCATGCCTGCTCGCACTACCCGGCGCCATGAAAAAGCTCCGCTCTAAAAAACAAACCAAATAACTGAAAATTTTTGCTTGAAGATCCCTTTAAAGGGAGCCAACTATCAACGCAGCGCAAGCAACACGCCCCTGAGCACGCGGCTGACAGGGTTTCATTGCAGCTATTTAGGAAGGTGCACGGTAAGCATAAACTGCGTGAAACAGTTCAGTATGCTTGTTGTGAACCAACTCCGTGAATGATAGGTACCATGTGTCCTCGTTTACCCTTCGACACTACCGTTCCTGTAGACACCGCATCTTTTGACTGCACTGGACACACAGATTGTTCTCATCCAATCTGTTTCATGTGTGTCCTAGTTGCGTTGCTGTCGTGTTTACGTTCAACAATTATTTTTTCTAGGACGAGTTGGCATTTACTGAAGGACATGATGTTTTGGGACAAAACTCGTATATAAAAAGTTGAAAGCCGACTCTCGCACTTCTTTTTGCCTTTTAGTGTTTCTTTCCGAGTTTAGCGCTACATTATCACGGCCTCCTTTCGATATATAAAATTGAGGTATTGGGCACCGATGTATTTTTTGAAAAGGAGTAATCTGAAACGGCATGGCATAAAATGATCTCGATCAAGTAGGAGAACAAGGGCTGAAGCACTTCTTGAGGACTTCATTTTCTACCCCCAGTAAGTGGATGAATTTTCTAAACACGGTACTGTTCGATTGATGGCCGATCCCCTGGAGTGGGTTGCGCCAAGATGATGAGGAACCAAGCCAGCAACTTTCGGTAGATGCCAAGAACAAGAAAGCACTTATGACAATCCAGAATTGTGCGCATTATGCCAGGAAGAACCACTGCCTCTTCAAGTCTAGTAATCACCATTACACCCATGTGACGAGGCATGGCATGGACGGAAGCACAAGGACGATGCTAACTTCATCGCAGAATATTGCGTTACCGTACATTGGACTCCTTTGGGCTTCTTTTACCTGCTAATTCAAACCCAAATGAAATGTTTCTATCTATATGAGTCAAATACAAATTTAACTCCTGTTTATCGATGGTATTGGGCCATATAGTTTTTGGCAGAATATAGATTTGATGTATTTAGGAGACAGGAACATAATGGCAAAAATTGTTTGAGCAGTCTTGACCGTATCAACAGTAATAATAATGAGCGGTTTTTCTTTTTTTTCTCTAGTTTCAGGTAAAGTGCTTTTCCCGTGAGCTCAGATTTTGGTGCACGTTGAAGAACCCCAGGTGGTGAATTAAAGTGCATTTGGTTCTTTTAGGGAAAACAAAAACACCACAGTTTGAGCCAGAATATTGGAGGCTTTCTGCAAACTATCCATGGGAATATTTATGTTCTGACACAACAGCTTCCTTTTGCGCACTCTGTTTCACAGGAATGGTTGTATGTTTTCGGAAAGACACATATTAATTTACTTTTCTTAAATTGTTCTTTCTTTATAGGTTTTGAATGGAAGTCACCCTTAGCTCGTAATCGTCACTTCGTTGTCTGACGGCGTGCTCCTCACTGATGATTTCTTAGCAAAAGAAAAATATAAAGGCAAGATATAAAAAAGAATAGAAGGCACGGAGAACAACTTCTGACTGTCATTTATACCAATGACTTCGTTGAAGCTACAAGTTGCGCCGAGACGGCGGCATAGCATCTCATTCCTGGATTGGATTTGTGGGGTTTAACGTCCCGAAACCACTGTATGGTTATGAGAGACGCCGTATAGAGGGCTCCGGAAATTTCGACCACCAGGGGTTCTTTAACGTGCACCCAAATCTGGGTACACGGACCTACAACATTTCCGCCTCCATCGGAAATGCAGCTGCCGCAGCCGGGATTTTATCCCGCGACCTGCGGGTCAGCAGACGAGTACCTTAGCCACTAGACCACCGCGACGGGGCAGCATCTCATTCCTATACTTCATTATTGTGTGTGCAAACAGCTGAAGGCTTAGCAGAGAGAGACCTCTCCAGATATTATTCTGCGATACTACACTTAACTTGAGCCTTGCAACCTTATGTTGTAGCTGGATCGGTAGGAGTATAAAGGTGCACCTGTGAACATTTTATTGCAGTGTGAACGGCTGCAAGCAAACTGCATCACCATGGTGCACATCTGGCATCTGGGCACGTTGGTATTCCATAATTAAGAACAGTAAAAGCGCACTAAAACGGGGACACAAAGACGGCACACACACGCTTACACGCACACGTGCACGCGCACGCACGCACAGTGCGACTTTCAACATCTTTATGTTATTTACACTTGTTTCAGTGTGCTGTTAAGTTTTCTTTTTTAACACTGTAGGACTTATCGATATGGAGTAGCCGAGGTAATATAGACCTCAACCTATCGACTGCAAGACAGTTGAAGGGAACCTTGCGTAATGCCGTCCTTCGGATTGGAAAGACTTTGCTGGGCTGGTCCAAGGTGAATCTCATTCCTTCCAGACGCACTGACACAGCTTACTATGCCGCGGAGGACCAGTGCCTAGATACGGCAGCCGGCCCCCGCAGGTCGCGGGAGTGAATTCCGAGCCCGGCGGCAGCATTTTCGAAGAAGGCGAAAATTATTGAGGCTTAAATTTAGGTGCACGTTAAAGAAACCTGTTATCTGGCTGAAATTTCCGGAGTCGTCCACTATAAGGCATTTTTCATTATCACATTGTGGTTTCGTACTTTAAACTCCAACAATTATTGCTATTATCACTTGCTATGCATGATGGCAATATATGTAAATTAAAGAAAAAAATGTGATTCATCCCTTTGATATAGAACCCCTCTGACATAGAAAGTAAGACACGTCTTCACAAAATCAGTTCAAGGTTTATTACACATTCGTATGTAGTGTCTATTGGTGTTTAGTGGCTAGAACTTTTAGATGTTGATGCGGCCATGTTGATACCCGGTGGCTTATTTTCGCCACGACAATCAATGACTCGCGACTAGTATACACTTCCCGGAGACACTGCGCGTACCTGATTATCGCACAAATCTCACTTCAACTTGAGCGTTCGTAAACCGTACAAGCGAAAGCAAACGTGTTTTCATTCAATTGTTTCGGAAGTCATGATCTGCTGCAGCGAAGGAGCGTAATTTGCGGGTCGGCGACCGTCATGCGGATATCATGTGGTGTGCAGCGTCGTGTTATCGAGCACGCTTCGGTGAAGATACGATTCATTTCCGTCACGCATCGGTGTCTGTATGACAGCCACTTGGGTCGCGATGCGCTCAACTTCGTAAATGCGAGAGATGAGGTCTCAGCTCGTGCCGTCAGTGCGCGAATATGTCCCGCTTCTCCCTGGCATGTTCATCGCTGCACCGAAATTATTTGTGCGGCATTCATCCGTTGGCGCCATTATATTTCAGCGGGGCTTAAGGCAGAAGTTCTCGTAGTCGGTACCATCGCACTCGTATCAGTGAATGGCGGAAATGCACTGTTGTTGCATATCGACGCTGCGCTACATTGCCCACGCAAGCACAGCGCGAAAGATGCAACTGCGTCGTCAGCGCAACTGCGTCTCAGCGAGTCAAAGCACGCAAATGCGTCGTCAGCGAGTCAAATCAGTGCGTAGATCGCGTCGCAATTACAGACTGCGTTTGCGGTCTGCGAAATCAGCCCCAGCAACCTTGTCGGAGCTGGCTGTGAAGGCAGCACTACACTTTGGCTGTGTTCCAATTCTTAGACAGCACGTAGGCAGTCTACGAAGACTGCTTAGACAACGGAATCGAGCCCATGCTGTCCGAGAAATGGAACACATTTAGACTGCTTTTACGCGACAATGCGCCACCTCGCTTCGAAAAAAAAAGCTAAAATAAACAAACGTAACAGTTGTATTTTCTGGCTTATTTCGTGTTGAAATAAAAAAAATCAAATAAACGTTACTCACACTGAGCGTCTGGAAAAGCGTCAGCTTGTGTGCAGACGACCATTCCGACGATATTCCCGTTTATCTGAGCGATTCGATGAGGCGCCATCTTGTTTAGACAGCAAAGTAGCCTGCATCGTATTTGTCTACGATGCGGGCTTCTCGGAGCTGTCTATTTTGCTGGCTTCGTGAGAATTGGAATAAGACTTAAGATGGCGCCGTTCATTTAGCTGTCTATTTAGCCGTCTTCTACGGTGAGTATTAGAGCACAGCCTTTGTTTCAAGTAGGGCCGACGCCACTTAGACGTACTTGTATGCATTACATTAAGCACCACACTTGCCTATAGGCTATCGGTAATCTTTCTGTTATACCTCCATCATTCTAAATCTGAACAGTAAATTTCAAAGCCACTCGATTCTTGGCCGATCCCCCACAGTGGGTATGCGCCACTAACAATAGGAGAACAACAACAACAACACTTAGACGGTGTTGGTGGGCTCTTTGATGCCACAGCGTTCGTTAGAATGCTGAAATCGAGGTGCCAAGGGGCTTAGACTATACCGCAGCGTTCTCTACCTGTGTTAGTTGGCGTAGTAATGCAGTACTTCTCTTGTCAGCTCTCAGGCGGCGGCACCACTCCTACGCACGAAGAGCAGGGTTACACTAATAAGGAGTGTGGCACATTAGGCGCGTATGAAGAGATTCTGAGACATGGGGCGATGTCCCAGTCAATTAAGCGCGCGGTTCCTACTGTCGCTCATCAAGAAATTGTGAGATAGATTCCCGGTACTCTAAAATTGCGAAATTTTTGCTTGTGGGTAAAATCTTTACATACTGCTGATGTAAAATTTAACAACGTAATGTCCGTGACAGAAATACGCCAGTAAAGACTTCGTGGACCCCGACATGATCAAAATCGGCAGATCCCACGTACAGTGGGAATCGATGATATGCGAATCACGTATGAGGGAGGTTGATATGCCACTTTAAAATAAGCACAACGTTACGAGGCCGACGTAAATTATGCCGTACATGACTTCCATGTCATGATCTTCATGTTTGGACGTGTCACTTACCTTCGTCATCTATTCACGTCACCCGGTACCAGATTTGGCTTATGTGGAGCTAGCGAAGCGGCAGTGAGCGTGCTGTAAGCGTAGCATCTAGTCGAAGTGTTACATGACGCGAATGCCATGATTATCATGTTTGGACGTGTCATTTACCTTCGTCGTATATTCACGTCCCGTGATACCAAATTTGGTATATGGGGAGCTAGCTAAATGGCCGTGAGTGCATCAAGAACGCGGTATGTTGTCATATTTTACATGACATGCATATCATGATTATCATGTTTAGACGCGTAATTTACTTTCGTTGTCCCTTCACGTCTTGTATTAGCAAATTTGGAATACATGAAGCTAGCGTAACGGCCTCGCCCCGCCGCAGTAGTCTAGTGGCTAAGGTACTCGGCTGCTGACCCGCAGGTCGCGGTATCAAATCCCGACTGCGGCGGCTGCATTTCCTATAGAGGCGGAAATGTAGGCCCGTGTGCTCAGATTTGGGTGCACGTTAAATAACCCCAAGTGGTCGCATTTTCCGGAGCCCTCCACTACTGCGTCTCCTATAATGATATGGTGGTTTTTGGACATTAAATTTCACATATCAATCAATGGATTACATGACACACATCTCATAATTTTGATGTTTGCACCAGTCGACATACCTTCGACATCCATTCACGTCACGTAATACCGAATTTGGAATATGTGAAGCTAGCAAAACGACCGCGAGCGCACCATGAGCGTGGCGTGTAGTCATGATTTACATGCAATGCATGTGATGACTTTTACGCTAGGGTCTGCCACTCTATGTTCGCCATGCAGTCATGTCATCGCATGCCAGTTTCGCAATATGTCATGTGAACGAAACAACCGCAAGCGCAGCAGGACCAGGAAATGTAAATCATGACATTCATGACATACATGTCACAATTGTCATGTTATGACTATTCAGTTATGCTCGTCATACAGTCATGTTATGCTATACCAAATTTGGTATCGATACCGTTATCGAAATGGCCAGGAGAGCTAGAAGTAATACGGGGCTATAGATAGACGAATACGCTCTAACTCACCAAAGTTCGGTAAACAAAGCTTGGCATTTAAAACACTTTCACGTTAAAAATAGAGTTCTGGGGCACCTCGGTGATACCCAGGCAGAAAATACATTATGACATTCACTAGGTCGGACGCGTAGGCAAAGGCGTGGAAACATGCGGAGCCGAGTTTGGAGCCAGATGGACAGTCAAGATTTTCTTCCCGTGAAGCTGCCGGTGGCGAGCTGGGTTCCAGCCAGTGCGGCACGGGAGCGCTGCGATTTGTCACGCTGCTCTAGGACGCACTACGGCGGGCAGCTGCCAGCCCTGACAGGCGATTTGTACCGAGCACGGTGAAAGTACCGAGCCTCCACATAGACTGATTCCTGCGGCTTGCGAGCGCACCGAGGGATGGGTCTGCACCGCACGCAACCGAGGGATTCCTATCAACATTGAACCACTAGTAGGCTGCAGCAGCAGTGCGCAAACTCTGTGCCTGTGTGTTCGTGTGTGCAGGATTGATTGTTATCTCGAACAAAACATCCGAGCTGGGCAACTCCCGTGTATCTTTCACTACATTACGTTATTGTCCTTTTCAAATAGTATTGACAGTCCCATAACAATTAGAATGGTTCAGTATTCTTGAGACTCGTTAATAATACTAAAGAAGTTTAAAGAATTAGAAACACTAAAGCATCGCCTTTAAGAGTAGAACGCGACAGCAATATCCTGTTTTTATTGCGTACTTCAACCACTCAGTGGATGAACCTTTTCGAATTTGCTATGCACCCACTACCTGGCCTCATGGGAAGAAGTGCAGTAGCGTGTGTGCCTTTTGTAGCGGGTGACAGGCTTTAAACCACGAAGTCTTTATTATAATCGCACATTCTTACGCGCACTGACAACGGCCGCTTGTACCACGCATTATTACTGCAGTATTTTATGCTGTATTGTGAAGCGTGTTAAAGGACGCATGTGTTTGTACAGCATGAAAGTTACTTTCACTGCATTTCCAAGCAGAAGAAGCTATTTTCTCCGTAATCACAAGCAGACGTATGGTCGTGTGGTAGAACATCCGCTTGTCACGCAAACGACCCGAGTTCCATGATCCATCCCCACTCGGATTCAAACGACCCTCGTTGGATGCCTACTTTGAACCATAAATGTTTGTATAATTCATTTTATTGACATCTTTCTCGGTTTTTCGGTCATGCATAAGATGAATATTTTTCGCTCACAACGATGGAGATGCCGGAATTTCGGCTAAACGAGCTCTTTCACGCTATCGCGGTAAAAAACCGGGTTGAAACCATTACTGACACGGTATAGCTGAATCTCGCCGCAGTTACATCATGTTATACCCTGCTGTGGTATAAACAAAGCGCACGTGATTCACAAAGTGAACTGGAAAAGAGAGGTTTGCCATGTCATTCGTTGCCGAGTTTAGATGTGGCAGTGATGATGATGATGATGATCCTTGTTACTCTGGCGCACACCCACAAAGGGGGATCGGCCAAGAACCGGGCTTATGGTGTTTCAGACACAAAGTAATTTTGGACTGAAGAAAATTATATAGAAAGAAAAGCAAAAAATAAAAAAAGGAGTATATCTGAGCAGGGATCGATGCAGGCTATCAGATGCGATTTGAGACAGAGGTAAAGACAGAAGTAATTCTTTACACACACACACACACACACACACACACACACACACACACACACACACACACACACACACACACACACACACACACACACACACACACACACATATATATATATATATATATATATATATATATATATATATATATATATATATATATATATATATATATATATATATATATATATATATATATATATATATATATATATATATATATATATGGTGTTTAGGAACTTGGCACTGACAATATGAACGTAAAAGGATGGCTTCTTTTTTTTGTACTCGCTGATACCGTATACCGTGACCACGCGAAGCTATATATAGTAAAGGTCGTAAAGTGGAAGAGTCAAAATTACAAGGTGGCCTGCATTCAGACGTGCGGTTCCTAAAATGAATGCAAATCTTTAAAATTCACATTTATATATATGAACTAAATGACGTGCAACCAAAGCGTTTATAACGCATCATCTGAGTTCCAAACAGAAGAAGATAATGTTAGCGCTCAAAAGCGCCCTTGTTGTCTATTATAATGCTTTGTGTCATCATTGCTCCTGATGCGCGTTGCGATTAGCTATAAGATACGCGAGAGTGGCATGTACTACACGGGTGACTAACGAGCACTCTCAAGCATGACCCCTGCTTTGCGAATAAGAAGCACGTAATTACCGATACACGCTTGGCTTGACCAGACGTATTTTCGTTCAAGTGCATGAAAAATACCAACAATTAAGGCTCGTATAACTCTAATCGTTGCTTCATTGTTTGAGGCTTGTCTTTTATGCCAAAAAGAAAGCGTGTGCTGCTCATTGTAAATGTAGCAAGTGCTGTCCGTATCACCCACACTATATCACTGCCCTCCCTCGCACTTTTTCAATAGTAATTGAATGGTGCGTTAGCGCTATTAGCATCCAGATGTGAAAATGTCGTATTAGCTTGTTCTCAAAAGACATGCTTCCCTTAGCAGTGGTTACATGATATTCTATGCATCAATTCTGCGGCACTATACTTCTGTTCGCGTTAGGGAGACCACCCATCCCGTGACTCGCGTAACTGTCCCGCACTGAAGGCAATTGACCCGCGTTCCGCGAGAGGCATGAATATATTCGCAGATGTAGCGCATTTCATTAGTTGTTATTATTGTTCGGTAAAGCCCTGAGTACAGTAGTGTCCGTGCCGATGACACAACGGTTATGTTGCCGTAGGGCTGTTGACACGAAAATCGCGTGTTGGATCCGGGCCATGGCTGTCGCACTTAGATGGAGGTGAAAAACCAGAGGTCCTTGTGTTTACTTTGTGACGTCAGTGCTCTTTAAAGAACATTAGGTGTTCGTAGCCCTCTATTATGGCGTGCCTTATAATCGTATTGTGTTTTTGTCGCCAAAAAATCCCTGATATATATTGTTACTTGTGATTCGCGTCGTTGTTATACAAGAGCACCCTTGTGGCCCTACTACTATAAGTAATGAAAACAAAAGGCAGCCACGTTTCTCGACTCGTCTTAATGGTGGGCCACAGCCATGGAGGTGAGTGCCAAACCACGCCCTGAGGTGCCACAACCGGATCAAAGTAGAGCAGCGTATAGATGAAAAGAACGGCGGTCGATACTTTTTTTTTAACGTCCGGGATGGGTGTGCCCCGAAGCGTGGCGACGATCGAGTGACCGTGTTTCACCCGCGACGCTCAACGCGTGGTTTGCCGACACTCTCCAACGTTCCGCCGTTTTGCTCGCTGATATTCTGCTCTCGTAAGGCTCGCACCGAGCCCCGCCGCGGTGGTCTAGTGGCTAAGGTACTCGGCTGCTGACCCGCAGGGCGCGGGTTCAAATCCCGGCTGTGGCGGCTGCATTTCCGATGGAGGCGGAAATGTCGAGGCCCGTGTGCTCAGAATTGGGTGCACGTTAAAGAACCCCAGGTGGTCAAAATTTCCGGAGCCCTCCACTACGGCGTCTCTCATAATCATATGGTGGTTTTGGGACGTTAATCCCCACATATCAATCAGGCTCGCACCGAGAATAGGCAGTTCGCAAGGATGGTCCACGGGACATACCTTGAGCACAATAAGTTGGGATCGATGTCAAACTTTCAAATAGAGATTTAAGCGAAACTAACAAGCAAGCAGGTCAAATGAATAAATTTTGCGGGAACGAAACCACAGTTACTTCCACAACTATAAGCGTATTTTTGGAAGAGGAAAATGAAAATTAAGGTTTCATTGCCTAAAATTTAGCAACGAAACATTTTGCACATTGATATCAGTGTGAGGCTATAGATTTCAGTTCTTTTTAGATATTTCCGACATACTGGCTTTTTAAAGATCACAGACAAATCGTACTTCAAGCCTCTGATATCCTGAGAGGGGTATGTTCCTCATTTTTATCAATTAAATCAATTAAAAACTATGTGCGCCCTCGTGGACACCGTCAAAATATAAGACGTCGCAGCGAGTTGGTGCGAAAATTTCAAGGCGGCCTCGCTACTAGAGCTGTTTTATTTTAGCCCGTTCTCTTGTACCAGGCGTCTTCTTGATGCAAGCGTACTGATTTTGTAATTGTAAAAAGGGTGATTTACTAATATGAGAAAAATCGTTTTTTTTTGTATGGCGTCTTTTTAAACGGCTTACCTGTGCGCTTAGACTACGCATGCGCATAAGGCACAAATTTATCGCAGCATAAATGGCGTGTCTATTTCGCTTTTATAAGAAGCGTAAACACACGCACACGCGCACACGCGCACACGCGCACACGCGCACACGCGCACGCGCGCACACGCACACACTCACACACGCACACACGCACACACACACGCACACACACACGCACACACACACGCACACACACACGCACACACACACACCACACACACACCACACACACACACCACATACACACCACACACACACCACACACACACCACACACACACCACACACACACCACACACACACCACACACACACACACACACACACACACAAACACGCACAGAGAGAGAGAGAGAGAGAGAGAGAGAGAGTTCATCTGTAGAAAGGCATAGAGGTCGGCCTGAGTTACAGTTTGTTCGGGCATGCTACTTTACAATGGGAAAGGGGAAGAGGGTAGTTAAAAAGGGATGAATGAAGGTGGTAAAGTAGGGAGGCGAGAATAGTGTCCTGTTATGCTGAGGCAGATCTAAAGACGTGCATTTACTTCCGTGGCTTGTAAGAACGCTTGAACGACTCACATAACCACATTAGTGCGGCTGACGTCAGTTCAAGAACCTAACACAAACTGAGCTGCTAATGGTTTTAGGAGCTTACTCGGGAAGCTTCATATGCTCGCGCCCTGTCCGGCGGCATCGCATCGGTGTGTGCACCAGTGTTGCCAGTGCACACTCGTCCGGTCGCCGCTCCAAGTTGCCGCTCCAGTCACCGCTCCGGTGATTCCGACTATGGTGGCTAGCCACCATAATTCCGGCAATGCTCACTAGGTTCAGCGCCGCCACCCAAGGTGTTTTCAAAGCGTTGGGGTTAATGGGCAGTGAAGGCAAAATAAACTTAGTAGAAACTTGGTAGAAATAAACTTGGTAGAAATAACCAAAAGGAGGTTAACTGATTGGTGGCTACAATCAAGGTGCGAGTGAAATTCAATTATTCAACACATAGTGATAGTACTTAACTTTATGGCTAGGTGGCGTGAAACGCCACCCGATCTAAAGGGCACAGCCGGATACTTCCATCCATCCGTAGGTTTTCGATGGCCCGAGCTCTCGCATCCTCGCGACTACGTCCACTTCGTTCTCGTTGCTTCGTAGACGCAGCAGCACATGACAAGTTCCTACGATGAGTGTTACACATAGGTACTGATCAAATTCAAGGCAAACTTTATTGGAGATCAAGTCACCGATACTCGTATCTGTAAGTAATTTTGTCAGAAACAAGTATATTTTTATTTATAATTAAAGTGCGCGGGTTTCCTCCTCCATTCAAATAAGTGCGCGCGTGCCGCTCCTCTAGTTTGGAGGTGGCTGCGTACTGCTACAACGCACTGCTACTACATACATCGCGGACGCACGATCAACGGCGTAAGGAGCTTCGCCCCTAAAATAAAATACGTGGCTTTAAGCGCTAAATTACCGATCTTGTTATGAGGCATGCACGTTACGGAACAAAACTCCGGACTAACTTCAGCATCCGGGTTTATTTAACGTCTACAGAAATTAAGTACGTGATCGATATTGACCCCAAAAACATGTGGTGGCTTAGCGAGCAGCTGTGGTGGTGAATGTCTCGCCCTACTACGCTAGCACTTGTGGTTGTGCCCACACTTCACAACCAATGACCGAGTTCTCTGGCATATGTGTGCAATTCGGTTTGCTATTGCTGCCTTTTTTTTCTTCATTTTACGAGAATTTCGAGCTTTGTTCTTTTTTGGAGCCAAGCCGCAGGACGACTAAAGGAACGGCAAAACTGTGGCATAATTTTCGCACTCTTAATTGTGCACTCCTAACAAAAGAAAACAAAGGATTGAAAACGAAAAAAAAGGGAGGGAACGTTTAGCCAGCAACAGTCTTTTGTATGTAATCTACGTCACAGGAAGCACATAGAATAAAAAAGTGATGGATGAACCTTTTGCGTTTGTGAACGCAAACGTTCATGTTAATGATTTTGTGAGCTGTTCTGCTCCGTGTAAAATTTTACTCTTGTGATTTTTTATACTATGCGAGCTTTTCTGTAGCGTATTAAGTAAACATGGATAAATATAAATTTGTGTGCTTATTTCTGTTGCTATGGGAATGTTGATAACTTTCCGATGATGCGATGTGCGAGTATTATCCGGTGTCATATATAACCGCCAATCTTTTCATGAAAACAATTATGAAAAATGTGCATATTAAACCCCCATGTTGATATTTTATTTATTTATTTATTTATTTATTTATTTATTTCTGGTAGTCATCACCACAGAATCAACCACATCGGTGCGGGAAATCAGCTATACCAGTCAAAGTCCAGTTTCAGTGTCCCTTCAAAAAAGTAAAGCTGATATTATCACGATGCCGCGAACTTCATTAGGCTCAATGACGTCATCATCTGCGCCTCTACGTTTCCTTGTAAAGGTTATGCTGAACGGCGCCCTCGAAACGCCCAGATAAACGCCTTATGAGTGCATGTATTTGCGCATCCCATTTCCTTCTTTTCTTGTTTAGTATCGTTCTTCAGCTACAGAGCGTGTTCTTCTCCTTTGGCCTGCTTTACACAAAGGCTATGTCACAAAGAAAACAAATCTGATTAATTTGGCTTCGCCTTTCCCTTTGGTTTTATTTGTACCAGTGGTAGTGGGAAGTATATATTACTTAGACAACCCGCTGGCTTTCAGTATGTATGATGCATCGCGCATCGAACAAACTGGTTCCGTATACCGAGATGATGATGATGATGATGATGATGATGATGATTTGTGGGGTTTAACGTCCCAAAACCACCATATGATTATGAGTTACGCCGTATAGTGGAGGGCTCCGGAAATTTTGACCGCATGGGGTTCTTTAACGTGTGCCCAAATCTGAGCACACGGGCCTACACAATTTCCGCGTCCATCGGAAATGCAGCCGCCACAGCTGGAATTCGAACCCGCGACCAGCGGGTCAGCAGCCGAGTACCTTAGCCACTAGACCACCACGGCGGGGCTACAGAGGCGATCAAAAACGAAAGGCTTCGAAGACTGATCTTTGAAGCGGTATATAGTTTTTCGTCACTTCGGGGAGGCTGAAGTCAGAGAGAGAGAGAGAGAGAGAAAGAGAAAGGCGGTCTGAGAGGTAACGTGATAGGAACGAAACGCAGTCGGCACAGACGCCACGAATTTTCTTGCGTGGTTTGGAACTTGTTTTGAAAGGCTGGGCAAATGAGGCTCTCACAGTCGTTGGTGTCATTTTCTTCATTTTATTATTATTCTTTTTTTTATACCGGACACTTGTGAACGTGCTCGTAGCTGTACGAGACGACGGACAAAAAGGAAAACACACAGGGCTCTCTTCTCGTCTCCCCTTTTCATCCGTCGCCTTCTTTGCGCCCGAGTCATGCAATACCAACAAGCCCAGTTGTTTCCTCTCACATTGAGAGTTCCCACAGGCATATTGATGACAAAACGCTGTGTGAGACACGCAGAAAAACACGCCAGACCTTGCTGCTGACAACGATTGCGTATACCTAGAATTTCACAATCGTGCTGAAATAAGTGGCAAAAAGGTTGAGTTTTACTTGTTTTAGCTAGTTTTAGTTAGTTTTAGCTCTTGAGTTTTAGCTTGTTTGCATGAACCGATGAAGCACATACATGTGCACTCATGTGCGACAGCTTCTTGTTTGTTGCCAGCGAAATTGTTTTCCTCGAGATACAAGCATTCGCGTCTATCTTTCCACACAAATTGACGCATAGAAACCGCCATGCCACGTAGTGGAGACGTCAATGAAAACATTTACGCACGCTGTTTACTGAAAAAAAAAACAATATTCAATGTAAGTCATTGATGTCATCAGAAAATATAAGACAGGATATCTGTGTAGTTGTAACTGGAGCTTGGTTCCGTGCCGTTATAAGAGAAAAGCACAAAAAAAAAAGAAAATCCCGCAAAGAATATTTGATGTCCTGAAAAGCTTCGTGCAAATGTGTGCTAACAAAGTTGAAGAGACGCTAAAGTTAAACAGTGAATATAGTGAGATCGATAAACTGCATTCTGAGAACTTTACTATCGCTAATTTCACCATCATAGGTTCATTATTAGCGGAGAAAGTCAAGGTGAACGATTTCGCTTTAAAGTTCGGCACCAAAATAACCGCACGTGACGTCATGTACTTGAAAGTGCACTCTGAGTGTTTTGTCAACGCTGGCTCAGCGACATTTCTTGAAACTTGGTATACCAAGTGTATAGCTCTCTCAGGGGAGAGTGTAGTTTGTTTTTAGTGTTAGGAAAAACGTAGAACGTATATCAGACGACGTGAAAAATTCATGACGTCAAAATGTTTGGGGCAGAAAGTCCAAAGTGACGTCACCACTCGCATATTATTTTCGCAATTTTTCTCGGTTGCGATGCCCGCCGATGTGGGCGAGTGGTTATGGTGGTCGACTGCTTACCCGAAGGTCGCGGGATCGATTCCCGGCAGCGGCGGCTCCATTTTCGAGGAGGCGCAAATGCTGTAGGCGCACGTTATGGAACTTCAGGTATGGTCGAAATTTCCGGAGTCCTCTACTGCAGAGTCTCTGATAATCATATGGTGGATTTGCGACGTAAGCCTCACATAATTTCATCGGTTGCCATGCTCGTGGCAAGAGGGTGGTTTTGGAATTTTGAAGGTGCAATTTACTACTGGGAGAAAAAAAAGGGGGTTTCTATTTTTAGCGTGCCTTTGAACAGTACTTGTCCAGATGTGTTTCTGCGGAAAGGCGTAGGCAAAAACGTGTTTCTCTATTATAGAACAACCTGTGGAACCAACCGGCAATTAATATTGTTAAGGAGAGCACTTTTTTCCTGATTTTGCTGTGGTGTAATGATTATGACGCACTTTGAAAAGAATAAAATTGTACAATAAAGCATCATTTGAAAACATTGGTGGAATCGGAACACATATCACCTTCGAGTTACGAAACGCACGCGTTATTCGGAGCTTTCGAAAACTCGCCATGACCAATTATATTTATGTAGTCTTCCAGTATTAAAAGCTTCTATGTGTCTACATGAGCGAAAGGACATATAAAAAGCAGAAAAAAAACATTGACAAGTGCAACGAACTATTTATACGTATGTCATAAGCATTCAAGTTCGACTATTTTTACTATTTAATAGAATAAAGTTAACAGGAGGAACACTTGCCCGAAAAACCCTTGTGAGGATGTCAGGATATGTTGATGGTCCAAGTACCAATGAATTGAACGTATAATACCTGATGAAAAAAGCGCCATATCCGCAGAGATAAAGCCAGTGATTCTTTCACACCTGTCCATGCTCAGGCGCAAAAGTTCGAAAATGTAATGCATGTGACGCGAGTGTGAGGCTGAAACTTTGATCATCTCGACGTAATCAACCCACACCTAAAGGGGTGGTGCCATCAAAGGTCGAGTCTAAAACAAGCCTCTTGTGGGTTTCCTCTGTATGCTAAGACACTCCACATGAACGGTCAGACACAGTAACGTTTAGAGCATATTTTAATTCACCGGCAAAGTGCATCTATGTGCTCATTGTCCCGACCGAAGCCCGTTGCAAGCACGTTCAGAACTGTGGTAGCTGTGTAGGATGGGCAATGAAAGTTCTAATGACGTCCCGCCAGATTTGTAGTGAGCATAGACGTCCCCTTCCGGAGGAACAAAGGTTCAAGGCAGCTCGTCCCCTTCCTATTATGTCAATGCATTGGTCTGACTTCGCGCCCCCTCTCTAAGTCACAGTGCCCCCTCCCTATCATATCAATGTGTGGGGCTGTGTATGCACATCCCCCTCGTAGGTGACTATGGAAGGGGCCGCCCCTTACCCGCCTCCCGTGCACACGTTTATTGTAGAATGACCTTCGGAGACCTCTGCCACGTACGTACAGGGCCCGGCTAGAGATTCTAGCTACCCTAGTCCGGCAAAGCATCTTGGGTCTTGGCTGAAACACGTTTGTTTTGTGGGTGCTTGCGCGGCACGTGTGTGCGAGAAAGCCGGCGAGAGCAGACGGTAATCAGCACGGCGTGCGTCACAGCCTTGTGTGGCCACGTGACCAAGCTACACTGCCGCATCACAGCCCAATGTGGTGCTCAAAAACAAACCGAAAACTGTCTACATAGAAAAAGCGATATCAATTTACTTAGCGAGAATGAGTGAATCTTGGTGCGTGTATTATGCTTTCTGGAACTATAAGAAACGCTTGCAGCAAAGACCTCGCAAGCCACAAAAATAGTGGCACCACTCCTCTAAGGAATGAAGTGTGAATAATAAGAATACTACGTGGCATCATGTCGTCTTCTGTAAACTCAGAATGTTGTACAAGAGAGACATGCACAGTACGGCACACGCGAGGCCCTCCGTGATGGCGAATCTCCAAACTGCACTTGACGTGCCGTGATTCTAGAAAGTCGAAGCTAAACAACAACAACAAAAAAGGCTAACTCCTTTTCAGTAAAGACCTGATATTCCTTTCCCTTGAATTTCTTCACATATCCGCTTAATGAGAACCTTTCAGGTATACCCGATTCTTACGAGATGTTGCTGCAACTGGCGTAGCCAAGAGGTCGGGGGAGGGGATGTTACGCCCCCCTCATAATTTCTAAGTTTTGAGTGAGTTCATGTTTCATCAGTCTTATATCTGCGCACGCACACACAAGAGATAGAAAAGGAACACGCAAAAACACGTAAAAGAAATACATAAAACACATAAAAACACAAGAGAAAAAAGACCATCCCAAACACACCCAACGTCAAACTTTTTGCTTACAGCACAACCTACTACATTTAAGGCTTTCAGCGGAAGTTCGTAGCACGCCCCTTCCGCCTACGAAGCCGCTCAACAGGTGGCCCAGCGGAGCCGAGTTTTCGACTGCGTGCCGAGCTGATTCACTCCAACAGGCTCGTAGCCAACAGGGCGCACGTAACAACTTCGGATAAAGCCGACAGCCGAGGGCCTTATAAAGGCTGCATCTCGTGCTCCTCGCGATCGATCGCGACAAGGGTACAAGTCCAGTGCGAAGCTGAGATGGTTGGAGGGAGGCACGAACCCAGTTGGGGACACGATATAAGCAAGGCCGAACATTGGGCGCCAGGCGGGCAGAATCGATGCGACCTGGCGCCGGCCGTTCTTGGAGCCTGAGGGGACCTCCCTTCTCCTCTGTTTAGTCCCTCGATCCACACAGCATCCGGAGGCAGGGCCAGAGGGCTCGCGATGTGTGCCGTCTTGTTCGTCTGTCTGTGCGTGCGCCAGTCGAGGCGTACAATTTCCCCCTTCGCTTTTCAAAGCGAAAGCCTCGTATGGCTTATCGGTCCAAAAAGTCCAGCATCTGGCATTGTCACGAAAATGCTTGCCAACCATAGTCTCCAGAATTTAGACACATGTAAGTGACGCCAAATGTGTAGAAATAGCAATTAAAGTGATTTATAGAGAATTCGAAGTGAGACAATATGCTGTAAATACAAAACTAACAAAATTTTTGATCTATCCGTTTTTCTGCGTTACGTACAGCTGATAAAACCGACAGTGAATGAAGCAAATTAAGGCACAAGATACATAGTTTGTGGTTGGAAGGAGTAATTTGGAAGGGTAACTTGGAAGGAGTAATTATAGCGGACAAAAAAAAAAAACATCACCCGTTTTGTCGGTGGTATTTGAATTCTCAACAATCAAGCTGAACGATTTGATTCAAGGATACCACTTAGGAAAAGGGTTATTTTTCGTAGTTTAATTTTGCTTTCAGTTTAAGTGAAAATCACTGCGCAACTGTTAAAACACTCCAAATAATGTCTCCTGTGCGATGCTTGGCCTAACTATCAGTTGGTTTTGTTAGTATTGTGCGGTGAAACGACTCAAGTGAATCAAGAGTGAATAAAGTGAACTGACGATGTGTCTTTGGCCGCCTAGCCCCGGGCACAGCAACAACCATTGGGCAAATAAAGTTTATTCAACTCAACTCAACTCAACGCAATGGCAATCAACAATGAGTGAAGCGGAAGAAGTGGAAATAAAGCGTAATTCACTTGACCTTGGTGACATTCAGAACTCAATGATAAATCATGTGACCTAAGTGTGAATCAAAAAGGAATCAAGGGACTTAACTGTCAACATTTATTCGCATATGTGAACCAACACACTTAAATCTGAATCAAGAGTCGGTCAACGCACACATAAAGTGAATGAAATCAATCAAGGGTTATTCAAGAAAAGTAAGAGTGCCTCTGTAGTAAATTCAGGCGTAATCGCTATAGCGTTAACTTGCCGGTGACTCGTCTATTGCTTTTTTTTTCTACGTTTCGCGTGGTACATAAAATTAAAAGGGAGCAAAGGGTGGTCTGTATCAAGCGTTTACCTCGCACAAAAATAAAACAAGGCCGTTGGTCTATTCTCCCATGTCTAGACCAATCAGTTTCTGGCCTAGGCATAGCGCATGCTTATTCGCCTTTCAGGGCCCTACTGCTAGTCATCCTGTGCTCCATCGTATCTCGTAACTTTCTCTAAGTGATGGGGAGGTGGCTTTATGTACGTTCGTGCACAAGTTTGTAGGTGCACGTCTTTACATACCCATGTTCTTCCATGTTACCGCCTTCCTTTTATTCATGTCACAACAAGCGTTGCTAAGAAATTGCCGTTGTGGGGATTCCTAAAAGAAATTGTTGATACTGCCAATTTTTGAAAAGCCAGGTGTAGCTTAGAGTATTTGTATGCTATTGACAGAACAAATTTAACCGCTGCACTTGTGAATAACCTTTTCCCCGAACCTGTTTATCGAAAGCCATATTCGCTTTTGCCTGGTCACGATGAATTATTTCGTGTACGTAGAATGTGGATATCTCCTTCAGTGAAAACATCTTTCTTTAAGGTGCACACTTCCACGCTGCCAGTGAAAACGTGGCTGAAGGAAAAATCAATATACGTACCCTGGACAGTGAATTGTAGACTCTGTAACCAACCTGAGACTATAGAGCATTGTTTTATTCTTTGTCGTGATACATTTTACTTTTGGGACATTCTAAAAAGAACGTTAAAAAAGAACTTCCAATCACAGCCCATGGTATTAGGTTCCTTCCGTTCAAAAAGAGTCTGACTGATAGTACTCCTTACGACCTGTTTATGTTGTTAGGACTTTATTCATTATGGAAAAGTCGCACGATCGATAGACACGCCGAGCCACCACGGTCGATGAGATCTGTCTTCCGAGAAGCAGCTGCTCAAGTGCGCAGTGTTGTCGAGACTTTTGACCCCGTTCCGGAGTGGCTTCCCGTTCTTGACGCTTGTGTGTGTTTGCAAGACTTCTGATTAAGTGTACTTTACTGGTGATTATTTCATGCATTAAAGAAAAAAACTGGAGTAGCTCAGTAGTAGAATATTGGGCTGGCACCCAGCGGACCCAGGGTTCGAGCCCCACTGTGCCATTGGTGCTAGGTCATGCCGAGGCAAGTTTGACAACAAGTTACAAGCACCGGCGTAATTCAGTAGTAGAATATTAAACTAGCACCCAGCGGACCTACTGTGTCATTAGTGCAAGGTTTTTTCTTCTAAATTTCGTGCGATGTGGTTACGCACACCGGCGGCGGCGGACAACATGCAACTGCGCGTGACCCGAGTTGTGATTTCATGACAGCTTTCGCTGTAGAAAATGAGAACGCTAAATGGGAGAATTTTCCTTTACTCCGAGCGTGGCGTGAGCCTTTTGTGGTGCTGCAATAAATTACGAAGATAAAGCCTTGTGGCCTTTTAATTAATTTTTATGGGCGTGCCATCTCCTAACACAGAGAAAAACTGAGACGCAGAGCTAATCAGAGGGAAAAAAGCAGGTGTAGAACTGTGTTTCCTCTCTCGTAAATTAAGCTCAAAATAATGCTTTTGAAGGATGTATGCTTGCCACCATGACCACTCTGCCGTCTCCTAATAAAAACACTGAAAGGAAATGTGTGACGCGAAGCTAATTATTGAAAATTGGGAGATGTAAGACAAGTTAAAAAACAGGTAAGGCGCCATAGGACCATGGGGACCTATATGTTCGCGTTTTCGCTACGTTCCCGTCTAGCAACTAGCTGAGCAACATGATTGTTTTCTTGCTTGCGGCTTCTGCGCGGAACAGGGCTTTCCGAAAAGTTACGGTTTCCACAATAGACATGATACCACCTAAATTTATGCAAACGCCGTCACTTGCCAAGACATGAGCATCATTAATCACCCTACGAACAGGTTTTTCAGGTAGTACTCAAAGGGTGAATCGCCAAATTCAGGCTCATTAATAGCCCAAAAGCAGCCAATTGCAATTGATTGAGAATAACCCAAAATAGCCAAAAATATTAAGTTATAGAAGCAACTTTTTGCCCCTTCTATTTTATACACAGAGTTTATTAAGAAACAAAATGATGAAACGAAGCAACATTTACTACTAAAGCCATATTAAAACAAGCGAGACATATCGCTGGAAAGTTACCTATGTGACATGCGTGTCTCCTGCTGCTACTCAATTCAATATTGAATGTGACGAAGACATAAGAAATGGAAATAATATTCCACCTGCTTTGCTTGCTAGTATTTGTATTTTGTTGTTGCTTTTTGCAGGCGATAATCAAGTTTAATTAAGGTCCAGCGAGTTAAATTGTCTTCATTGAAGCAAGGCCACGATCTGAGGTTAACAGCCAAAGGAAAAGAAGACGAAGGAGTTGCGCGAAGAAGACAAATTGCTGGTTTAATACTTAAAGCGATTAACTGAGGCTAAATGATGCAGTCACATTCAACGCTTATGTCGGATCTTACATCAACCGAAAGAAATGTAAAACGATAAGTGATATTCTTTAGAACCAACGGGGATGCGTAGAGTTTTGTGATTGCAAGAATATAAATAGCACCGAATAGTTTTACAAGGCTTATTAAATAATTTGCACGTGCATTCCGTTAGTTTCTTTTCAGTCTACAAACTTATTTAACGTGAGATTCAACGACTCAGCAGCCTTACTGAACCAGCTGGGGAAGCGTTGCTTTGAAAGGAAATGAATGAATTCATTATTACTGACAGGCACAACAGTCGGTAGAAGGCTGCTGATACCTAAATAAGGCGAAGTTACAGAGGACATGATAATAGATAGAAACAACTATACACGTAAACATTTAATTCTCAACGACTGTGAGGCACAACAACCAATCAGGCGGGGAAAAATCACTGGAAAATAAGCGTTTGAACTCAATACAGGTGAAAGCCCCAAATAGCTAACAACCGCGAATCCCACCAACTCCACAAAAATGCGGCCAATTTAGGCCATTTATAGCCAAACCTGGCAACCCTGCCTACAAAATTGTTCTAAGGTGGTGTCGCCATCTGCTCAATTCATGGCTAAACTGTACCAACGTCAGAGACCGGGGAAACCGGAGTGTCGATTCAAGCAAATCTGCTAGCCTGACGTGGGGCGCCCTCGGTGGGGATTGCCGACTCCCAAGCTCAACGTTTTCGTCGTTCCGGAGCAGGGGGCGACACTGTACTGCAGCACTGTATGGAGTGAAGCTGCGACCTTTAAATAATAGAGAGGGAGGGAGACTGCATTGACGGGAAGCCACAGAAGCATGTCTTTTGAATGGAACCAGTGGACATTATTGCGAGAGACAGAGACGAAATATATATTTTATAGAGTTGCAAGAAAGACCAATTATTCATGGAATATAAGTGGGACAAATTGATGATGCTTGGTCTGACAAATTCTAGGAAGGTGCGCAAGGTCAAACCTGTAAAGCACACTCGAGATATCTCTAATGTGTACATATTTTGACATCTCAGTTGCATCGACGTTTATTCTTAGGAGCGAATAACCGCCAGGGCTCCCGTCAAGAAGCACACACCCTAAAAAAATAACTCGTGATTATCAGGCAAAACACATGATGATGATTGACTGCCACTCATATGAGGATGAAGCGCATAATAATAAGGTGCATTGACTGATATGTGGGGTTTACCGTCCCAAAACCATCATATAATTATGAGAGACGACGTAGTGGAGGGCTCCGGAAATTTCGACCACCTGGGGTTCTTTAACGTGCACCCAAATGTGAGTACACGGGCCTACATCATTTCCGCCTCCATCGTAAGTGCAGCCGCCGCAGCCGGAATTCGAACCCGCGACCTGCGGGTCAGCAGCCGAGTACCTTTGCCACTAGACCACCGCGGCGGGGCATAAGGTGCATTTAAATTGAAGAACTTTGAATAGTAAAAAAAAAAAGTTGCACAGTTTGCGAATATATATATATATATATATATATATATATATATATATATATATATATATATATATATATATATATATATATATATATATATATATATATATATATATATAGCCCAACGGGAGCCTTGTCAACAAGAATAAATTAAATATATGTATTTTTGAGCAGTTTTGGGAGGGGTCATCTTTTCATCAGGGGATGACTTTAAAAAGAATGTTGCCAGGGAAAGTAGAATCTACTTATTTATAAGAAAAAAAAATGAGAACAAAGTGCAATGCAGCACAAGAGGCAAGTTAATCCGCTATGGAAAGCAAATTTTGATACAACCGTAAAGCTAGTGCGTGTGTACCAGAAAGAATGCTTTCTTTCCAAATAGTCTCGACTGAGAACGCGCGACAGAGTCAGTAATGGGAAAACGAATCACAAAAAGTAAAAAAAAGAGGGAATGATGGAGGGAAACCGGTCATCCGATTACGCACGTGCAGCAAAATAATAATAATAAAAAATATCGGACACTTTCTGTGCCGTACTTCTCACTCTCTGGTTTGACAACAGGCCTGCGAGAAGAACGGGAGTAACTTTTTAACAGGAAAGCACGAATGCTTCCTAGGCAAAAAAGAGGCAGAACGTTAACATTCATTTTAGAAAGCAATTTTAAAGCATAACATTGCCAATGGTTTCACCATATAATGAATGAAGGTCAATGCAAAAGAAAATAAAGTTAACATGTAGCCTGGCCGGGAAGAGTGGTTGAAGCTACAATTTTCATGAATCGTATAAACACCGCAATAAATATGTCGACACTGACTTGTATCCGGGGAATGGACATCATGTCTCGACTATCAAGCCACTCCTTAGCCGTCTGGTTGCTCAAATACGCTTTCACTCTTTTCAGTGTCTAGAAGCTACGTCCTGCCTCAGCTGTACTGACTGAGAGCGTTGCCAACATTTTAAGGAGTGTGTGAATGTTCGGCAAGAGGGCTTTGTCGTATTCAGCCAAAGCGTCCGTCACAAAGTGGTGAAATTCGTCTTTTTGCATGGCTTGCCATCTAGTTTTCCAGGTTTCCCATTCTCCTTTTAGTGTAAAGATGTGAGCTGTTGTCGTATCTGTCAGTTGAAAATCGAAGGCCGGCCTCACAGATTAAAATTAGTCTTCGCTTCGACAACACAAATTGCAAACTTTGCAGTGTTTTGCGATGGTTCGCAAACCACCGTTTAAGGGAGGCTCTCAAGTCATCTGTGTACGGAATGAACAAGGCCCGTCTGCAGAACTCTGCCGCAGAACTAGAATCGTAGTTTGACCGGTACATCTGTGTTCCTATATCAACTGTGGGATCTCGCACTTCGCTCTGAACTCCGCCGCTCTGTCTTGACTCAGGGAAAATATTTTGTGGAATTATACCTCCGCGTTAGCGCCCATCTCTTCCAGCTTAGTTAGCACCAAGTCAACCTGCTCTGAGGCGACGCTCGTGTCAATATTGGCTCTACAGATGTGTGGACAAGTGATGCGTGAAACCTATAGGAATGTCTCACTGACAGCGAGACATATAGTAAAGTTGGCGAACAGATTTGCCGATGGAAGCAAAGAACGATGGAAGCTGTTGCTTTATCACGGAAAGTGTCCATGCGCGAACAATCTCAGAATGCGCTTCTCTAAACAATGCAACTGGGTCAGAATGTTCCACACAACTTGTTTCACAATATCGGCGCAGCCGGCCGAATGACATTGTAGACGCTTCTAGATGTTTTTTTTCAGGACTGCTGGCTTTTTGGGTTACACCCGAAAGAAAGTGCGCACAAGACAAATTGTGCCAAAGGCCCGTCGAATGTCTTACCCCCGTATTCACAAACGCTCCTCGACCCGACTTTCACCCTTCACTTGACAGAGTTGAGCCCTGCACTGCCGCTCGGCTGAAAATGACACTGAGCTACTCAAGAAAAGCAGCAAATTATCACTGATGTGCAGTGAATTGCCCTGCCTAGAGATGGCGCTCCCATCGGCTTTCTCAAGTGAAGGTGGAGCGTTAGGTGAAGGGGCGTTCTAGAATACGGGGGTTAAACAGCTGAGGCGTCACTCAAACAAAGGTTCAGGCAGTGCAATGAGCAGTGCGTGTACAAAGTCATTGAGAAAAGTCATTGGGACGTCATTCCAGATGAGCGCCTGCACCCTTGAAGGCCAACAACACTCTCCCTTCTTCTTCATCCTGTCGGACTCTCATCCTCACCGCCTGGTGATCCAGCTATCTGATTGGAGGAAGCTGCGGACACTGGTTATCTCAGGGTTGTCTGATGACTGGCTATATAAGCCGAAGACTGTTGTACATTGCTATCTTCTTCTCATCATCTTTTTTTTCTTCTTCTTCTCTATGATCCGTCTGTCCTGCAAGAGTACACCTCTTCACTACAAAGGGTGGACCTGGTAACGAGGGCCAGCTACCAGTCTAGACCAAGCGGACCCGGTTCCAGCAATCTGGAGGCAGTGGTCGAATCCTCTTAAACCGCGAGCCCCAACACCGCACAAACATCTGGAGAATTCGAGAAATCGAATGACACTGTCTGATTCCACAGACGAATCTGTGAGAATAATGTGGCCATTTCCCCACAGCTTTCGCTGTGCTACGCATACACGAATCATGTGAAAGCATCCCTTGCTTTCTAGCCCGGGCCCAAGCGCGCGATGATGCTGGCACGGAGGGTCAGTGAGTGAGGCGTCAGCGAAGTCTGTCGCTCAGGGAATAGCATGGTTTGCTCGAACAGAGGAGACGCCTTTGATGATTCAGTGCGATCAGTCTGGCGGTTGAAAAGTATCAATATACGGCGCCGTGGGAGCAGTAACAAGTTTTGAAGAGGGTCGCCGAGGAGACATGTGATCACCTCCTACTGCGAAGGGGAACGAACCGTCAGCGCTGCCTTCTAGGTGGAGTCAATCGTCAAACCGGTGAATATGATAAGATCTCGAGCTTCGTGCAGGTCAGCGTAAGGAAGCCCAGATATGAGGCGGAGCTTATGATGAACATCCGATTTGTTTGGATTAGAAATGCGACGTATAAATGACTGCTTGTTCTTTCAGAAGACAACGATTGCCACGTTTCTGTTTTTGTAAATAATAAATACAAAACGTTCGAGCGAAGTGCCCTTGCACGGCGGTCGAGCCTAACCAGCACATGCTTAGGCTACAATAACCTTCGTCTCGTTAATAAGTATCAACATGATTGAGTGCATCCAACGAGTGCCGATACGGCAGAACGAAAACTTGAAACCAAGAAGCGACGCATTAACTCGCACAATTGCAGATCCACTCGTCTGTCCCAATGCATGCCACAACAATTCATTGCTTCCGTTGCTCTTTCTCCTAAAGCCTTGGAGTAAATGAGTAAAACATTGATTGATATGTGGGGTTTAACGTCCCGAAACCACCATATGATTATGAGAGACGCATACATGAGTAAAACAATGTTGCGGGTGAGTTTTTGTAGGTGAATCTTAGAGAAAGTATTAGATATCCCTAGAAGTTTCAGTGACCACAGAATGTCGCTATTTCCTAATGGAAACAGAAACGTGAACCACGCGGTACCACACGTACAACGACGTAAATAACAACTGTGGTCGTCAGCTTACTTTCCCGGGAGTGATGAGCAAGTTCGTCCACCATGGCGCTTCCGTCGGCGTGCAAAATACTAATAACTGCATAAACACTCACTCAACTGGTGGGTGTCTCAACCCTACAAATTGTTTTCACTGTTTACTTTTTCCGCTACGCAGGCGCTGGTCCGAAGACAGAGGCAGCGTAGGAAAGGGTCGTAGGGTTCGCGTAGGCGCGAGTGGGGTCGGACAGGTTAATGGGTTGTCGATGTTGTGGTATTCCGTACTAAAGTTCCCTTTTTTTCCTTGTATAGAGTGCCTTTTTCTGTCTCCCTCGGTAGACGGTCTTAGACAATATTTAGAGAGCATGTGCTCGTGGGCTTGTGAGTCACTCGGATGTCTTCTTTCCAGTTTTTATTTAATGCTTATTTGATGCATTATTTAATGCTTACATAAATTGCATCGTGGATATTGATCCCAGTGTGAGATTTGCTATATATGCTGATGACACGAACTTACTTTTTTCAGGCCCTGACCCAAATGAGCTAATCATCCGGTGTAATAAGCTATTGAAAAAAAGCTTTTCTTGTGGTCTACCAAAAATTTATTGAAAATGAATCCACTGAAAACAAAACCCATGGTATTTCGAGCTGAAAACAAAGTATTTTCATCTACACAAGCGTTAGCTCATGCAGAAGAAGACATTCGTTTTGTAGATGAACATAAAATTCTTGGCGTCACGTTTTCATCAAACCTCAGCTGAAACCAACACGTCGTTGTCATCTGCAGAAAAGCCTTTAGTGTAGTTGGTGTGCTAGCTCGTTGTAGACATAGCTTACCCGCAAAGGTAAAACTGCAAATATACCATGCTCTTTTTCTTTCGCACATAAATTACTGCAGTTTGGTGTGGGCAACCACGACAAAAACTAACATAATGAAACTTCAGACCACGCAGAAAAAGTTATTAGACATGTCGCTAATTTAGATTATTTGTCATCAACACAGCTTGTGTGTCGGGACTTGAGTATTATTGAAGTAGAATATATGTATACATTTCGCATTCTACGATACTGCTATTTCTCTTCAATTTCGTTTAAAGAATTCATCAAAATACCGCATGTCTAACTGCAAAAAATGTTTTGTTAGACACAAGAAGCAGTGATGATTGGATTGTTCCGAGGTATCGCAATAATTACGAATCTCAAACATTGCAATACAATCTACCAATGATTCTCAATAAATACAGTCACGTAAACAGTTTCTCATTAAAAGAACTATGGTCCTTTTTTGTAAATATAAGCTAACTTTTTGACGTTGTAAAATGTGGCCTGTACGATAGTACGATTTCATTTGTCTTTCAGTGTATGCATCCATGCTATGCCGAATAGGTTATATGATTAAAAACATGTAGCAAACATAGTGTCTGTATAATTTTGTTTGTCTGACATGTGATATACATTGTATGATGCAGGACATACACAATGAGCAAATTTGTAGATATCTTCCCTGATATTTCGTAATTATTTTTTATTTTTATTACTTTATTTTTGGCAATAATGATTTTATGGTTGGTGGATTCTTTTGTATTTTTTTTGCTCTTGTCCATGTATTTCTTGTGCTATGCAGGCATCAGGATGTTTCTTAGTAATGTAAATACATGTTTTTCGTACACCGTATTTGGTATTGTAATATTACCCAAGGTCTTTGTTATTATACACATCTTTGTCATTGTCCAACCTGCCTTGTATAGGGTTCACTGGCCTCGTCAAGCTGTCCATAAACAGCTTCTAGCCAGTGAACCTTCCCAGAACCTGCTTCTTTTTGGGAAATAAATTTTTTGATTTGTTTTCATTTGTACGGGCAATGATTTGTACGGGCCATAATACATTACAGAAGGGGGTATTGAGTCGTTGCAGCATGTCACAACTGATATGATAAATGAAGATTGTTTCTATAAAGCTATAAATATTTACATTTTATTTATTTACTCACCCGGCTTTAGCACGAGCCCTGTGGGATTGGAGGGAGGGCTAGAATTGTATAGTGTATGAAATCATACGAGTGGAAGCATCAAGGTACGACTCCACTTATAACGATGCTCAGCTTTTGTATCTTTTTTTGTGATAAAGTAACCTGCTTGCATCAATGCCCACGTGCTGAATTATTGGCTATAACAATGAATTCTATCTGTTAGGTGTCCATTCAGATAGGTAATAGAATGCGAAATTCTAAAGGAGAAAGAATAAAACAATGAATTATAGCTGATGAAGCCCCGCCCACAACTTATTGATACCTCAGCTCCCCTTCAAATTTGTAATATGCTTCACCACGTAGCGTTATAGTACTGCGGCCAAAATTTTTTTAAAATTCAATATGGAGTGGGAGCAGAAGTGGCTTCTCTTAAAACATGCAATTTGATTAAAACGTTACTGCCGTATTCAGAAACGCGGCTTGACTTCAACTTGACTTGTTACCGACTTCAATGCAGCCCAAACACGTTTCGAACGCACTGTCTTAAGGCGGTGCGAAGGCCGCACAAACGCAGAGACGCGTTTCAAACGCGCTGCGTTGAAGGCGGTTTCAAGTCGAGTTCAAGTCAAGGAGCGTATCTGAATACGAGGGTAAGACATCGAAGAATTTCAACATCAAAAATTTCAGAAGTTGTCATACGTTAGCTCTATGGGGCTCGTGGTGGTCCAGTGAGAACATCCGAATTTTCAAACATGTACAAAAAATTGGCAGCTTTGTCATTTTTGTCATTGGTGTCTGTTGGCATATCCCATCCTATATTAGTTTTTAACAACAGCCTCCAGTCTCTCCCCGCCCCATTTATGTAATCTGTTTACAGGAATTATTGGTTACAACAATAAAATTTTCGCGGTACTTGAGTATTGTTGTAAGTGGGTTAAACTGTATACAGTTTAAGGTGCATAAACTATAAATTAGCGTTATATATTTGTTGAAGAAAGCTAATGTGATGTGCAACTAACAAAGGAAACGCAGAGAAACTCATTTGTATGGGTGCATCTCATAACTGTTCGCGAAGAGCGTGTATATGATTTAATGGAAGGTAGAAGGCACTATTCATGAAAACATGGCGATTACTTCATGATGAAACAAGTGTTTGTCTCGGTGGATCAGTGGCTAGCGTGCTCGGCTGCTGACCCGAACATCGCGGGTTCGATTCAGACCGTGGCGGTCGCATTTCGACGATGGGAGGTATCCGTCTACTTTGCGAAGTCAGTGCACGTTGAAGAACACCGGATGGTCAAAATTTCCGGGGCCCTCCACTACGATACCTCTCACAATCAGACCGTGGCTTTGGTGACGAAGCGCTTTTCATATTATTAAAGATGAAACATAAGATCGTGAATGTCGACAACATTATCTGGAATACAATTCTATATTTCAAGTGTAGCTGGCAATGCTGTTGAGTTGAATACATTAGTGCGTCGGAAGAGGCATTGGAAATAACGCTTTTTGAGCGAATGCAACATGTTCGCGACAGTTGAGAAAGAAGGAGAGTGGTTTCGTACTTACCGGTTGCTATTCTGCGAAGTAAGCAGATCAAAGCGATCTTTCTGCGGGATTGTAAGATAGACAATGATAGCGAATATTTAGTATGAGTGATACTCGAATGTCGGCTGTAATATTTAGCAATGAAGCGCGAAGCGAGGTTTTGATCAGCTTCAAGGGCGTTGATTAGTTGGCCTGATGAGGTGACCAAATTGATCAGGCATATTCAAGTTGAAGACAAACAAAATGTTATGGTAGTGACTTGGTCAAAGGTGGAGCGTCGTTAAGGTTACTTTTGCGGTTTAAGGTAGCTGAGAATACGGGATGCCTGTGATGAAACTTCATGTGTATGTGTGCTACATGATAGTGTGGGTAAAGGTGCACGCTAAGGTATGCGTTAGATGACGTGCATGCTATATGAGAGTTATTAAGAGTAAAGTAAAAGAGGAAAAAAATTTATTCCGGTGATTAGCTTACACTTGTAGGTATTAAGTGCCATTTGTCAGCGTGATCTAGATCTGCTTGAGGAGCAAGATGACTTGATGATGAAGTTATCTTACGATAGATTACGCAGTGGTCGGCGAAGAGACGCATAGTATAGAAGTATGTGTCGCGAAATTTCAGCAGGAATGGTGCCAAAATTCTGGATGCTTAATGGTGTAGCTATACAAAAATGAAGACTATGTTTTTGACCTAGAGAGGCAAGGAGAGCATCGAACTACTTCTCTACTATTCGAACAGGTAGAGGCTCAGCTGGAATAATGTGGCTATATGAGCAATCACACGGATCTGCGTTTTTAGTTACATCGTATTTAGGATATGATATGCAAATTGGTATTTAAATAAAATTACCAGAAAGTGGAATACCTGTCTGCTCAGTACGTAATATACTTGTAGATGGACAGAGCTTTGTGTTGCAAAGCTTCAGGGAGATTCTCTACCTCTTCCATAAACTGCGAGCCGCCTAACGAACTGTGCTTCGACTTAGTCGTGTGCTTGACAAACCGAACGCGGTGCAGATGCTCATACTTCTGCATTGTATCGTCGCCTTTGTATTCATGCTGATGGCGTACAAATCTGCACTGATGCTTCCAATGTGCTCAATTTTTCGTTTCATTCTGAAGGGCCAGCAAGATGATGGTTAACGAAGGCCTATTCTGTTCTGTTTTAACTGTTTTGCTGTGGAGAGGTTGAGGTGCATATTGCTTCGGCTACTCCATATCACAAAGTTCTGCAGCGGAAAAAAAAGAATAATACAGAACGGCACCCAAAAATGAACAATCCCCCCAAAAATTGTAGCACACTGAAACCAGTTCAAACATAATTCCAACACACTGTGTGCTTACAGCAGTTCACACTGTCATAAATTGTTTAAACGCACACCTTACTTTTCTGCTGTCAGTATATGCACTACCATATTTCATATATATCGATCTTTGGCTGTCTATCACAGGCGCTTGTCCAGTCCGGTCTCCACTAAAAAGTCTGTCAGGAAGATTATTGCCTTTTTCTGTAGATGCATCTCAGGCCATGGTCCAAGTAGTTTCTTTGTTGTGAAAGCCAATAGTAGGTTGCAAAAAAACAAAAAAAAACATAAAAAAGATATAAAATAAACAGAAACAAAGGATCTCGCAGAAACATCACTGAGAGTCTCGAGGTAGTTTCACCGTTGGCCAATGCGTTAGTGCCTTGAGTGCAAGACTATTCGAAGGTGTGTTTCAAATTCGTCTAAAGCTTTCCTTTTGCTGCATTGAAGCATTGTAGGACACTCTTTGTCGGAAGAGCACTTGTCGGCGGCGCAGGCGAAAAAGGCGAAGAAAAACAGTCTACTTAATTTCGTAAGAGAATACACGCCAGATGTGGTGATGGTAAACAGTACTCGAGTGATATGGAAGTGATAGAAGTAAGGATTTTGGGTTCACTGCTTTGTTGTATACACAAGCACACATTGATGCCGTAGGCAGCTGCCCCGCCTATAGCGCTTTTTTCTGAGTATTAGCTGCAATCGGCACTGAGGCACGTGTGTTTTGGTCAACTGTTTTGTTTGGTGCTATGGGAGACTAGCGCTGGGTACTTGGCACGCCGAAAAAGAAGGGATGGGGGAGAACCTGATGGTGAGTCGTGACACAACTCAGCCGCTCGCGCCCAAATGAACGTCCGCGGGGTACCGCGGTGAGAGCACTGACGTGCACCGTTCCCGTGCTTGATTGCTGCACGAACAGTTCAAGCAGCCAGTGCGCCTGTAGTACTGCACTGTGGTCTAGAAAACAATAAGTCACAGCTTTGCCGCAAAGGTGAACCAATAAAAACTCGATAGCAACAAATTAGAATATCACGCAGCGAAGAATGGCAAGCAGATCGAAACATGCTCCACGTTGCTCACACGAATGAGTCCCTCAGTTATTACTTCACTGTGCCTGAAAATCGCGCCCTTTTCGCAAACGGAGACTCTGCAGCGAGTGTAGGGACTTTTTTGTGCATGGCAACTACAACAGAATCGTTCCGGTGAAAGCCTAAGGCGTACGATTATCGCCTTCTCGGTGATAGGTGAATCTATAAATCACACGGAAGATCTGCTTCACCGATGTTCTGAGAGTTTTGATCGTGTGCTGCACTCATTGCATTGTAGGAACAGTCCAAGGACTCGCATTTTCTGGACCTCTCTTGTCTTGTCGTCTCCTAGAAAAAAGTTGACCGGTTCGTTGACACGGTGGCCCCTGCCTCGGATCCTAATAAATTCAGATTTATCGGGAGCACAGCTCATTCCGCTGTGGTAAGCGAAGTCGTCAACAGTGGTCACTGCGTCTTGTAGGATTCGCAATAAAAGCCTTCGTCCGATGGTTACTCTCACAGAAAATCACTGGAAAACAGAGAGAAGCCTGGCAAAGTGGACTGCGCCTGGTCCAAGAAGCAGTCCTGTGGCGTGATTGTGATTCCCCTGCGAACATTTTCTTTTGCTGGCATTTTCGCCAAGCTATTTCAAGCTGACACACCTCCAGTGATAAGTACATGCACGCTTCGTCGAATACATCACGCCACCGACTTCTGCGGTAATAAAAACACAGCATATCCACGGAGTGCATGACGTTGAATGGGGCCAAGCGTCCGCCCGTTCATCTGTCAGTCTGTTTGTCAATTTGTCAGTCCTTACGAACGTGTGGACAAATGAACGGATGGACACATAGGCAGATGGCCAGCGGATGTACGATTTACGGTATACCGATAGAACCCTCCGAAGCTTTGCCCCGCTGATCATCATACACTCCGTGGACATGCTGTAATTTTTTTTAACCTATTGTGACCCAATTAGCTTTTGCCAAGTGTAGATGGGCGAAGTGTACAAGTCTCTAATTAAACTCATAGCATTTTTTTTCATTCCTCTCCTCTCTCTATCTCTTGTATTGTGCTCTACAGCATAATATTATACAATTGGCGTAATTAATATACATATTTTAACACCTGCAAGGATGAGAATTCTAATAAAGTGGGGCAATTGAGGAAGCACCAACACATCATAGTTGTGCTTAGTTTAAGGAGGCGATTAATGAAACTCAAAAGCAAATAAAGTGATTAGACAATATATCTTGCTTGTTTTATATTTTCTTTTCGGTACTGAGTAAGACTATATACATTATTTGCATTTAGAACATACACACCGATGCAAGTGCACTATCTAAACGCCAGAACAAACGGATGAATAGACGGCCACAGGTGAATGAATATTATGACAAATAAAAATTACATGCAATCACACACACATGTGTGTGTGCTTGGATAGATAGATAGATGTGTGTGTGCTTGGATAGATAGATAGATAGATAGATGTATAGATAGATGTATAGATAGATGTATGGATAGATGTATACATAGATAGATAGATAGATAGATAGATAGATAGATAGATAGATAGACAGACAGATAGATAGATAGATAGATAGACAGACAGATAGATAGATAGATAGATAGATGACCTGTCTCACAGAGAGCGTTGCACTCTGTTTTCATTATGCTGTTTGTGCTAGTCACTTTATATGTTAAAATTTTATGCCCCATATGAAAACAAACTGTGTGGTTAGTTGGTCTTATGAGACACTACTTCAAATTTAGAAATACATTTGTCTACCCTTGCGTCGGTTTGACGCCATCATATTGGCAGCACCTGTAACCAGCCAGAGAGGAAGCCGTGGGTGAAGTGACCGATGGTCGAAATACTCCCAATCCGGGGCCTCGGGCGGAATCGTGACAATGCTAGCCGCCTTCGAGTAGTGTATTTTACTGGAGCGCCGGCCCATGGCTCCCCAATTCGCGTCTACAGCTTTTGTTGCTAAGGGGGCTCAGAGCTCGTGCGACCGGCGCGGATTCGGAAAATGGTATCGGCCAGACATCTGCGACGCGCGAGATACGCCACCGCCCGACTAAATGACGTACACGATGAACAAGATGCTGCCAAAGGAGGCAACACGCCGCAAGAGAAGAAGAAAGGCGGGACGATTGCCGCGTTTTCTCGTGCGGCGGTAATGGAGAGTTTAGCCCACTGGGGAAGGAAATTGCGCCACTGCAGCAGCGCAGCTTCGGCGTGCGGACGGCCAATTTGTCAGCGCGCTTGCCGCAAGCGGCGCACCAATGTCGCCTTCGCGTGTGCAAATAGACGACGACGACGACGCTGCGCAGAGCGCGCCCATTTCGCCGTGGCGTCCGGATAAATTGCTTTCTCGACGGATTTCTTCGCTCGACATGCTCGCGAGGTTTGTGAGCGAAGCAGCGCGCGCCGCACAGCTTTTCGAGGGTCGCGCTTTTGTTCTATACGACAAAAGTGATTTCTCCCTTCGGGTCCGATTGTTCGGCAAGACGTGAGATGTTTGAGAAACTGTAACCAGCATCGAAAGACAGCGACGTATTTGGGCGTATAACTTAAGCATAGATTTGAGCGTAAATATAAAATGTACAAGTTAGCCCGTAAAGCAGAAGTGCGAAAGCACGAACAGGTGTAAGTACACGGTGCCCAAGCTATCTCTATTCAGAGCTGAAAGCTACATTAACGCACTCTATGACGACACTACCAAATGCATGTTGCTGATTCTCGCATAGGGCAAGTCACACAATATTTAAGCTTACTTGAATTGCTTAATTAGGCGCGTTTAAATATTTAACTTATTATTATTATTATTATTATTATTATTATTATTATTATTATTATTATTATTATTATTATTATTATTTTATTATTATTATAAAATGCGGTGTTTACCATCCCGAAACTACAATATAATTGGGGGACTCTATAGCGGAGGGCTCCGCGAATTTCGACGATCAAGTGTTCTTTCTTGTGCACTGGCGTCGCACAGTACACGGGCTTTCACCAATTCACCTCCATCGAAATGCCACCGCCGTAGCCGGGATCGAACCCATGACCTTCGACTCAATATCCGAGTGCCCTAACCGCTGCACCACTGTGACGGGCAAATAAAGCAATTAGATGAAGAAGATCCCTGGTCAGGATATTTAACATTTTAAAGCAACAAAAGTGGGCCGACATGCAATGAGCAATTTGTAGACTGATTTGCGAAACGTCCAATTTAAAATTCTAAAGTTCTGTCTATAAAGTATTGCTGTTTTACCGCTTACTACAGGCGTCCACGAAGTACTGATCACATTATATCACAATAGAACACGCCGTTGGGCTAGCTGGTTCATTCCGAAGAAAGGTGAAAGGTGCGACCACGTAGACGTGCACATTATATCACCATCGTAGTCATCCTTGCACCCCCCTTCAACAACAACAACAACAACGACGACAACGACAACAACAACGACAACACCATATTTTGAGGGAATTTGAATTAAGCTCTTCGTACTATTGCTGTATGACATGGGAAACAATTACACATTAAATAATTTGAATAGGTAGTTTTCTTCAAATGCCGTATTTAGCGCTTACATGCGTTAACGCTTTCATCCATTTTTCACTGCACGGTTCCTACTAAAGCGACATACAAAACGCGCACATTTTATTTCACAACGGAGACCGGAGACGTCTGAGATAACGCACAAACTTCGGAAGAGCAACCAGAGGAAGAAAAAAAATCTTATTACCTTTAGATATAGTCGGTAAAAACTCAAAAGAAAATAAGCTCAAAGTGGGAAGAGTGAAAGACAAGACGAGAAACAAAGAGTGGCAGTGAAAAATGTAGGGAAATATATATACAACTATGTGGAATACTTCCTGAAAAACGCAAAAGGGAATAATCTGTACCTTTCTAAAAACGTCAAGGTGATGAAAAGTTAACATTATATAGACTTGGTATTTTGTGAATGGTAGAGTGTTGAAAGACGTTGGCAGGTACATGAAATGATCAATTCTCTCTGGTTAACTCACACTGAATCCGAAAATTCGCTCATCTCAGAAGCAAAGGGCAGGATATCATACCTTTAACCAGTTAGTAAAAATATAAGAGGTCAGCGCGTCGTCGGCAGTGAAATGAGGGCAATGATAATAATCTGGCAATGTTAGAACAAGATCCAGAGTAATTTATGTTTATTTTTATTGTCTTATTTTGCATGCGCCTGCACAGAGACCTTTTGGTTGTTTCAGGGCACGTCAATGAAATGATTAATCATTATTATATACAGAAAAAAATTAGCGATGTTACACGGCGTGCAAACTGGTTGCCATATGCCCCGAACAATCGAAGATGTCATCCTTCCTGAAGAGCCCCCGGCAACGAGGAGGAGCGAGCAACGAATTTCGGCGTCCTTGTTGCGAGAAACTCGGCTGTTAAACACGTGGTGACAGACCTTTGCAATTCAGTATATGCCCAGCCGGAACAGTTCCCGGCAATGTAGGCCAGGCTATCTCCGCATACATTATCCCAACCGCCCTCACCAACCCCTACCCTCACGTAGGTCGATAGATAGATAGATAGATACATACATAGATAGATAGATAGATAGATAGATAGATAGATAGATAGATAGATAGATAGATAGATAGATAAAATCACCACCCTGAGGTTATTTGAGGGGGGAAAGAACCACCTTGCTTCCCTCGTGTGCATGGCTGTGCTTGAACGCTGGACGTAGTAATAGACTTCCCCGGCAGGAACGGACGTCAGAGAACACAGCAACTACAAAAGGAAGGAGCCAACGTAGTACAAGAAAATCTCGTACGTAAAGTTATTTGTATCAAGAAGATTCAGCCAATGCCATTGTACGATAATTGTAAATGAAGGCGGCCAGACAACGACGACGAACACAAACGAAGGACATGCGAAGACTGTTTCGGACGATGACGAATGTGAAAAGCACGCCTTACGAATGCAGTACGAGGTGTGTTGCTGCCGCGACGGTTGTCGTGCGTTGCGTGTCTGACGCGTGATGCATATCGAATATTCATAAGGTATAGAGCGTTGGAAGCTCTGAATAGAATGTCGCCTTAAGACAGAAACAAAGAACGCGGACAAAACGAAACAATTTTGTTTGAGAAATGACGCTCATAGATGAAAGGCGCTACCGTCCAATCGTCTGCATTGGTAACCGCGTATTTATAGATTGCAGTGGAAGCCGCAAAGGCACCTTTCGCAAACTGGCTGTCGGAGTACTTTTTTTTTGTCATTTTACAGACTTCAATCTTGTTGAGGATACTGCTGTCACAGTGGGAATTGCGGTGTGCTATAAGATACCTTTGTGTAGTGCTTGGTGAGCGGAAACAAACAAGACTTTGGAAAGGATGACAATGTCGCGTTCCTTTAAAAAGCCAGCGTTTAGCTTTGACTTTTTTACATGCTCTATCGAAAACTTGCAGTCTGCTTGCACTGGCAAACTTGTTTTATTCATTGTTTTAGTTTTGCCTGGAACCGTTTTCCGGTGAAGAGCCCAGGCGAAGATTCCGCGACAGCAACCCGCGTCTTTCCGAGCGGCGGCGTCTCTTTGATGGGAGTTGTCGCCACGTGTAGTCGTCCCGCATCGACGTCTCAAGGAAAGCCGCACGTGGGGAGCCTTTGATCACGTTTGCCTTCTTTTTTTTAATGAGACCCATAGGGAGGAAGAGGCTAATGAACAGGAAATAGGAAAGGTCTGCCAGCAACTGCCCACTTGGCAACCATCAAGTCAGGTTATCACTTTGTTGAGGAAGAAGCAATGTGTAGCGAAGATTTATTTAATTCTTACATGTACTCGCGTTCACTCAAAGAGCATTAGAGGTGGGCAAAACCTGAGGACAACATCCTGTTGCTCCGTTTCTCAATGTGAACAGTTCGCACTGTTGCGTTGACTATGTGTTCAATGGTAGCGCGTGTGCAGTGAAAAAACAACAACAAAAACATTTGGATCAACATTGATTATTTGCTGCAGATACGAATACATCAGGGGGTTTGCACGCTTGTGGTGCGCAAGCAGTAAATAAAATAACTATTCTTGCACGAAGTCGAGATATAGCTGCATGTGTAGGTCATTCCTACGCAGAAATCAAGTAGAAAAGGGCTGGAACTAAAGAAGAAATCAACTGAGGTGTTTGGAAATTAAAATGTGAGTTTCATCATGCATAATTTGTAGAATGGAATGCGAAGGGATTCTGTAAAGTGAATGGCTCAGTAATAATATTGATCATCCGTGGTTGGGCAAAGCAGAAGTAAATCGTCAACTTGCAGAAGCTGTACAATGGACTAGGATGGATTCTGTGCAGTGGAGTGCTGAAGACTGGTTTGAACAATGTGAGGTTGAGTAGCGTTTAAATGAATCGTGGTTCACGAGCATGCTTGCATTTTGCCTCCACGGGTGTGGCTGGGACCGGAAACAGAAAGAATCGTTGGCGTCATTGTTAACAGCGCAACGCCATTACCAGTGGACCATAATGGGCGTTTTATAAATGTAACTGAGGAACAGCCTAAAGTTCTGCGCCCACTTTGCAGCCCACCACTAATTGGGACACATTCTAGCAATCACGGAACTGCGCGTGGTGCTCGCTTGCACACAAAGCATTCTTGACATGGGCCACCTTGAAGAGTCCCTATGCCACACCGAGTTCGAACGCGAGGCAGTAGTTCCTTTCTCGCCTTCTCTGCCCTTCCTACAAGCGCTGTTTCCTCATCGTCACTTATGTCTTCAGAAAACCCTTGGAATGTCAGATCTAAGCGTTCAGGCCATCACAATTTTCGAGTACCCGATGCTTTCGACGAATGCGCAGTCGCAAACGCAGAAAACAAAGTGAAAACTGTTTATCGCGCCCTATAGCCATGCGGGACAAGGTAGAAAGGGCATGCGACTGCATGACATAGCTGGGTAAGTGATAAATAACAATAAGTACATCTTGTCTATGGACCGCACACATTGTATCGAAAAAGTGAGAAAAGGCCGGAGAGAATAATGGGCTTCTCCTTCGTATCTTCAGAGGTTGTCAGGGGCCTTTCAACTTTCCTTCAGAGCTTTAAACCTTCATTGGGAATGATGGACACATAGTTGAAATGCGCTCTTTTTACAATGCTTTTAAAGTTCTGTGGGAGCTTGTCAATCTATGAGAAGGTGGGGACGTAGTCTAGCTCTATTTCTTTTCTTTGAGGGAGCTGCAACGTTTACATCTACATGCTTCAATATGTTCTCGGTGATGGTAGCACAGTCAAACCTGGCATGGTCGAGCTGGGGCACATCAAATAAGCCTTTATATCAAACTATTGTGGAAAATGCTAATGCTTCAACGTCAACGCATACGAAAATTTACGGCTACATTGAACACGAAATAGCCGGAACACCGAAAATTGGTTATGCAGTGTGAAATGCCCCAAGAAGTTGGCTTTCCCTCACAAGAAGCTTTGACTTTTTCATATGGAAGGAAGCTTTCCCGCATGCCTTTGGGAGAGCGAGTGGTGCAATGAAAAGGGCGCTCCGCCGAGCGACTGTAGAATCTATCGCTTTACATCGTGGCCTTTCTCCCATGATTCCTCGTCGTCGTGGCCTTCGTGTGGGGTCGACGTTTTCTTCTAAACTCCATTTGTTAACGCAAAGGCGGCCGCAAAAGGGAAGAACGTAGCTGTTATCCGCTAGGCTGGCGATAATCAACCCATTCAAGTGCAAAAAAGACAGGAGTGTGACGCAGTCACTGCGAATATGGCATTCCAATATGCACGCTTAGTGTAGCTTTGTAGAACAGCGCCAGCAGTGGGGCCAAGGCATACTAAAGGCTTCCGGCGCCCGACGAGCATGCACAGATGTGTATGGAGATTTTGAGCCACTGTTCACATATACAGTGAACTCTCACTTGGGCTAACACCAGTTTAACGAATATTTCACTATAGCGAAACTTTAAAAATACGTTGGTTTAACTAATATTTCATAACTAAATTTTAGAATATGCCTAGTGGTTTTTCTACACATTATACGCAAAAACACTTTTCAGTTATTCGAATTTCTAAATAGCGAATATTTCGGAGTTATGAACTTGATGTGTAGACCCGGGCTCATTCATGAAATCAATTTAACGAAGTTTTGCACTCTGCCGCACTGGTGTAGCCGATGCGTGCCGCTGCCGAATCCCTCATTCATTGGCGGCGGGGCAATAACGCGTGTTCACGTAGCGCCACTGAAACAAAGCGGCATTGTGGTTCAGTACTTGTGGTTCAGTACTTGCGCAGAGCTATCAAATTCGGAAAGTGTTTCCATTGTTCTTCTGCAACTGAAGGAAGTGTGCGACGAAAAAATTGTGATGGTTGAGGAAGGTTTAAAACCTGCATCTAACAGAGGTGGTAGAATATGATAGAATGTTTCGAGACTTCGCGTCACAGCAACAAGCTGCGCCAGAGGCAGTGTACAGAAACGTCGACTATCCGAACAGCTTACTCACTTGGTGCGCTTAAGGGGCACCAGTTCAAATGAAAGCAAATTTCTTTTTTTTTAAATAGAACGCATTTCACATTCTTCGATTCGATATTTGCTGTGCCCAGTGCTCTTCCGTATGCTATATTTTGTTTAGTGAACTTCCGTGTTATGCGAACAAGTTTCTTGGGTACCATAAAATTCACCCAGAAAAGAGTTCACTGTGTACTATATTTCCTCGCCTACAACGCACCCTTGTATATCACCCACACCCCCAACTACAAATGAGGGGGGGGGGGGGGGGATTGGCCCTGTACCTGCGTGCTTCCCTGCAAACGCCATCGAAATATCTTCTGCCCAAATCATCGAGGCACGTCTTATCGAAGCGTAAGAAACACCCGTTTTTTCGTGCATAGCACAGCCTTGTCAGCGCAGCGTAAGAACACTGGGGCTTTGTAATTTCGTATTTGTGAATTTTCTAGCATAAAGAAACACCCCACCTCCCACCCCTTAATAATTACGTATTGATGTTCTTCGTCAGATATGCGTAATATTAGCTTTTTTATTGAGAATGTTTACAAGTGTGATTGCAGCCACCTGGTAAAGATGACTGGGCGTTGAGGAATCGGTTAAAGTTTGGCCATGGTGGCTGAATACATGCATGCATGCATGCATACATACATACATACATACATACATACATACATACATACATACATACATACATACATACATACATACATACATACATACATACATACATACATACATACATACATACATACATACATACATACATACAGACAGACAGACAGACAGACAGACAGACAGACAGACAAATCAAAATTTCTGCGTTGAAGCACTCCAACAGAGACTATCGTGTTTAAAGGAATGAAAAGACATGACTGATCCCTTTATCATAGGAATTAGTGGGACACGAAAGGGAAATATGTCCTCACAGAGACAGTTGAGTGTTTATTATGCATTGATGTATGCAAGCTTGTACAATGTCTTTTCGGGCTTGGTGCTAGAACGCCGTTTGACGTTGGGGCGCCCACGTTAAATCTTGCAGTGTTGTTTACTAGAACACGTTTAAATGCTTCTGAGTTCCTCGTACACCGAGCAGTAAATGCTGTACATAAATAGCTCACCGTTAGTATGCTGAACAAGGCACAGCTTGTGACCGAGTCGTTTAGCGCCGTGTGCTAAGGAGTGACGTGGTCATCGGGTTCAATTCCCGGCGATAGAACTTTTTATAGTTTCACCGCCGACGAGAAGCTATCCGAACCTACATTTGAGGCCTCATTACGCTCGAACTAATATGCTCATGTCAAGTTTTCATACCGTTTCATTGAAGACTAGAATTCATTACCTGGTTCTGTTCATTCATGCCCATCGCAGAGTTTTGTAGCCGAAATCCTCAACACATATACTTGAAGTACGCTGCTCTGTTTGCAAATGGTATTTGTGCGTTTTTTTCTGTTCTGATATTTTTGCCTTAATGTTCACACGACGTTATTATGTTACTTGTTTGCATTATTCTCATTGTTTTTAGTTATATTTTTGTGTATCTTTGTATACTCACTCCTGACATAGTGGAATTAGCGTTGCAGTATGTGTAAACAAACAGATAAATAAATAAATAAATAAATAAATAAATAAATAAATTGCTGCCATCTATATTTCTGTGTATCGTCCTTTAGCCCGTGTTCACTATAGCGCTACCCTTCCAAGAATTTTTCTTCGAGTTTCCTTCGTTATCTGTTAGTGTGGCCTATATTTTAGAACGTCGTATCCGGGACAGAACTACGCGAGCGAAGTCTTGGCGGACATCGGCAAAACACTTTCGTGTTAAAAAAGAACCATACCAGCTTATTGCGCTAAGCTCGATATGTTGCATTATCGTGAAGGAGTGCTGCGAAGTCAACTTGCGCATCGAAAGTGCAGATAATTGTGCCAGTTGGTATGTATCCACGGCAGCAAGCGGTTAGAAAAAACAGGACGGATACGCAGCAAGAAATGACGAGAACCAGTGCTGACTTCTGAATAAGATCTTACCAAAATTTGCATCAAAAATGAGATCACTTCTTAGGTAGTTTCACATCAAATTATACGATATATCAAACCATAATTAGACAATCTTGATATATGTAGGATTGAGTGGTGTTGTAGTAGCCATCGGCTTTTAACCCGTTGCCTAACCGTCCAGACACGCTTGCATAAAGTCAAAGCTTGATTTATTAAGTGTATTAATCAAACAAAATAGCTTGACTATCACACGCTTTATATGTATTTGAACGGGCGTCCGCCTCGTTGGAACTGTTGTGGTTACGATGTTTTGCTGCTGAGTCAAAGGTCATGGGTTCGATTCCGGCCGCAGTGGTCGCATTTCGACGTGGGTAATTTGGTAGAGGCCCGTATACTGCTGACAGCAGTGCACGCCAAATATTCACAGATTGTCAAAATTTCCGCAGCGCTCCACTATGGTGTCTCTGATAATGAAATAGAGGTTTTAAGGTGTACAAGTCCAGATATTATTATGAAGCTTTGAGCGGGCAGATTGATCAGGGTACCTTAGTAACCTGAATATATGTGCCTGAGTGTAGAACCCCGTTGTTTATTCAACATAATGATAGGAACAGTGCCAAAGAAAACTTGAGGATCCCCAGTGCGCAGTATATTGGACGAATGGGTAACATGAAGTAGTACCCTTTACCTTTTAACTTGGAAAGCCCAATAACTGCACCGTCAGCCTGAATTATCGACCGCAATAAACACAAAAACTAAAAAGGTTGCAACGAGCTATTAAGTTAGTGAGTGCATATTCTTGCAATAACTTTTCTGCCACTACGTATAGGCATGCAGAGCTCGATGACGGGTACCACCAGCTGCTTCTGCAACGCATCATTAATTCAGCTGCTAGAGGATACTGGCGTACTGCGGAGCCATACCGTGGGAGGTGCTTGCGTCAGTTCCTGCATAGAGCAGCCGTCGCGACGCCGAGACGTCATCGGAAAGGGGCTTCATGGCGTGGGCGGTATTCTAAGCGGTGCTGAGCTGCGCCGCGCTGTTTTATGTGACGGTTTTTTGATATAGCGCAGCTCAGGACAGCCGAATTTGGCAGCCGGAAGATGCAAGTATCCCTCTTTGATTGATTGTTTAACGGTAGTCTCTCAAAATCTGAATAGACTCAGCCCTGTTCATTTTTCTTTTCCAATTGGCATCGTCTGTTATATGTTTGTGGTGCGGGCCGAGGATTTGTTTGTTTTACCTCAATATAAAAAAAAAAATGTTCAACAGAAGTGCTCTGGCTGTGTTGCCGCGTACACGATAGAGAGAGAGAGAGAGATAAAAAGATTGCTGAAGGGCAGACAAGTTAATCGAAAGACTAATATCCGGTTTGCTTAGGAAAGAGCAAAGAGAAAAAGACTTGTATAAGACAGATAAGAAGAGATCGAAAAACAGACATTTGAAGCATCAAGCAAGCACGAACACACGAACACACATGCACATATGCCAGAAAAAAATGTCATTCTGGGTCCGGGAAAATATAAACAGATTAGCAGAAACGTCTGGAAAGCGATTGATTGTCATTTAGGCCGGGATACGGCCTGCATCCCGACACATTGTATGGTAGAAGTGGAGGAAATACACACGTGCGAATCAATATTGAAGACATGAATATCAGTAAAATGATAAATGCAGATATAGAATACATGGAACTTGTTTATGAATAGCTGATTCAGGTATAAACTTGCTCCATATGCGAACTCATAATTTGAAGAGTTCAAAGCCTAAACATAAAAATACACAAGGTGACGTGCTAAATATAGTACGTCCGGTGAACACAAGGTGGCAACAGAAGATATCATTAAATAGGTGCAGATTTGAAATTATAAAAGTTAATAATAAACTATAACTTTCTAATAAAAATTGGTTTGGGAATAAAGGCGTTACGGTTCAAAAAGAATGGTGGTTAAATCTTCCTGAATATTCACCAGGTCAGACGTGACTAAATATAACTTCAGTACAAGAGATCATTCATACGTTTCTCCGTCGTCATTCGAGCGAAAACCATATTCGAGTTGTGTAACTTTTAGCTTATCAAAATGCAAGCTAAAAACGAGAAGAAGGAGTTGCGTGTCTCTGTAACCACGTTCGCTGCACATTATCTGGCGGTCTGTTTCAAGTTGGAATGACATGAAAAAATTTATGGATCGTAATTTGGCTGACAGGTTGCCGTGTAGTTTTGTGAGCTTGCGATACGACTAGCCTTGTGCACGACATTGAAATACGACTGCGGTAATTTAAACAAATACTTAAAATTTTGCACAATTGAAACTGTTATTTCTTAACTAAAAATAAAGCCCTACGGCTTCGCGTGCCAAAACCACGATATGACGTGAATCAATCATTAAATGGCCTTTTAAATAATATACACTACAGCGGTGGTACATCAACACACCTTGCCGAATGCAATACACAAACAATACGCCGTTGTAGGTGAGCCTGCAAAAAAATTTGGCCACTCGGCAACCTGTACATCAATCTACGTGAAACACTGTATCCACTGACTTACCATGGCTGGTGCTCACCACACGAAGTTGAAGATATGGTTCTAATAACTCAGGACAGCAACGCACAATACGGCGTCGGGTTTAAATGTGCAGTACCCAGCGTTGAACCAAGTTGACTGGCGGAACATGGGAGATGCCTTTGTCCTGCAGTGTACGTAGTCAGGCTGATGATGATAATGATGATGATGATGATGATGATGATGATGATGATGATGAAACAGCGTAGAACATGTGGCTCCAGTTGCGTGAAACACGCGGTGTGTGTTGTCTGATACAGACGTGTTCATGCATAAGCATATGCCATATGTATGCTCGCATTGAAGTCATTTTTTTTCCTGAATCAATATTATCTCAAGTTTTACGTCCCAAAACCACGATGTGATTATCAAACATGTCACAATGGAGGACTCCGGAAATTTCGACCATCTCTTTTTACTCCCATTGACATCCCACCAGTTTTGTACACGTTCTTCTTAAACAAACGAAAGCTCGTTCTTCGTTTTTTGCAAATTTCGGAACGAGTTCCCCTTACGAGCTCTTGTAGTTCGAAAGGAACTCGTTGCAGTTGCATTTACAAAATTGAACCATGTCGTTACATTAATAATACATTTTACGGTTAAATAAAAATATGTTGCATAATACTGAGGCTAAAATTAACATTTTAAAACAAACATATAGCTACACATGCTATATGAATTTGACGTCACTAACGTCAGATTGTATGTCGATATAGAAAAGATGAATAAATCCTTTAAACTAATTTTATACAGACCACCGGCCGTACTACAGGCATGTCTAATTTCGACTTTCTTGCTCGTCTATTACAAGTTTAACGCATGTGGCCTTTTCTAGGTCAGTCTTCAAATGGGTAGTCAGGATACTACGCCTAAGATAGTCTTTCGAATAGGCGTCTCCTCACATCTATTAATATAATTAATCTTTTTGCATTAACTAGCACAAGCATCTGTCTTATCAATTTGCATAAAAAGTAACACTTTTTAGGCGTCTAATGAGGGCTCATTAAATATTTCAATGACGTGCAAAATGATTTGCAGTAACCGCTTTTGCTACATAATCATCAGCAAACATGTTTCCGTACAGTTCTTTTTCTGTATCTTTCTCTTTTTCCTTCTTTTCTTTCTCTTTATTTTTTCTTTGTCTACTTCCTTTACCTTTATTTATCAATCTACCTCCATACGTGTTCCCTGGCCTTCCATCTTTTTACTTTCTCTCCTTCTTTTTATCCTTCTGATCTCTTTGTTTTTGTCTCTCTATTCTCGTTCTCTCTCCTTTCGCTCCTCACTTCCTTGCCCACCCCTTGTTGTACAATTCTATACTATACTTTACAGAACGCTGGCGTTCCTATGCGCTTCTAGCGAAAGCGCATGCTCCAGAAGAACTCATAGGCAGTAATTTCCTCAACATCCCACTTTCTTAGGATCGTCACTCAGCAAGGAAATGTATACGAGGAAATGAAAAGTCAGCCAGAATGGTGTCTTGCATTTGACAAGGTGTGTAGATTTACCACCGTTGTAGGGTATTATTGGAAAAGGTCGCTTAATGATTTATTCATTCTTCAGTTGAGTGTGAATTCTTAAGAGCTTTGTGTTTGTAAATGTGCCATGATACGGGCAGAATGATCATTGTAGTTCTCTGTCTGTACTGAATTGCTTCCAAGTACCTTTGTTATATTGAACAAATGTCATGCAAAAGAAATATACGCTATTGCTGAGTGGTGACGATGCTCACTGTCGGGTCGTAGGTACGCCGGTTCGAATCTTATCTCGCCGAAAAAATTTTTGTGCTTAGAATATCTTTTTTATCTCCTTCTCTCTCTCTCTCTCTCTCTCTCTCTCCCTGTCCTAGTTTTCTCGCTCAGCAGAGTCATTGCATCCCACGCCGATGAAATCGGCGCACGTGTTCTAGGAGCGAAGTGAAACAGGACAGAGAGAGCGTGTACCGGTTCGAAATCGTGGCAACTTTCTGCATATACGACACACGGCAAATCTCCAGCATTACAGCCGTGCTGTAAAAACTAATAAAAAAATTTTCTGCCTTGACGTAGTCGGTCTCGACGTTGCGCACTTCCCTGCGCCCCCGGCGGGTGTCTTGAATTGAGGACTACTATGCACCGAAGTAACGCTGCAGGTGATCGGTGCATTTTTCGCGCCTCATGAGGTCGCCCATTTATCATGCTCTGCATAATGTGCCACTTGAGTTCACCTGTTCAATGTCGTGGAACGTTTACAGATGTTGTTCCCTCAGCCGTTCCCCCGTAAATGTAACGAGGTACCGTTACAGTGGCACCGATCCCGAATGGAACGCTGGCGTTCCTCACAAAAAGTAACCAATTCCTGGAACGTCGTTCCTCTGAACGCCGTTCCGCGCCACACTGCATCTCACAGTGCACGCCTCCATCGAAATGCGACCACCGCGGCTGGAATCAAATTCGCTGATGATTTGATAGATATGTGCACGGGGTTCATCGCCCCAAAACCGCCATATTATTATGAGAGACGCCGTAGTGGAGGGCTCCGTAAATTTCGTACCACCTGGGATTCTTTAACGTGCACCCAAATCTGAGCACACGAGCCTACATTGCCACCTCCATCGAAAAGGAAATCGAATTCACGATCTCCTGCTCAGCAGCCAAGCACTCTGTAGCCACTTAATCACCAATGCGGTCTCCTAAATTGTTTGTTCTTCTGCATTCTGTGATCGCATTAGCGTTTTGATATTGAAGTACTCAGAGTACAAAAAAGCAACACTGGTTAAGCCATCTGAGGCCTTCGCAACAGCATTCGCAACTGTCACATAGCAACTGCTTGGACGTCGCTGGATTCGATCCCGGCCGTGGCGACCACATTTTCGAAGGAGGTGAAAATACTTGAGAACCATGTGTTTAAATTTACGTTGAACGTTAAAGGACCCCAGGTGGTCAAACTTACTGGAGTCCTCAACTATGGCGTCTCTCAAAATCATATTTTAGTTTTCAAACAAAAAAACCAAACAACGCTTAATAATAATGTTTTTATTCGGTTGGACTGCAATGTTTAAATGGTTTCTTGTGTGGTTATTATGTGACCTCTTTGTGACACACATGCGCGAATCCAACTCGAGTATAATTTGGATATTTTATCTTCACTTCGTATTGTTTATGTGATCTGGTTTTGAGTGCTGGCTTCGTTTGCGCTATATTTGAGACCTTTGTCCCATTCATCTTCTATTGTAGGTAATTCGAAGCTGAAAAGGAGAAGTGGTACACGCTACTTAAGAGAGCATGCAAGCACATATATTTAAACGTGCGGGACCAGTCTTACCAGAAACTTTTAGCAACCTAACCGTCTAACCACGTGTTAACGCGTTTGCTGGCATAAGCGAGGAGATGGCGACGCATGCACTTCAAGCGTGTGGTCCGGCCCTTAATTCAGCGGAATGAGCTGCTTCGCAAGAGATCCTCGCATACCTCCGCCTACGGCTTTCAAGAGGGTCCAAAAGACTCTGGCGCCTTAAATATACCCCTCTATGCCAAACGGTGAAATGCGCCTTATTGCCCCTCCAGCGGTGGCACTTGCCGCTAAGCTAGGTTGAGCCGGTGTTGTGCGTATTCGTGGGCGCCAGCTTCCGCTCTTTAGTCTGAGACGCGTGGCCGGAAATGAAGGCAGACGGGTCGCGGCCTTTACTTTGGCCGCCTGGCCGTCACGTCTTCGCACTTTAGGGTCATCCGGTTGGCCGGCCACTACCCGCTAGTGATACGGCCACAGGGCCACAGTGCGTCGCTGTCGTCGCCGGGTGAGAGCAACATTGCATCAGCGCTGGCCGCAACCGGTGCTATCAAGAGGCTGCCTGCGTTGCGCTGATTCCTTCCGGAGCCATGATTCTTTACGCTCATCTTCGTTTTACTGCCTAAGTGTTGCTATAATATCTTAGCACAACTTTCTCAGAAAGTTTCACTTGAGTTTTCATGGTGACTTATGCATGTGCGCGTCATGGAAACTGTACTTATAAACGTATAATAAAAGAAGCCTACCTATGCCGACCCATGAGCTGCCGGCTAACAATGAAACCACAGGACCCCAATGGGCAGACAGAGAATGTCGCACACTCACCATCACTGCTATGGACATACCACTTCCAAGTCTAAATGCACATACATTCCTCATAATTTTGACGGGGCTATGACTGCCACTGTATAGCCTAAGTGGTAGAGCATCGGACGAGTTTTTCGAAGGACGCAGACTTGGATCCTGGCAGCGGCAAGTTATCTTTTCATCGCCTTTTCTTTCTTCACATTTACAAGTGCTAATAATATCCCAATGCATGAAACCCTTGTATGCTCTCATTAATATTGTGTCGAACAACTTGAATAAGGATATCAAGGAAAGAATGGGTAGTAAGTGATATAAATGAGGTGATATGTTTCTTTGTTTTCGTTCAGGACGTCACTTTTATCAAACAACTTGTGTGAGACTTGTGCTTCAATAATGTGGAGAAACGGAAGTCTTAAGCCTAACTGAACGGCTTAGTTGTGCAACGATCACTTCAGAAATGGAAGGCTGAGTGATGAGTCCTTTGTGTAAACCAAGTCATTCTTGCGAGACTGAAACTGAGTGCTGTTGTCAAAGGGTAGAACCAAACGAATTCCGCAGTAGAATGAACAGGCGTTGAGCACAGTATCAGAATGGCATTACCGAATCTTATGTATAAGTTATTTATATTCTTCTGGTTTTCTGCCATATATTGACAATATCAACATCTGCCTTTGTGCCCTGCCTTTTTTCGCTCTTTTAGTTGTTCGTTTGTGCGGTCGTTATTGTGAACACTGTTTATTTGGTTTGATTTAATAAAGTGAGCCGCAGCTTTATGCGCTGTTTGCTCAATAAAATTTACGGCACATATGGCAGTGCTGTTCAGATGGTTCTCTTTGAATGTATTAAACTGTGCAAGCCGCACATAGTAGCTTGCCTATAAGGAAAACACAAATAACATGAATAAGGTTTTTTTTTTTCTTTTGATATTCAGGCGTCTCCTAGCTTGCTTCTAACTTTGAAGATGAAGGCGAGGCTACAGGCTTAAAGTCACTGCACATAGTGCGTGAACAACAGTAACAGCCTAAATTTTTTGGGGGGGAGGAGCGAGGATTTAACCATAATTTATTATTGCTCGCGTGTGCGTTTGTATGCCTGCATGTATATATACACATGCGAAATGAAATGTTTTTGTCACATGGTGTGTGAGATCTCCCCCTCACGGCTACGCCAGTAGTAAGTGGCGCAGCAAGAATTGCATTTATTGGCGGCAAAGCGGTTGCTCTATACACTTTATTACGCCGTAAGGAGGCTTGGCCAGCGTTTCGAGGACGCAGTTATCTAGGGATTTGGGATGGGCCCTTTCTTTTAGCCTCTTCACACTGAGGGCCCGTTCTCGCCGCTGTGTCTGCCGCTGCGAATAAACGCTCGGTTTAGTGTATATTCATTTTCGCCTGACTCTTTTTTGTTTCCAGATTTCTCGTACTATCCTTGGAGTTCTGCGTGGGTGAACAAAGGCTTCACCTGAAAAGGTCGCATATCAAGGGAGTATTGAGGTAAGAAGGACCACCGTTGCCCACCTATCAGTTGGATCAGCAGAGTGACCTTTTGCGTGCTGGAAACGGGCTTTGATTGACGCGTATGGTGGTCTGTTGCCGTCTTGTTTATTTGTTTCTAAGTGCATCGAATGTTTCCACATGATGTAAGAGAGAAGCCTTAAGAAAAAAAAAAGCAAGTAGATTAAACATTGCTAGAGTTCAATTATACAACTTCTCTCGAAGGAAAGGACAGGAAGAAAAAAAAGGAGTCGATAAAGAATGACGAGGAAATGAGTAGTTCCCTCTCAGCACAGGCACTGGCATTAGAGGAAGTAGTCATCAACCATCTCTTTTCAAAAGCGTCTGGAATCATCTAGGTTCTGGGGTGATTGCAAAAATAATTAGCAATCCTTTAGCAGTACAGAAGGCTTTATGTTGGAATGCAGCCTGAGCGAAGTGGCAAGACCTCTCTATGTATCTAAAGATCATCCGATCGAGTGCAAACGTGAGCAAGTTCTCAAGTGATTCATTGAGAAGAAACAGCATTACTACGACAATATAATGAAGAAAGGGATGCGTAAAAACAAAAGAAAGAAAGCAAGTATAAACGGAGAACATTTGCGGTCGGTTACACTGTAATAAACAGGAATATCGACCCAGGAGGGTGCATCTTGGCGTCTGGAAAAACGAGGTGCGTGCGTAAAATGACTTTCGCAAATACAGTTGAAAACCCGTGAAAGGGCCACATGGTACCAAAACCTCGGCCTAGATTTTAGCAGCTGCTGTGTATACGGGTGGTATACTCGAGTTGAACCCAAGTGCTGCCGGGAACAATGCGTTTTTTCTCCTCTTGTAATTGTTAAATTAGTGTCTCAGCTTATACTCGCGGAAGCTTCACGACTTCGAAAATGAGCCAATAAAATACTTCCTGGTCTATTGCGTCCTTCAACTCTCTACAAATAAAGACTTGTCGACTTGGCCTACATAGCCATTATGCTGCAAAGCGCGCTGTGCACATCACGCGATGACCACAGTGGTCGTTACGCGGCATTCATTAATTTCTGCAGAAATGCAGGAAAATGCGCTATGCACAGATATCTCGTCTGACTAGGTAATCCATGCTGCTCCTTCGCACAAAATAAACCACATCTTACATTTATGATCACCGCGAAAGACCTGAACCAGCCTGGCACAAGAGAAGTCAATGCAGGAGGAGGAGGAGGTAGTAGAAGGAAAGGTAGGAAGGTCAATTAGTCGGGCGTCTGGTTTGCTATCCTACAACGGGGGAAGGAGATTGAGGGATGAAAGGAGAGAAATAGAAAGGAGAAAACATAAAAAAAAACAGGTGAGCTTAAACTACAGTGCTGCGTTCTATCGTAGCTGACGCATGACTGAAGGCGTGTCACGTTCCACCGTAGGTCGTCGGTTCATTATGCCTACTGAAGGCTTGCAAGCACTAGACGTAGAACATCCAGTACCTGTTGTACGGCCTCAGTGTGTGGTGATTGCAGCCTGCCGACGAACACTTGAAATGCGTCAAACAACGATTGAAAAACTGTTAGAATAAGTTTGTCTTCTGAAAATGCCGAGGTGCGCTGTGAATCAGCATGACGTGGCGACTTCGGCTACGAAAGCCGAACTGTGTCAGTTGTGTTCATGGCGGCCTTGTTGGTATCGACTATCACTGATCCATGTGACTGCGGCTTTGGCAATGTAGGCTAAGTGGAGTCCGCAGATACCACGCTTTTCACGGCGTTCTGCTTCATACCAGCCGAGTATAATCTGGGTGGAGAAGGAGATGGTGAAGAAGGGCGTCGAGTGGTTACGGCGGATGCAAATGCGCTGGACTTTTCTGACAAACTTCGGCGCCGATGACGCCGCTTTCTCACGGTTACGGTTGCCTCACAGTGCGATGTATGGTCTCTCACAATTTGCCTCAATACTATCTCTTTTTTATTTTTGGGCAATATTTTGAAGAAGCTTCGTGTTGTCCATTGCAATTTCAACACTTGAGAACACTGGCTTTACAAGTGGCTGCGGAATTAATTTCAGCACAGCGAGAACATACTCGCTTGCCTTTGCATACGCTGCCCACGTTACCGAGCTTCATGCATTTGAGACATTTCAGCGGCTTCGGCACAAACGGTCTTACTGAGTGTCGGAAGTGGCCCACCTTTACGTGCGAAGGTAGATAGTTGCCTCTGAAATCTATTTTGACGCAACGTGAGGTACCAAAACGAACAACCTTGAGAATGACATTTGCTTTATTAGCTGGCTTGACCAGGCCACTTAAGTTCGACTTGGGAATGGCAGCGTCAACGTTGTAGATCACACCGGTGACGATGTTCGAGCTCATTAGTATGTATGAGCAGACGTTGATACCACCACCTCTGTGACGTTGCATGGAACGTTCAGTGCAGCAGCATGCGAAACATCAATCGCCATGACATCCTTACGCTGGTTCACTCTGATATCGATGACTTCATCTAGCACCAGTAGCTCGAGCTGCGCCGAAACAGATTGCCTGTTGAGGCGCTTCATGTTCGCGTTGGACTCAGTAGGAACGAAAATGATGGTGTTCGCATTTGGCCTTCGTGGAGCTCGTTATTTCAATGTGTTCAGGAATGAAGAGGCCCTGGCGTTACGTCTCTTTTTCTTACGGCTCGTTACAACTTCGAAGTCATCATCAGATGGCCCCTCACCTGTCAGTAAGTTGACATCAGTGTCCTCACTATCGCAGTCGGGTCCCGTCCGCTTCCTGATCGTGGCAGTCGTGGATGCTTGGAGACCTGGTAGATATCCGAACTAGTCCATGTACATCGTTGATGGCCCTTCACCTGTCAGTGAATAGACATCAGTGTCCTTGCTGTCGCAGTCGGGTTCCATCCGCTTTCTGATCATGGCCATCGTGGACGCTGGAGGACCTGGATCCGAACTGGCACTTGTACATCACTGATGGCCCCTCACCTTCCAGTGAGCAGACATCAGTGTCTTCACTCTCACAATCAGGTCCCGTCTTCTTCTTCTTCTTCTTCTTCTTCTTCTTCTTCTTCTTCTTCTTCTTCTTCTTCTTCTTCTTCTTCTTCTTCTTCTTCTTCTTCTTCTTCTTCTTCTTCTTCTTCTTCTTCTTCTTCTTCTTCTTCTTCTTCTTCTTCTTCTTCTTCTTCTTTTTCTTTTTCTTCTTCTTCTTCTTTTTCTTTTTCTTCTTCTTCTTCTTTTTCTTTTTCTTTTTCTTCTTCTTTTTCTTTTTCTTTTTCTTCTTCTTCTTCTTTTTCTTTTTCTTTTTCTTTTTCTTTTTCTTTTTCTTTTTCTTTTTCTTCTTCTTTTTCTTCTTCTTCTTCTTCTTCTTCTTCTTCTTTTTCTTCTTCTTCTTCTTCTTCTTCTTCTTCTTCTTCTTCTTCTTCTTCTTCTTCTTCTTCTTCTTCTTCTTCTTCTTCTTCTTCTCCTCCTCCTCCTCCTCCTCCTCCTCCTCCTCGTGGCTCTTACTCGAAGCAGGGGATGGGCCGAGTGTTAGGTGAATTTTTGTGTGTGTGTGTTTCTTCGCATTACTATCTGTATATGCCAGGGATAGGTAACACAACAAAGAATTACTGAATAATAATATTTTATTGTTTAAAAGGATGAATAATTTAGCTCGATATTCTTTTAGTCCGACTGCGAAATTCTACTATGGCGTAGTAAACAACCCTGTGACTGTAGCCCAGAATAGAGGCGCCAAATGATAAATAACTGATTCGGATATTTCCAGACCCAAGTTTAGAAGAGGTGGTGCTATGAATCTTCTTCTCAATGACGTATACCGGCGACAGGATAGAAATTAATGACTGATTGTTTTCTCCTCCTTACAAAAGAGACACATAGGAGACAACGCTTGACTTGCTCTATACAGGTGAAAATTGAGGAAGGTAACCCGGCAGCGAAGTTTGGTTATGGCCACTTCCATTATTCTCGAGCGCAATAACTCACTGTTCTAGAGAAATAACAGATGCTTATATTCTGGAGAATCTGTGAAGACAGGGTCTGATAAGCATTTTTTGAAAGTTAGGGTGCGGAATCGTGCAATTGTAATGTATGTTGTCAGCATCAAAAGCGCCGCCTTTGCTAAAAAATCTGCGCTTTCGTTTAAAAACAAACCCTTCTGTCTTGGTACCTAAATTAAGTGGAAACATTGTAGGTGCGCGGGAACTAGTATTCAAAGCTTTAGGAGAGGCGTTTCACCAGATCCAGATAAAGAAGAACACACAGATAATGAGTCAGTGATGATTGCTACTATACTGTAATTAAAACTGGGTAACTTTTGGAGAGCTAATATTATGGGCACAAATCCAGCTATAAAAACTCGAATAAAGTCCGGCAGCCGTAAAGGAAAAGACCAGTCAAGTTGACGGCAGAATATTCCTATGCCTGCTTTTTCCTCAGTTTACGATGCATCTGTTGCAATAACCACATTCGTTGGCAGATTATTCAGATGATCTTGTAATAGTCCATTTAAAATTCCATAAGGTAATAATTTCGTGTGGTTCGGAAAAACATCGTGGTTGACAATGTTTGTGAATTTAGGTTCCACGGTCGCACATCATGAGTTTGTATATTCGGGGAATCGAGTAACGTTTGTATAAATACAATTTATGGCTTGTGGAATTTAGGCTAGTGCTCGGAGAAAAATATATCGGGATCGGAGATTAAAATTATTTGAGTATGATTAGACAGTATTGCATACAACCGCAAGATAGTCTGCACCGTAAGTAGGTTGAATGGGCTTAACAGGGGTGGTGTTCTCGCTTACAGGTATAATACTGCATTCGCCACAAATTTCGGTAGGCCTAAGCACAGCCGTAAAGCCTCTCGCTGTAATAGGACTAGTTGCCGAAGCTGGTATGCTGACGCACCGGAAAAAGGAACACAGCCAAATTCCAATACCGGTCATTCGTACATTTTGTTGACCATCAAAAGTGCTTTTCTTCTAACACCCGATCTTCGGCTGCATGCTCCTTTTGTTGTGATATATTCGATATGAGCTAGCCAGTTTAGTCGTGAGTTATATATGACTCCGAAGTATTTTAATCATTCCACTTGCGGGATATCCTGCAGCTTGTAAGTCAGAGATATTATCACCGGATCGTTAACCAGAAAAACCAGAATAGCACACTTTTTGGTATTAAGACTTAACTGCAGTCAATCTAACCACTTATCAAGTTCACTCAAGTATGACTGTGAAGTTTAGTAATAGCGATGTATGTCAGCAGCCATAGCGAAAAAAGCAATGTCGTCCGCATAAACATAAGTCTGCACCTCTGATCGAATAAGAATAGTACACATCAAGATGTTGAACAATGCTGGCGAAAGTACTGATCTTTGGTGCACGCCTCACGTCTGCTTATGCTTGCAGGAAGAAAAGCCATCTTTAACGCAGTAAAACTCCCTTTCTTTTAAAAATTCTGTCACCCATGCTACGATATAAGAAGGGAGTCCATGACATCGTAAAAAATTTGTTGACACAAAATGTTCGACACTATCGTATGCTTTACTGATGTCTTAGGTAACTAACGCAGAGTACTGTTTTTTATGCTGGGCAACGTGAACCCGACTTTTGAGGTCTACGTGCACATTACAGATTGAATGTTTAGATCTAAAGCCAATTTGACTGGGGCTCAACAGCTGTTGGTCATTTACGAATGTTATTATATGACCATGAAGGACCCTTTCGATAAGTTTCATTACATTTGATGTTAATGCTATTGGTCTTAAATTGTCAATATTATATCCAGCTCCCTGTTTTTTAAGCAGTGGTATGATTTTAGCAATCTTCCTTCATCAGGTATCCATGCCGTCTTTAGGGAGTAGTTTATTTTACTCAAAAGGAAGAATTCCTGATATATTATTTTTAGCATTGAGTTTGTAATTCCATCAGTCCCTGGTGCTGAGTTTGGCAACCTTTACACAGCCTGATCTAATTTGGAAATCGATACTGCTGTGTACTCAAAAATGGCTGGTGTATAAGCCGATGGTGGAAGGCGCGTTGTGAATCTATTTTTTAACCCTTGAGCTAATTGATTTAGTGCTTCCTATAATTCTTGCGAGTTGTAAACCACTGAGTCCACATTTCCTGGCATTAAAACTTTCTTTGTACAACGTGGGACATTGAACAGCGCTCGATTATTCTTTTACTTAGATAAGTAGTCACAGTGATTCTTATCATATTCCTCTTTCGCGCATGATACTGTACGTATAAATGTTGCCGCAATGAATTAAAAATCCTTTTAATTTCGCGGGCTCTGATTTCGTATAAGATGTTTCCATGCCGCTTTTATCCTTCTGCAGTCCTGCGTATACTCAGCGTTCCACCATTGGCTGGGTGGAACACTCTTGGTTGATGCTGACGTAATCCTAAATTACGAGGTGTTTTTTGATAATTCTGAAATAAAAAGAACGTTCTTACCGAGGTTCACATTTCTATCAACGGATGCTACCTTAATGTTAGCGCGAAAACAGTATTTAAACGTTTTATAATTCACTGGTGTTTTAGATTTTCTTTCAAACGATTTAATGGGGCACACTATTTCAAAGTATACCGAAAGGTGATCACCGTTTGAGGCGAAATTGACTGTTCTCCAGGAATTCAATGGAACACTTTCACTACCGAACGTCAGACCTAACACTGATCGTGCTCAACCACGAACAAACGTAGGGTGCTTCATGTTTAGGCAGGTAAAATTTTTATGTGTAATCCAGTCCCACAGAAGAGTACCAGCATAGTCTGTTATAAAATCCCATGACACGCAATGCAAGTTGAAATAACCAGTGAGAATCATTTCATTCTTGCCGCTACTTGATACGCAGTCCAATTGTTGTGTATTGTGTTCGCCTGAGGAAAAATATGCATTTATAATAGAGAAAGGGCGGCATCCCGGCATGTTGATGTCGATTGCCAGAATTTCACAGTCAGAGGATATAAACTGAAAAGCAGACTCGCTGTGTGGCAAAATTTGTTTGATGTTAATATCATTACACCACCACCTAGTGAAGGGCGATCTAACCAAAATATTCGAAAATTTTTAAAATGATAATTTTTATTAGGCGTAAGCCAGGTTTCTCGCATTGCTATTAGGTCGGGATTTACCTGAGCAAAAGATTTACCTAAGCAAAATAAATTCGTTGAAGCGGAAAACAAAGAACGACAATTTCACTGCAGAACATTTAAAGTATCTATGGTGATGCGCGAAAGACTTAGGCAACGACTGTTTCCAAAATACTTTCTTAAAGAACGCGGGCGGGATTCGAATCACCTTTTTTTTTGGTTTTTGAACTGTGGCACGTAAATTTTGCTGGGGACCCAGTTCGCTTCTAGCGCCTGCCATCATGGCTGATTTCTGTCTCATCCTGAAATTCTACTTCATTCGAGGTGGAAGGTTCCGGTACAGTAGGCGTTGGGTTGGCCTGACGCTCCTGCTGCGGTGCTGAATTAGACACCTCTGCGGCGGCTGCTGTTGTTACGCAAGACGTCAGATTGACCATCGGTGCTACAGCTTTTGAATGTAGTTGTGTCATCTGTGAGCAAAACACTTGCGAGACACACTCAGTTACAGTAGTTACTATCTGATCTAACGCCTTCAACATTGCTTTTTAAACTGCTGACTCAACAAGTTGCAAACGTTTGACCTCATTTAATGACTCTTGCCCCGCAGCACCACCAGCATATCCGAAGGTCCGATCTTTGAAAACAGCAATAGCTTCACGTCGTGAACATTTTCGCCTATCCATTATTTCTAGCAGCTAGATTTTATTTGACTTTGCCTGACAATTTATGTAATCAGCTGCATGGTCTCCTACACATAGACAGCACCTTTCTATCTCAGCAGTGCATTTATCGGAGGGATGGCTAGCACCACAGGCTCAACATCGGGAACCTGATTTGAAATCCCCTAAGTTGTGGCCAAAACTCCAGCAGTTCCGACACTGAAGAGGACGAGAACTTAGGTGTTATACACGAAATATGAGTGGCCATATTTCAATTCATATGGGCAAAAAGTGCCGGCAAAGGTGGCAATAACCGATTCGGTGGGAACTTTCTCATCATTCACTACGCAGTTACATCGGTATACGGCTATGACGCCAGCATTCGACACCTTCTTCAGAGTCTCGGTTGGTGACAATCGAGAGTCAACTGCTTTAACGATCCCCTTTGTACATGCCAAATGAGACAGAATGAACGCACTCGCCGGAACTGACGAAAATGCCTTGCATTTTAAGAGGTCCGCAACACATGAGGGTTCTGACAATCTACATAGGACACCACCTCTTCCAAACTGTCGAACGTCACTTATCAATAGAAAGCGCAATGTCATGGCCTGGAGCTCCACCTGGACAGCTTTTGGGTTCTTCAGCCTGATAAATCTTCCACTCAAAGAAGGTACCAGCGCAACACGGATGCTGTTAACACCACTGCGAAAAAAGTATTCCAACGGCAGTTCATCATTAGGCAAAGAGGACGACCAAGGGCTGTGCCCTTGGCCAGGAGACGAATTAGTCATCGGCACGGTTGCAATCGTCTAAACGATTGTAATAAATACCACTCAGAAATTAACACTGGTCAAATTCGCCCAAGACTCGGACAATTCACCGGTCAAAGTCAAGCCGTCAAGCTACGCAGGCACTGCTTACGCTGGGCACTTCGAGCAGCGTACCGCTTGGCACACACTTCGTCTTCGTTTTGCCAAAAGTCAAGGCAGGATACCCGTTGTGCCATTTAGGCGCCAATTAAATTAGATATGATACATTGTCTGATTATGTGTTTATTTCATGCGACCGGATTCCCAGGCACTCTATATTATATTCTAGGGAAGAAAATGAGGTAGTGGAATAAAACAAAAGTGTTGACCAAGGTAAATCCAGAAAAATAGAAAAAAAAGATGTTTTGGCTCCAAGCACTTTTTGAAAGCCTTGTTCACAATGGCAGCAAACAGCATAGTATACGCTCTTCTTGCCGTGATTGCACATGAAATCTTTCGCCATCCAGACTACAGTGCATACACTAAATATGGGGGCACTTCCCCCTGTGTATGCGCGATGTCTGCAACACGTGATAACACGTACAAGAGAAAAGCGTACCACGCCGTTTGCTGTCATTGTGAACAAGGCTCCCATGTATCAGAGCCGAAACGTCCTTTTCTCAATTTTTCTGCATTTTACCTTGGTCGGCCTTTTTGTTTTGTTTCACTATGTTTATTTCTTCCCTCCTCCCGAAAGATTGAGCAGGCATTGTGCCCCTCCAGGTGGCAGTTGCCATCTTGGTCTCTCCCTGTTTCCTCTGTGTCCCGGCGTATCTGTGTATGCAAATCAAATAAATAAATAAATTCCCAGTCAGGCAGGATTCCGTATGGTCGGGGAAAAACATCTATAGATCACTTCAATTTTATAGTCAAGAGTCCGACGGAATTGACTACAAAAATAGGGTATTGCGTTTTATGTGTGCTTCATTACTTAATAGTAATTAGCGTGTAATTAAATATCTACTTTTTTGAATATCACCCAGTTAATTCTTTGTATGAAAAGAAACCAATTTTAAAGGCTCAAGGTGCAAGCGCAGTTTGTTTTCCGGTTTTGTTCGTTTCGAGCAAATAAAAAGTAATTGTCTTGGCGTTGGTTCTGGAATGTGGCACGTCGACCACGGTAGTGCCTCCATCAGAATGATCTTTTGCAGCCATATGAGGCACAACGAAGTTAAATGGGCGCTTGTTGTCTCCTGAGCAAGCGCGTACAGATGACCACACTGTGTTTCAATTCACTTCAAAAAAAAAAAGAAAAAGAAACGTGGTGCGGTACGGGTCTCCGCAGCTGATGTATACAACTGCATACACCGAGCCACTGAGGGGAAAATTTCGGGCACTGGAGGTACACGCCGACTGAATCTCCTGCGCAAGGACGAGCCGGACCATTTAAATATGCCAGCTTGGACTTAAGCCAAACTATGGTCCACTTATGGGTGAATAATAAAAGAAAGTTCTCTTAATATAACAGAACCCCTCAGCATACAGTGCGTGTTATCTTTTAACGTCGTACCGAAGCCCGTGTGCATAAAGGGCGAGAAAATTTTTATGAATGCTTAGTTTACCACAAAGCCCATGGTCGTACACATCTTGACACGTACGCAACCATTAAGCCACAGGAGCACTGCTATTCATGAGGTTGTGTCAAGGACTGTTTATCTCAACGGTGCTTCTCCTGGTTCTCAGACCTCCATGTGGGTAATCCAACGCGCAAATAACGTGAGCCGGAGTTCTTTATTCAGAGTGTGAGAGACGATGGGTAAGTAAAGAAAAAAAAAAAGATGCTCTCATAGGGAAAAGCCGGGAAAGAAAATGAATCTAAGCAGACTCTCTTCAATTAAGCAGGGCTCTAATGGTCTTTCAAGGATGTCGCATACGGCGCACTCTTTCTCAATATACACGACTGGGCCAACTGATAAAGCGAGGGCAAGAAGGCCGCAAGATACTTGGAAATGCGATACTACGAAAGACCCCCGTTCCTTCTCCTCGAGTCCGCAATTAAAGCGATGGACCAAATAAATGCTGGCCCAGACGGATATTATTGAAATACCCCATGGCGATGAAGAATGGGAAATGGCGCCTCGAATTTAGGTAAGCTCCCAGTAAAAGAAAAAAAAAACAGAGTGAGGATGGACTTAATTTTTTTATGCCCGGCGGCGTTCTGTGCGAGTACACTAATGCTTGGTACGCCGATGCGTACTCTGACATTTCAAAAAATACGGGAAATGGATCAAGAAAAAGTTCACGGAGGAAGAAGGTCAAACGAATATGAAACTCAAGGTTCGTTTGTTCTCCCTCCCCACTGTTGTCACCCACGTGTGTGTGCAGTTCACTCCCATTTATGTGCAGTGCAATGCGAGCCCAAGCTTGACTCCTACGCCAACCCCTCTGTTTGAGGAGAATCGACCCGAGTTCTCCTGACGTTTTTTTTCTCTAAAAGTGCTAGGCACACTCAGAATCAGGATTCATATTTTTTATTCATAGACTGTACACGAGTGTCGGAACATATTCTAATCAGTCTACGCCTGGTAACACCACAGCCACATAAACAGGAGTCACATTCGAGTCCACATTTAGTTACCGGGCATAGGCATACTTACTGGCAATTAGATTTCTTGTTGTGGGCTGCATACAATTGAGCTGAAAGCCCCTTTTATCCGTCTATTCCAAATGCTTATCTCGTTCTCTTCCTCTGGTTTCGCTCTTATTCCCAGATGTCGATAGTTGCCTTCGGGTCATAAAACGTGACGAAAAAAAATTAGGAGATGTGATCGAAGACGATAAAAGGAAACAGGAAAGCGGGAATGCAAATGCGGTTTAGGGCTCGGGATCGAGAACGGCTCCCGAGGCGATCTGGAAATACTTACTTAAACTGCGCCCCCGCGATGCACTGCGATGTTTCTCCGCAAGGACTCAAAATGGAGGCGAGCAACGCTGCATACTAAGAGCGAGAGAAAGGAGTATGGAGGAGAGGGGTGCACGGCTGCATGTCTTGAACAAGCCGAGCTGACGATGGAACTTGTTTGTCTTTTGTGCTATGACTTCGTTCTCGCCTTCTCCTTCCGTTCCTACAAAGACGTGGCTCTGTTGTACCGCTCAAAAAGAATGCATCATGTTCACAATAATTTGTTAACGCTCGGCGTGTCTTTTGAACAAGAGAGACCTTGCGTCACAGGCATAGCGGGGGAAGAGGGGGAAGAGGGGAAAGAGGAGAAGCGTGTTCTACAGCCTCCCCACAAAATTTCAAAATATTTATTTGTGTATTTACTCGCGCACATTCAAACACTCATGAGCATGCTGTCCTGGAAAAATATCTGGCTATGACACTGCCTGCATTATATCTGCATAGAGTTTCATTTCTTTTAAACTTTTATTTAGTTCGCGTACTTACCTTTCTCTTTCTTCCTTTGCTTAAACATGTAAGATGAGGACTGATGTGGCGTATACTTGGTTATAAAAAAACAACCTCGGCACTGCGAAAAAAAAATGCATATTGAGGAAATATATCTAGATATTTTCATTCAGCATTTCATAAAGGGCACATGTCCGCGTATAGTGATGTGCAATAACGTTGGCAAAGGGGACTATTGCGAACAGTGAACATGCAAACACTTGTTAAAAGTCATGTCATTTTGTAGCATAACATTAGCATGCCAGTAACTGCAAAGAATTATTTCTAGAGACTAAGGATCAAGTAACGAATATTATTGGCGCCAGTGGTGTGTATCTTACTTCTGAGCCTGTGCAATTATCAACATTTTTGATAACGAACCAAATAACAATAGGGCAAAAAGAGCCTTCAAGTAACAAATTGAATATGGAATGCACGTGCATTATTAAAAAGTTGCAAAATGAGAGGTAACAGCAGCTTTCATTAGATTTTTGAGACTGAATCAGTAATACTACATGTAAGTAGGTGGCTACACATTGAAGATACGTTCAGTAATGCACTCATCAAAAACAACTCTGCAGAAAAACTATCTGCTTCACATGTTTACAAGGTGAGCTCTATATGTATGCAGTCGTGCCCATATATGAGCTTAAACATGTTGCCTGTGGTGAAAGAGGCGCCAACACTGTACGGTAGCACCAACACAGATGATGCACACAACGTTCCGACTGATGGTATTTCCAAAATGAATTTAGTGTTTGTCGGCGTTAAGCTATAGGCTTGGTGCTCCTGCACTACTGGCCACCATGCCACAACTCACATTCAGCGCCACTGTACGTGTTGTAGTAACACGTACACCAGAAAGTCAAGACTTTCTATTTAATTGGAGGTGGCAGAAGGGAGTGTACAGTACTCTCACATGGTCTTTTTTTTCTGAGAAATGAAATACTATTTAGATAACATTCCTGGTGGTTATTTTTTTATGTATGCATCGAACGTGAAAGTAGAACTTGAGCTGTATAAAAAGCCAGGGTCAATGCTTGGTAAAAAAAAAAAAAGACGGGTAATGAAAACACGTCCATCCACCTTCTAACGCCTGGTAACACCTTTCCTACCCGCCTTAGAAAAAAAGAGGGTTGCGGCATAGGCTATCTTCATTTGTACTATGACGCCTGATATCTCAGTGCGTGAAATATACCCAATTTCTCATGCTGGGCTCAGGCACATTCATATATTTTTTAGAAACTCGCTTTAATGTGTGCACGCGAGCGCGTTCCACTAGCCGATAGCTTTATGGTGAACTGGTTTATTGGGAATGGTGAAGAGAGAGCATATTTTAATCTATTCAACTCAATTATAGCACTTCATTCAGCAATTTCCCGACAACCAATCTTACCTTGGCTACAGCGAAATGAGCGGCGCGCCTCTTCGTTCGGAACAGCTGGTGGAGTAATTAGCCCTGTGCTGGAGTAATTAGCCTCGCTCAGAACAGCTAAAGCAGTAATTAGCCCTGTTTGGAAACAGTAATCCATTTCTATTGGTTGCCATTCATTAGTAAATTGGCATTATGATATGATTAGTGAACCACGGGGTAGGTTCGCGTTTGCTTTTTAAGACAATTTCTATGTCTCAAACATTTCTTTTCGTTAAATCTTGATCTGTACGACAAAGTGTCGCTTGCCTATACATTCGATTGCGAACATTTCTCGAGCAATAATTGTGTTCGCTTGATTAAAAAAACTAAGACAATAAAGCATACAATGAGATTGAGTAAATCGTAATACGTGGCACATTGCGGAGAAAAAAAAGACAAGGAAATAGTTGAAGCACCTATGCTGAACAACGGCTAAACAAAGTCAATTAGAGGCCTTACGTGATCTTAATCGTTACGTGCACTTACTATGAAAAAGACACTATATCTAGCTTGTCACGTGACGTTACTGCACAGTCACTGAACAAATGGCACGTGTACCAATTTTAGCCACACGCAACATGAACTCGAAAGATTTGTAAAGTGAATGACACCTTAATATTTCGCAAGCTTTATTAATGGCCAGATAGCACGTGTCCAAACTCAGTGACTTTTTTTTGGTAAAGCCTGTTAGGCGTGTATAGTTTTTCTGGTCCTCAGCCATACGTCGGAAGCATAGGTCATCTTCAGCGTTACTACCGCAGTAATATCTCAAAGCACTACCCTTCATGCGCCACCTCAATAATTACAACTTTAACAATATCATGGTTACACTCTTGGAAAACAATTTCGAACAACCAGAGAACGGGAATCTTACTTTATCTACGAATACAACACGATAAAAAATAGAATGAGTGGACATCCTGTCATCCTTTCAGCATTATAATCATAGAAATGCACAAACGCGCCTGTCTAACGAGTCGCCGACCCCTTTCCACCAATTGCGAAAATAATACAGTTCCAATGATGCCGCTCCTTTACGCAACTGTAAGCTTGATTTGCATGTAGCTACCGAGGATTTATGGCCCTGTTAGCCGGCATGCACAGATAAACTATTCCGGACGTCGTACAGTAATATTACTGTAGTCAAGCTGTCTTTAGACTAACAAACATTCACTCGGTCCTTTTCTTTTACACCCCTTCTCCTTTTCTCTTCCGGAAACTAGCTTATCTGTATAATGAATATTGACGGTGGCGCAACATTACTGGCTGCTTCAGATGTTGCAGACCCGCCGACAAGTAAATATTGCACTGAAAGCCTGCCACCAATCTCTGTCTCTCCCGGTTTACCATGGTAAACGTCGAGGAGCCGCCCATACAAGATGCGCGCGGTCTTCACCACTTTCCACTTAAGAGCCATCGGACACAAAACTATGCCAATGTTCGCCTTCACACACACACACACACACACACACACACACACACACACACACACACGCACACACACACACACACACACACACACACACGCGCACACACACACACACACACACACGCGCACACACACACACACACACACACACACACACACACACACACACACACACACACACACACACACACACACACACACACACACACACACACACACACACACACACACACACACACACACACACACACACACACACACACACACACACACACACACACACACACACACACACACACACACACACACACACACACACACACACACACACACACACACACACACACACACACACACACACACACACACACACACACACACACACACACACACACACACACACACACACACACACACACACACACACACACACACACACACACACACACACACACACACACACACACACACACACACAGACGCACACGCACACGCACACGCACACGCGCACGCACGCACGCACGCACACACACACAGACACACAGACACAGACACACACACGCACACACGCACGCACGCACGCACACACACGTATATATATATATATATATATATATATATATATATATATATATATATATATATATATATATATATGCATGTGTGTGTATGTGTGTGTGTGTTTCTAGATATGTGCACAATATGCTCGAAAATGAGAGAAATCCAGTCTTTTTTTGATGCCTTCAGAGCACTATTTGCCGTAGTAATTCAACTTTTCATGAGCAGGGTTGTGTGGTTATATCAAATGGGGAAATCGAAGTTCATCATGCGACAAAGGTAACAAAAGTCTGCGGAGAAACCAAAAATCAAAGCATTGATGAGCGCAATAAACAAACTGCCTCAACGATGTCACTGTTCAAGACAACCATTGCAAAGGTGTTCAGCGTTTGCCATATTAGTATGCGCGCCACGTGGGCTGAAATTGTAGGCGCTGCCTGCACACCCACACAATGAAGTCGGTTGATGGCCGATACATTGAGGCTCACTCATTTTGGGCGTCTCACAAGAATAAGACAGTTGCGATCATCCGCGTTTTTGTTTTGGTTTCGCTGCTGTATATGGTTGAATTTCCTTACCTTGTGACTATTAACAGAGATACTTTTGAGAAGTCCCAAAGCTGCAAGGGGTTTTTCGTATAAGACAGTTCAATTGGATGTCCTGACTCCCACGGTTGGGAATTTAGTTTCTAATTTACTTGTCTTAAATACTGTTTCAAAGACGTATTTAGACATTTTAACGTGCCTGTGGCTACAGAAGAAGTAATTACGAAAGGATCAAATAAATATCGCACTTAGCCCCGCCGCGGTGGTCTAGTGGCTAAGGTACTCGGCTGCTGACCGGCAGGTAGCGGGATCGAATCCCGGCTGCGGCGGCTGCATTTCCGATGGAGGCGGAAATGTTGTAGGCCCGTGTGCTCAGATTTGGGCGCACGTTAAAGAACCTCAGGTGGTCGAAATTTCCGGAGCCCTCCACTACGGCGTCTCTCATAATCATATGGTGGTTTTGGGACGTTAAACCCCACATATCATCATCATCATCATCATCATCATCATCATCATCACTTACCTTGCCTCGAGTAATAATTTTATAGGTTCACAGATATTTTCACCAACCATGCCATGCACTACCTTGCAGTACAAACATGTCGCACACTGAGAAGCGAATACTTACATTTTATACTTTGTGTGAGCTTCATTAGCTTGCCACAGAAGAAAATGCTATGATCAAAAAAGTGTTTTGAGCCATTTTGTTTGTTAGCAACTTGTATACGAGCAAGAAAGTGATCATACTAAAACAGCACTTTGATGTTACATCTGCTGGCTAGAAATGTTACATTAACGTGCCTTTCCGGAGGAGGGCTCTTAAAATGCTGCACCATCGATTATTGCGAATGAACAAATACGGTAATATCTACTTTCATTTGAATTTATTTATTTCCAGTAATGGTTGTCTCGCATTTTCGTTTCGTTCCTATATTCTATCTTACTGTATATCTTTCCTCGCGAAGCTAATTATTTTCTTATTGCATTAAGTGTACAGCACAATATGGATGTTTTGACGCTTTCAAAATTACCCTTACTTTCTTTAGAGAGGAAACAGAAGCGAGCGTGTAAAGACCTTTTTGAAATGACTAAACCAGTTAAAGAAACCCCACCATATGGAAGTGCGCAGGTTGGTAGCCGAAGACAGTACGCTTCAAATAAAGCAGGCAACGTGTTTAGCTGAATGGCTAGAGCAGTCGCCCTTTTCTTCAGCTATTTCGATTCAAGTGTGGCTATAATATTTTTATGTACGTTTTGTGCCTTTTGAAAACACACCAGTTGCTTAAGTCTCAAGAAAATCCGCACGACGTTTCTGCACATTTCTTTGATGTAGCATTGAATGAAGAAGGGAATTTTCAAGGTTCATTTCTTTGCTGATTTCAGATGTAGCATTAGCACTTCTGAACAGGTACTCATTCCTTGTTTGTCTACATTGCCCTATAGTATATCCTTTCTGCATTCCTTGTTTACAGACTTTGCATATGACGTCATGTACACGTGCGCAAGAGTACCATTCAAGCGTGGCCAGCCAAGCGTGATTTTCCCTGTCGCTTCTTTTTAGCGTGGGTGCTGCGGTGACAAGAGCCAGGCTAAGTCGGGAGGTACAACAGCCACATTGTGCCTATTTACCAACAGACAGCGTTCATTTTCGGACAGGTTTCCACGTTCGCCTAACCTCGTTAGCGCGCGCGGGGAAGAACAAGACATCGCGGTGGTCTTAGATGCACCTGACTCTTTTTATGTCCAGTTTACGAAAAAAAAAACAGAAGTAGCAGAATAAAAATGGATGCGCAGGGCTGCCGCACGCGTATATAAGCAAACGATTTCTTTGAATTCGTGCAGAAATTTCAAACGTGCCCTCATTAATTATTGTTACCCATGCCATGCGCATGTGCAGGGTTTGCCTGCCGAAAAGAGGAGAGTTGAAGGTTCATCGCTGTCCCTCCCTTCCCCGCCCATATGATCCATGAATGGGATAAACTTATAACCCCATCCTTCCTTTTCTAACCTTGCTCGCACCTATGTCCGGTGCCTAATTACGAAGCTATCATTGATTGTATGTTGGTTTCGTGTAATAGCAGCTGAGGCACCGTGGGGTATTCTTCATTATTCTCGTCAATTTGAACCCTTTGCTATGATGTAGATCACTGGACAGTTGCTACAACCAGATCACGACGCGTGTCCGAGGTATCCGTTACTAGCACAGTATAGCAAGAATTTGACCTCGAAGGAAAAGCGGGCTCTGGTATGTCGTCGCCATCTGAAACCACGTTCGTGGTGCGAGCTATGAAACTAAAGGTTCGGGGTAGGACGCTCGCTGTTTGCCAGCGTTCCTGTGTCTTACGCTTTGCATGTCCATTCGTTGCCGGGTCTCATAATAGTCTTGGTCGCATTGACTTCGACGGTTTCTTGTAACTAGACTATCTTTATTAACCAAAGCCAGCCCAGGAAGTAAAAACAATGAGTAGCGCATTTTGACGACTGTTTGAACCTCGCTGAAAGATGGCCCAACAGTCGCGCATGCAGTGGCTCGGCTGCAGCGCCTCATGCGCCTAGTAGGAGGCGATGCCGATCACTCCGCAGCCCAGTCGGCCGCCTGCGTTTCCCGTCGAACGGCTGTCCGGATGCGTGGTTCGGCCCAAGTCGTCTTCCCGCTCGTGCACCTGTATGCAGTTTCGGGAGAAGCGAATAAGACAGAACAAAGAAAAGTTGAGGGGTATCACTAGGCATATTCTTAAGAGGCGAAAACGCGAAAGCCTTTCCTCTGGCTAAAATGTTGTAGGGACAGGTGCCGCGAAGCTGGCGGCGGATATAATTCTTTCTTACGCCGAGGGGATTTTCTTCCGCGGCGTCGTGGCTGCTTGATGCGGCCCAGCTGAGTGTTCACAGTGGCTGTACAGATTGATATTATGAACATCCCATTTGAAACGGGGTAGTGAGATTTGCGTAAAAAAAAAAAAAAGCTTGTAAGTTTTTAAAAGTTGGCTAAGTACATTTTCTTCGTCAATTATATATCTCTTATTATTAATGAAAAAAACGAAATCTTAGATTCACAGTCTAGTTTACTGCCCCTTACGGCGGAGAGTCCTTATTTTTACTACTGTTATTTTACGGAGAAAGCTGTTATGAGATCACAGCAAGGCTCGCATGTGCCGTAGCTGTCCGCTGCCGCCGGTGTCCGTAACCACTATCACATGAAATAGCAAAAAATATAAATAAACAACCCCAGTGACACAGTGGAATTCAAACCCGCATCCCCAACGTGCCATTCCAGTATTTTACCACTGAGCCTCCTCGGCTTTTAAGGAAAACTATTTTCAGTTGAACTTGACATACTGGAGGACAAGATAAATATATTACAATACACAACAGACATGACAGGACAATTACTGCAACCGTGAAGCAATGCTAAAGCACATCACTCCTTTAATTTCTTCACAGTAAGCAGAGCTTTGACCCTTTCGAATCATGTAAGTACACATTCATTTGTTCTTACTACCTCGAGAAAGCTTGATATACTTTCTGTAAAATACTGTTTTGCTGGTCTCCTGTCAGGGTCACAGTGAAATCCAGGCATTCGAGAGTGACATATTTTGTGGAAGGCAGTCATCCTGATTAAACTAAAAGGTAATCCATTACCACCGTCTATTGGTAAATATCTTATTTCATGAGAGTCTAACGAAAATTCTTTTTTTAATTGTCCCTTGTAATGCGTCCCAAATGTATACTTCTTCCCATCCGTGCAGGGAAACGTGGTCAATTGTTTTCTGTTTGTTAGAAATTAACATATCAAAACATATGGCATATCAAAACCATGCTTCTCTAGGAAGTGTTCTGGTGTGTAACTTAAAAAAGAAAGTTTTTGCATTTGGAGCTGCCTCCAATTTTTAAACTCGTTTAAATACATTCTGACCATTGCGTGCTATATATAGCACTCTACAGTGGGATGGGAGTATCACATAAATATATGTACAGTTTTTTTTCTTTCAGATTACAGGTGGTCAGTAAAATAAGGACACACAAAAACCGCACGCTGGCTACAACTTCGTTCATGTAGCCTTGCACAGACCCCGCCATAACTTAAGTGCCCACAACAAACTCAGACAACAGTCTACCTAGTCTTATTTGACACACCGTTAGAAGGAAAGAAGCTTCATCCCACACAAAAAAAGCTATTTACTATTTACTAACTGCTTTATAAACGGATGTCCTAGCCCATGGCCTCCACACACTTCACCCGTTTAAACAAATTCGTGCTACTGCACCTTTTGAGTTAAACCCCCCCCCCCCCTCCTCCCACAAATATTGCAAATACCCGACGTAATTTTGCCCCGACCTGGTGGTCTAGTGGCTAAGGTACTCGGCTGCTGACCTGCATGTCGCGGGTTCGAATCCCGGCTGCGGCGGCTGCATTTTCGATGGAGGCGGAAATGATATAGGCCCGTGTGCTCAGATTTCGCCACATGTTAAAGAACTCCAGGTGGTCAAAATCTTCGGAGCCCTCCCCTACAGCGTCTCTCACAATAATATGGTGGTTTTGGAACGTTAAATTCCACATATCATCATCATTACTGTGCGAGTCAGTCATCATGATTAAGTAAAAGAAGGTAATTCGTCATCATTTTCCGTTGCTAAATACCTGATTTCATGTAGGTCTAATGGAAATTATTTTTCATTGTCCTACAATAAGTTTCTACATTGGTATGTGGGGTTTAACGTCTTAAAACCACCATATGATTATGAGATACGCTGTAGTGGAGGGCTCCGGAAATTTCGACCCCCTGGGGTTCCTTAACGTGCACCTAAATCTGAGCACACGGACCTACAGCATTTCCGCCTCCATCGAAAATGCAGCCGCCGCAGCCGCGATTCGATCCCGCAACCTGCGGGTCAGCAGCCGAGTACTAGACCACCGCGGCGAGGCACCATTGTCCTTGAGTAGCGTCTGCCGATGTGAAACGCAGGCACTCCGAACCATTGAAATCTCGTCTTTGAGGGCAAACTAAGGGACAGTTAATTTTCTCGAGACTGAATAGGGAGAATGATATCGTAACGCATTTCAGAACAGAGTGCGTCGTCTCTTGCTTCTAGAGGTTTAAGCTGCTTTCGAAGGTCGAAACCACTTCAGCGAGAACATGCCGCATCTAAGATTTTATTCAGTTATCGCCAAAAAGCTGAAATCACCAATTAATGTAATTATGTTTTGGTGCGCCGCTTAAGCTTTTTGCGGGCGTTGACAGTGCACGCTACAGTGAATGGAGAATGATTCATTGCAACAGGAAAGAAGCACGCTGCAGCACCGGCGGTGAAAACCGAGGGTGAAGAAAATTTTACGGTGATCCTATATTTAGAAAAAAAAAAAACAGTACACCATCTCTCGCTAAAGGGAACCATGTGTAGATGCGAAGCAGCTGTCGCTAACGTTTACATTGGCGGCAGTGTTGCCAATTTAACCATTTTAGCCATATCTAGCTACTTTTGGACTCGTATAGCTACGGGAAATTTTATTTAGCTACGAGTTGCTGTTCTAGCATTTTTATCCATTTTATCCTAGCCAACTCTAAGTGTAGTGTAATGACTTCTTCTGGATTAATGCTGCGCGAGAAATACTTGTACACATATATAAAACCAACAGTCATTTTGTCCCAAGAAAGCATAGGGGACATTGTTTGTGTTTTTGAACTGTAGATATTGTCAAATATTTAAGGTAATTAAGTGCAAAAAAAATCAATGAAATGCCACCGAAAAAAACGTGCGATTTTTTGTCCACTTTGATTCCTCTTGATTGTCGACAAAGTGTAATGGCGTGCACACACACAAACATACAAACACACACATATGAAACAGGCAAGATGCCACAAATACAGCTTGCCAAGTGATGTGCTTCAGAAATTGGCATGATTGCGTCATATTCAGCGGCCAATTCCGGTACCACGGAAGCTATGTCCCTTTACCGCCACAACACTATACTTCTGCCCTTTTACGACTTTCTATGAAGAGTTCTTCGTACGCTTGTTTAAGATTATACTAGATTTTAAGTTTTTTGTTTTTGTTGTTCAGTGTCTGCTTTATTGTAAGCCCACTTTAAGCTTTCTCGTCAGCTTTCTCGTAAGCTAAGACGTGAAAGGCAAACATTATTTCATGAATGAATGATGGGAATCTGATGCAAATGATAGATGATTGAAGACACATTCGCTTCAGAGACACATGAGTTTAAAGCAAGAAATTCTTCACCCGGTGATCAGCAGAGCTTATTCCCATCACAGCTTGATCTTGGTGTCCCCTGACCTGGATGCATCTTGCATGCACCTTGAACTACAGGCGCTTTGACAATTCACTAAACAACGAAAGCGATCATCCCTCTTCGATCGCGTTGTTACACTGGGGTCTTCTCAGTGCTGGTTATTCAAGAAATGTTCAAAAAATGTTGGTTGATCTATTATGCACTGTTCATTTCTTTATTCAATTTTTTTTATATTGGCACACCCGTGATGTTTACAGTGCTTTGATGAATTCCCAGCTGCTCTTTGAGGGGAACGCAAGCTTTGACGCTTCTAAAACCACGCCTGCCCTAAAATATTGAAATCAAAGCAGGAACACTTTTCTCTTCGTTCATACATGTTCTGCGTAGTTTAGTGCAAGACGTTACTTGATAGATCTGTTTAAACTCTAAAGCAACGCAACTGCCAGTAGACTCGCCGCATGCATAGAATGTCGAAATACGTTTGAGAAAATACTTTAGCTACTTTTTAGCTCCTTGATAGATTTTTTAGCTGTTTTTAGCTACTTTTTTTGCTGAAATCTAGCTATTTTTTTCTCTTTTCCGACATTTGGCAACACTGACTGGCGGCGACGTTGACGCTGGCACTCATCGCGGCGTTGTGCAGGAGAGAAACCCGGGGAGGCGCAAAGCATGCTGGGCTGGACCAGTGTTTCCTATTGGAATAATGTAAATCACTGCTAATGGGCAATAACAGAAGGAAGAGGCCCCCAGTCCGCTTTTAGTTGAAGCGCATGCTGCGAACGTTTATCGTTCGGCAACGCACAGAAGAAATCTCCCACCGGCACTACCTTGGATGTCAAAATATAGTGCCTCTCTACACGGGGGTGGCCTGTGAAAGGTTGTACAGCACGAGCAGTTGGTTTTTTTTCCCAATCCATCTCTTTCTTTCTTTCAGTGATTAGTGATCTGTGAGAATAATGAAGGGCTGCAAGTTGCATCGTGTCTATCTTCTCCAGTTTGTACGTGCCGCTGAAGGGATTTTGTGACAGCAGACAGTTGTACTCACCCGAAGTGCTGTTACTGGTTTGCAATAAACTTCCCTGTGTCCAAGTTTTTTTGATTCCACGAGCAGTCACTTTTTTTAAGTCCAACTCGTTTTGATTCTGGGCTGCGATCACGCCGCAATACGTGCTGCCTCGTGTGAGGCCCACGGAACGGCTTTACGGTGTCGCATATTAGAGTGCTAAGCACTCTTAATCGGCAACCACTGTTTCTAAACACAAATATTTCATCTAAAACACTACTCTTCATTTATTACTTTGGCTGGGACAGCTTTCTGCTCTCTACTGGTAGAGTACCAATCCTCTAAATCCTGCGGCGGCTGCATTTCCGATGGAGGCGGAAATGTTGTAGGCCCGTGTCTTCAGATTTGGGCGCACGTTAAAGAGCCCCAGGTAGTCGAAATTTCCGGACCTTTCCACTACGGCGTCTCTCATAATCAAATCGTAGTTTGGGCACGTTAAACCCCACATATTAATCAAACGATCCTCTAAGTCAGTAAACACTTTTTCTAAACACAACTCATTAGCAGACGCTGACTGCGTCGGCGTTGTGAGGCCAGAGAGAGGGGCGTAAGAAAGGAGAGAGGAGGAGCGTAGGAGAGCAGAGAGAGAACGAGTGGACGCGCATGCGGAGTAAGGGTAGAAACGCCGCACAGCGGATTGAGCTCGACCTATAATCTGCTTCGCATCTAACAATGTATTTCGAAGTTCTTTAGATGGGACACACACTCAATGGTCTGAAGTAATGTGCGCGTCATGTACATGCTGTCCGTGCGTTGTCGGCAGATTTGAAGTGCGTAGTTAACTTTTGGTCACGTGCATAGATTAGCACATATTTCAAGCTAAAACTGCCATTAGGAAACTGAGATATAGCATATCAGGCGAGACATGCAGGTATGGGATAACTTTGCTGTGCTACATTTCGACGGCGTGTCATACCAATGAAAAAATTGGTGACGATGATCACGTTAATTAGGAACCACACCAATCTACAAAGAAAAATGCAAAGTGTGAGGCCGGGCTCGTCATTTTATTATGATACGCGCAGACGAAAAGACACAAAGAGATAAATATACTAGTGCTGACACAAATACATGTGACGAACACCAATGCATCCATGCATGCGTATGTAAAAGAACTGTCAACCAACGATAGAGCTTGTTTCTGCAGCTATATACCCTACGTGTTCAATGAACCAGCTTAGACAAAATATGCTATAAAAGGTAAATTGCATTCTCACGTAGTTTTAGTTTGTAAATGCAGATATTTCGTTCTAGTGAATTATCCTCTATAATATTGATATTTTTCTCGCGACTTAGACCCCCCCCCCCCCCCCCAAGTCTGTATATCTCAGCATTATCGCCATTGAAAAAATGATCTCAGGAAGCAAGATCACTTTCATTGGCTAACTGGACATTTTGCCAACAATAAACGAACAAACCACTCAAAAAAGCGTCCGCCCGGTCTGCCTCCTTCGTACGGTATATTCATCTCCCATAGGGCTGCCGGTATACCAAACATACTGCTGTTTTGCTGTGCGGGCAGTGCGACACCCGGTTCTTAGGTACATTGTATGTTTTAGAAGCTCATGTTCGGGCTTTAGTGTTCTTAATCCAACGCTTAGTTTTTCAGTTGTGGCTTTCAAGCAGAGACAATCCTTTTTTGTTATCGCGAAATTCTTCACGACGACGTATACCTCGTGCTCTAAGCCATTCAGACCAACCACGTTATGTTTAGCTCAAGCCGCACTCCACTCAAGTCTCTGCCTCAGTGGCCGCTTCGTAAACACCACTCGCTCGGCGCGTCCGCCAGCGAGGATTACGGGGCGTCCGGCTAGAGACCACGGCGGATACAGCGACGCAAAATTAGCTCAGTGACGCCCAGATTAGTTTGAACGGCTGGTTCAAGATGTAATTTAGCCCGCGTCCTTATTATCCTGCCAAGGTATTAAACGCTGCACCGAATGTGTATAGAAGAACGTGGCGTGCACACGAGGGGATTACTGTCCGCGGCTCATTAAACTGTATACTGAAAGGGGAAAAAAAATAAGGCTGAGCCGAGTTCGATGTGGTTTGGTGTGTTTGCAGGGCGTGGATGGCGGCCGCGGGGGGCGGCGAATCGCGTTTCAATTAGCTCCTCGCACGCCACAGGGTGCGGACTGAAACTTGGGCGCTCTTGTTTGCGCCGCCGCTCCGCAGCGTGTATTATCGCGGTCAGGTTCTCTGCCTCTGCGTGTGTCACGCGATGCGTTCCGCGCACGCACGTCGTCGAAGGTAATTTGACCCTCTTAGAGCAAAGAGCCTTCGAAATGGCAACTCATTCATCAATGAACCACGTGCAAGGAGCCAGAAAAAGAACGATTTAGTGATGCGGCTTCAACAGCAGCCATTACTGGCGTCCTAATGCGAAACCAGGCTTAGAAAGTAGGATCAGTGAAAACATAACTCTGAAATGTATGTCCAAAACGTCTTTTTGGCATTGTGTGTACACTAACATAAGAGAGAGAAGAACAGGAGGGAAAGGAAAGGCAGGAATGTTTACCAGCCTAGAACGACCGATATGCTACCCTACACTGGGGACAGGGATAGGAGAGTTTGAAAGATGGAGAACACTCACATAAGGTTTTGCATTTTAGTAACGTGGTACTAGCACAGGCGTGCACATAGCTCCTCACAATGGGAACACACGTTCGTCCTAGCAACTCCCCCCCCCCCCCCCCCTCTTACTATGTCACTGTATGCGCCAAACATGCAAGTGTAAATAGTGCATTTGTGAAGCATTCCTTGATTACATCAAGATTCAAGATTGAAGTCATCGCGAACAAGCGCGTGGACTACTTGAGGCCTTTCACATAGCCAGAACAGTGAAGCTCTATGTAGCGATTTATAGTTGTGCGGTATTACGTAAAAAGGAAGAACCTTTATGCAATTTTTATAATGTCAAAGCAGCCCCGCCACGGTGGTATAGTGGCTAAGGTACTCGGCTGCTGACCCACAGGTCACGGGATCGAATCCTGGCTGCGGCGGCTGCATTTCCGATGGAGGCGGAAATGTATATATATGGCCTGTGTGCTCAGATTTGGGCGCACGTTAAAGAACCTCAGGTGGTCGAAATTTCTGGAGTCCTCCACTACGGCGTCTCTCATATTCATATGGTTGTTTTGGGACGTTAAATCTCACATATCAATAAATAATGTCAAAGCGACAAAAGAACAGCTAAGGTCGAGACACACAGTAGGTGCAGTGAGCCTTGTATGTCCATGGGCTCCCGTAATTTTATATATTTGAGCACTATTTTTGCAAACAATTATTAGTCCAGCCACTCTCTTGCCTTCTTCCCCGTTTTCCGGGTTCGTTGGCTTTTGGTTCCATGTATATTTTCTCAATACATTGCACCAACTATCCCAACATCATGTTATGCTACGATATACTTCTCCCAAATATAATGTTGAAAATTAACTTGATTCGTTGAGCGAGGAATGTCTAGATAATGCTTCTACTCCTCAAGGTGCGAACGTGACATGTTGATGCCAACAATGACGATGGAAATGTTGAAAATGAATTCGAAATGGGAGGCAACATGCGAGAAAGTGCGATGACTCACAACGACTGCTCTTCCAATGATGCTTTGCGGGCCTTCCAGCGCCAGCAAGTGGTCGTAGAAGCTGAAGAGCGCCACTCCGTTCACGTCGGCCTCGATGTTGCCAAGATCGCCGATGTGCCTGCTCGCGCATCGAAGAAACGTAAGCACCGAGAAAAGATGAAACACTGGTGATGACTTTATTGAATGCACTTAGCGAGCTCATCTGCGAACAAACCTATGCCGAAATCGGTGTTATCTGATTTTTGGCGCGAAGATTCACTCCACATGCTACATAAGCAGTTTTGGTGGCCCACTTGAATGGGTTGTAATGAACGTTGGATTTCATTCCGTGCTGGTGCCGGGAAGAAAGTTAATTTCTTATCCCCACATTGTAGATGTAAGGTGCGCTGCTCAATACTCCTGGTGCTCGTTTCCTTTAGTGCAAAGTGTTCTTGTTGATTTTTTAAAGATAACTAGAAACAATCAAAAAGTATGTCTTAATTGTCACCCGAGTCGTACATGAAGCTCATTGCGTCCACTAGTCGCATCGTCGACAACGCTATAGAGACAGAGCGAGCTGCAGCGTCATCTAGTGAGTTGACTTTCAGGCAGAGCGTAACCGCGAGCGCAGGTGAAGTATTTTTTTGTGCCATTTTTTCGGTCACTGTTTTTGTAATGGTGGGCAAGCCTAGAGAGCCACGTGATGCACTCGTATTAAAACGTCATGCACAGATATTCTGTGCATTCTGTGCATTGTCAGACGGCGTGACACGCTGCTGCAGAATCACTTATATTAGAAGGTATTGTTTTTAATAAAAGGCGCGATTGTCGGTATGTCTGTTGGGTCTCGTGCGGCAGAAGAGAGAACGAAAAGATGGCGGAACAAAATTCAACGCCTATTGTTCGACTTCGCTCTTCTTTTATCTATGGGCCTCCGCTCATGATGAGACTTAGCAATATGTTAATTTTTGGTGTCTCAGCGATTTCAAGTGTGGCGTATTAATAAATAACGGGAGAGCATTATCCTTGAATAAAAGTATAAGATGGTGATAAATGGTAGGGGTGGCATAAAGCTTGAATGTTTGAGGGGTTACCCAAGCACAGCAAGTGGCAGAACGTGAGACTAAATGAAGTTCAAGCGGGTTATCAAACGTTACAAAAGAGCTAGATGCTATGGGCTTGTTTCAAGACAGAAAAAATTGTTAGCAGCCACAGTACTAGTTCTGCACCTAACTAAACAAGTTATCTAAGATCACCTTATGTAGTCGGAAGGCGCTCCGTGGTCAGCGTTGGCTGGATTGTAATGGGCGGCAGCGCTCTTGCAGCCTGCGTTGAAGCACAACAGCGACGAAGGCTGAAGTCACACATGTTCAGTGAAAAACGACTATTACCAAACAGGAAAATCTACTTTCCCTTTGCATGCGCGCCCTATCTCATCGCTTGGTATTCGTTGAGATTTCCGCGTTATTGATAAAATAGTGAATACGAAATGGTTAAGCCACTTGAACGCCACTCTCGGTGAAGTACATGTTTTAAAAAGCAGCATGCTGTACTTAGCCTTGGTGTTTTTATAAATCGGCTTCTCATGTTACCTTGTCCTTAGCGCTCTTTGCTCGCAAATATGAACAGCTGTGCTTGAAGCCCTTGAAAACAGCGGAGACCCTGACGCCTTCCGTAGCAACATTTGCGACCGGGCAAAGCCAAGGAAGGACACACGATGGCTCGATCACTCACCGCCGCTAAGGTCGCCGAACCGGTGCACGTGGAAGCCGTGCCTGCCGGGGCTCAGTCCGGTCACGTTCCCGTGCACCTGCACCTGCGCATAAGGGTTCTGCGCGGCAACAGCGGTGAACATTTGTATGCAAAGCAGCTCGAGCATACCGCGCCAGCACTTCAGGAGGGAAGTGAACGGGACGCCCGAGAGGCGCGAGAGCGCGCGCTATAGAAACGAGGTACACGCGGAGTTACAGAATGAGAACGTGAAGCAGGGACCTCTCAGCGTGGCGATGGCCCGCACAGAATGACAACGTCTGCCTTAACACGCGGTATTCAATATTAAGAGGGCTTTAAAGTAAATAAGAGAAGCCTTCTTCTACTTACTGATTAATTTGCAAATCAATCAATCAATCAATCAATCAATCAATCAATCAATCAATCAATCAATCAATCAAACAACCAACCAACCAATCAACCAACCAATCAACCAACCAATCAATGAAAAATGCAAATAAAGCATTTAGCATTGATTATATGTGGGGTCTAACGTCTCAAAACCTCCATATAATACTGAGAGACGCCGTAGTTGAGGACTCCGGGAATTTTGACCACCTGGGGTTTTTTAACGTGTTGGTGCTCGTACAAGGCAGAACTGCCGCTGCTGCTTCTTCTACTACTGCTACTACCAACACTACTAAATCCCGTATACTACTACTATTAATACTACTACTACTACTACTTCTACTACTACTACTACTGCTGCTGCTACTACTACTACCACTACCAGGCCCGTAGTTAGCAATTTTTCTCGGAGGACGGGGGGACACCTGCTGAAGCCTTGAAAAATTCTGATTTTCATTATTCTTGGTAGCCCAAATCCTCCATCCTTATTTCGGAGGAAAAGGGGGGGTGGCAGGTGGGTCTTAGGGCAACTTTCCTGACTATGCGCCTGACTACTACTGCTACTATGATAACAACAACAACAACAACAACAACAACAACAAAATAGAGGATCTTTAAGCTTCACTTTTCAGAGCTGAGCGCGATAGTGGTATCTTGTCGTTAGTTTGCAATTCAAATACTTAGTGCATGAAATCTTTTCGAACTTGCTTTGCACCCACTACGTGGCCTTAAGGTAATAGGCGCGGTAACGTCTGTGCCTTTTGTAGTGGGTGACACGCTTTAAACCATGAAGTCATTACGACAGTCGCATGTTATGACGTCCGATGGCAACGTACGCTTGTAGCACGCAGTATTACTGCAATGTTTCATGTTGATTGATTGATATGTGGGGTTTCATGTTGTATTGTATGGCATGTAAACAGGACGCATGTGTTTGTAAAGCATGAAAGTTACTTTCACTGCATTTACAAACAGAGGAAGTTATTTTCACGGTATTCAAAAGCAGACTCGTGGCTGTGTTGTGCAATACCTGCTCACAATCCTCAGTCGGACCAAGAACTTTTCATTACTCATTTGCAACTTTCTCGATTTTTCAGTCACGCACAAGATGAGGATTTTTCGCTCACAACCAACGACGCTGATGCCGTCACCGACACCGACGCCGGAATGTGTGCAAAATGAGCTGTCTAATGCTATCGCCTTAATAACAATACAATTTCCTGCAATAACCTGCACAGTCCTTCCATTCGTTATACCGTTATGGTCCATGAATTTCAACTGAAAAGTCTACCTGCGAAGCCTGTGCTCGTTCGATTTTTAAACGCATGAAAATGTCCGCAATTTGACTGATAAGAGCCAGCTTGTATATCATTGTTACCAATGCATCCACACAGAATGCTCACCACAGCATTTACTGTCTGCACTCATCCAAATAAAAAAAATAGAAAGAAACAACAAACAATTGAGTCATAACGTTGAACGAGCGCAATCGTACAGGCGTGTAACGTGCCGCCACTCCAAAGCCGTTTCTTCAGCGTGTTTTAATTTCAGTCAGTATTGCGGTGATTACGTACACAGGAGAATCGGGAAGCGCGGCAATATAATCTATTCGCTATTGATTTGCTTGCATTTGAATTCACGGTAACGGTAGTTTAATAAGCCCAATAACCGTGCAACGAAGGAAGGCCTGCACGCCTTAAAATATATCGCCAGCCTCAGTCATCAATTCTTCGCCGTCAATAAAAATGCCAACACCGTTCACTCTACGACGATGCCTTCGGAACGATTGACAATATTGTTCCACGCCGGACTCTTCTTTTAGGTTTTCGCATATACGTGCATTTGCCGAGCTATCACGATGGACACTCGTGCCATTTTCACCTTCTGCGCCTAAGCGGCGTATGTTTTCAGGTGATGGTGGTCATTATATCGGAGTTGGCCAGAAACTTGTTTCGCGAGCGCATCTAGAAGGCCGGCGAGTTCTCGTGACGAGGTAACGATGCCGAGCCACACTTCCGCTCTCTGGAGGGCGTCTTGTGAAGTGCGTGCCAAAGCAAGCCTCGTCGGATTGTACGCGTACGTTGTGTATATACAAACGCACCCTCGCGTACGCGGCTCTTCTCAAGGTCCCGTGTCCAAGGCGGCCGTCACGCTTTCTCTGCGGCTTCGCGATTCAAGCCCGTGTTGATATGAAAGCTTGGAGACACCCTACATCTGCGCAGTAGTGGCTTGTTTTTGTAAGACATACCAATAAGTCCAGGTGATAGTAAACAGAACCAAGTTACAGAACAGTATTTTTGTGATTAATATAATTCAGCAGCGATAGCAATTGAAACTAAAAGGATGTAAAAAAAAAGAAACAACATTCAGCCGGCTGCGAAAGAATTAAAAAAATGAGGCAGCTTCACCGCAGTGGTGCCAAGCCTGAAGCAAGTGCGGAGTCAGGCAGTCTTGTTTGTTCCTCTTAAGTTTTCTTTTTTATTTACCACTCTCCTTCTTTCTATTCTCTTTGACAGTCATTTAAGTGTTTTTCGTTTTTTTTTTATTTTTCTTCTCACTTTTTTTTTTTCCTTTCTTTCTCCTTGCGGGCGTGTTTTGGGTCCGATGAGAATTGCGAAGGTGCCATCCAGTATTTTCGTATCAATGCTCAAAGCATTTCGTAACGCTTATACTCCGATTGTGAGTGTCTTCCGTTAGGAAAGTATATTTGCTGTAACTGCACTTAGTTACTCTCTTTCCTTTGGTTGCAAAAAAAAAGAGAGATAAGGCATTAATTAGCAAGAACCTCGAGAACCTCGGTCTTCGCCAGACGTAAAATACATTCCTAATACACCAGTATATATTGAATCATGAAGTCAGTAGGCATTATGATTGGGCAGCAAACTGCCATCATAGAATGGGGTGGCAACATTTTAAGGCGACATTTTCGAACAGTACGCACATCACGCGGATCATAGAATAAATAGGAAATGCATAGTAAAAGAGCCATTATCTGGTAAAACATTATCGGGTTATTAGCGGGAAACATTTCTGGTTATTAATACGCATTTGGTACTACATTTGTGTCTCATTGCCTTCTTTTTAAGAATACCTGCCAACGCAGACGGTTACAATCTCAATTCGGTTAATAAGACACACTTGGTACTATATTTGTGTCTCACAGTTTTCTTTTGAAAGATACCTGCAAACACAGCCAGTTACAATCTCAAAAGAAAAAAAAAAGTGTATTTGACTTGTTCTGCTTTGTTACGTATACATGACTCTCTTAAAAGAGGCACTTCAGCTCTCTTTGGATGGTGGTTATACTCTCTTCTTTAAGTTATATGACCCACTAGAGCGTTAATATATCTATTTGACTGGAGTCATATATGTGTCATGTCCGGTATCACTGGGAAAGTAAGATATACTTTATATTTTGTTAGAGTTTAGTATAGTTTGTTCGGCGAGACGACAATGGAGACGCGCTTCCAAGACACGGACAGAGATGCGACATACGAGACGCATACAGCGCAATTTTCAGCTTGCCTATTCGAACATTAGAGATGCATCTCTTCCGCACGCTGAAGCAGGCGATACAAGGCATGAGAGTTATAATAGTGAAATCGCAATGACTTGAGTTCTTTCTCGGATAGCATCAGAGAAGCATACTGACACCGGTTTTGGTTCGTTCTTAAATTGATTTGGGTTGTATTACAGGTCTTGTCGATTGATTACGGTTAGAGAACGCAACCGTGCTCTGATCTAAGATGACCGTTATGACCACTTCTGATACTATCATAGTGTTTTCTAAGGTGATCGTTAAGGCATCGATCAGTTTACAATATTATGTACGCTACCATAGGCAAATAGATTTTCATATCACGGCAGTCGGACACCTAGCGATTTTTTTTTCTTCGTGTCTTACGCTGCAAACAGGAGGCCCCATGAGGCTAGTTTCTTTCAATTGCACAGTTTAAACAAATTTAGGGAGGGGCGAGATACGATAATCACAATCAACTATTAAGTAGCTTTCCTAAGTTTGTCAGGCAGACGATAAATATAAATAAAAGGAATGAGAATGACTGCTTCCCTAACTTTGCTGCTTAGCTGGTCGTTTTTCTGTCGTAGAATTTCTTCTTTATTGTTATTAGGCTTCCAGTGACTAAGATACCAAAACTAACACGTTATCAGCCTAGCTTGACGCCTACAGCAGACCGACATGAATTATTTCATAGGTGGATTATATAAACAGTTGAAAGTTGCGCCATGTGTGTATTTCTAAGCGAATGCCTGTTGTCGTCATCAAATACCTGATCCGCTGCAGCGCTCGCCTTGTGTGTTCCTTCACTTGTGTTACGTCTCCTTTTGAGCAGTATTTTCTTGTTTCATTTACTTGGTTCGCGTTAGGAGAGACACGTATACAAGTCCTTTCAAAAGGTGCGTTATGAATTCACAAGATCGTTGATCTGTGAACATCCTGTTGACGCCTTAAAGAAAGACGGGCTTGAAATGTGTTCATGAAGGTTGCTATAATAACACATGGAAGCAGAATACTGTGGCGGGTTGGTAAGTATTTATTGCGTTTTCAATGGAGGTGAAAATGCTGTAAGCCCGTGTGCTTAAATTTGGGTTGACGTTAAAAAACACCAGGTGGTCGAAATTTCCGAAGCCCATCACTATGGCGTCCCTCATAATTATATGGTGGTTTCGGGATGTTAAACCCTACACATTGATCATATCGATCGATTAGTATGAATTTATTGTTACTGGAGATTGCGTACTGATTGATGAAGGAGAAACAGAAAGAACAACGCGACACAAGCGCTCACTTTCTTGTAAAGTTTAAAGACGGAAAAACGAAAGAAAATAGGATGCGGAGTACCATTCATGCGTACCACTTCGCAGGAAACGTTACTCAACGACGTGCGTCACACGTTGCTTAAATAATTATTAGCATGACAACATGACACGGTGATAACACGTACCTGCCACAACCTGCAAGGCTTTAGGTTGTGTGGTACAGAAAGGATATATTTCAAACTATTAGTGCCAGAGATGACTGGCTCAATCAGGGGCCTGATTGGTGTAATAACACACAAGACAAAGCTGCCGAAGCTGCCTACAGCACGTTTATCGTAATTGAAACATCGGCATAGCAGATAAAAATGATAAGTGTTAGGGGGGAGGGGGAAGGTGTTCGGAAGACGAAGCTCGTTTGATCGCTGCTGATGGGTAGGCGAGGGAGCAGTGCTGCATTATTTGCTGCGAAAGCAAACACACGGTGAGTAGGGTGCTCTAAACGCACCACTCCGGCCATTTTATGGAAACCTCCAATGAATCTTTCTACATTATAATAACGAAATTCAGCCAATTCCCTGCAATTACCTCAAAACAAAAAAGAACAATAAATGCTAACCTTTTGAGAAAGTTTTGGGTTAAAAGAAATTAAAAGAATACTAGTCCTTGAACCAAATAACAAAGTGGTCTCTAAAATCTGGTTCACGATATAGCGGCTATACGCAAATGTAGTGCACAGATGAATGACCATATTGTTTACGCTGCACAGGCGAAGGGGACCTGAAACTTGTCTGTCAGATGCCTACCGGTATTTCCTGGAGTACCCGATCTTTCTAGAGCGAGCCCCTCGCTTGTCAAAGGAAACCGCAAGCGCACTTACCTCCTTAATGAACTGGATGGTGCCTGTTATGGATCCCGTGGTGAGAGCAGCAACTGCCCTCAGCACCGGTGGGTCGTCTGTGGGATAGTGTCCTTTGATTTGACACCGAACGGTCGCGAACGTCAGCGAAACCACAAGCGACGAGAACAGCAGCTGATGCATGGCGACAGTTGTGGCTGCGCGCACGCGACTTTGAACTGGCCAAGGAGGTCGCAGCGGGGCGTCGATGGTTGGGCGAATACCTGTTTGGATGGAGCCGTCGTATCGCCCTCGACTGGGTGGGTCGCTCGCTGTCTGGCCGCTATCGCCTTTCCCCGGCGCTGGTCTCGAATTGCGCGCACGGCGCGTCAGCCAGTCGCCGCCGCTGGGCGCGCCAGCATCTTCGCATATGCGGTGCGAACGAGAGACGGGTCTGTGTTTCGGCGCAATCGGAGACGCACTTCGCTGCCTTCGATGATGTCACAAGCGTGTACACGCTTCTCTGGAGCTTTTCCTTTTTGATTAAGGTATTTTAGATGCGGAAGCATCTTATACTCGCGCCTTGTAGTGCGCCGTCCACGCCGTCCGCACCGCTTCTCGAACGTTCGACAGCTGACGCGCGCGCATGCGCCGTCGCGCCGTCGCCCACTCTTCCACCATCTGTGCATCCCTTCCTCCTCTACACACCGCGCGCGCTTCACTCCTCCACCATCTGTGCACCCTTCCTCCTCTACACACCGCGTTCGACATCTACAATTCTCCTGATTCTCCAGTGGACGCGCATGTGGCGTCGCGCTTCGAGAACATTCAACAGCTCGACGGCATGCGCCGTCGAGCTGTATATATACTCAAGGTTGGTGCTCGCTCGCTCAGTTGCCGCTCGTCGGTTGGTTTGTACGGCGCGTCGACGTCCAAGGTCGCGGTGAAATGAATTCCAACGAATCCACAAACACAATGATCGACGTCCCTTCGACCAGCGCCGCCCTTTCGCATACGTGTGTACGTGTTCACTCATTTAACACCCCCTCCTACAACCACGTTAACCAATTTAGCCATCGACCCAAGTAAGTCGCAATTTAACACCCCATTTCACAACCACGTTAACCAATTTAGCCATCGACCCAAGTAAGTCGCACTTTAACACCCCGTTAACCAATTATATGCTCCGCATCCTCCTCAGTGTTCCCCCGAGGGAAGCTGCGGGCAATTTTTTTCTGCTCTTTTCATTGCGAGAAACTTCTGAGATATGTAGACCGTTCACGATTGGCATAGTTGCACGAAGTTTCACAAGAGAGATGGGAAAACAATTGGTTCAAGAGAAGATTGATTCATTATTGATTTAATGATGATATGAGGGGTGTAATGTCCCAAAGCCACCATATGATTATGGAAGACGACGTACTGGAGGGATCCGGAAATTTTGACCACCTGGGGTTCTTTAACGTGCACTCAAATCTAAGCACACGGGCCTGCAACATTTCCGCCTCCATCGGAATTGCAGCAGCCGCAGTCGGGATTCGACCCCGCGACCTGCGGGTCTGCAGCCGAGCACTTTAGCCACTAGACCACCACGGTGGGGTGGTTGAGAAGGTGAACTGACACAAGGCAACTTACTCGTACAGCTCTTCAACAATAGGAGTTGGGTGTGATTCACCACTCTGGCCGAGCCTCAATATTATACTTTGGCCAAACATCTTGAAGAATCCCGAACGTTAATAATTCAGTTTTCACACGTGAATCCTTCAGCTTCAGTGTGCAGTTTGTGTAATTCAATAAGTACGAAGATAAATATATTATTCCATAATATAATACATAAACTAACATCTGGCCGCCGTTGCACTTTAGCCCGAACACAGCAAAGGCGTCGTTAGGGTCAGTCAACACACCTTGTTTTTTATACACGAGGCCTAACTGGTGCCTCTCGTGTACGTCGCAATAATGATGATGCATAAGAAAGAAATGTGCATTGCGGCTCAGATTAAGATACCAAAGGTGTCGAGAACAGCTTTTATTTTCTGTTGGTAATATGGGCGAAAAAGATAAATTGTTATTTTCGTATACTGTAGTATCTAAATCAGTTACGCAGTTTCCTTGCCTGAGTAATTTCGTAAACATCGTGCCGAATGGCTGGTTGTTCATACATATGCAGCTTATTGACTGAACTAGGTCAAGAAAAGCACTCGTCATGGTGTGTTCGAATGTTAATATCTTTTTTTTTCACTTTGTGACGGCGTTTTTGCATGTGCAACTGCATTAGGCGGGCAAACATTTTGGAAACATTGTAGACGAAACTTGTCGCTTTCGATGATTCACTCACTAGTGTCACGTCTTTTCACGCCACAGACAAGTGTGCCGTGACGGCACAGTTGCGACAATCTCATCGAAAACCCTTGTTTAAGTGTCAGCCATCTTCACGACACGCGCCTTGTCTCTCCAATTGTTGCGACACGAAACGCAGCGTGCAACAGCAAAAAAAAAAAGTTCGAGTCTATCCACATTTAGGAAACGCCGCATGGTCTCATCCTGGAAGGATAAACATTCACACCACCCAAATTTATAGCGACGCATGGTAGTCGTCTGCCTTTATTAGGCTACGTTAATTCAATTATCCGCAATATATGGACTGCTCTGTTCGATTATCTTTGTATCGGTATCGTTACAAGTGGTACTTAGCTTTCTTATTCTTCTAAATCGTTACAACGAGCCGTGCGAACGTGTTGTGGTGCGCGCTGTTGCCGGGGACTGGCTGTTGTTTAGACATGAATAAAAAGGGCACGGTCCTCTACGCAATCGCCCGAGGTGACCAGAAGGTGAAAGCCGCCTTTCTTCTTGAATCTCTTTTCGGTCAATGTTATTGATCCAGATCGAGAGCTATTCGCATTCAACGTAGTTCTGCGCTGCTTCCGGAATCAAAGAAATGGGAACGTTTCCGCACATCGCATGGTTTCGCAATGTCTATGAGATCGATGCTCCTTTGATCATGGAATGAGGGCGATTCTGGCGTCCTCTAACATTACATGATGCCGTCATAACGTGGTGATGATTTTCCACATCAATAGTATGTGGTCCCACGTGGGGCATGTGGTTTCGACCCACAAGCACAATCAGAGGCCCTGACAGCGATGCCGTATATAGTCGTCATTTGGCAACCGCCGCTTTCGTGAGTCGTGTTTGGACGGACAACTCGGAGATAACGAGAACGCATGAATGCCGCTGAGAGAAGGCACAGTGTTTGCTGACACCCTGCATATTTATTATTTTCACGTTTATTCCTAACACCTCGTCTCCGCGAAATGTCGTTAGGGACCAGCCATTTCAAAAACGGGAACCACTCGAAAGCTGTCGTCGGCAGCTGAAAAGAAGGAAATGCTCAACGCGGAGATAAATAACGTGTCCAAACGAATATCCGTGCTTTTGTCTTGCGAATAAAACAAAAAACAGTACTTTAACACAAAAAAAAGACACTGCAGGCTTTTTAATCAGCCAGAACGCATGTAATTTTGCTTAGTATGCCAAGCATACTTGATTTAAGCGACACCCTGTTGGTATGATAAGGTAGCACTCTCATATACGTTTAATAGCCGAGTAATACGCTATGCATGCCTGATCAGGCACAAATTGCTTCTATCACGATTGCCATCCATCCATCCATCCATCCATCCATCCATCCATCCATCCATCCATCCATCCATCCATCCATCCATCCATCCATCCATCCATCCATCCATCCATCCATCCGTCCGTCCGTCCGTCCGTCCGTCCGTCCGTCCGTCCGTCCGTCCGTCCGTCAACATAGTATTCACACTGTGAATACTATAGTGACAGATGCACAGCGCATAGTATGTGCTGTGCATCTTGACAATGCAGTGTTTTCAAGGCAGGTCGCGTCTCTCGTGCATTTGTAGACCCAATACAACAGCATTGTTCGTGTTCCGCAGATTTCTCAATCAGGTAGATTGATTCGGTGTGAAATAGACTGTCACATATTTCGAAGGCAACCTTTTCTCTAGGTTCATCTAAATAAAGTGTTGCGTTGTCTTTCCCTGGAATGGCTGCACAGTGTTGAACTCGAGGAACGATTTTTGGTGCAATTCTATCAAAACATCCTTCGATTAAGTTTTTTTACCGGTCTGGGAAAACTGCGTTATATATACGGTTTTGCCGCAGCGCTGATGTTTCGATCAATATAGCCTTGGTTAGACACAAGGAAAGAAAGCAGGTCTGCGAAGGCTAAAAGTATAAAAGAAGGCGTGTGAGTGAAAGCAAAATAATAAAAAGGCTGTTTGTGAAGCTAATGGCGTGGTTTGAGTTTCTTTACAAAGATTTTGCAGGCGTGGCCGTTCGCCAGCACAACCTGCGCTTCCTTCTCAGTCCTCTTTCTCCAGATCATCCCTCTTGCATGCAGTGGTTCCTCGAAATGGTTTTTCATTTCGCGAGTGATCGCAGCCGCACGTATGCGCGTATAACAAACGCGCGTGTTTACTCCGGTTTCCAATTTATCGAAATAGGTGGATTTTTTTTTCGTTTTCAGTCAGATGCAGAAAATTTTGAAATATCTCAAACACTCTTACTTCATCTTTTGCTTCTTCTGTTTCTTGAGACATGGCAACTGAGCCGACTTTCATAACATTTTCGCTCCGTAATTTTTGCTAATAGGAGAACACGCAGAATTGCTGATTTCTTCTCAGCTCTGACGTCTTTCAAATCAATAAGCCAAGAATTTGACTGGGCCGCCGCCCTGTTTAAAGAGTAAGGATAAGGGCTCCACCCAACGAGGACGATCTTTTAGGCCTGCACAAACTAAATTTTTCCCTCTCTCTCGTGAACTCTTATACTTTCTTTGTTTTTGACACCCCTCTCCTCCCTGGTTTTTGAAAGAGAAAAGCTCATGAATGATATGTGCTAATCTATGTATACTCTAAATGCGGTGATGCGTCTTTCATTATCGGTTTCCAGGCCGTGGTGCATTTTATACGTGCAGATGAACATTGAAAATGCTTAATGCCAGACCTTCAGAAACACTGTGATCACTTTGGGAGGAGTCAATTAAATTATCTCTTAGCCGCTTCTCCTATTCACGTTTACTACCGTCTGTAACTTTCTGAACGTACGACTCTTATCGACTCGTACTTGTATATATATATATATATATATATATATATATATATATATATATATATATATATATATTTATATATATATATATTGTAGTGGGGAATTCGCAAGGCAATGATAGTGGGACCATCATTGAGTGCGAAGCGCGAGCACGAGCTGTAGACACTGGACTGCCCGAGCATTTGGTTCTGTACCGGCTGTCTGCCTATTACCTGGCGTCGCTAATAAACCCCCTTGCAAAGTGGTGGAAGTGTGCTGGGTACGCAAACCTGGAACTTCGAAGCCGGAAGCTGCCCACTACATCAGCAATGCCTGATCAGACGACCGAGCAAGGCACCACCCAGCAAAGCACGGACCAATCTCAACTGGTCATCGTGCCTACCACCCTGCGCCAACGAGATCCGCCCTTCTTCAGTGGCACCGAGGACCAAGATGTGGAGGACTGGTTGCAGCTGTTTGAGAAGGTGAGCGCCGCCAACAAGTGGGACGACCCCTCGAAATTAGAGTATGTCCCATTTTATCTCAAAGACGTCGCCAGCCTGTGGTTCACAAACCACCGCACTGAATTTATCACTTGGGCCGGTTTCAAGACCACCCTCGCAGCTGTTTTCGATCGCCCCGCAGTGCGCAAGCTGCGTGCTGAGCAGCGCCTACGCGGACGTGCACAAAGGCAGGGCGAAAACTTCACAAGCTATATTGAAGATGTAATCGATTTATGCCGGCGCTTCAACCCTGAGATGACCGAACATGACAAGATCAGGCATATCTTGAAAGGCATAGACGATGATGCCTATCAAATGTTGCTGGCAAAGAGCCCAAGTACCGTATCCGAACTTGTGACCTTGTGCCAGAGCTTGGAAGAGATTCGGAAACAACGTGCAGCAGTTCGGAGGTCGACGACTGCAGACGACTCTCTCGCTGCCCTGGCCGTCGGTGGTGACAGCTCCCTGCTGGAGCAGATAAAAGAATATGTACGCGAAGAGGTCGCACGACAACTTTCATGTCTCTCGTATCTGCCGACCACCGAAGCACCAACGAACCGCCTAACGCCGACAATAAGACAGGCTATTCAGGAGCAGGTCTCCGAGGCGTTGCCATTACCTACGCCTGCCTCTCAACCAACGCCTGTTGCCGCGCCACTGACTTATGCGGCCGTCGCGGCAATGCCTCCTGCATCTCGTCTGCCAATGTATACGTCTGTCACACACTTCGGGTGAGGCCCCGCCGATCTAACATCGACGTGCGGCAGACTCGCAGGCTTCCACTTTACGCTTCGGCCTGCGACGCCTGAAAGGCCTCGAAGTGGCACATTTCGAATTTATTTGCGGGTTGGTCGACCCGTGCGGGGTTGCACGTGTGGTGATGTGTGGGCCTGACCGACGCACTCATAGAGCAGACACGGAGTTTGATTACACACAAACAATCATTTAATTGAAACAGGGGCAATTCAAAGGCAGGAGTTAACAAAAATAACAGAGAGGAATAACACTGATGCGCGATGGAGAGAACAGCGATATAACAAAATGTGCTAAAAACACTACAAAAGATACAGACTAAAGACAAATATGCGGAACATTAATAAAATAACAACAAGATGGAAATCAAAGGAGAGAGAGACACTCGAAATTAATTACAGAATGATCATGGTGGCGCTTTAGAATTTAAACGTGCGACGCTTCGCACACTACAAATATTTAAAAAAAAGGCTGGTTAAAACAAGTTTACGGTTTAACAAAAAAGTCACAATAAAAAGTTCCATACGGACCAAACCAGCCCTTGGTGCACGTAGGGGAGTTGACGGGTGTCGCTGAATGTCTCGCCGGCTTGGTAGACGACGAGGGTGCCCGGAATTGCAGCCGTCTCAATACGTTGCGCGGGTCACTCCGTGCTCGCCGCCTACGCGAGGCTCGCGACCCCGACGACCGCACTTGTTGCTGTCTGTACGTCAACTCCTCTTCCGATACAGTTCAAACCTCCTCGGGGGCGTCAACGTGTTCCCGTCTCATCTGGGAGTAATTTTCCTTGTTGAGACCACCGGTTCCCCTTCCGGTCAGGGGCAGGGAAGACGAGCCGGCGCCACGCTGGGTCGTTATAGTCGCCGGATGTCGTCTCCCAACACAAAAACGCCCTTCCTTGGAAGATGGGGCCCGCGGATGCTCCGAAAATTGGAGTCGTTTGTGACAACGTCACAACCTGTGCGACCGTCCACCGCGCCGTTTCCACAGCAACACGCCGGAAATCCTTGGCGCACCACTGACAACTGGCCTATATGTTACTTTTGCGGAATTCCAGGTCACGTTGCACGTCTATGTCGTCGGCGCTTCACAGTTAACGCACCAAGATATCCTGACTATTCGTTTCGACCTCCATACCACGCGCCTCACGTACCACCTGAAGTTCACGAACGCGATGCGCAAACTGCTTCCGGCGCCCGAACATTCGCTTCTAGACGTTCTACATCCCGCTCGCCTTCACCTTCACCAAGTCGTCGTTCCGTGTCGCCTATGCGTCGACGACCCACCTCCATTGAGACGGAAAACTAACTGCCGCAGCTCCGGAGGCACGAGCTGCGTCATCGTCTAATCGTTCAAGTCCTCGCCTGTCCCCCGCCAATCTTATCGATGTAATCGTCGAAGGTGTACGAACACTCGCACTCATCGATACCGGTGCCGCGATATCTGTGATTAGTGAGAGACTCTGCCGCTCTCTTCGTAAAGTGACGATGCTTTCTCCCGTGGTTTCTCTTAGTACTGCGAGCGCCCAACAAATTGAGCCCGTCGCGTCATGTACAGCAAAAGTTGTGATTCGAGACGTGTTGTACACCTTTGAATTTCACGTGTTGGCTTCATGTTCCCACGATGTCATCCTAGGATGGGATTTTTTATCACGTCATCACGCCGTCGTGGACTGCGCTCGGGCCGAAGTGGAGCTGTTACCGTTTGGTGATGCGCCTTCTGTTGATGCGGCCGTATCTAGTGTGGCTAACCTTGTCGTCGCGACGGACATAGACCTTCCTCCTTTTAGCGCCCAGTTTGTCCCTGCCTGCTGTGCTTTACTTTCTGACGCTACCGTCCTATTCACGCCATTTGACATCTTCGGTAGCCGCCACCACACATCGCTGCCATTCGCCGTTCTTGAGCTTTGTCAAGACACTACCGGGATATTTATTTCCAATCCCAACTCGTGCCCCCTCAGTTTGCGCCGCAACGAGACGCTCGGCCACATTCAGCTCATCGATGAAGGTACTATCGTGCCTGCCGATTTCTTCGACACCAAGCCGAATATGGAGCTGAACGCGTTGGTTCCTCACTTTGCCTTGAACAGCGTGTCTACCGATGCATTTCACCATTCTATTGACAGCCATCTCGCCCCGGCTCAACGAGAGCAGCTTGTTACCCTGCTGCACGAATTCAAGCGTTCGTTTGACTTTCCTTAAGCGGTGCTAGGAAGAACGAACACCGTTGTGCACACAATTGACACAGGAAAGAGTACTCCTTTGCGCCAGCGCCCTTATCGTGTGTCACCAGCGGAGCGTCGGGTAATTGCAGAACAAGTAGACGACATGCTACAGCGCGGAGTCATCAAGCCTTCTTGTAGTCCTTGGTCTTCCCCAGTTGTACTCGTCAAAAAAAAGGATGGTTCAGTCCGGTTCTGCGTAGACTACAGGCGCCTAAACAACATTACGAGGAAAGATGTTTACCCTCTTCCCCGCATAGACGACGCTCTCGATTGTCTCCAAGGTGCAGAATTCTTTTCCTCGCTTGACCTTCGCTCGGGTTATTGGCAGGTCCCAATGGCTGAGTCTGATCGTCCAAAAACGGCGTTTGTCACACCGGATGGCCTCTATGAATTTACCGTGATGCCATTCGGACTCTGCAATGCGCCTGCCACATTCGAGCGAATGATGGACAGCATTTTACGTGGTCTCAAATGGAACATTTGCTTGTGCTATCTTGATGACGTTGTGGTTTTTTCACCCGATTTCACTTCGCATCTCACTCGTCTGCGCAAGATTCTACAGTGCCTTACAAACGCCAGGCTTCAGCTTAACCTGAAGAAGTGTCACTTCGGGGCTAAACAACTCACCATACTTGGTCATGTCGTCTCGAAAGCCGGCATTCTTCCCGACCCTGACAAGCTTCGTGCTGTTGCCGAATTTCCTAAGCCGACTACTGTTAAAGAACTACGGAGCTTTGTGGGCCTGTGCTCCTATTTTCGTCGCTTTGTCCGGAACTTTACCTCCATCATCGCTCCACTCACCAAACTCCTTGCGGGCCCTGCAGATCTTTCGAATTGGACAGCGGCCTGTGACGAATCCTTCGCAACACTGCGCCGACTCCTTACCTCACCACCCGTACTGCGCCATTACGACCCTACTGCGCCAACCGAAGTACACACGGATGCAAGTGGCGTTGGCCTTGGTGCAGTACTCGCGCAACGCAAGCCAGGTTTTACGGAGTATGTGGTCGCCTATGCCAGCCGCGCCCTCACTAAGGCAGAAGCCAACTATTCTGTTACGGAAAAAGAGTGCCTCGCGATTGTGTGGGCGTTAAACAAGTTTCGCCCCTATTTGTACGGCCAAACTTTTGATGTGGTAACTGACCATCACGCACTCTGTTGGTTGGCTTCGCTAAAAGATCCTTCCGGCCGCCTCGGACGTTGGGCACTACGCCTCCAGGAATTCGACATACGCGTCGTCTACCGATCGGGGCGAAAGCACTCTGACGCAGATGCGCTTTCACGATCACCCGTGAAATCCGATGATACGGATATATCAGCCCTGGACCTTCCCCTCTCTGCCGTCAGCGTCACAGACATGCCATCCGAACAGCGCAAGGACCCTTGGATCGCCTCGCTATTGAATATGCTTTCTGACGCATCAACTTCCGGTTACCCGCGTGCTCTTCGCCGCCAAGCAACGCATTTCGCCATACGGGATGGCCTGTTATACCGTCGCAACTATCAAGTGACGGGTCGTAAATGGCTGCTAGTCATACCCAGCCATATGCGGTCTGATATCTGCAAATATTTTCATGCTGAACCGCAACACGCACACGCCGGTGCGCTAAAGACGTATGAGCGGATCCGCCAACGTTACTACTGGCGGGGTATGTACACGTTTGTACGCAAACACATTCGCTCATGTTCCCAGTGTCAGCAGCGCAAGACATTCCCTCATTCACCCGGTCAACTGCAGCCTTTGCCATGTCCTGCACGCCCATTCGACCGTGTTGGGATTGACCTATACGGCCCGCTACCGTGCTCTGTTGGTGGCAATCGATGGGTGATTGTGGCTGCCGACCATCTGACAAGGTACGCCGAAACGGCAGCGCTGCCTTCGGCTGGTGCTCGTGACGTTGCAACCTTCATCTTGCACCGGTTTGTTCTTCGTCATGGTGCACCACGGGAGCTCCTGAGTGACAGAGGACGCGTATTTTTGTCCGAAGTTCTGCAGCAGCTCCTAAATTCATGCCGTACGGTACACCGCACATCAACAGCCTATCACCCTCAGACAAACGGCCTAACGGAACGTTTCAACAGAACCCTCGGAGACATGCTCGCTATGTACATTGATTCCGACCACTCCAACTGGGACGTTGTTCTTCCTTTCGTGACGTACGCCTACAATACGGCGATTCAATCAACAACAGGCTTTTCTCCATTTTTTCTTTTATATGGTCGTGACCCATGCAACACACTCGACACAATTTTGCCATACAATCCTGATGCCTCAGAGTTCAGCCCAGTTTCTGAAATGGCTGAACATGCCGAAGAGTGTCGTCAACTTGCACGGTCCTTCACAGCCGATAACCAGGCCCTCCAAAAAGATCGCCACGACCATGATCTTGTTCAGAATACCTTCCCCGTCGGTTCTCTCGTGTGGCTCCGACTGCCTTTCCACTCTCCTGGACTGACTCCCAAGTTTGCACCGAAGTATACGGGCCCTTACCGCGTCATACAACACCCTTCTTCTGTCACCTATGTGATTGAACCACTCAAGCCGTCCACGGACAAGCGCCGCCTTGGTCGTGAGACGGTCCACGTCAGTCGCCTCAAGCCCTGTTACGACCCTCCTGTTCTCTCGTCACCTTGAGTCGCCAGGATGGCTCGTCTTCGTCGCCGGGGCATTGTAGTGGGGAATTCGCAAGGCAATGATAGTGGGACCATCGCTGAGTGCGAAGCGCGAGCACGAGCTGTAGACACTGGACTGCCCGAGCATTTGTTTCTGTACCGGCTGTCTGCCTATTACCTGGCGTCGCTAATAAACCCCCTTGCAATATATATATATATATATATATATATATATATATATATATATATATATATATATATATATATATATATATATATCTCAGGCGATGGCGTAGAGCATTATTCTCGAATGCAAGAGATCCGTGGTTCGAATCCCGGTGCCGAACAGTTCCAAACCAGATAAAAATAAAAACCGCGTGCACGGTGATAGAACTGCATTAAGAGGCCTGGGGTGCGGCCTCGCCGGTGACCACCGCCGGTAACGCACTCCCTCACCAGAGAAGAATTGGCCATCCTGGTGCAGTATCTGGCCACTACCTCCCACATGCATACGTCAATTAACTCACGGCCCTGTCCCCAGCGGCTGCGAAGCAACTGACCACGGTGCCGGTCAGATCTGCAACGCAGCAGAGGGTGCTAAGAATCTCTGGATCCGGACAGGCCGCCATTGGAACCTGAACTTGGCAACGTTTAACGCTAGAACCTTATCTAGTGAGGCAAGTCTTGCTGTACTATTTGAGGAGCTGGAGGGAATTAAATGGGATGTAATAGGGCTCAATGAGGTTAGGAGAACAGATGAGGCCTATACGGTGCTACAGAATGGGCACGCCCTTTGCTATCGGGGCTTGGCTGACAGAAGAGAACCGGGAGTGGGGCTCCTTATCCACAGAAACATAGCTGACAACATCAATAAGAAACTGCACGAATAAGAAACTGCAACAAGAAACTGCATGCCCTGAATAAAAAACTGCATGACTTACACGTTCAGAACAAAAACGTTATCATAGCGGGGTATTTAATGTTCCAGACGTTGAATGGAACGAAATGGAAACGGGTGCGCGAGACCGTGATGCAGGCGCAGCAATTATAGATATGTTCTTTTCACATGGGCTTACACAAGTAGTACGGGACTTTAATAGGGTCTGCGGTCATAGAAAATCTGTTCTTGACCTCTTCTTTTTAAGCCATAGCATTGTATCGAGATAATATAGAGTTGATATTCTGCCCGGCATCTTGGATCATTCGATTGTAAGATTGTCTTTGAATATAGGTTCCTTTTCAAGGGTCCCTAGAAATGTTTCATATTACAGACAGTTGAACGAAGCTGATGATACTTCAATAATAGATGAACTGGCGTTTTGTTTTGAGAAGTTAGAAAAATTTAGTCAAGATGAATCTGCGCATATGAGTTGTGGTTAAACTTTAAGAGAATGGTTCACAAATGTATAGGCCGCTATGTTCCTCTCAAAAGTAAATCTAAACGGGTGTGCAGCCCATGGATTACGAGAGAGATCATACAACTGAAAAGAAAAGTGGCAAGGCGTAAGGCACTTTATAAGAGTACACGCGATTCCGCTGTTCATCATGACATGCCAAACTTAAGTAAACAGTTAAAATTAATGATTATCTTACGCGGAACGTTAGGGAGCACTGGATTCATTGCGCGCTCTGGCGTACGAACGGGTTTGTCACGTGGTATATTTTTGTATTTCGTGGGCATTTGTAATCAGCAGAAAAACACTAATACCTAACAGATTTAAAGTTCAAAACTGTCTAATCGGACGTTTTGCGAACCGACAACTTTCTCATTGAAACATTTTATATATCTTTGTTTCTTGAAAAGTTAGTTAATTTAACGTATCTGATTAAACAATATTTGAGAACACAAAAACAGTCCAACTCCAGGCAATGGTGAGCAACATGCATTTGGTGGCGTCGTGATTACGTGTTCCGGCATATTTTAAAGCTCTGGCTAAAGTTACGTGGGACACCCTGTATACTTCTTTGTTGGAACAACGCAGATGCCTCTGTCAACATTGCACACATGCAGCTCCTGAGTGTTCAAGCGAAAGCCGTCAATAGCGAAAGCTGTCCGTAAGCAATATCACACGAAATAAGAAAACTCAATAAATAAAAAAAAAAACACCCAGGACACAGTAGGTGGCGAACCTGGGTCTGCTGTGTGCCAGCCCAGTATACAACTACTGAGCCACGCCGGCGCTTGGGACCAGTTCGCAAACTTAGCTTAGGCAGGCTTTATGTCGGGAAAGATATCTCAATAATATGAGTAATAAAGCGCTTTTGAACAGCAAAGAAACAACCAGGCGTCACGCAATGCGAAAAGCGTAACGAGTGGGTTCTTGAATGCTGCAATCCATTACAACAGCTTGTTCTTGATCACCTACTAATTGTGGCGCATACCCACTTGAGGTATGATGGAAGCGGAAATGTTGTAGGCCCGTGTGCTCAGATTTGGGTGCACGTTAAAGAACCCCAGGTGGTCGAAATTTCCGGAGCCCTCCACTACGGCGTCTCTCATAATCGTATGGTGGTTTTGGGACGTTAAATCCCACATATCAATCAATCAATCAATCAATCAATCAATCAATCAATCAATCAATCAATCAATCAATCAATCATACAATCAATCAATCAATCAATTCACTTGAGGCATAAATCCTCGTCGTCATCAGCCACTGCATGAACAACAGGCACAAAATTTTTCGCAAGTGTCTAGCGGATGCAACGCTTCTCCGAAGAATGATGAAGGATAGCCTAATGAATGCCAGCGTAAATGAATGCCGACCCATAAATTACGGGTATTATTGGCACTAGTGGGTACCCAGCAAGTGTGTCTGTAGCAGTTGTCCAAACAGTATTTAGAAACCGAAATGCCATTCTTCGTGACTGTGCTGTGGATTCCGGGCAGGCCTGGCGTATTTATCATGAAGTGTATTCAATGAAAAATTAAGTTGGTTAATTTTTATTGAACATCAATAGTGCCTTTGTGCTAGCATATGTTTCTATAGACAGTGTGGACGAAAAGAAGTACTTTGCTTTTTGGCTTGTTTTCTTCACTATTGAATACACTAAACTCTATTTCCTTGCAGGCTTGCCGACAATAGACAAATTTAGTTGCTCGTCCGCAGGAGCCGTACGAACGCGGCCTGTCATTGCTAATGACAATCAATCAATCAATCAATCAATCAATCAATCAGTCAATCAATCAATCAGTTTATTATCATGTCATAAAATGATGTTACAGGAAATAAAATATACAGACGAGGGTTCCAAAGTACACGAATGCAACGGGACCCTAGCAGGCTGCATCCGTACGGCAGCTGCGGACGCGTGACTGAATCGGTCTAATAACATTATATCCGCGAATATCCAAGGAGTCTTTTCGAAAAATATCGAGCAATTGGTATGAAATATAAAAGCGCCCTGAAACACTTTTCATGTAACCAAAGAATGAATTCACTGGAAGAGCTTATTGCCTTACCAATTCAACGAAGCAAAAGTTTTAAGAATCCGTTCAGTACAAGGGAAGTCGCAAAGATTTGTGACAATTGCATTCCCTCTTTTCTCGCCCCGACGAAAGCGCTAGAAGCTAAGCAGGGAGAGATGGCAGGGGCAAAGAAAATACGTCACCCGCGCATTATGACCTTGAGCACTTTTTCTTTTTTTTTCTTTGAATGCGGGGCTTTGTCAGTGTGATCGCGCGCGCACACATGCACAATTCGCGGTCTCCCGTGGCAATATCTGTAACGACCCCATTTATCATAGCAACCCCATCTAGATGGGCTTTCTACGAGTGATTTTTGAGGAGCGTCTTCTGTCATTTGTAGAGATAAAAGAAAGCAATTTTAGCTGACTTTGACAATTTATTGTGAATTCCAGGCCACGTGCTGCACTATAATATTTGGCTCGCGTGTAGTCAGGAGCCTTTAAAACCGATTGACAGCGTTTTCTGACCATGCTCAAAATTCGTTGCAGGGCCCCTTTAAGGCGACGGCCAAAAGAGTGCGCTACGAAAATGACAAAAATGGTATTTGTGCTATGAAAGGACCAAAAGGTCAAGTCACAGAGTGGCAGAGGGTGCACCGAAGCGAAAAGAATGAACAGTCCTACATAATGTGCTCATATATAGGTTAATTGTAGAACATTGTATTAGATTTATGTATCTCCACTTCGAAAGTAACTTTGCCCAGCAGATGGAAGCAGACGCGTAGAAAATAACCATGGATGTCTAATTAAGTTATTCGCTTAATTAAGCGAATAAGCGAGGATACACTTAAAAATGGACACCAGAATACCTTTGAGCGAGTCATTTCGAATACAAATGCTTGCAGGATACATTATCGGATTAAAAAATGTTTTGTTCAATTAGAACGAAAGATCGGGATAACCTTTCAGTCTAATGTAGAGAACGAATGACGCTCATAGGATGGTGTTTCGGTTGCTCACCTAGCAGAAATTAAATGTTAACCCCCCCCTCCACACACACACACACGCACGAACACGAAAGTGTGTTCATATAGAGGTAATGTAGAGGTAATGTCAGCGCTCCGCCCTCATTCAATGTGATTCCCGCTGGTCACACGCAGCGCAGAGATGTTCTTGTGCTTCGAAGTTGCTTAAGCTCAGTATTATAGGTTGGAAACGTTGGTGCGTATCTTCGCAAAATATTTGTTACGCGAACTGAGATAATCAAGGACGAAACGAGAAGACAGGCTAAAAAACGCCACAAGATGGCGCCTGTCTGGGTCAAACAGAGTCCCCTAAATATACACTAAAGGGAACTCTGGCGCGAATGTTAGCGAGTATGACAATGCTGGGTAGTACTTCTGGCTCCATGTGTATTCGTGTGGCCTGGGGTTGTTTTTTTTTTTCGTGAAACAAGATTCAGCAAATCTTCAGCGGTTGCCCTTCAAGAGCTTATTCTTTCAGGCTTACCATTTCAAATAGAGTCACGAAGCTGAAGAGGGTTAGTTTTTTTTTCCTTAGAAACAAAACCGAAACACCGTAGTAAACGAATCCACAAGTGCGATTCACCACCCGCAGGTACGAAGACTAGGCAAATCCGTGTACTGTGTATCCATCATTTTAATGGGTGCGTAACGATCGCAGTGCCAGAGTACCCTCTAGTTATATTAAGAAACTCTATGGGGTCAAACACACATGCAGGTGGCGTTGATAAGAAATCCGGTTACTGCGACGTCACGTGCGATCGTGACGGGCGATATTTATCAGCCCAAATTCGTGAATCCGCCTCCGTGATGCCGACGTCTTGCCAGGCTTTGAATGTGGGTGATTCATCCGGTTCCTTATATCTGATCAGCTCAGATATATCACAATGTCGGCAATCTGCAACTTGTTTGTGCACGTACAGTCTGAAAAATGCAGTAAATTCTTTGAGTTGGTAGTGTCTCATCATTCTTTTGTATAATATACAGTGAAACAATAAAACAACTCTGAAATTCAACTAAGAGAAGGGTTACGAGGCACAGCCACCTTGACAAAGTGAAAAAAAGGACAGCACACATCGCTGTGTCCTGTTTTGTCGGTGTACCCGCTAGTATTCACTTGTCATGTGTGACCATACGTTGGCGAAGTAATTCATGAGCCGACTCACTCAGACTCATCTCGACTGAGATCAAGCCGTGAGTATCAAAGAGTACGAGTGAGTAAACTTTTACTGAGTTAAAGTTCCATTGAGTCCAGTTAAAATAGTTTTTTTGTGAGTAGGAGTCCTAGTTAGTCTAGCTCAGAAAACTTTTGATCAGCCCGAGTCCGGGTGAGTCCAAAGCGCAAAATATTTTTCCCGAGTGAGTATGAATGAGTTTGCCGTGCCGCGGTGGTCTAGTGGTTAAGGTACTCGGATGCTGAAACACAGGTCGCGTGTACAAATTGTGACTGTGGTGGCTGCATTTTCGATGGAGGCGGAAATGTTGTAGGCCCGTGTGGTCAGATTTGGGCGCACGTTAAAGAATCCCAGGTGGTAGAAATTTCCGGAGCCCTCCAATACGGCGACTTTCATGATCATATGCTAGTTTCGGAACGTTAAACCCCACCTATCAATTAAGCAAGTGTGAGTGAGTTCCAGATTTTTGTGGACCTGTGTTTTTACCGACTTATCTTCAGCACTACTATAAGCCTTACCTAAATTCACGTTTATACTCGTGTCTATTCATTCACGCATTCCAAATTATTGCCGGTCATACACAGCGTCATTATTTATCGATCAGACGCGTGAATTACGTAGGAAGGTGCCTTGAGCTTCACACTGCAGTTCCAACTCTTTCAGAGAAGTTTTTGATAAATACATCTTATGTTGGCATCTCTTTAAAGAAAAATGTCCCTATGCAACCTCTCATAACCTCAACCTCTCAATATTCGAAGACATCAGAAGGTACTATGTCAAAAGGCTAACGGACTCATGAGTCGGCTCACTCAGACAACCTACTCAGATCGAGCCATGAGTCTGAGTCCGAGTGGGTAATATTTTGATGAGTTTTTGTCCGAGAGAGTCTGGTTGAAGAAAGTTTTCGTGAGTCTGATTCTGAGTGAGTGCTTCCCAGGAAAATATTGATGAGTCTAAGTTCGCATGATCCGTAGGTGTAAAATATATTTTAAGAACGAGTCTGTGTGAGTCATATAGTATACAGCCGATCTATGTTTGTCATTGCTGTCATTGCAGTCTCGCACTTTAACATCATAGTAATCGAGTTGCGAATTTCTGTGATATTAAACGGATCACTCAATATAAAAAATGTTTTCTTCTCACATGTGCACTTTTATTTCAACTTATTTCATAAAAGGGTGCAGTTCTGCTTACAAGTCACTTGCTCGGACATAACGTATGAAGCCACACAGGCTAAAAGAGAATAAGTTCCAGCTGTTTTCTTTCTTTTTTCTGGTGCACAGGAAAAAGCACGGGATGCTGAGAACCGAATAAAATATAAAAAAACTGTTTGCTATACAACGTTACAGTTGCCTTGAATCAGTTTACTTGAGAGAGACTAGCGGATTACGCCGTCGGTCGTTTGGGGTTTCGCGTAGCTTTAGGAAGGAAGGAACTGCAGAAAAAGGAAAGACGGGGATGTTAACTAAGGTTGAGCGTTGCGCTTGTTGGTGCAGCATAATTCAATATTTTACAAGGCATACAACGACGACGAACAAAAAAAAACACAAAGAAAGCGCTGAACGTACAAGTGATTTTATTTTAACAGGGATGTTAACTAGTGTGGAAGGTCTGGTATGCTACTCTATCCTTGGGAAAGGTATGGGTAGTTATAAAGAGGGACAAATAGAGAGGAGAGCATGCACTCACATACAAGGTGACACTTCATGATCATTAAAACGCAATTATTCTGTTTCCGCTGGTGAGAGTCTGTTTTCAAGAAGTTGAGCACTGTGTTAGTCGCCTTCCACCACGATGACCTCGCAGGCCGACAGGCCAGAATGGTTTCTGCCATCATCGGTTTGTGATTTATGCATCATAGAGTGGCTGCGAGTGATTTTCTTTGCGCATTGTAGCGAGGACAGGCGGAGAAGGTATGCTATAATGTCTCCTCACCACGTCGTTTTTAAGGCACAATACTGGCTTTTTGGAATGAACAGAGACTAAGAACATCAAGATAAGCTATTTTTTCTAAAAGCTGCACGTTGCTTTTTCTCTTTTATCTGTACCCAAGATGCTTTTTCTTTTAGACTGCACTTGACCCGACGCACTTTGCTCGCTGAAAGCAAAGTGCAATCACTGCTTCTTGTTTGACTTACATGAAGTAATTAGACCAGAAAGCGTTTTGCTAGCGAACCGTGACAAATTGTAGTCGTTAATTTCTTCTATGCTGTACTCACTTCGGAAATAGACGTTGCCGGGCGCAACAACTTTTGCTTTATAGAACTAAATAAACAAAGATATGGTAGAAGAGAAATTCACCACGTGATGATAAAATAAAGCACGTGGTAATAAGTTTACACTATAGCCGTGTAAAGCTTAAGAAACAGTAAAGATGATTGATTTTAGGAGCTTAACGTAGCCTTCTTCGCTGATGCTAGCTCTTTCCTTGACGTAGAAGGAGCACAGTATAACGACAGCCAGAAGATATCGAAACTCCTGCCGGCAAACTTGCACGCAAATATGGCTGTGGTGACCACTGTAGAAGCACGGGCTTTTGCCCTCTGGTACAAGGTATATGTAAACTGGTAGCGTAACTTCCTTGGAAGCCAATGGATCCAGTAGTAGGCGGCTCGTTTCCACCGTTGTCATCTACGTGAGGAAAGGACAACTAACAGCAAAAAAAAATGAAAAAAATAAATAAAGTATGACGTCATAAACGGAAGTGGTAGCAACGTTGCGCATTTGCCCTACATGGCGCGAAATTGAAATTTTGTTAATTGCTGACCTGCTACGTGTATTTATTTTTACGTGATTTTATCCCGCCTTAATTGCGTCTCGCTAGTTGCATGCGAGAGAAAAGAAACAAAATAACAAACATTAAGGAAGCAAAGTTGTTTTATTAGCCCAGTGCCGTACTTGCAATATGCACAGAAAAGTTCGCAGAGGCAATTGTGAGACAACTGTTCCCGAGCACAATCGCATAATAGTTCGAAAACTTGCGTTGCCAAAACCTTGAAAACCACTGCAGAGAGACAGCAGATTTGAAAGTATAGCTTTCACAGCTGTAGAGTACAACGTCTTGTTGCTTAGTTTGTCGCGTTCATAGTCACCAAAGGCGAGAGCATGCCGGCCGTGCGCCAGCGAAAACAGTCGGCAGTCACAGGAGCGGCTATCTACACATTCTGTGAGCTATAGTTGGGCTCTGAAATGCACGTAAAAATAAGTAAACTTCTAAAGCTACGCACGAAACCACCACGGAAAAGTGAGCGATGCCTCGTTGACCTGGTAATGCGCCGAAGCAAAAACACGCCGAGCTAAGCACAAGCTCTGATAGCATATTGCCTGGATATGCCCCCAAATTCCTTGGGCCATGTTACCAGACTGCCAGCACGTGCCCGCTGTTTCTGAAACCAAACGAAAAAAAAAAGGGTACGCAATCACATGCCAAAGACCGAAGCTTTATTGAAATGATCTACAATTTGTTTTGTAACAAACAAAATCAATACTACTGAAAATGAACGTTTAAAAAATTTTTGTTTTCGCTATTTGTCCCGCCCTCTTTTACTCACGCTTCAATCGTCACGCGGTTGTTGATGTCTGTTGCAATAGGTTTCAAACCCCGTTTCGTTCCGACTTTCACGACCTATTTAGATTGACCCTGTCTGGTATCTTGCACTCAGCTCGCGCCACGCCGCGCGAATTTGGTGCGGTGGCGGCGCTGACCGTCTCCGTCTGTGGGTGTCGCTAGGCGGTGGCGGCTGCTCGGTGCATTCGCGACTAGGAGAGATTACGCCCAGGTGCTGCACAACACTGGCTTGGTTGTCGCTAGGCAACGGCATGGAGGGCTTATTGCCGATAAACTGACGATGCACCTTGAGCAATAAACAGCTTCTTCAGCAAAAAACACAAAAATGACAGACCACTCGCAATCTGCCAATTGATTCCATTCGAAGTAGTCAGGGAGTAGCAGCGTGAGCGGTATTTTTTTACTTTGAGCCAAGTGTTACAAGGTGGATCGACGTCTTCACGTAAATTGAGAAGCTTTGCGATAGGCCTGCCGGGCACGTCGAATATACTGGCATGTAAAAGTACACTTCATAACCTCACGTAGCTTGGCTCCTCAGATTTGACGAAAACCAGGCCCCGGAAACTCAGTGCTAGTTTCGGTTTTAAAGAACATGCACGCTCGTAGTGGTTGCCGGGCATCTTAAGATCTGATTGAATGGTGCGAACTTGATGTGAATGCCCGCATTTATTGGCTTTCACAAGTTTTTACAAATAAAAAATGGATACCCTTGTAAAAAAACTTTTATTTTGCTTGTACGTTTTTTTCTTAATCCTTATTTTGTGATTTTTATATCAAGCGAAGCGCGGGAAGAGATAGACTTGCGTTCGTAGCACTTGCCTCCGCTCTTTCTCACCCCTCGCTCAGCGATACTAGAAGTTGGATCGCGCTCAGCTATCTCGCTCGATTGGCGTGTCAACTACGGGAAAGATAAGGACAGCAAGTTGTGGCGGGCAGGGAACGGAAGCCGCAGTGAACTGCGCCGAACAAGTCAATTATGCACCCGTCGAAGATCGCTCAATCGGGCAGCACACGTTTTGCGCGGCTTTGCGGTGTGCTAACCAGGGGATTTCTAGTTCCGCGACGGCTCTTCAGCATTTCCTAAAGGCAACGCGTGAGCACAATATTTTGTACCCAGTATTCGAGCAGGTGTTGATTTTGCATGAGTATAGATATGAGTAAACCCAGTTCTCTACAAGATTGACTGCATGGACTGACAGAAGTTCAGTGTCGCTTGGCTAATTGGTGAAGACAGCAGATAAGCTCCCGTCGGGAAAATACGAAACGTATTGAAAGTCTTCAATTCGAGTTGGCTCGGATACATCGTCTTAGTTTCTTTTACTTTAGCGTGTAGTTCCAATGATGTCAAGTAATTATAGGCTGCTTCCTACTCATGGAATTCTTGTAGCCGTGCTTTCAAAATTTGTGAGCCTTTCCTTCTGACAATGCCACTCAAATACACGTGATGAACTAAATGATTCCAAAAATTATTGCAGAGATTGTCGATGGAGCCAACATTTTGACAAGTGAACATTTCTTCGTCAAGACAACGCTGTTGCCCTGATGAAGACAAGTTAACTTGCCAAAACACTATTTACATTGACGTTCTTTCTCAAAAAACTTCTGATCGCTTCAAGGCTCTTGGTGCCTCTGAACTTCAGTATCATTTGGTCCTGATGTTCAGTAAGAAAGCTACGCGTGCCGTCATAACAAACGTGATTGAGTCAAATATGACGTGTCTTAGTCGCGATTCTTGATAATTTTCGCATTGGTGCGGATATTCAGGGTCAATCTTTTGCTTGATTGATTAATATGTGGAGTTTAGCGTCCCGAAACCACCTTATGATTATGATAGACGCCGTAGGGGAGGGCTCCAGAAATTTCGACCACCTGGATTATTTAACGTGCACCCAAATCTGAGCCTACGGGTCTGCAACATTTCCGCCTCCATCGGAAATGCAGCTGCCGCAGCAGGGATTCAATCCCGTGACCTGCGGGTCAGCAGCCGAGTACCTTATCCACTAGACCACCTCGGCGAGGCGGTTCAACTTTTGCTCATTATGTCCGTGTGTCAGTTGTAAGTTGAAGCTGCTTTCGTTGCGATAGCAATTATTTTCATTTTCATTCCATAGCAATCACTTCGTATAACCAACGCCTCCTCTATTTTATCAATGCCAGCCAGATGCGTCCGATCTAGCTGTTCACCACTTTTTCCTCTAGTCTGTTCCCGCTCTCTCCCATCGCCTAGCCTTCGGGTGTGCTGGGCGGTCATGGGGGTAAGTAGACCCTCATGCAGTGCCTCATGACGGAAATCATGTGAAGTAATTCTATGTTCAGTTGTGTACAGATTCGTGGGGCGGCGTCTTGCATTCCTCGTGTTCACAATATTGGTAGTCAAGCTGGCTCTGTGAAATATACAGTGTTTTGAGATAGCGTGTCGCCGTTGGTTGCGCTACGCGGGAAACCAATGGGGAAGCTTCACGGCAACGTTTCTGCATTAACTGCTCTGTGATGCGGAGGTGGCACTGTCTCGAGCCAGAAAGAAGTAGCATGAAGGAGCGAATCTGACAGACGTATCATATTGATGTGGGAAACGTGTCCGTCGCATCTTCAGGGAAAAGCGCTCGGACGCACGTGCGTGGCGAGCAGCACGATTCTTGATTTAGCACCGCACTACAACCACTCCTTGAACTAAAGCGGACCGACGGCTCCGGTTGAAAAGCACGCTTTTGCGCTGGCAGTAAGGAAATAAAGAAGGCGTTGTATAACATAGCAATTTGTCGCTATATTACATTAATTGCTTCACTTTTTCGGTGAAACTGATTTTGTGCAATAATCCCTGCCACAGTCGCGAAGTGCACTTGACAACATGGGTACGATTATACCAGCCACCGAGAAAGCTTCTTGAGACACAGCTATCCAGCGGTTACACACGATTTGCAGGCTTTGTACCGTTTGTCACAAGTTATTCTCGTTCATCTGTACCTTTGATTACGTGTACCTGTGTAACGCCAAGAGTATAAAGTTGGGCATGTTGGTAAGACACAGTTGATCGACGTAGTGCGTTTTGAAACATAGGACAAGGGAGGGACAGAAGGGAGCGCTGCGCTCCCTTCTGTCCTTCCCTTGTCCTATGTTTCAAAACGCGCTACGTCGATCAACTGTGTAACGCGGGGCACGTTTTGATGTGTTCGCCATTTTTCGCGTGACCTTCAAATTTGTTGCTATCGCCTTCATTACTGCGCCTTTTGCGGCAAAGCTGTGACTTTCCATAAATTCACACTTTCACACTACCATGCATGTCTAATTTTTATACAAAATGCGCAATAAAAAAGTTCAAGTTATTTATGCCTGTCAAGTTTCGCCTTACTGAGCAATCAGTCGGCTTAACTTTCGCCTCTTCGGAAAACACGAACAAAATTAAAAAAAAGTTTAAAAAAATTTTTATGAAGCGCCCAGCAGACTTGAAAGAAGGCACCAGCGCATTCCGCTTGCAACTGAAGTGGGAAAGAAGGGCTTTTGCGTAACCCCCCTCCTCTCAATTTTCTGTCTATGCCCTCTATTTCGGATTGTCACCAATGACGTCAGGAAATAGATTTTCTGTTCGTGAATCATGCCTAATAGAATGTCCAACAAGCTCCAGTAGTAAAAGCGGTGCTGCTGCTGCCGAGAGCAAATACATGGGAGCTAAAGGGAGTTTCTGCCCCCTGCAAAGACGTCATTTGCTTTGCATTGCTTCGATGCGAGGATCTGCATAATACAAGCAGCGGTTCTCGGCATATTGCCACGTTGCTTCATGTTTTCTTATCTCTTCATTGCACTGTACGTAATTCTCAGAGCAAATCACGCCTGCATTGTTCGAGAAGCACCGGGACTGTATAGTAAATCATTTCGTTAGGATCATGCTCACTTCGCGAACATTACAGATTATTCTGGAACCTACGTGGCCTCTGGCAATAACGATTAATTATTTGATGACACGTGTATAAATACCGCCGCGCTCAACCGCTTGTCAGTTGATCGACGGCCGGTGCTTTGTTCACCGCTATCAGTGCCCGTGTATTGCTGTAATCTGACCTTCCGTTTCCTGACCACAAGTTCGGCTGCATAAACTGTTTCATCTTAACATCGAGCCTGCTCCCTTCAATCACGTCACGACGACGTGACGTCTCGTAGAAGTGCTGCTTTTTTCACACACCGGACGCCCCCGTCAAGCCGTGAACTCAGCCCACGTCACGAAGATGACAGCATAAAAAATTCTGGAATATCGACCTGAGAGCACACCGCGCGTGAAGGCGATGAAAGTGGTGCACAACTTCCTGAAGGCGACAGATTTGCACCAGCGATCATGAACTTACTGCGCTACGGTGACTGTGAAGTGCGGCTTTATGCGCGTGCTCTCTTCTCTTTCTCTATCCTTCTTTAAAACTCTCCCACCCCATTCCCCTGTGTAGGTTAGCATACCCTACGTGGTCGAAATTTTCGGAGCCATCCACTATGGTGTCCCTCATAATCATATGGTGGTTTTGGGACATTAAACCCTACATAACAATCGATCAATCAATCAATCAATCAATCAATCAATCAATCAATCAATCAATCAATAGGCAGCATATCAGTCCTTTCAGACTGGTTAACATCCCTGCCTTTCCTTCTTGTTCCTTTCTTCTTGTCCTTCTTGTTCCTTCCGTCTAGGCGAGTACCAAGTTGAGGAGGCGATCACGAGAGTCCCCATACGTAGGCGGCTAGATAGATAGATAGATAGATAGATAGATAGATAGATAGATAGATAGATAGATAGATAGATAGATAGATAGATAGATAGAAAAGTTCGAAGTGTCATTCGTTCTCTAAGAAACGCTTCGCATTTAATGGAAGTGAGATAATATAGCCCGTGCAAAAGGAGCAGTTGCAAGGAATAGTAACTGGTTGCAACCAACATATGCAGCAGCGGCAACTCTAACAATGAATTTACTTATGGCCTGTATTTGAACAATTGATGAAGATAGCGAAGTTGAGCATAATTTCGTACTTACATTCTTCCTTTGTTCATATTGTTTAAAACTGCCATATTTCCCGCAAATTTGAAGCTACAAATCCACATTTGTTCACCACAATAATAAACAAAAATGTGGAGCTTTGTTTGTGTGCATTAGTAATTTACGAACGATCCTTTTCACCCAGTTCTATAGAATTCTTTCCAAGAAAAGAAACTGACAAAAAGATATACGAAGGTCGGAACACACTCTCACGGACCCACGCTGCAAATATTTACCGAAGTCGCCGCGACGCGGAATTCGCGCCGCGCATGTGCACGGGTGTTCGGAGCATTCGAGATCGGCGTTGGAGAAAAGTTTGCCCGCATGAGCTTCACGTAGGCTGATTGTTTAACTAAGCGAATAACTCTTGACGAGAGAATCGCAAAAAAGAACCCGGCGAGGAAAGGTGCGGTCGAAGATAGTCGGAGGTTGTGCTTCCTGCCCGGTTGTTTTCGAATGGCACGACCTTCTGCCGCAGACTAAGCGGAAAGCTAGGGGGAGTGAGTCTTATGTGACTGCTATGTTTGTCAGCCATGATGACGGCTTTTACTTGGTAAGGATATCGCGTGACGACTTCCATCACACGATAATAAACCTGGTGTACGTTGGTTCCGAGACAGAATTGCTTACTAAAGCGAAAGCCTCAAATACCTCATTAGACGCGAAACATTACCGTTGGCGTTGTGCGTCAGCAACGTCAACACGAGTAATGAAAAAAAAAAACCATAATCATGCGAAGATGTAGACATGACAGATCCCCAAACTTTGTGACATCATATACCGTGATGCCACATGATGACATAATCGTGTGACATCGTCACTTGTTCACAGATTCAAGAATGGGTCTATTACGCAGGCAGAGCAAAACCTGGCGACGTGCAGAAGCGATTCGTTCGATATTTGGGGCAGTGCGAAAGAAGTTCACGTGCGGAAAGCTCCCAGAATAGGGGTGGAGGATGAGACGTTCAGCCCGATCAACTAAAACGAGAGAAAGAAGGTAGATTTTGCCTTCGATTTGTTTTAGGGTGAATGCACAAGTGACCCGGTGAGCTTTTGCATTGTAGGAAGCAGCGCGAAAAAAAAAAAACGAAAATGGAAACGCAGAAGAAATGACGAGAACAAGCGCTGTTTAATTTTTCTTTGAACAATAGATTCATACCAACTGGCCAATCTATCTACACTGGAGCTTTTACCGATAGCGACGGGGCCGCGCAGATTGACATCAAACGCTCTCTAGAGCCTCAGTGGCAATGTGCGACGTTTGCAGTGACGCCATAAGACCAGAGAAGTACGGATTCGGATAATGTGTTGGCGGTGATGATTATCATTGCCGAGAACAGTAAACAGAAAATTAAGATAGCTGGCTTCGCCCTAGTGGCGCCAGCCATAAGGAAGAGCATGAATGGGCAGCCTTTGTTTCTCTTTCATTCATTCTCTCTTTCTTTCTTTTTCCCTTTCCCGTTTTTTTGTTTTTCTCTCTTTATTTCTCGTTATCTTTTTGTCTTAATTTCTTTTCCTTTCTTACTCTTTCTATTTGTCTTTGTTTTCCTTTCTGTTTCTTGCTGTTTCTATATTACTTTCTATGTTTTTATTTCTGTCTATTTCGCGCTCGTTTATTCTTTTTTTTGTATTTTATACACGGTTTTCTTGGCGTTACGTCAAACGTCCTGCTTTCCTTTAACATTAAACAAATAAAGTTATGCGATGAAAGTATACGTTATGATTCTAAAAAGAAAAACATTACTGCGACCTATGTTAAGAATGTTAACCTTGCCATTGTGCTTTTGTATTTTTTTAAACGTGTGTTTTTGTTATTTTACCAGTTTTTTTCTATCTCTGTCTATCTTTATATTACAACAAGTAAAATTTCTTGTCATCTTGCTGTTTTCTTTGTACGGGGAAGGGGGACCAGTCAAGCTGCCTGTGCCGCTTTTATTACACCATCCTTGCTGTTTGTGTATGCTTTGTACGTATGTGGCAATAAAAATTCAATTAAAATGCAATGATCGTCATCAAGGCGCTCGAAGAGCAAGAGGAAAAAGACTTCTCCTTGGCGCGTGCTCAATGTGCTGCACACCAAGCGTTGCGCGATAGCATACTATAGCTAACGACAGTATACGGTGACTCGGTCCTTATCCAGTGTTTCACACTTGGAAGGGGTAGTACAGTGTTCAATGCTCGATGAAACGAAAGGAGGCAGCGTTACCCCTAGTTCACACTGAATCATCCGCTTTCTACAGCGACCTAAATTCTCCTGCCACCGAAATGCACGTCGTTCCCACTAGAAGCACTCCATGCCGCCGAATATACCATCTACCACGGGGCGAACGCCGGGTGGATGTGCTGTCACCCGGTTGTTGTCGTGGCTCGCAAACGCCACTGCGCTATCCGGTGGTCTAGACTTTGATGATTCTCGTACGCAGGAAGCAAGAAGCAGTGCTTCTTACTTTGCTGGCAAGTCGCTGTCTTGTAACGTATGAAGAGCACAAAAAACCACCGACGCCAGCGGCGTTGGTGGGTTCTTTGCGTTCTTTGCGTTCTTTGCGTTCTTGCGTTCTTTGCGTTCGTTGGCGTGACGCGACAAGCTTGGTCATGCCAACGACAAGCTAGGTCACCTCTTCCACGAAATACCGACGTGAAATAGGCACAGAGTGATTTCTAACCAACGACTATAGGCACTGAATGTTCTAACCATCTCCCATTGGTTAGAACATCCAGTTACGTGTACAGCGACATGACTAGCGAGTCGGGATTGGCCGCGATTTTGCGAAATTTCTTGACTAGCGCTCCGACTGATTCGGCGGCAGACGCCGCAAAAATCAGTCCGAAAGCAATCGGCGCGGAGAGGGTCTTTGCGGCGGATCTGATCACTGCCGAATCGGATTCGGCGCCCTTTCGGCGGCCGGAATGCTCAGTGTGAACGCGGCTTTAGTGGTGGTTCGATAACTGGGGAAGCCCATTGCATTCTTCGAAATTCGGACCCCGGATGTATGACAGCGGTTTATGAGGGTCTAGAGAACAGTTCGTGGTCTTCGCTCCTCTCCACAACAACGGCACCCTTTTAAAGCTTTGGCACTCCATCAGGGAAAAACGGAACTCGAGGTGGCTGAAGAATTTTGCACGAGAGTTGCCGGGAATATTGTGAACGAGAGCATCGACGCCGTGATCGTTCCTGAGACGCGATTACCAGAAATGGACATTCCGTTCACCATGGAAGAACTGGAAGGTGCGTTAGTCGCTTCTAAGCGCATGTCATCGCCAGGTCCTGATGGTATTACTTATAGTGCGTTGGGACACCTTGGACAAAAAGCTAGAAAAGAACTTTTAACATGCTTCAACAACTCCTGGCTCAGCGGCAGTGTGCCCCGAGAATGGAAAATTAGTCGATTAATACCACTTTTGAAATCGGGAAAATCGCCATTGGACTTGAGAGCGTATCGCCCTATTGCCCTCGCAAGCTGCCTCGGAAAAGTGATGGAAAGAATGCTTCTATTTCGTCTCGAGTGGTACTTGGAACGATACACCAAATACCCTTCTTGCATGGCAGGCTTTCGTCGGGGCCGCTCCTCCATTGACTGTGTCCTTGATTTATCGACATTTGTTCAACAAGAAAAAAGTCGCAAGCGCATATCAGTGGCACTCTTTCTTGACGTGAAGGGTGCATATGATAATGTAGCCCACGATGCCATCCTCACTTCTCTCGCAGCAATGGGCATTGGTGGACGAATGTTTCAATGGATAAAAGATTATATAACTGGCAGAGGTTTATTTGTACAAACATATGAGGGTACAACTGCCCAACATTACACCTACTGCGGAGTACCTCAGGGAGGTGTTTTAAGCCCCACATTGTTCAATGTGGCCCTCATTGGTCTGGTGAAGGTTCTGCCAAAGTCGGTGTGCCTATCCATATACGCCGATGATATTTGCCTCTGGAGTGCTGCAGTTACTCGCCCTCAGGTGCGTGCACGAATACAGCGGGCAGCAACCCTCACAACAGCCTACCTTCAGAAACAAGGCCTAAATATATCAACTGTGAAGTGCGCGTTGATGGCGTTTACACGCAAACCAATGACGTCATACCCTGTTTACATCAATGGGCAGAGTATCAAATATGCACGGACGCATCGTTTCCTGGGCATAATAATTGACAGAAGTCTTTCGTGGAGCCCACATTGTGCGTACTTGAAGAAGAGACTGCTATCTATTGTGCATATCATGAAATTCTTGTGCGGTAAAGCATGGGGAACTTCTGTGGCCTCCATGCTACAGCTGTACAGGGCCCTATTTCTGGGTCTATTGCGCTACAGCTTGCCGGTACTGACTAACAATTGCAAATCGAATACTCATTCATTGGAGAGTTTGCAGGGTCAGGCACTGCGTATCTGCCTAGGACTGCCCCGATGCGCTTCCACTTATGCCACAATCATGCTTGCCAAAGACCATCCGGTCAGGACATATATAGCTGTGGATTGCCTCAGAGCGCACATTCGACATGCTAGCCATGTCCCCGACCACCACTTGGCCCTTCTACCTTCCGGAAGACCACGTGCTACGTTTTCAGACGTCATAGCCAGGCACCTAAACAGCATTCCATCAAGATATACGCCAGCTGCGAGAACGGCATGCGCTTTG